>NC_060120.1:606464058-607095485 GCF_021461395.2 Schistocerca americana
ACCATATCTTACACTGTTTGTATGTTTACATCTTTGATGCTTTTGTGATCCATTTACCACGCCTGTCACACGAGATTTAAATGTAAGTGTTTACATCATTACTTCACTAGCACTCTAAAGTGTTTGATGTATGGAACAACAGATAAATTCATACATCCACATGCAACTTCTCATACGCATTATTTTCTTTATTAGCATTTCAATTCCCTGTGAATGGGGGAAGGGGGGGGGGGGGGGGGGGTATAAAACCGCTCTTCAGTCAAAGGCTACAAAACTACATTTAAAGATCCAGAATGAGATTTTCACTCTGCAGCGGAGTGTGCGCTGATATGAAACTTCCTGGCAGATTAAAACTGTGTGCCGGACCGAGACTCGAACTCGGGACCTTTGCCTTTCGCATGGTTCGCAGGAGAGCTTCTGTAAAGTTTGGAAGGTAGGAGACAAGATACTGGCAGAAGTAAAGCTGTGAGCACGGGCCGTGAGTCGTGGTTGGGTAGTTCAGTTGGTAGAGCACTTGCCCGCGTAAGGCAAAGGTCTCGAGTTCGAGTCTCGGTCCGGCACACAGTTTTAACCTGCCAGGAAGTTTTATATTTAAAGACGTTCAAATATATAAACGGAGACAGCAACAGATGATTTTGTAGAAAATACATAAATGGACGATATTTATGATTTTTACATATAAACGGGTGACAATAAATGAGGAGCCGGCCGGTGTGGCCGTGCGGTTAAAGGCGCTTCAGTCTGGAACCGCGTGACCGCTACGGTCGCAGGTTCGAATCCTGCCTCGGGCATGGATATGTGTGATGTCCTTAGGTTAGTTAGGTTTAATTAGTTCTAAGTTCTAGGCGACTGATGACCTCAGAAGTTAAGTCGCATAGTGCTCAGAGCCATTTGAACCAATAAATGAGGATTTTGTAAAATACGCGTAGGTGGAAAATACTGATGGTTTTTAAAACTCGTTTGACGATTTTATATTACAGTTAAAATACTGCCACTTATGAACGTGAATCATGCCACGGTGTAACGGTGATACTAGGTGACACATGAAAAAATTGTCATGATGAACTTGCGATGATGAGTATGACTACGGGACCATGCAGAACCGCAAGTAGCCACTAGAAGTCAGCAGGGTGGATGAAGGGGAAGGAGAGAATGGCAGAATGGGGTGAGGTGGAACGTTGTGATTATGGCTGGAAAGCGAAGTATATTTAGGGACGGATTTCATCGTTGGGGACTGGGAGTTGGTTAAAATTCCTGCCAGAGAGGATGGATAAGGCATGGTGGTGCACGGAGGGGGTTAAGTCCTAAATACATCACTGTTTTAGTCTGAGGGATGGGTGTAGGGGCGCAGCAGGGTAACTGGGTTGGTTATTAGTGAGTGTGAAATCGGGTGATGGGACTACGCATTGTGATTAATGTATCGGATCTGAAGGTGCTCTAGGAAGAGAAGAAGGTATGGGAAATGGATAAGTCGGTACAAGATGCGAGTTGGGGAATGTAGGTGGGTGCGGAAGGCGAGACGAACTGCATGTCTTTCCAGGATTTGAAGTGCCTTATAGAATTTAGGCGAGGCAGAGATCCAGGCATTATTGGCGTAGGTTAGGATGGGGCGATTAAGAGACCTATAGGTGAGGATAATGACATCAGGATGTAGACTCCAGGTACGGCCAGTTAGTAGTTTTAGCGATTTTAGTCGGTCTCGGGCTTTGTGTTGGACGATGAGGAGGCGTGCGTTTTTGCTAGTTTTCTATCGAGATTAAGTCCTAGACACATCACTGTGTTAGTCTGAGGGATGGGTTGGTTGTAGATGGAGAGATGGAAATCTGGATGACTGAAACGGCGATTGCTGCGAGCGAAGATGGTGACTTGGCTTTTCTGTGGATTTACTTGAAGTTTCCACGTACTACATCGTTCAACTAGGAGATTCTGGTGGCGTTGGAGGGGGGCACGGAAGAGTTGAAGGGTGTGGTAAGTGGCTAGGTAGGTGAAGTTGTCGGCATATTGCAGGAGATACGTTGGGGGGTGGCGGTTTAGGAATGTCCGCAGTGTACATGATGTCAAGGAAGGGTGAAAGGACAGATCCAGGAGGCACACCTCCAGCGGCTCTTACACTGCATGTCACAGATTTATACTATTGAATAGATTACAACCTCCCATGTGAGTAGCTTTGAAATTTTCATTTTCAACATTTGTCAATTTCATGTTTACCTATATTATATTGATGACTGATTGTGTTCATAACGCTTGAAAATGATTACGTCTCAAAATTGCGATCGCAATAAACAACGTTTTAATAGCCTGAACCGGAATGGTTCCATTTAAAAATTTCACGAAGGCTATGGATCCAGTCATCATCAAATTTCACAATAAACATAGTTTTTTGCAGTCGCCTATCGATCTTAGTCTTCAAGATATTTAATGCTGAAGTCACAAACTCCTTCACTGAACGCTTTGTAAACAGGGTGATTCTTATTAACTTTACAAAAAAAAAAAAAAACTGGAGCGACGTAGATGATGCTGAGACAAGTAATTTGATACAAGGCACATGGTGCCGCAAATGCCCGAAAAGTGGATGACAGATGTAGATCATGTGACGTCACCAGATGGCCGTGTATGATTGTCGCTGGTGAGGCTCAGAGTTCGAATCTTGTGTTTGCCAGGAAGTACTATTTTCTGTGGCTGGACAATGAAGTGTTTATATTGAGATAATATTTATTATTTCATTTACGGGTCTCACGGTCCCCGCTGGTTTATTGCAAAGTACAATACAATAAAAAAACTAGTGTACTGCGTGACAAGTGAGTGTAAGCTTCCGAATTGCGTCTGTACCTGTAAACTACCTACGTTTGGAGATAGTAACTGTTCTCGAAAGAGCAGATACCATTGATGACCCTGCAGCTCTCTAGAATAAATAATAATTAATTGAAACCCTCAGCTGCCGACAGGTGTTGTTGATATACCTCGTTGGAGACAGCTGAAAATGTGTGCCCCGACTGGGACTCGAACCCGGGATCTCCTGCTTACATGGCAGACTCTCTATCCATCTTTTTTCGGTATTGTTCGTTGCGTTTGGTCTGGGCGGACGTCACAAGACATCCGTTCAAGTTTATCGTTGATGCCTGCAACAACAAGCTGAGCTACCCTACCGTGCGGGCGTCCATCTGAGCCACCGAGGACACAGATGAATAGCGCGACTGCAGGGACTTATCCCTTGCACGCTTCCCGAGAGACCCACATGTCCCAACTGTCCACAATCTAAATATGTAATGTTCCTAATAGATATTTGCCCATCCACTGATTACTCGCGCAAACTAAGGTGGCGATTCCCGTAAGAGTTCGGGCAACCTATGCGCATTCGCACAGACGAAGGTCAATGGCCGGGTAGCCTTTAACTATATATGAAGATAGTAACTGTTACCATTTATTCTAGAGAAGCTGCACGGTCATCAATGGTATCTATTCTTTCGAGAACAGTTACTATCTTCATACATAGTTAAAGGCTGCCCGGCCATTGACCTTCGTCTGTGCGAATGCGCATAGTTTGCCCGAACTCTTACGGGAATCGTCACCTTAGTTGGCGCGAGTATTGAGTGGATGGGCAAATATCGATTAGGAACATTACATATGTAGATTGTGGACAGTTGAGAATGTGGGTCTCACAGGAAGCGTGCAAGGGATAAGCCCCTGCAGAAGCGCTATTCATCTGTGTCCTCGGTGGCTCAGATGGAGCCGGCACGGTAAGTCAGCGTATTCGGTCAGAGAGCTGGGTGGCCTCTGTAATAAAAAACTCACTGCAAGGATAAACAAACAAACTTTAACGGATGTCATGTGACGTCCACAAGGACCAAACACAACGATCAACAACGAAAAAAAAAAAAAAAGGATGGATAGAGCGTCTAGCATGTAAGCAGGAGATCCCGGGTTCGAGTCCATGTCGGGGCACACATTTTCAGCTGTCCCCATCGAGGTATATCAACAACACCTGCCGGCGACCTACGTTTTTTTTACTGAATAAAGTGTGTAAATAAGGAAAGTAGGAAAGAAAAACAAAACAAGAATAGCTATTACTTGGTTACAGCGAAGACAATAATTTTGTAACTTCTACGTTTACAACAGATCACATTTACAAAAAGGTGTTTTAAAGAAAGAGTAACCTAGCGGAGTGATGAGCAGTTCTACCCCCTACCGTTGAGGCTCGACTCGACGAGGCCAACCGCTGCACGTGCAGCGGGTAAGTTATTTGGTAACATCATATGTTCAACATTCGTCATCCGCCTTTCGGATTTTTCCGACATTTGGGACCCCGTGAGTCTTATGTTAAGTTACTTGTCTCAGCTTCATCTACGTCACTTTGGCGTTTGTTGAACGTTAATGAGAATCACTCCGTGTTGTTGTTGTTGTGGTCTTCAGTCCTGAGACTGGTTTGATATGGTTCAAATGGCTCTGAACACTATGGGACTTAACATCTGTGGTCATCATTCCCCTAGAACTTAGAACTAGTTAACCTAACTAACCTAAGGACATGACACACGTCCATGCCCGAGGCAGGAATCGAACCTGCGACCGTAACAGTCACGCGGATCCAGACTAAAGCGCCTAGAACCGCACGGCCACACCGGCCGGCGACTGGTTTAATGCAGCTCTGCATGCTACTCTATGCTGTGCAAGCTTCTTCATCTCCCAGTACCTACTGCAACCTACATCATTCTGAATCTGCTTAGTGTATTCATCTCTTGGTCTCCCTCTACGATTTTTACCCTCCACGCTGCCCTTCAATACTAAATTGGTGATCCCTCGATGTCTCAGAACATGTCCTACCAAGCGATCCCTTCTTCTAGTCAAGTTGTGCCACAAGCTCCTCTTCTCTCCAATTCTGTTCAATACCTCCTCATTAGTTATGTGATCTACCCATCTAATCTTCAGCATTCTTCTGTAGCACCACATTTCGAAAGCTTCTATTCTCTTCTTGTCTAAATTATTTGTTGTGGTCTTCAGTCCTGAGACTGGTTTGATGCAGCTCTCCATGCTACTCTATCCTGTGCAAGCTTCTTCATTTCCCAGTATCTACTGCAACCTACATCTTTCTGAATCTGCTTAGTGTATTCATCTCTTGGTCTCCCTCTACGATTTTTACCCTCCACGCTACCCTCCAATGCTAAATTTGTGATCCCTTGATGCCTCAAAACATGTCCTACCAACCGATCCCTTCTTCTAGTCAAGTTGTGCCACAAACTTCTCTTCTCCCCAATCCTATTCAATACCTCCTCATTAGTTACGTGATCTGCCCACCATATCTTCAGCATTCTTCTGTAGCACCACATTTCGAAAGCTTCTATTCTCTTCTTGTCCAAACTATTTATCGTCCATGTTTCACTTCCATACATGGCTACACTCCATACAAATACTTTCAGAAACGACTTCCTGACACTTAAATCTATACTCGATGTTAGCAAATTTCTCTTCTTCAGAAACGATTTCCTTGCCATTGCCAGTCTACATTTTATATCCTCTCTACTTCGACCATCATCAGTTATTTTACTCCCTAAATAGCAAAACTCCTTTACTACTTTAAGTGTCTCATTCCCTAATTTAATCCCCTCAGCATCACCCGATTTAATTTGACTACATTCCATTATCCTCGTTTTGCTTTTGTTGATGTTCATCTTCTATCCTCCTTTCAAGACACTGTCCATTCCGTTCAACTGCTCTTCCAAGTCCTTTGCTGTCTCTGACAGAATTACAATGTCATCGGGGAGAGGCTACAACCCTGTCTCACTCCTTTCCCAACCACTGCTTCCCTTTCATCCCCCTCGGCTCTTATAACTGCCATCTGGTTTCTGTACAAATTGTAAATAGCCTTTCGCTCCTTGTATCTTACCCCTGCCACCTTCAGAATTTGAAAGAGAGTATTCCAGTTAACGCTGTCAAAAGCTTTCTCTAAGTCTACAAATGCTAGAAACGTAGGTTTGCCTTTTCTTAATCTTTCTTCTAAGATAAGTCGTAAGGTTAGTATTGCCTCACGTGTTCCAACATTTCTACGGAATCCAAACTGATCTTCCCCGAGGTCCGCTTCTACCAGTTTTTCCATTCGTCTGTAAAGAATTCGCGTTAGTATTTTGCAGCTGTGACTTATTAAACTGATGGTTCGGTAATTTTCACATCTGTCAACACCTACTTTCTTTGGGATTGGAATTATTATATTCTTCTTGAAGTCTGTGGGTATTTCGCCTGTCTCATACATCTTGCTCACCAGATGGTAGAGTTTTGTCATGACTGGCACTCCCAAGGCCATCAGTAGTTCCAATGGAATGTTGTCTACTCCCGGGTTCTTGTTTCGACTCAGGTCTTTCAGTGCTCTGTCAAACTCTTCACGCAGTATCTTATCTCCCATTTCATCTACATCCTCTTCCATTTCCATAATATTGTCCTCAAGTACATCGCCCTTGTATAAACCCTCTATATACTCCTTCCACCTTTCTGCCTTCCCTTCTTTGCTTAGAACTGGGTTGCTATCTGAGCTCTTGATATTCATACAAGTGGTTCTCTTCTCTCCAAAGGTCTCTCTAATTTTCCTGTAGGCAGTATCTATCTTATCCCTAGTGAGACAAGCCTCTACATCCTTACATTTGTCCTCTAGCCATCCCTGCTTAGCCATTTTGCACTTCCTGTCGATCTTATTTTTGAGACGTTTGTATTCCTTTTTGCCTGCTTAATTTACTGCATTTTTATATTTTCTCCTTTCATCAATTAAATTCAATATTTCTTCTGTTACCCAAGGATTTCTATTAGCCCTCGTCTTTTTACCTACTTGATCCTCTGCTGCCTTCACTACCTCATCCCTCAGAGCTACCCATTCTTCTTCTACTGTATTTCTTTCCCCCCATTCCTGTCAATTGTTCCCTTATGCTCTCCCTGAAACTCTCTACAACCTCTGGTTCTTTCAGTTTATCCAGGTCCCATCTCCTTAAATTCCCACCTTTTTGCAGTTTCTTCAGTTTCAATCTGCAGTTCATAACCAATAGATTGTGGTCAGAATCCACATCTGCCCCTGGAAATGTCTTACAATTTAAAACCTGGTTCCTAAATCTCTGTCTTACCATTATATAATGTATCTGATACCTTTTAGTATCTCCAGGATTCTTCCAGGTATACAACCTTCTTTTATGATTCTTGAACCAAGTGTTAGCTATGATTAAGTTATGCTCTGTGCAAAATTCTACAAGGCGGCTTCCTCTTTCATTTCTTCCCCCCAATTCATATTCACCGACTATGTTTCCTTCTCTCCCTTTTCCCACTGACGAATTCCAGTCACCCATGACTATTAAATTTTCGTCTCCCTTCACTACCTGAATAATTTCTTTTATCTCGTCATACATTTCATCAATTTCTTCATCATCTGCAGAGCTAGTTGGCATATAAACTTGTACTACTGTAGTAGGCATGGGCTTTGTGTCTATCTTGGCCACAATAATGCGTTCACTATGCTGTTTGTAGCAGCTAACCCGCACTCCTATTTTTCTATTCATTATTAAACCTACTCCTGCATTACCCCTATTTGATTTCGTATTTATAACCCTGTAATCACCTGACCAATAGTCTTGTTCCTCCTGCCACCGAACTTCACTAATTCCCACTATATCTAACTTTAACCTATCCATTTCCCTTTTTAAATTTTCTAACCTACCTGCCCGATTAAGGGATCTGACATTCCACGCTCCGATCCGTAGAATGCCAGTTCTCTTTCTCCTGATAACGACGTCTAAACTATTTATCGTCCACGTTTCACTTCCATGCATGGCTACACTTCATACAAATACTTTCAGAAAAGACTTCCTGACATTTAAATCTATGCTCGATGTTAACAAATTTTTCTTCTTCAGAAACGCTTTCCTTGCCATTGCCAGTCTACATTTTATATCCTTTCTACTTCGACCATCATCAGTTATTTTGCTCCCCAAATAGCAAAACTACTTTACTACTTTAAGTGTCTCATTTCCTAATCTAATTCCCTCAGCATCGGCCGACTTAATTCGACTACATTCCATTATCCTCGTTTTGCTTTTGTTGATGTTCATCTTATACCCTCGTTTCAAGACACTGTCCATTCCGGTCAACTGCTCTTCCAAAACCTTTGCTGTCTCTGACAGAATTACAATGTCATCGGCGAACCCCAAAGTTTTTATTTCTTCTCCGTGTATTTTAATACCTACTCCGAACTTTTCTTTTGTTTCCTTTATTGCTTGCTCAATATACAGATTGAATAACATCGGGGATAGGCTACAACCCTGTCTCACTCTCTTCCCAACCACTGCTTCCCTTTCATACCCCTCGACTGTTATAACTGCCATCTGCTTTCTGTACAAATTGTAAATAGCCTTTCGCTCCCTGTATTTTACCCCTGCCACCTTCAGAATTTGAAATAGAGTATTCCAGGCAACATTGTCAAAAGCTTTCTGTAAGTCTACAAATGCTAGAAACGTAGGTTTGCCTTTCCTTAATCTTTCTTCTAAAATAAGTCGTAGGATCAGTATTGCCTCACGTGTTCCAACATTTCTACGGAATCACTCCGTATACAGCTGAATTATTTTAGAATATAGACAACAGACAGAAAGAAAACGGCAAACGGCAAATAAGTAATGAAACAAATTACATGTGAGGTGAGAGAGTTTAGCAGCGGCGTGGCTGTGGTTGCAGGTGCGCGACTTCGACGTGGACTTCGACGCGAACGGGCCGATGGTGCCCGGGCTGCCGGCCCGCGAAGCCAGCGACCGGTCGCGCCTCTTCCAGGCGCGCTTCGACGACCTGTGGGAGCGCTTCGAGCGCTTCAGCGACGGAGAGCGCCTCTTCGGCCTGCCCGTCAACGACTACCCCATCCTGCACAACCGCAAGAAGCAGCTCAACCTCCTCGGCAAGCTGTACGGCCTCTACTTGCAGGTCATGAAGTCCGTGGACGGCTACTTCGAACTCCTCTGGTCAGACGTCGACATCGAGGCGATCATCACCGAAATCACCGACTTCCAAAGCCGCTGTCGCAAGCTCCCGAAGGCAATGAAGGACTGGCCCGCTTTCCTTGACCTGAAGCAAAAGATCGATGACTTCAACGAGTCCATTCCATTGCTGGAGCTCATGGCGAACAAAGCCATGAAAGAGCGACACTGGCAAAGACTGTCTAAGGTATTTATTAGTTTTAAATGTATTTCATCACCACGGACGCAGCCGAACCCCGTGACAATTCCTTTATTGGGGGTGGAATAATAACCGCTACCAGTCACAATAGAATATGACTTTATTTAACACACGACCGGTTTTGGTCTTATACTTATCTCCAAGTGGTTTACATTCCTGATTCACTGTTGAAGGTCACCGTTACATCAAAAGTAATATGATGATAGCTAAATAGACACAAATGAAACATTTGGAGGTGGCTAAGCGGTGTTTATTGTAAAATATCGTACTACTTTCATATAGCTGGTGTATGCATGACGTTTTCACATAGCATTTGCCATATTCTTCTAGAAAACATTTCGTCTTTTGCACGTTAAGTGTATATTACTCGTCATTCTAGTTATTGGTGCTTCCATATTATGTCTTTGATAAAGTAGTGGTACTTTAGGTATTAGTAGTTTCAGAAGTACATGAATTCACAACATCCAATGTGCTTACATTGGAAAACAGATTGTGGTCATAGAGCATAGTTCAAAGAAATACAGAGACGTTCCACAAACAGATACATACCAGATATTACAAATTATGAAAATGAAACTGTTACATGATTGTGGAACCACACTGTCATTTATAATATACTGAATGGTTGCTGGCAAATTTTATAATGTTAAATAGATACTGAGTTTTTTTCAAAAAATGTATAGTTGTGGGGGATCCATAACTTACAGTTTTAATGAAATATTTTAAAAACCAATAACTGTAACTCATGGCCCCCTCATAACTAGCAATTTTTTTTAAAAGTGTCCATTTAACCGTGTGTAATTTGCCAGCAACCACAAAATATATTATAAATGACAGTGTGGTTCCACAATCACGTAATAGTTTCATTTTCATAATTTGTGATATATGTTATGCTTCTGTACGTGTAACATCTCTGTACTTCTTTGACCTACGCTCTGTGACCATAATCTGTTTTCCAATGTAAACACGTTGTGAGTGCATGTGCTTCTGGACTTATTAACACCTAAAGTGCAACTACTTTATGAAAGACACAATATGGAAGCACTAATAGTTAACATGATGACTAATATACGGTTAACGCGTAAAAAACGAAATATTGTTGTAAAAAAATGTGACAAATGGTATCCGAAAACAATATGGATACACCAGCTATATGTGAGTACTATAATATTTTACAACGCATGTCGATTACCCAGAGTTTCATTTGTGTTTATTTAATCATCATCATATTGTACTTGATTTAAACAGTGATCTCCAACACTAGCTATGAAAACATGTGCGTGAACGTAAACCACCTGAAGGTAGGCACAAGCCCGAAACCGGTCTATGTGAAAGAAAATCACCTTCTATTGGGATTGGTAGCTGTTATTATTCTACACCCTATTCTTTTACTTTTCGAAATGCAACAAGTTTCCTATTATCTGGGTGCGTATTATCCGGCTGCTGATTGGCCGTGAACAGATCAACAATTTAAAAAAGAAAAAAAACGGTTTAGGGTGTTAAGTTATAATTAAGACTGACATTTTCGTTTACAATTTAAATTTCTTGTTATTAAGGCGTACATAACGAAAAAATCTGCGAGTGGTTAGACAGCGATGTCTACCAACCGGGATCTGAGAAGCTACGCGCATATTGTGAACAAGGTATTAGAGTGATGCAGAAAGAAACGAGTTCGAGTGTGTAAAATGAAAACAACTGGATGACTTATGTCATTGCCTACAGAAGAAGGTGTGGTCCTTATACAGAGTGTTACAAAAAGGTACGGCCAAACTTTCAGGAAACATTCCTCACACACAAATAAAGAAAAGATGTTATGTGGACATGTGTCCGGAAACGCTTAATTTCCATGTTAGAGCTCATTTTAGTTTCGTCAGTATGTACTGTACTTCCTCGATTCACCGCCAATTGGCCCAATTGAAGGAAGGTAATATTGACATCGATGCTTGTGTTGACACGCGACTCATTGCTCTACAGTACTAGCATCAAGCACATCAGTACGTAGCATCAACAGGTTAGTGTTCATCAGGAACGTGGTTTTGCAGTGCAGTGTTTACAAATGCGGAGTTGGCTGATGCCCATTTGATGTATGGATTAGCACGGGGCAATAGTCGTGGCGCGGTACGTTTGTATCGAGTCAGATTTCCAGAACGAAGGTGTCCCGACAGGAAGACGTTCGAAGCAATTGATCGGCGTCTTAGGGAGCACGGAACATCCCAGCCTATGACTCGCGACTGGGGAACGACGAGGACACCTGCAATGGACAAGGCAATTCTTCGTGCAGTTGACGATAACCCTAATGTCAGCGTCAGAGAAGTTGCTGCTGTACAAGGTAACGTTGACCACGTCACTGTACGGAGAGTGCTACGGGAGAACCAGTTGTTCCCGTACCATGTACAGCGTGTTCAGGTACTATCAGCAGCTGATTGGCCTCCACGGGTACACTTCTGCGAATGGTTCATCCAACAATGTGTCAATCCTCATTTCAGTGCAAATGTTCTCTTTACGGATGAGGCCTCATTCCAACGTGATCAAATTGTAAATTTTCACAATCAACATGTGTGGGCTGACGAAAATCCGCACGCAGTTGTGCAATCACGTCATCAACCCAGATTTTCTGTGAACGTTTGGGCAGGCGTTGTTGGTGATGTCTTGATTGGGCCCCATGTTCTTCCACCTCCGCTCAATGGAGCACGTTATCATGATTTCATACGGGATACTCTACCTGTGCTGCTAGAACATGTGCCTTTACAAGTACGACACAACATGTGGTTCATGCATGATGGAGCTCCTCCACATTTCAGTCGAAGTGTTCGTACGCTTCTCAACAACAGATTCGGTGACCAATGGATTGGTAGAGCCGGACCAATTCCATGGCCTCCACGCTCTCCCGACCTCAACCGTCTTGACTTTCATTTATGGGGGCATTTGAAAGCTCTTGTCTACGCAACCCAGGTACCAAATGTAGAGACTCTTCGTGCTCGTATTGTGGACGGCTGTGATACAATACGCCATTCTCCAGGGCTGCATCATCGCATCAGGGATTCCATGCGACGGAGGGTGGATGCATGTATCCTCGCTAACGGAGGACATTTTGAACATTTCCTGTAACAAAGTATTTGAAGTCACGCTGGTACGTTCTGTTGCTGTGTGTTTCCATTCCATGATTAATGTGATTTGAAGAGGAGTAATAAAATGAGCTCTAACATGGAAAGTAAGCGTTTCTGGACACATGTCCACATAACATATTTTCTTTCTTTGTGTATGAGGAATGTTTCCTGAAAGTTTGGCCGTACCTTTTTGTAACACCCTGTAAGAGCGCTGAGGTCTCAAACTCGCCACTAGAACGACATGGACGCACACCCAACTGACGATTGAGCGAGCTCGTCGAGGCCTGAGGTAAAGACAGGCCGTGGCGTGTACGTCACAACACGTGACACTGTAGGTCTTTGAGAGCGCGTTTAAATACATGAAAACTCTCTATAGCACAGGACAGAGTTACGACCTTTCGTGAGTACCTTTTCAATTACTTGCTGATTTCCCCTGAGCCTGCACAGAGCCGAGAGTTCGCGAAGTGCGGCGGACAAGCCGAATAGTGTGACATCACAAGTTCGTTGCGAGCCCGTATTTCTCCTGGGGTCCGGAGCACGTGCACGCGTCCACCGTCCACTGCAGTCAGTAGTACTGCGAATAGATAAATTAATGCTCCAAAGGAGAGTAAAGAGGTATAGTACATTTCCTGACAGCGGAAGGAGTCCGGGGAACGGAAATTCACTGAAGATGGCACAAGCACACGAAGAGCACTGTTTGTCCGTTGCAAGAGTAAAGGCGTGGCACAAGCGATTACATCGTTGACGCGTGATGCACGATCTGGAATGCGACGCCGTATTACCGATACCATTATCCAGGAGTTGGATGCCCTCGTTATTGGAAGACCGACGAATAACGGTAGCAACCATTGTCCCAAAACTCGGATTTAGAGTGAGAATTGTATGGGCCCTTGAGCCGTCCTCTGACGAATTTCCGTTCCCCGCACTCCTTCCGCCATCAGGAAACGCACAAAACCCCTCTGCTCTTTTGAAGGCTCCGTTTCTCTGTTTCCGCACTACTGAGTGCAGTGAACGGTCGACACGTACACATGCTCGCTCTGTCCTCACGTGGGTGTGCGCCTCACTTTCTTGCGAAGGCAGTAGCTTTACAAGCACTCTAGCAATTTTCATTTTACAGCCACCAGCTTGTTTCCTTTTCAATAACCCTAACATGTTCCGTAGAGGAAGAGAGCGAGGACGAGGTACCAGTACTACACAAACCGAGGCTCTGAAATGCATCGTTGATGACGTTAGACAACGTAGGACAAAATTTGACTGTACCCATGTTTGACTCTCCGGTGAAAGACGACAGTCGTCAGGGAAAAAGTTGAATGAAAAACACAAACAGAAAAATGTGGGCCGGCCGGAGTGGCCGTGCGGTTCTAGGCGCTACAGTCTGGAACCGAGCGACCGCTACGGTCGCAGGTTCGAATCCTGCCTCGGGCATGGATGTATGTGATGTCCTTAGGTTAGTTAGGTTTAACTAGTTCTAAGTTCTAGGCGACTGATGACCTCAGCAGTTAAGTCGCATAGTGCTCAGAGCCATTTTGAAAAATGTGGGGTTATTTGTCGAAAGTGAACTGAAAGCAACTGATCGAAATAAAACTTGTTTTAGGTGTAATTTTGTAAGTAAATGTGCAGTTCCCTGTGCGTCACACGTAAGTACTGCAGTGGACTTTCAAATATAACATGTAACTTGCTTTTCAAATAGCAGTTTTCGGTAGAAACATGGGTATTTTGGATTATCTTTTTCTTCTTCCGTTTTCCGTGCAGTGCCAGGTACGCTATGACCCAGATAATCGGGAGCTAACTGTAGATTTAGCTTCCATATTCGTATTTTGTGCAGGCGGTGCTGCACAGGTAGTAAATATTTCGAGAAACTTTAAAGGGAGCCACATGAATCATTTAAACTTATAGTTCTGATGGAACATAAAATTTTTCATTGAAGCCTACGCGGCGTCATTACTGCAGTGACGTCAGTAGCAGGCCTTTGTGGACTCCAGCGCACCCTTCAGCCCTGGGTTCGGCTCTAGAGGTCCTGGCTTCATGACCCAGCGAGGGCATTTTTGCCGATATTTTCGGTTTGCCTAGATGGAGGGGCAATTGAGGTCACATTCCAAGTAGCGACCATTTTGACAGTCAGATTGTTAGCCCATCACTTTCCAGGGACCGTCGAGGCAAGTCTTCGGTCTGGAATCTCATTGACTGGAGTTGAATAGTCTTCATAGTTGAGTCCTGCTTCGAATGGAGCCCCAACGGCTGGCGAAGAAATGGCTGGAGACGCCTCAGACTGTGGTGGGATACCAACCTGATTGTAATCAGCCATACTGCCCGACACCCAAGAGTGACGGTCTGAGCTGCTATTCCTTTTCATAGTGGAACCACTTTGGTTATCATCCACAGCACCCTCACACTACAGCGGTACGTCGACGGTATTCTACGCCCCATTTTGTTGCTCTTCATGGCAAGTCATTCTGGGCTTACATTCCAGCAAGATAAAGCCCGCCCACACATGACGAGAGTTTTTATTGCTTGTTTTCGTGCTTCCCAAACCCTAACTTGGTCAGCAAGATCACCAGATCTCTTCCAAATTGAGAACGTTTGGAACATTATGGACAGGGTCCTCCAACTGCCTAGCGATTCTGCCGACCTAACGCGCCAATAGGCCAGAATTTGGCAGGATATTCCTCAGGATGACATCCAACAACTGTATCAATAAACTGCTTGCACAGGAGCCAGAGGTGGACCAACGTGTCATTTATTGACTTGCTCAATCTATGAAGCTTTCTCTCCTGAATAAATCTTCCATATTTTCAGAAATTGTAATTATCTGTCTCTCTGTACATGTACACCACATCAACCGATTTCCGACCCATTCCGATAATTCATTTGTGGTGCGTCGTTTTTTTTTCTTTATTTTTTGTCTTGACTGTATATTATAAAGACAGAGACAGATTATTTGACCCCAATAGAGCGATATGAAGCATACTGAAGATGAGGTGGTACAGTACGTTGGCATATATATTACAGGAGTATGAAAATAAAAGGAGATGAAATTTATTGTCAAGCCAGCAGAGTATTTGGTACAAATATTAAGTAAGAAGACGAAGCGATGAAATTTACTGACAGGACAGTAAAGTCATTGTTTGTGTTTGTGTGTGTGTGTGTGTGTGTGTGTGTGTGTGTGTGTGTGTGTGCTGAACAGCAACAGTTTACGTAATTATATTTTTTATTGTACATATTAGAACATGGAGCTTTTTTATGCATCATTTTTAATACTGTATTGAGGTAGTCTGGAGAAGAGGGGTAGGGGAAAGAGAGGTGGGTGTAAGGAGGGAGAACGACGTGGGTTGTCACATGATGCACTTCATCTCAGTGGTATTGAAAGGTTCAGTATCGCTTTTAAGTGCAAAGTAGGCAACATATTGAATTGTGAAGTCATTTCCCCTGCATATAAGCAACCCAAAAATATTAGCAAAAATGAAGCCGGGACCTCTAGATTCGAAGCCAAGCCAGCCAGAGTGGTGCCCTGGAGTCCCCATAGCACTGCTACTGATGTCAATAACAAAAAAGATATCGTACGGAGCCATATTTTATTTATTTGTCATACGGCAAACCAATGTGTCCATATAGTATAACGTGTAGTGCAAAGTTTGTTGTACAGGAAGTAAGGCCAGATCCGGGTCGAATCCGTGGGGCTTATTAATAACCGTAGCGGGTGTAACCACCAGCTTGAGTGAGGTTTTTAGGTGGTTTCCCACACTCGTTTAGCCAAAAATTGGGCTGGTCCCCACCTTCTGCCTCAAACAACACGTTACACAAACAGTCAAAATACGATCACAAACAGAACAAAGTTCACACAATCCGCAGACGGGGTATGCACACTACTTCCCTGCGTGAGGTGACTGACGAGAGCGGTGACAGGAAGGGCATGCAGCCGAAAAGTTAGCTAAAATTAAATCGCCACAACTTGTGTACCACAGAGGCCGCATCTAAAATGGTGTAGACACTAATTAACAGAAGAAGAAGTCGAATGACAAATTAAGATATCCAATTTCCAAATAAAATAGAATCACAATTTTTTTGCGGAATAGAGTAAATGGGTTCAAAGTGGAGGCATAATGAACAACAATTCTTTTAAGTTTTGGACGCTAATGACAATTATTATTTGTGTCTACTAAATCTGATTTCGATTAATATGCCTCGTTTATAACTGTTAATAGCTTCTTCAGGTTAGTCACATTTAGACAATCGCTTTTATTTCTTAAAGCTCATGACCTACCAATTCGACGTAGAAGCAGAAGATTTCAAACTGAGAAACGTGATGGAAGCGCCGCTGCTGAAGTATAAGGATGACGTCGAAGACATTTGCGTTAGCGCCATCAAGGAGAAGGACATAGAAGCCAAACTGAATCAGGTAACCGAGTGACATTTGCACAGTGAAGCACAGACTCTTTATTTTAATTATCTGCGCTAGCAAGCATTTATAGTATTTATTTAGTGTATATTGCATTTAATAGCATACTACTTAGTATATTGCATTTACAGTACTAGAATTCTTTGTGAAAAAATAAAACGAAAGGGTCGCATACAATGCTGGCTCGGAGACACGAGAGCGGTTATTCGACCGCCCAACTGAAAAACATTTCGGTCCTCCGCGCATGATGAACCTTTTTCACACGGTGTATAAGAGTCCTGTCCTAAATTTATCGTTGAGTATACGTGAATGTGATGTGGCGCGACGTTTGCGTTGCATAATGATCAGAGGAGAATGAAAGTGAAGCCCAGTACCAGCAGATAGCTTACTCGTCTCGAATGCAACAAAAGGACTCCATGGCTAAGTTTCCCATCCGTCGGACGTATCGTCATCAACTATGTCGCACGCACACACTCCAGGAGGCACTGCACAGAGGTCTGGAACTGAATTGAGGAGAATCGCGCAGAGTCTGGCGATCAGAAACTTTACGCCGCCAACTCTCCTTAACTTGTTAGCCAAATACTGGCTACGATATTTTCTTCCACAATTAGGATTCTAACAGGATGCCTCCGCACGTGTGTGCTTTAGTCACCTCGGCGGCGGAGGCAGGTTTTTGTGTAGTTATTTATGCACACGTATCGTCTTACGGTGCAGATGAAGCACAAAACATGTTTTCTGTTTACTAGGATCCACGGTCCTACAATAATTCAAAAAATCAACTTTTCTGCCTGGACTGTTAAAAATTTATTTATTCACCACGATCGCGGTATCACGTTATTATGCCGTTTACAACTGCTATTGAACCTATGTCATCTCCTCGCATAATTTACACCGTGCCTCCACCAGGTGGGACATTTGATAAATAAAATTGCTGGATGCTACCACCACAGATCCTTTCTTTAGTGCCAGAGATACAGTTTTACTAATTTTCTGTGTTCTATTTTAAATGAATTAATACAAATTAAAATTCCAGAATGAGATTTTCACTCTGCAGAGGAGTGTGCGCTGATATGAAACTTCCTGACAGATTAAAACTGTGTGCCCGACCGAGACTCGAACTCGGGACCTTTGCCTTTCGCGGGCAAGTGCTCTACCAACTGAGCTACCGAAGCACGACTCACGCCCGGTACTCACAGCTTTACTTCTGCCAGTACCTCGTCTCCTGCCTTCCAAACTTTACAGAAGCTCTCCTGCGAACCTTGCAGAACTAGCACTCCTGAAAGAAAGGATATTGCGGAGACATGGCTTAGCCACAGCCTGGGGGATGTTTCCAGAATGAGATTTTCACTCTGCAGCGGAGTGTACGCTGATATGAAACTTCCTGACAGATTAAAACTGTGTGCCCGACCGAGACTCGAACTCGGGACCTTTGCCTTTCGCGGGCAAGTGCTCTACCAACTGAGCTACCGAAGCACGACTCACGCCCGGTACTCACAGCTTTACTTCTGTCAGTACCTCGTTTCATATCAGCGCACACTCCGCTGCAGAGTGAAAATCTCATTCTGGAAACATCCCCCAGGCTGTGGCTAAGCCATGTCTCCGCAATATCCTTTCGTTCAGGAGTGCTAGTTCTGCAAGGTTCGCAGGAGAGCTTCTGTAAAGTTTGGAAGGCAGGAGACGAGGTACTGGCAGAAGTAAAGCTGTGAGTACCGGGCGTGAGTCGTGCTTCGGTAGCTCAGTTCGAGTCTCGGTCGGGCACACAGTTTTAATCTGTCAGGAAGTTTCATATCAGCGCACACTCCGCTGCAGAGTGAAAATCTCATTCTGGAAACATCCCCCAGGCTGTGGCTAAGCCATGTCTCCGCAATATCCTTTCTTTCAGGAGTGCTAGTTCTGCAAGGTTCGCAGGAGAGCTTCTGTAAAGTTTGGAAGGCAGGAGACGAGGTACTGGCAGAAGTAAAGCTGTGAGTACCGGGCGTGAGTCGTGCTTCGGTAGCTCAGTTGGTAGAGCACTTGCCCGCGAAAGGCAAAGGTCCCGAGTTCGAGTCTCGGTCGGGCACACAGTTTTAATCTGTCAGGAAGTTTCACAAATTAAAATTTTCTTTAAAAGTGTCGTGTTTCTAAGACAGAGTAGGGTGTATGATCTTTTCTTATTACAGGACCTACATTCTGTGAAACTAATAGCACTAATGAATACAGTAATAGAACCTTTCATATATATTCTTGTATGCTGCACTATTTCGCAAATCATTACATCTCAAAAACATAGTCGATAGCATGACTCACCCTCCTCCCAAAAGTTATACTCCTCCTCCGAGAATGCCGTTAGGTATACGGCGCCTCGCTCTGGACTCGTGATCGGGCTGCAATCACACGTCACCAGAAAGGACAGAGACACGCTAGGAACTTGTTAAATACTAAAAAAGCGCCGGGCTGGCGAGACATGTCTATACCCAATGCTACACCCCCAGTAACTCTTTCAACTATTGGAAAGCATTCCGTCGACTCACCGACAATAATTCCATCTCTCACCACCCCCACCTCCGTAACAACCATCCTCTATCTGACAGTCTGAGTAAATCTGCCATATTGCATCCTAAGTGTCCGACATCTTCACAATTCCTGACGACCCTTATTTGATTCTTATCTGTTTCCTACAATCCATGAACACACAAACACCACTGTCCAATTCCTGGCTCCCAATTTCAATCATATGGACGTCATACCACAATCAGAATTAAATGCAACAATCACAGCATACGACATAAAACAATTATTTTACAAAAACCGCATCACTTCTCCTGATCAAGACGGCAACGCGTACCGACTTCTAAGAGAATGCCCCCTCTCCTCTTTCATCGTACTTGCAATACTTCATAATACGATTCTCTCTACATGTTGCTAACCTAAACTGCGGGAAACCTCCAAAATCCTAGATTTCCGTAACCACACAATCCCACTACTGATATTGCCTCTTACTACCCCATTAGCCTCACTTTAGTGTTCAGCAAAGTCCATGAATCCATCTTCAACGGATGCTTTCATCAACACCTGAACCAACACCGCCTCCTTCCTGTTCACCAGTGCTCCTTCTGTCCCAACTTCTCCTCTGGTGACCATCTCCTGAACCTCAATCATCGCTTGTCCATCTCAACATACAAAAGTCCGCCATATATGAATCGCTCGACCTGGAGAAAGCCTGTGACACATATGGCATTTCAAGATCTAGACTTATTCACTCCAAATAAATATGTTCACCTTACTGCATCCTTCCTATCGAATCGCCCATTCTATGCCACTATTAATAATAACTATTAAAAACACCTTCCATTCCACGACAGGTGTGCCCGAAGGCTCCATTCTCTCTCTTCTCCTTTATCTCCTCTACACTACTAACATGCTCAAACTACCTACACCAGTCCATCTTCACTCCAGAAATTCCGACGACCCCTTCAAATTCACCTCAATCAGTTTGCCTCCTGGTGCACCCAATGGCTCCTCAAGAACAATCTCTCCACAACCCAGGCGATAAATATAGGAAGAATCGCTGATAGCTTCCGCCTCCATGATTTCTACCTCAGAACTTACAGCCATCATATCTAGTTAACCACACATTAAAATATTTTGGACTAACCATTGGCCAGCAACTAACGCGGGAACCTCATCTAGTAACCATCCAAAAGGAAGCCCACAATAGACTGAAACTACTAACTGACCGAACTTGGAGACTACACCTCTCCACACCTACAAAACCTTGGTCCGACCGATCTTCTCCTGCGCAAGTGTTTCATAGATATCCAACCCCCCCCCCCCCCTAAGTTCTATCAGTCTCTCCAAATCCTTGAACGTCATGCATTCCACTTTGCTTTCCTCACCTGTTTCCCTTCCCCCACATGAATCCTTTACTATCTCGTCAAATTCACACCTCCTCTCACTCACACTGAACATCTTCGAGCAAACTACACCATACGCAAACCCTATATCAATAACCCTATTTCTTCCCCTCTATTTTCCATTTCTAGTGTATTACCATGCCTATACCGACACATTTCACCAATTCTACACTGGAACACTTTCCATATCCTCTTCCTATGAAATTTCAACCGTCTCCCATCCAAGACAATGAAATCTGTCCCGACATTTACCCATTCTACCAACTATAATGCCATCTCACCCCTCCCATCTCATCAGAGTCCTTTTCTCCCAGTCTTTCCAACCCTTTGTTCCTCCTTCATAACATGGCCTTAGCGACACCCTCTAGTACTTCTCCATTCCTGTCTACCCAAACTCCACTCCGGCTTCATCGATGCTGGCCATCAGTTTTCTGTACTTATATCAGTATCCTCCCACCCTACTAAACACCTAACAGCTTCCTCGCCTACAACAGGCCATTTTCTTATGGTAGATCCTTAATATTTAGTGACAGTGCAGTACTTCATTTTTAAGATCACAGTTCTTATATCGCATTTAAAGGTTTTAAATGAAGATTAGATGGGTAGATCACGTAACTAATGAGGAGGCATTGAATAGAATTGGGGAGAAGAGGAGTTTGTGGCACAACTTGACTAGAAGAAGGGACCGGTTGGTAGGACATGTTCTGAGGCATCAAGGGATCACAAATTTAGCATTGGAGGGCAGCGTGGTGGGTAAAAATCGTAGAGGGAGACCAAGAGATGAATACACTAAGCAGATTCAGAAGGATGTAGGTTGCAGTAAGTACTGGGAGATGAAGAAGCTTGCACAGGATAGAGTAGAATGGAGAGCTGCATCAAACCAGTCTCAGGACTGAAGACAACAACAACAACAACAACAACAAATGTCTTCTTATTGTTTTCGCTTTACCATTTAGTTTCTGTTTTAAATTTTCAAAACTACTAAATTAAATTTCTTTTATAAAAAAACTCAGTTACATTCATCCTTAAATTTTAAAATCATGGTAAATATCTCACCTTTTAATTTTTTTTCGTTGTTCTGTACGTTTCATACCGTTTGGCTTAAGAGCGGAATGATTGTACCGTGTGAGGCGAAGGGGATGAAACAACAATGAAGAAAACAATAACATAGTCAGCGATTTTCCTTTGATGTATGACTGTCCTATCCAGTTGAGACACTAAATCATCTCCAATTAACCCTTGATCGCAAACTAACATGGAATCCTGCTGGTCATCCAAAAGAAAGCCCGCAGTAGACTATACTAACAGGTCGAACAAGAGCACTGAGTCTTTCACGATACGAAGCACGTATAAAAACTTTATCTAATTTAGTCTCACCTACGCGAATGTCGTCTGGAGATAAGCTCCACGAACATTCTATCTGAATCGCTGAACACATGCAATTCACCTTCCTACTCGAATCCTCTTGCTCACCACCATAAGAATTCTTTATCAGCACATCTCATTTCCTCAACTCCTCGCCCACATTGAATACCTCGTATACTCCGTGCGTCACGTAAACTTGACTCCCAGCAACACAGTTGTTTCTCCCCTAATCAGAAAGCCTGGAACGCTGGCACACATGTGACAACACGTCCCACCCATTGTACACTTACCTTCTCCATACTATCCACCAGCACAATTTTAACAAACTTCCACTCCACGACAACGAATCCGCCCTAACATCTATCCTTCCCATCATTCACACTCCCCCTGTCCCATTCACTTTTCAGGGCTCCGTGGCGTTCCCGTTTCTCCTGACCTTCGCCTGCCCCATCCTAGTAATTTACATCCCGAGACCCATATTCTCTACGAACCGTCTTTTCGCATGATACCTCATGCTCACAACTCAACCCGACTGAGCTATATAGCTCCGTAAAGACTTTCACATACCAAAGGACCAATCCACCTTCCCACTTCTCATCATTTTCCCTGAATATAGGTCCCTCCCGTAAAATGATATAAAATGTAATACAGTACAGCGTTTATTTTGATTTTCTAGCCGTCCATTCTTTTTAAATATCTTACAATGCTTTCTTTTGTGTTAAATATCAGCAATGAAAATCGTCGTTTTATGTCTTTTAGAACATCTGTATAACGGGTGTACCATAATTTGTGGCGTAAACAAATACAGTTGAAAGTATACGATACTAGAGGCAAAAAAGGCTTAGTAAATGTAGATCTGCAAATCAACCATTTGCTAAATAATTGTGACGTTGTGGTTACCAGCCACCACTGACTTGATTTTGTTTAAATGTTATCCCAGTTGGGAAAAGGTGACAACGCTGAGCAACGTAAAGAAAAGTTGTTAGAAATTGTTTGGTAGAAGTGCAGGTGTTTCGGGTGATCACGATAGCAGTTAGATAGCCGGCCATTGTGGCCGAGCGGTTCTAGGCGCTTCAGTCCGGAACCGCGCTGCTGCTACGGTTGCAGGTTCGAATCCTGCCTCGGGCATGGATGCGTGTGTTGTGCTGTCCTTAGGTAAGTCAGATTTAAGTAGTTCTAAGTATAGGGGACTGATGACCTCAGAAGTTAAGTCCCATTGTGCTTAGAGCCATTTGAACCATTATTGAGCAGTTACATAACTGTACTCGGTGTTAAAGGAAGTGTCCAAAATATCGTCCTTGTACACGGATGTAGGCCAGTACCCATCGCCACAATGAATGTCCAATCCATTCAAACACGTCTGGATTATTTAGAAATTCTTGACAAGCGTTGACAGTTCCCTGCTCCAGTTCTTCAACCGTGCTAACCGAAGTGGCGTATACTCCACTCTTAACGTCACTCAAACATAAACATTCATGGGATTTAGATCAAATGGATTTGGAGGCCACAGTACAGTGTGTATCATAACTTATGGCGTAAACGCATGCAGTTGAAAGTACACGATACCAGAAGCAAAGAAATGTCAGTAAACAGAGGTCCACAAACGAACCGTAGGCGAGATAATTGCGCCTTTATGGTTACCAGCCACTACTAACTTGCTTCTCTGTAAACACCACATACCAGTCCGTTTTCGTTTACATATTCGGGATGTGGAGTTGTAAGCAGCATAGATCTGACGGTTCCGTGCACAGGCAGAGTGCAATTCACGTCAGTTAAGTTGCATGAGTGTTGATGGTAACATGGAACATTAGAGTAACGAGGAGGACGCGGATATGCATTTCATGTACGGTAGTGCTAATGGCAATGCACGGAGTGCACGCTTGTACTAAAAAGCATACCGTTCCCGAAGGCACCACGATATTCGAACGATTACAGGGGTGCATCAACGCCTCCGAGAAACTGGGAGTTTTGCACATGCTGCGGGAGCAGCAGCAGGAATATGCCTGCACTAATTACACCTGTGCTTGAAGATGTGGTGCTGGAAACAACCGAAGTCTCCCCAGGAATTTCAACAAGGAGACTGGGAACATAAATTCCTGGAATGAGCCACTGCAGTGTTTGGAGAAAATGTATCGCAATGCAAATTACCCGTATCACTTCCAACGAGTTCATTGTCTTAGTGCGGCAGACTATGGTCCTAGACTAACGTTCTGTCAGTGGATGCAAGAAGAAGGTGTACGCAACCCTTCTTTTGGCAATAACATTTTACGTGGCGACATCGAACGGGTCGGTATGACCAAAGATGGATTGGGCGAAAAGGACCCGTACCGTGGCCGCCAAGATCACGCGATGTGAGCCCCATGGATTTCTATGTGTGGAGCTACGTTAAAGATGAAGTGTATGCCACTCCGGTGCACACGGTTGAAGAATTGGAGCAGAGACTTCTAAACGCATGTCAAAAATTTCTAAATGAGCCAGGCATGTTTGAAAGGATTCAAAATTCACTGTGGCAACAGGTACAGGCTTGCATCTGGGTACAAGGACGACACTATGAATGCCTAATTTTATTACGAATACAGTCTTGTAACTGTTTTCGTTTTCATTCAGAACACCTACACTTCTACCAAAGTACTTCTAGTAACTTTTCTTAATCTTGTATGTTATTGTTACCATTTCCCAAATGGGATGCCGTTCAAACAGAATCAGGTCAGCGGTGGCTGATAGCCACAAAGTCCCTATTATCTTGCAGACGATTCGTTTGTGGACCTGTGTTAACTGAAACGTATTTGGTATTAGTGTCGTGTACTTGCAACCTTATGCGTTTACTCCATTAACTGTGATACACCCTATATAATTCTTTTTTTTTTAATCGTTGTTCCATCTTCGTATGCTTTAAACTCTTTTGGGTGAAGAGCGAAGTACTGTTCGCTACCAACCCAGCCTGAACCCTCTGAAATGAGGGAATGAAATAAGAATAAAAAACATAGTCAAGGCTAAATCAATATAGTAAGTGCTAAAAATTAAAAGAGTTAAATTCAAACGCTTTTTCGTTAAATAAACTCTTACACAGCAATAGAAACCCTTTTTAAAGCAATAACATATAATGTTGTACAATATGTTGGTACGTACTTTATTTACGTTTAAGTTCGTTGACAAGTAAGTCTAAATATGTCTTATCCAATGACGAAATTACGAACTTATCATTTCTTTCCTACGTTTATCTCTTCAGAAACCTAGTAACATTATGTGAGAACCTTTTATTAGTTAATTCTGTTTGTTAGTTTAAAATTCTATCAGCTTGTTTCTTCATCTGATCGTAAGCAACTATTTCCTTAAAAAATATTCATCGTTTTACCTTTCTTTACTTTATGCTGCATCAGAAAGCGTTTTCGATTTCTGGTACTTGATGTCCAGTCCACAACAGTCGACGTGTTCCTATCAGTTAGTCTTACGTGTTCTTTAAACCTGGTAGTAAATGCCCGGCACGATTGACCGATATAATAACAACTGGAGATCATATATCTTGTAACTATACGTTTTCAAAGAGAAAATTGGTTTACGACACTTACATACATTGATCACATTACTGTACTGGAAAAGTACAGAAATCAAATTTTAGGTAATGTTCAAATAATTAATACACTGATTGACAAAAGACAGAAGCATCCAGAAGGAATGGAGGAAACGAATTGAAACTTCACCGTTTGAGAGGACGTGTGACATTAGTTCGGTGATTACAAAATCGAGTCCAATCTACAAAGAACTTGGGAGTATGAGACCAGTTATCAACAAGACTCTGCACCCCGTCTGGCCTGGATGCATGCACCCATTCGTTGGAAAGGGCTTCATAAAGCCGTTGTATCTTCTTCTGAGGCAAGCTAGTCTACAATTGTAGTAACTGATCCTTCATATCCTGGATACTAGGGCTTGTGTGGATTTGACGTCTTAGCTGGTCCATCAGATGTTTTATGGGGGACGTATCTGGGAGTAGGACTGTCTCATAATGCAGACATATACCACGTGGACGAGCATTGTCGTATTGAAAAATGCACGCCGTGATCTGAAGTCATGCCCTGTGGCTCCCCTTACCCTAACACCAGTAGTAACACAGCGGCGCCTCTCCAAAACATTGGATGAGTGGAAACTACCAAAGTTGCCGCTACACTCGTCAACGACCGGGATTCGTCGTTGAACACGATGCGACGCCATTCATCAACAGTTCCTGCTTCCCGGTAACGGCAGCGAGCGCTTGGGATTGTATTTTCTATTACGGCTGCTGCTATGCTAGTCTCCGACCAATGATGTGAGATGGCACATAATTAATTTCTTGTCCAGTATACGGAACATCTTGGTATTGATTGTGCAACTGTAGTAATGGCTTCGAAGAAACGGTCAGCACCAGTTCAAATTTTCTTTTTTTAGTACACCGTTAACGGTTTCGACCCCGAGGCCATTATCTGGTGGTATGTGTCAGACGTCCTGAAAGGACACAGGGCGATTGCCAACGACTAGCCAGTCGTCCTATGTCCTTTCAGGACGCCTGACGTATACCACTAGAAAATGGCCTTGCAAGCTGAAGCCAGTTGTGATTTAAAGTAAAAAGAAAACTGCAACTAGTGTTAATATTTTCTCCAAAATGCCACAGAATGTTGCAGAGAGCACATTATTTTGCTCTCAGATCGCAGGTGCAGATGTGAAGCAGTTACGACATGCTTGGTGCTCAATACGGCGATCCACCGTTGAGGTGGTCGACTGGAACGTTGACGATGAGTGTGCCTTCCACGATATCCCACGCAGTCCAACTGCCACATCCGAATGCCTTAGAAATCAGGATATTGCATGATTAGTCCAAGTGGCTAGATGGAGATCCTCTATGATGCCCCTTTAAAACTCCTGCAGGTGTTGATAATGCTATCTCACATGAGTACATGGCATCTCGTGTTGTTCACAGTGATCACTCAACGTCTGACGCTGTTCAAGCCCATTATATACTCTGTCAACACTAATGTACACTGGTGGCCATTCAACCTGTCACAGAAAACTGCAATTCTGATCGTTTACGTAATCTCCAATGGCGTGTAGGTGTATGAAGTTACGAGAGGTATTCGGAAAGTAAGGTCCGGTAGGTCGCGAAATGGAAACGACAATGAAGATCCGACGAAGCTTTGCACAGATGTGTAGGGCAGTATCTGAAGTATGCCTGTCGATCGCGTCACGTTCTGAGCACACAGTGAGCACATAAAGATGCCTAGAACAATAGTGTCTCCCGCCAAATAATGGTGCCCGCTTCCAGGTTTCGCCTGATGTCATGCAACCCCACATATTGTACCTGTCAGGCATTTCCTTCTTCGTGACAGTTCTCGGCCGCACATTTCAGGGGCCCGTTTCGATGGGAATTGTCACTCATCACACAGCCCGGACTTGGCTCCTCTGATGTTCATCTGTGCTAACATGAATCGCTGGCTATGAAGACAACATTTATGCATGGACAACGAACTACAGACCAGGGTAGAGAAGCGGCGGAATGCACAGGTGGCTGCCTTCTGTGACGAGGGTATTGGAAAGTTGGTACAACGCTACTATAGATGTCTTAAGTCGGAGCGGCGACTATGTAGAAAAGTAGCTGGAAAGTGTAGCAAACTGTTACAAATAAAACATTTTTGACTTTCACTGTGGTTTCTATTTCGCTACCTTACTTTCTGAATAGCCGTCGTACATTGACATCCGCCAAAGTCTTCTGCTTCCTTGACTTTGTCAGGCAGTGTATTAATAATTCGAGTACTACGTGACTGTATCAAGCTGATCCAGATGACTTTTTTATCCGTCTGGGTAGGCCTGACACATCTACAGCTTTTCCACTACGAAATTTTGTACGATAACCTACAATACTTTATCAAGAGCTGCGCTATTTTGCTTTGGCTGCTACCTTTAGCGGCTCCTACGGTACTTGAGCACAGGAATTTCATTGTATACCAAGACTGTATACATGAACCTACAAACGAATAAGAATTAATTAGGTAACTTTATTTTTCTCGATTTCATAATCAGAAAATTTTGACACCCCTCACTTGCATAGGCGTGTAAATGTTTTTGGTGAAACGATGGTGGCGGCTTACTGCACGTGCGTCCACTGGCTGTTATGGTGGCAGAACATATGTCCTCGTTTATATACTACCCTTTTGTTGTGTCTTCAGTCACGTTTCGTTTTTCTACAGTATACTAATACACAATAATTCGATGTTTATGTGCTGCTTATGAACGATTATTGTGATGATCTGTTTAAATATAAAGTACTAATAATCCAGAAGGAGGACATATACATTGGGATATTATGTATTAGTACATTGTACTGTGTTAGCCAGACTTTAAAAACATTGTGGAAATGTTGATTTGTACGTCTTTTCTTGGTAGAACAACATTACAGTAAATGAATAGCAGTGTATAGCTCATGTTCTACAGGATTAATTTATTGCGTTAACCGTTTTTCGGCTTACAAGGCCATCGTAGAATTTTAACTGACTATTGTCGCCGAAGAACTTACAATGTTTGTAAGCAACATTGCAAAAGCTGCTACACAAGTAGATTAAGGCACAAACACACCATAAATTACGTCTTTGAGAGTGTGGGGTAATGCAATTTAAAAGATAAAAACTTGAACAGCAAATAAATATAGAGAGAGAAGATAGGGAAAACATTAACGCTGTACTCGAAAACCATGCCTATATAACAGTTTACAATAAATAAACAAACCAAACGTAATAGAATTAGTACTTGACGAGACAACATCAAGAGGTATTAAACATGGAAAGTGATACAGAAAACAATTAAAACAAAAGATAACAATTTCATCTACAGCATGTATGGAGTACACAGGCAATCTCAATAAAATAAACCAATAATGTAGGAAAATGAGGGAATATGCCGAACAGACAGCCTGGGAAGCAATGGAAAACTAAGATGATAATGTGAAATTTAGAAGACAGAAAGTATTAAGCTGTGTTTCGTCATTTAAGATTAGCTCAGAACTGTGGGCTAGATGTTTGTTGATTTCCAGGGCTTCCAGCAGCGTTATGGAAAGTGAAACGTAACTTAAAACAGCGCGTATTTTGTCTGTTTCTATATAGGGAGAGATATGTTCTGGAAGTTATGAAGACACTGGCAACTGAAAAAATTAGCGATAATATAGTCAGTAATATTAAAAGTGTAAATAATGTTTAAGAGATTTGCGCGCCTTGTTGGCGATGGTGATGGCAGGTCGAAAGGCGTCGCTGATAAATTAATGTCATAAGATTTATAATCCTAAACATTGTGACTGGTTGCAGTAAATACGTATCCTCGATTACATTGAGCTTAATGGATATTAGGTAGTGAAATAAATTTGTATTTTGCAAAGCTGTCTGTTATATGGTTTACCATACCACCACCCTATTGTGCCTTCATAATTATAATGCGTGATATATTTCACAGGTAATCGCCGACTGGTCCACAGTCCAGCTACAGTTCGCGTCATTCAAAGGTCGTGGAGAACTGCTGCTGAAGGGAACGGAAACGAGTGAAATCGTATCCGCGCTCGAGGACAGCCTGATGGTGTTGGGCTCGTTGCTTACCAACAGATACAACGCGCCCTTCAAGAAAGACATCCAGACGTGGGTGCACAACTGCAGCGCCACGTCGGAGATCCTGGAGTACTGGATGCAGGTGCAGAACCTCTGGGTCTACCTGGAGGCGGTGTTCGTCGACGGCGACATCGCCAAGCAGCTGCCCACAGAATCGAAGAAATTCATGGCTATTGACAAGTGGTGGACGAAGATAATGCAGCGCGCTAGGGAGAAGCCGGGAGTCATCGAGTGCTGCGTGAGCGACGAAACTATGGGTCAGCTGCTGCCGTACCTGCTCGAGCAGCTCAACAGTTGCCAGAAGTCCCTGACGGGCTACCTCGAATCCAAGAGGCTCATCTTCCCAAGGTTCTTCTTCATCTCTGACCCGTCGCTCCTCGAGATCCTCGGTCAGGCTTCAGATTCACACAGCATCCAAAGCCATCTGGTCGACGTCTTCGATAATACCGCTGAGGTACTTGCTTCTTATTCCATACCTTTTGCTGGACTGGGGTAAAACGTAACACTAAGAGCCTATTTATTTCTTCGATTTTATTACAATCTATACCACGCCACTATTTGATGCAGAGTTTTCTAGTTAACACAGAAACACAGAAAAGCCGTGGAATTAAGGTACCAGTCGAGTATAAAATATTCTCGGTTTTCAAGCCGCATCAAGTGGTTAACTGCCCATGAGCTTTCGGCAGAGATCTACTCTGTCATTGTCAAGTGGTTGACTGTCTACTTCCGCTGGCGTGCCTATATAGACGCGCTGCCACCAGTGACGTCACTGATGTCCAGTCCCATACCATGTACAGTAAAGTTTTGGCGGCGCGGCCGCCGCACCCGCTTCAACTCCCCAATCACAGTATCCTAGGCCGTACTCAACTGCAATGCACCGTCTTTATTGAGGATGCTGCCCGTTATTTTGATCTCTATTGCTTCATTTATTACGCTATTCCAGAAGCCATTGGTCCATTTAATAATAGAAGTAGCGTCGAATGCAATTCGGTGTCCGTTTTCCATTGCATGGTCCGTTAGAACTGATTTGTCGCGATAGTGTAGGCAGAAACATCTTTCATGTTCTTTTCAGCTCTGTTCAGTAATGCGGACAGTCTGACCGACATAAACCTGCTCACACCCACACGGTATTTTGTATAGTCCGTATGTTCTGAGGCCTACACCGCCTTTCGCAGGCTTCATTAGTTGCTGGATCTTTCCTGGGGCCTGAAGATTGCGTCGATTTTATGTTTATTCAGGAGCCAGCTAATCTTCCCTGTTATTGAGCCACAAAACGGTAAAAATGCAATCTTCTCCGTGTCTTCTTTGTTGATCGTGCATTTACAGCTCTGTGGACGTCGTACGCACTGATTTTGTAGCATTCCTTCCAAAAATCTGCCGTACCTTATCCTCGTCGGCGTCTGGAACAGATGGGCTACCCGTCCCTTATTTGTGGAGAATACTACTTGTGTCCCAAGATGACGTATTCCAAGTCAAAATATTGGTCGTGACTGTGGTTCCCTTCCATACTATGTACGGAAGTTTCGCTGCACTTGGGTATCGGACTTCGTCTCTATGAACCAGGCTACATACTGTGCTTCGTCCTGTGGCGTCTACATTTTTGTTGAATCAACGCCACCTGGAAAATAAAAAAGGCTTAGAGTTATCTTGTCACATGTTGAGATGCATTCCGTATTATCTGCTTAGTCTTAAGGTTTTAAAGGTAACATATCACAATGTTCGGATTCAGTTGTTATTATCTAGTATAGTTTTGATGTTGCTCAACTTTTTTAAAGGTAACTTATGCACAGGGTGCACTATATTCTCATTCCCTTCCGATGTCCTCGTGCATGTATTTGCCATTGATGGGGATGCAGTTTGCGGTAAATTAACAGATAATTATTTAATCAGTTTTTATTGTCGATTTCCCTTTACAACTCATGTTCAAAAATATCTACAATTGCATCTTCATTCAGCAAGACACCTTGCGGTTTGTGGGTAGGAGACTTCTGGCACAATTATTAGGTCTCTCCTACCTGTTCCATCCGCAAACGGTGCTTGGGAAGAATCGCTGTTGGTAAATCGCCGTAAGAAGTCTAATCTGATTTTCTCGGTGTGGTCATTTCGCGAGATGTATGTGGAAGGAATTAATATGTTGTCCTGTTCTTCGACTTCGAAAGTATGCGTCTGTATTTCAACAGGAAACCTCTCCGCGATGCGCAACTCCACTCTTGTAGCGTCTATAACTTGGGTTTGTCGTTGGTCTCCATGACACTTTCGTTGTTTCTACGACCCTGGGACGAAATGCGCCGCTCTCAATTGAACCTTCTCTGTCTTCTATGTTAATCCTACATGGTAAGGTAGGATGCATCGCCAGCATATCGCAGCAGATGTTTTGTTGCAATAGTAGCTAACATATACTTGTTTGTTTAAATTTCCCACAAGCATTTAAAATACGAAAAGCGGTACCTCCTTCAGTTATATATTTGACCTCAAGACTTCGTTCTCTCGCCAGCCCAAAAAACTGCAGTCTAGCGGAAAAACGTCGGGTGACTTTCTTGATCATGCAACAATGATGCCACAACCGTTCAAGCGTCGAAGATAGCATTCACGGAAGTAGTGTTGCCACTGACCATGAGGAATGTGCTCTTGTTGTCAGGGAAGTTCCTCCTAGTCCTCCAGAAACAGTGATATGCACATTCAACTGGCGAACATGACGAACGCTGTTAATCAGAGGCATCAGAACATAATGGTTTTTTGATGTATCCACCTTAGAATGATCCGTTCTGTTACCTCTTAACATATGTTTATTTCCTCTTGGGTCAACCTGTGAATGTGGATATAGATAGAGATGAAAATGAAGATATAGCGGAAATCATTTCTCAGGCTTAGATAACAAGCGAGCACAGAAGAGCGAGTAAGAAAGGCAGGTTGCAAAAATCCAGGCTTCCGCTATTAGTGTTGCACCATGGCAAAAGCTCTTACATTTAACAAACAGTATGAGTAAGGATTGTGTTCCGTAGCTCAGAACACCTTTTCAATCGTCTGACGTCTTCATGATACTTTCTCTATTCTTTGTACTTACGCACCTCTACATGAAGGATCGTAGGTCATGACGCGCATTTAAGTGTCGGGTAGGTTGCCTTTCCGCTAGGCGTTAGTTCTACACTGAAGGGCCAAAGAAACTGGTACATCTGGTTAATATCGTGTTCAATTTTGTGCGAATTCCTAAGGGACCAAAGTTCTAACGTCATCGGTCCCTAAACTTACATTCTTACTTAAACTAACTTATGCTAAGAACAACATACACACACCTCCGGCGGGAGGGGCCGTGCAATCCGTGACATGACACCTCTAACCGCGCAGCCACTCCGCGAGGCTAATATCGTGTAGGGCCCCGCGAGCAAGCAGACGTGCCGCAACACGACGTGGCATGGACACGACTATTATCTGCACTAGTGCTGGAGGGCACTGACGCCATGAATCATGCAGGGCTCTCCATAAATCCGTAAGAGTACGAAGAGGTGGATATCTCTTCAGAACAGCACGTTGCAAGGCATCCCAGATATGCTCAATAATGTTCATGTCGGGGGAGTTTGGTGGTTCAAAAATGGTTCAAATGGGTCTGAGCGACTTAACTTCTGAGGTCATCAGTCGCGTAGAACTTACAACTAATTAAACCTAACTAACCTAAGGACATCAGACACATCCATGCCCGAGGCAGGATTCGAACCTGCAACCGTAGCGGTCGCTCGGCTCCAGACTGCAGCGCCTAGAACCGCACGGCCACTCCGACCGGCGACTTTGGTGGTCAGCGTAAGTGTTTAATCTCATAAGCGTGTTTCTGGAGCCCCTCAGGAGCAATTATGGACGTGTGGGGTGTCCCATTGTCGTGCTGATTTTGCTCGAGTCTGTCGGAAAGCACAATGGGCATGAATGGATGCAGGTGATCAGACAGGACGCTTACGTACGTGTCACCTGTCCGTCATATCTAGACGTAGGTGTCCCATAAGACTCAACTGCACACGTCTCGCACCACTACAGGGCCTCCACCAGCTTGAACAGTCCCCTAGTGACATGCAGGGTCCATGGATTCCATACCAGAATACGTCCATCTGCTCGATACAATTTGAAATGAGACTCGTCCGACCATGCAACGTGATTACAGTCATCAACAGTCCAATGTCGGTGGTGACGGGCCCTGGCGATGCGTAAAGCTTTATGTCGTGCAGTCATCAAGGATACACGAGTGGACCTCCGGCTTTGAAAGCCCATATCGATGATGTTTCGTTGAATGGTTCGCACGCTGACACTTGTTGATGGCCCAGCATTGAAATCTGCAGCAATTTGCGGAAGAGTTGCAATTCTGTCACGCTGGACGATTCTCTTCAGTTGTCGTGATCTCATTCTTGCAGGATCTTTTTCCGGCCGCAGCCATGTCGGAATGGAATATAACACCACGTTCAAACTCACTTAATATTGAAAACCTGCCATTGTAGTAGCAGTAACCGAACTAACAACTGCGCCATACCCATGTTGTCTTGTACAGGCATTGTCGACCGCAGCGCCTTATTCTGTCTGTTTACATATCTCTGTATTTGAATACGCCTGCCTGTACCAGTTTTTTTAGCGCTTCCGTGTAGATTCCCACTGGAGGTCAAACGTAACTGTGCATCGGCACTGACTGTTTTGGATTCATTGCCCATCGAGGTGAATCAGTTATAAATGAATGCCCGCATCTCGTGGTCGTGCGGTAGCGTTCTCGCTTCCCACGCCCGGGTTCCCGGGTTCGATTACCGGCGGGGTCAGGGATTTTCTCTGCCTCGTGATGGCTGGGTGTTGTGTGCTGTCCTTAGGTTAGTTAGGTTTAAGTAGTTCTAAGTTCTAGGGGACTTATGACCACAGCAGTTGAGTCCCATAGTGCTCAGAGCCTTATAAATGAATGCATGGTGTTTGTTCTCCCGGACATGTTCGAAAGAACAGACACCATTCATTGATATATAATTAAAACAGTAGCGCAGGAACAATTTTCGTAATTTCTTGACGAGTTCTACCTGTGGAAAAACTGTATACCATATACAGGGTGTTACAGAAAGGTAGCCGGCCGAAGTGGCCGTGCGGTTAAAGGCGCTGCAGTCTGGAACCGCAAGACCGCTACGGTCGCAGGTTCGAATCCTGCCTCGGGCATGGCTGTTTGTGATGTCCTTAGGTTAGTTAGGTTTAACTAGTTCTAAGTTCTAGGGGACTAATGACCTCAGCAGTTGAGTCCCATAGTGCTCAGAGCCATTTGAACCATTTTGAACAGAAAGGTACCGAGCGAGGTGGCGCAGTGGTTAGACACTGGACTCGCATTCGGGAGGACGACGGTTCAATCCCGCTACCGGCCTTCCTGATTTAGGTTTTCCGTGATTTCCCTAAATCACTCCAGGCAAATTCCGGGATGGTTCCTCTGAAAGGGCACGGCCGACTTCCTTCCCCATCCTTTCCTAATCCGATGAGACCGATGACCACGCTGTCTGGTCTCCTTCCCCAAAACCAACCAACCAACAGAAAGGTACGGCCAAACTTTCAGGAAACATTCCTCACACACAAATAAAGAAAAGATGTTATGTGGACATGTTTCCGGAAACGCTTACTTTCCATGTAAGAGCTCATTTTATTACTTCTCTTCAAATCACATTAACCATGGAATGGAAACACACAGCAACAGAACGTACCAGCGTGACATGAACCACATGTTGTGTCGTACTTGTAAAGGCACATCTTCTAGCAGCACAGGTAAAGTATCCTGTATGAAATCATGATAACGTGCTCCATTGAGCGTTGGTGGAAGAACATGGGGCCCAATCAAGACATCACCAACAATACCTGCCCAAATGTTCACGGAAAATCTGAGTTGATGACGTGATTGCACAATTGCGTGCGGATTCTCGTCAGCCCACACATGTTAGTTGTGAAAATTTACAATTTGATCACGTTGGAATGAAGCCTCATCCGTAAAGAGAACATTTGTACTGAAATGAGGATTGACACATTGTTGGATGAACCATTCGCAGAACTGTACCCGTGGAGGCCAATCAGCTACTTATAGTGCCTGCACACGCTGTACATGGTACGGAAACAACTGGTTCTCCCGTAGCACTCTCCATACAGTGACGTGGTCAACGTTACCTTGTACAGCAGCAACTTCTCTGACGCTGACATTAAGGTTATCGCCAACTGCACGAATCATTGCCTCGTCCATTGCAGGTGTCCTCGTCGTTCTAAGTCTTCCCCAGTCGCGAGTCATAGGGTGGAATGTTCCGTGCTCCCTAAGACGCCGATCAATAGCTTCGAATGTCTTCCTGTCGGGACACCTTCGTTCTGGAAATCTGTCTCGATACAAACGTACCGCGCCAGGGCTATTGCGCCGTGCTAATCCATACATCAAATGGGCATCTGCCAACTCCGCATTTGTAAACATTGCACTGTCTGCAAAACCACGTTCGCGATGAACACTAATCTGTTGATGCTACGTACTGATGTGCTTGATGCTAGTACTGTAGAGCAATGAGTCGCGTGTCAACACAAGCACCGAAGTCAACATTACCTTCCTTCAATTGGGCCAACTGGCGGTGAATCGAGGAAGTACAGTACATACTGACGAAACTAAAATTAGCTCTAACATGGAAATTAAGCGTACGGAAGTGAAACACATGCGGTAGACAGTTCAGAAAATAAGAGAACAGAAGTTTTTGAAATTTCGTACTACAGAAGAATGTTGAAAGTTAGATAGGAAGGACTGACGAAAACAGAAATTTATGCCATAATGTGATTAAAAGAAGGCATCAGCTGGTACGACATATCATGAAGCTTCAAAGTATCGCCAGTTTGGTAAGGGAGGGAAATTTTGGATATAAAAACTGTAGAGAGAGACCAAGGTTCGAATATAATAAGCGGTTCAGATGGGTGCAGTTTATAGTAGATGTACAGAGATGAAGAGATTTGCACAGGATAGACTATCATGGACTGTTGCATTACACCAGTCTTCGAAATGAAGACCGAAACTAAAACTTGCACGATTACAATTTAGTCTTTACTTTCACAGCCGTGAGCCTGATTGAAAGGTGGACACTAAGTTAATTTTTAATTTTAATTTTGTTAGGCGGTGTTCCACGAGAGAGATTACGATCGCCTGATTGCGGTGAAGTCGCGAGAAGGCGAGCAAATCACGCTGGAGCACGAGGTGGTGTGCGTGGGCGGAGTGGAGTTGTGGCTGGGAGCGCTCCTCAACGAACAGAAGAACTCGCTGGGCCAGATCATCGCCGCTTGCTACGCCTATCTCAACGATCCTGAGTATGACTTCCTCGAAATGACGAGGCGGTTCCCCTCTCAGGTATGCACCCTCACAGTTCCAAGCCCTACATTCTATACAGCTACTAACTTTCCGAATCCGGCGATCAGTGCAAGAACGTCCACACATGCTGGCTGCTTGCTATTGCTTTTTTATGATCCTTGTATGTGATTTTTCAAATATGTACTCATAATTTTTTAACGTGAGTGCTCAGTTTCTGTGTGAGGGATTTTGAAATTTCACTCAATTTCGTGGCCCATATTACAGCCTGCTCTTTCGGTATCAACAGTAGATTTCATCATCCATACATACTATAAAAATGGATGTATGTATGTGTTCCACATCTCCTCGGATTTCAACCGAACTTGATACACATGCACCTCGCTGTCAGCAATAATCGCTGTGACGATAAGAACACCTACCTATCGTATCACAGTTCAGAAGATATAACGTCATAAACAATGAGAATCGCGAGACGCTGGCGCATTGTATATACAGTTAAATTTATTGCTTCTTTACTACTAATTCTGTTTGAAACTCATTTTGCATACGATACCCATATATGCTGCTGATTGTATCTACAAAATTATATAATTGTATTACACATAGATCAGGAGATTTGACATCATAAGCAATGAGATGCCTGAAAAACTGCCACATCATGCATGATGTTTAAATTTATTACTCCCTTGTTAGTAACTCTGTTCGCAACGTATTTCGCAGACAGTATCCACATATGCTGCTGAATGTACCTATACAAATATATCATTTTACGGCACGTAGTTCAAGATATATAACGTCAAAACACGGAGATGCGTGAAAAAAGTGCCGCATCACCCATCAAGTTTTAATACATTTATACTTTACTACAAAGACACTCCTACAATCGAGACAACTTTCGGAAATCCCTGAAACTTGGCAGCCCTTTTGACAGCTTTCAACTGCGAAGTGCAAACGGTTGTAGGCGAAAACAATAGCCGTCTACAGAGCTATGAAGAGGCGTTGCCATAGAGACGTTTAGAAAATCGCGAATCAGGTGTTTTCACTAATACAGGGAAATGAAATTCTTTCTATATTATACTACAAATACAGTTCCTTTTGTTTCCGTTTCTAAAAGGATATTGGAAAAATGAATACCTGGGAATGCCGGGTTTGTCATATTCATATATAAAAATATGACAAACGCAGCATTGCCCAGGTATTCATTTTTCCAGTATATATAGCCGAGTAACTACTGCAACCTATATCTTCCTGAATCTCTTGGTCTCCTTCGACAATTTTTAACCCCCCCCCACCTCCCCCCCATATATATATATATATATATATATGGGGTACGGGATGGGGAGGTGTAGGGGGGGGGGGGGGTAAAATTGTCGAGGGAGACCAAGAGATGAATACAGTAAGCAGATTCAGAAAGATATAGGTTGCAGTAATTACTCGGAGATAGAGAGGCTTGCACAGGATAGAGTTGCATGGAAAGCTGCATCAAACCAGTCTTCAGACTGAAGATCACAACAATATCCACACACACTGACGGAAGCGTTAGACCATGAAGCACCAGTCCGATGTTAATCTCATTACAATGCGAATAAACAATTGTATTCGTTGTGGCGTGGAAGCAAGCAGCCTCCGAATGTCATCTTGAGGGACTGAGGAATTTCTTGCCATGCCTGAAACACATGAAGGTTTCTGACTGGAGACTGGGGTACATCTCCACATAGCATCCTAAACATGTTCAATACAGTGCGGTCTGAGGCGCCTTGCCTCGGTTCGCGCGGCTCCTCCTGTCAGAGTTTCGAGTCCTCCCTCGGGCATAGGTGTGTGTGTTTCCCTTAGTGTAAGTTAGTTTAAGTTAGATTAAGTAGTGTGTAAGTCTAGGGACCGATGACCTTAGCTGTTTGGTCCCGTAAGAACTTACCACAAATTTCCAAAATACATGCTCTATAGAAGACAAATAATGGGGCCAGGAAGGCCAATCGAAGATCTGAGTATTACTCAAGGCATTTGTTGTGTGAACTGCAGTGTGGGACCATTAAGTATCCTGAACAAATTTGTCGTTTGGTACTTCGTGAGGGTACGGTTTATCACTCTTGCCACATACTGGCGAGCATTCAGCCTCCATTCAACAATTATCAAATCAGTCCCGTTGTCTTATTCAACATCTCTCCACACTATGATTCCAAGATATGGAGAGGCGTGGGTCACGGGAATCGCTGCCACCTGAGACTGCCCACCAGGTCGTCTACGGACACTTTAGCGTCGATCTGATCGCCACAAATATAAGCGAGACTTGTCACTGAACACCACAGAATGCGACAAAATGTCCCTGTTGACACGAATCAGCAGTGCCTGTGTTATTAAGAAGTACGTTGCAATGTTCTTTCGGACATACATGCACGTCCCAAGGAGCAGGCACTGCTGCGACTGCAGTCGTCAAGAAGTACAGGAAATGTATTTGCAACTGCGATATGAAAAACCATCGGCTGTACATTGGAATGACGCAATGAAAATCTGTACCGGATCGGGACTCGAACCCTGATTTCCTGCTTCATGCATGTAGTCACCTTTACCGATTCGGCTATCCGTGCACGAATCGCAGCCAGAACCAAACTTTCATACGTCGTCCTTCACGTGTCACAACCTTCAGTTGTAAACATGCACGTATGTCCGAGGGAACATTGCATTGTACTTCTTAATGACAAAGGCACTTCTGTTTCGTATTTACTCGTCAGTATCAAGCCCTCGACTCTCAACTTCCTGGACTGGAATATAGGTAACGTATGAGTGCAGGTTATGATACACGGACGACGACATATGGAAGTTTGGATCTGGCTGTGATTCGCGCACGGATAGCCAAAGCGGCTAAGGCGACCGTTCGCTTAAAGCGGGAAATCTGGGTTCGAGTCCAACTCTGGCACAGATTTCCATCGTCGTGATTCTAACATACAGCTCATGGTGGTTCATACCCGCAGTTGCGAGTACATTTCCTGTATACCTGTTGACTCTGGTTATATACTGCTTGACAGCTACTAAGGAACAACACTTGCTAAGGAACAACTACCAATTCCTACAGAGCAACCGACAATAGCTAAAGAACATCCAACCGGTGACAGTAAAAAATATAGAGGGCGGGACGTGTTAGCTGCAGACAGTAAAAAATATAGAGGGCGGGACGTGTTAGCCGGAGCAACGCCTGTCGACTAATGCTCTGTATGCATTCAACAGTTCATGCCGAACAGTGTTTGACGAAGGTTTTTATAGAACCGATTAGTGTGGTATTCCATGTGGTACGAAGACAGATCTGCAGGACATCATTTGAGTGCTTACGATCGTGGATGAGCAGTTGGAAGGCTCGAAGTCGGTCAATGTGTCAGTACTATGGCCTAGGTAATGGGCGTGTCCGGAAGTGTCATCTCGCTATTAGAAAAGGCCACTGAAGTTGGAAATGTTATGCGAAAGCGTGCCAGTGGTCATAGACGGACCACCAAAGCTCAAGAGAATCGCTACGCATCCCTAGTGGCGAAAAGGAATAGACTCCTCGGCCAATAGCTGCAGACTTTGTAGCCGCTCTCTCTGCGAGAACCACTTCGAGGCGATTAAATCAGGCTGGTTTGTATACTCGAAAGCCTGTTAAATGTACCCCACTTCAACCACGCCATCGTCGAGAAAGAGTTCTTTGGTGTAGGGAGAATGTTAGTTGGGGTCAGCAACAGTGGTCCAGAATGATGTTCTCCGTCGAATCCTGCTTCACTGTGGCAAGTGGTTCTGGCCACCAGTTAATGTGGACAGAGAAGGGAACACTTTACACACCACAGAACATTCCTGAACGTCATCGGCATAACCCAGGCGTTAGGTGCAGGCAAGCACTATGCACAATGTCCGTACACCAATTTGCGAGAAGTACCGTTACAGTACAGCGATATTACAGGGAGATAATTCTGTATCATGCTCGTTTGTTTAGACGTGCGGTAGGTGCCCACTTTTTATTTATGGACGACACTGCCCGCCCACATATCACCAGCGCAAAGCGAAGATATGGAACGTATGGAATGGCATGTAGACTCCCCGAACCTAAACCATATAGAGGATGCCTGAGATGCAGACGTGTTTCTCAACGAACACCCTCTCTCTGAACCGTGCAAGAACTGAAAACAGCCTTGAGAGAGGAGTGGTACAATATTTCCCAAGGACTCCTCAACAGTGTGGTAGCCAGAATGAATAACAAGTGCAAAATGTGCTTTATTGCCCGAGGAGGGCCTATTTCTTACTAAGACTCCGTTATCAATCTTTATGATGGGAGTCTGACCTGTATCAAACAAGTACGCTTTCTATGTCTGTTTCCCTGCTTTCCCTTGTGGTGAAATCTCTACCACTTTTCGTTATAAACTCTACCTCTGTTACGCGAGTACTGTGTTTCATGTCGTCCATCATTCCCTGTGATTATTCCTGTCCAATCACGTCTCTGTTCCTTAGCAGTTGTCAAGCAGCGTACTCGAATAAGCCTCTGTAATCTGCGGTATGGTTTCAGTGGTAAGTGATGCAGGACAACTCGAGATATCAACTCAGCTTCAAGTATCCTGTCCGCTACGGTTTGTGGTGACGAATCGACTGTAACATCTTCCCGGATATCAGCTGTTGTCACTCGTCTATTTGTCAGAGTCAATCAAACAAGGCTAGGACCTTCTCCTGATGTAGTTCTTCCGGAAGAATCCGAGCCACACTTCCTGCACACTGTTGTCCTGAGTCCATGTCATCATTTCTCGTTCTGCGCTCACTGCGCTATGTCTAACTCTCTGTCCGGACTCCCACGTCCCTCATACCATAATTGGATCTCTAAGCCGACGAATGGTGGTAAGCTGCACGTACACGTCCTCTGGGCATTCTGTGTTGCGATCTCCACCTGAAAATTTCCAGTAACGTTAGAAAAACCCAGTAGCCATCAAATACTCACACCATCCTTCATTCGCACGAATGGTTTTTTTTCTGTAGTAAAAATACTGGTAATAAGTTCGCTCAATGCTCAAATTTTAATCACCGTACAGTATCCCGGAGGCACGTTTAGAGGCATGTTTAGCTGAGACCTATGGAGTGTTACAAGAGGGCTAGGGGGAGTCTGTTCCTCCTTACAGTACAGATCGAAGATGCTTTAAATTTTTTAGAGAGGGGAGACAATAAACCGCGGAGGTAGGTGGAGCAGGCGCTCCAGTTGCTAGTCTTTGCGGAAGAAAACATTAACACCGCTGCTGTCATTGTGAGAGAGAATCGACGTATAACCTTACAAACACTTTCTGAAAATTTCATTGGGTGCCATCCACAATTTGAGGACAGAAAATTTACACGTGAGATATATTGTGCTCGGTAGGTTTCACGACTGCTGAGTCCCGAACAAAAGGACATTCACCCAAACGTCTGCATGCAGAGGAAGACGAAGGGACCCGTGTGAAACTTTCGCACTTCCATAGGTTACATAATCACAATATTTGGAATAAGTGTAGTCGTTGGGATAAGGATGGCTGCGGGAATGAAGAGAGAACATCTTTAAAAATGAAACCGAACGGCACGCAATAATAATAATTAATATGTAATGCATTCCTGTATATACATTTCCATATGTCCAAAAATGTGTTTTGCATACGAAGTGTTTGTCCCGGCTTGTACGCTCAGGGATTGCCGGTCGGACCACATAACCTATAACTTTAACTCGACAAACGTTTTCGGTGACGATAAGCTGGTTAGGCCGTAGTAGCAGTAACTGGACAATGCTACAGGAATAACCTGAAACAGGCTGGATGCTGCACCTCTGTAATGCGCGAACGCATATTCCAAATATTGTTAGCGAATATCTTGCAAAAATGAATATGAAGGGCATTCCTCACCGTACCTATAGTGCAGATACAGTCCAGTGCGACTTTTTCTTTTCCATAAAGCGAAGAAACATCTTCGTGGGAGGCAAGGCATTTTCTAGCATCAGTAGTGGTGGCTGCAGAGGCGATTCTGAAGAACCCTTCAACAAATGATTCACAGCATGCCATTGCAGACTGGCAGTAACATAAGTACACGTCCATCGCGTCCAAAGGAGACTATTTCGAAAAGGACCATCAAAATTACGAAGATGGTGAAGGGTATGATATCAAAAAAATGATCATTCGTTATTGAACAGCCCAGGTAAAATACTTTTGGCAACCAAATACGACTACTATTTCTCAACTTTTGACCGGTGGTCAATTGAAAGTTTTCAGGCATAAACACCTACCGAAATTCACAACGCTCCCGTCGACAACGAGGTCATTATAGATGGGCCCTAACTGAAGTTTATGGGGATCGAAGCACAGTGTTATTGTGGGCTTCCGGTTTCCACGAAGACAAAAGAAGTACCGAAGACAATCCAAGGAGTCGGCTGACGCTGAGTGCAACATACTAGAGTTCCGCCGTCGCTATTGACGATATTTTGCAAGAAGATCGACTCATAACATGGGGAGAAATTAACAGATGAAGCAAACACGTTTCTCTACGGTGTTCAAAATCATAACCGAGAAACTACAGAAAAGCCGCTGCACTGTGGATTACCTCACCATCTGAGTGAATATCTAAATGCGAATCACAAGAGAATCGCATAATAATTCCTTTTCTACACTATGAGACAGAGGAAGATTTGTTTTTAAATAGGACTGTTTCCGTAAATGGACATGTATTCCAGATTTTGAGCTAGAACCGTAATGTCAGTCTTCCCAGTGGGAAGAGCCTGAATATCTTCGGCCAAAAAGTGCCATCGCCAACTGTGTAAAGTCAAAGTGAAGATGATTATTCGCCAAATAGATGCGACACATCCGTTGTTCAAATGGTTCAAATGGATGGCTCTGAGCACTATGGGACTTAACATCTGAGGTCATCAGTCCCCTAGAACTTAGACCTACTTATACCTAACTAACCTAAGGTCATTACACACATCCATGCCCGAGGCAGGATTCGAACCTGCGACCGTAGCGGTACGCGGTTCCAGACAAGCGCCTAGAACCGTTCGGCCACACCGGCCGGCACATCCGCTGTTGGAGTGCTCATTCTACATGATAACATACGACCACATATTGCTGAACAGGTGCCAGAGTTTCGGAGAATTATGCATGGGAAACTCTTCCCCATCCAGTCAACAGTCCTGAGGCATAAGCCCGCCATACTTTGATTTATTTCCAAAACCCAGGAAACCACTACGAGGGAAATTTTTTACGGCATTGACAAGACTTCTGGTGCAGCTATCCAAGTAATCAGACAGGTCAACAAAGATGGCCTTTTAAGGGAATACAAGACTTGCCGAAAGACTGGGTCACTGTTTCTGAAAGAAATCAGATTACGTAGGAGGTATCTAAAATCATTTTATAAAATTAAAGATAAAACTGCACCATAACTTATCGAGCGATGAATTGACCTCGTTTGTAGCGTTTTTTATGCTGTAGGTGCTGCTGTTTCTATTGTTTGTCATAACTGCTTCTGAGTGTTGTATTTCACATTAGATACAAAAATTCGTATAACATATGTGGTACAATAAATTGTAAATCAATAAATAATGCGCAGATGACTGTCACTTGTTGGTTCCAAATACAGGCAGCACTTCTCTGTAGCCCAGGAATAAAAAAATCTACCTCACAGAATGAAAAGTGTCTTACGTTAGTTCTAGTTGTCAATAATTCTCAATATATAATGAATATTTTGAAGGGGAAGAAGGTCCATCGAACAACTAAATTTTTCTTGGATTTTATTCGCAGACTGCTTTCGGAAACATTCGGATTATCAATGTTGCATAATGAAGGAGAAAGTTGTTATCTAAAAAACACAAGTATAGTTGTTTTTTCCGTAATATATTCTTGATATTGTAAATAAGCGTACGAATGTCATACTACGCCAACCCCAAAGAAGGTTTCACCAGCAGCACATCATAGTAAATTAGATTCTGAATTCATCCCATTGAAAATATTCAAAATGTTAAAAAATGTTTCCACAATACATTAAAAAGATATAGAAAGACAACTGGAAAGAAAGACAATGCACATTACAGATGATACCTGAATATGTCATACAATTTCAAATTCAAAGCCAACTATTTCATTGTATATCTTGGTAATGGTACATACAATTCACATGTCTGATTATGTCTATGATTACTGGCACAACGTTGTAGTACGATGTGCACAACCTTTTGCTGTAATGATGTGCCACAAGCTACAGTACATATACTGAGGTTGAGAAAAATCATGAGATACTTCCTAATAGCGTGTCGGATCATAGCGCAGCAACTCGACGTGGCATGAACCCAACGAATCGTTGGGAGCCTCCTGCACAAATACTGAGCCCTGCTGCCTCTACAGCCGTCCATAATCGCGAAAGTGTCGCCGGTTCAGGATTTCGTTCGCGAACCGACCTCTAGAGTATGTACCATAAATGTTCGATGAGATTCATGTCGGGTGATCTGAGCGGCTAAATCATTCGCTCGAATTGATAGAATGTTCTGACATGGCGCACTGTCATACATAAAAATTCCATCGTTGCTTGGGAACATGAAGTTAGTGATTGGCTGCAAATTGTCTCCAAGCAGCCGAACGTAACCATTTCTGGTCAATGATCGGTTCAGTTGGACCAGACGAACTAGTCCATTCCATTAAACACTTCCCACGTCTTCGTGGGGTCCGCGCCACACTCGAACCCTAACATCAGATCTTACCAACTGAAATCGGGACTCATCTGATCCGGCCACTGTTTTCCAACCGTCTAGAGTTCAACCAATATCGTCATGAGACCAGAAGAGGCTCAGCAGGCGATGTCGTGCTTTTAGCAAAGGCACTCGCGTCCGTCTTCTGCTGCCATAGCCCATTAACGCCAAATTTCACCGCTCCCTCCCATTGGATTCGTTCGTGTTACGTCCCACATCGATATCTGCTTTTCTTTCATGCAGTGTTGCTTCTCTGTTAGCACTGATAACTCTATGCAAACGCCGCTGCTCTAGGTCGTTAAGCGAAGGCTGTCGGCCACTGAGCTACCCGTAGTGAGAGGTAATGCCTGATACTACGTATTCTCAGAATATTCTTGACACTATGGATTTTGGAATACTGAACAGCCTAACGGTTTACGATCATTTCGCGTTCAGAGTCTGTCAGTTCCCGTCGTGCGCCCATAATCGTTTCACATGAAGCACCTGATTTCAAATCACAGCTCCTCCAATGTACTACCCTTCCAGTACCTTTCTTAAGCGATGCCACCGCTATCTGCATATGCACATATCTCTGTATTAAAAAACTAAAAACCCGCCTCGATTGCGAAAAAGCACCTAGTGTTAACCCAGGTTTCGGCGTAGATAACTACACCTTCTTCAGAACAACAATAAAACCAACAAGTGCCTAAGAAGAACTTTGTCAATGATTAAAAGAACACCATAGCTACACATTTATAAACGAAAAAGAAAAGGAAAACACAAACAGTACATATGTACAAAGTCAAAACCACTACTTAATAGTGTACGCCCATGGCCCATCGAACATAGGCCGGTGTGAGGTGGAGCGTACACTATTAAGTTAAGTAGTGGTTTTGACTTTGTACATATGTACTGTTTGTGTTTTCCTTTTCTTTTTCGTTTATAAATGTATAGCTATGGTGTTCTTTTAATCATTGACAAAGGTCTTCTTAGGCCCTTGTGGGTTTTATTGTTGTTCTGAAGAAGATGTAGTTATCTACGCCGAAACCTGAGTTAACACTAGGTGCTTTTTTCGCAATCGAGGCGGGTTTTTAGTTTTTTAATATATTAACCAACGATTGCTGACGCGCTGCGATGTTGAAGGTTCTTAATATCTCTGTCCCACGACTTTTGTCACCTTAATGTATTCAGGCAAACCTGGCGTCATCTGGAACGCGTCTTCTTTTTTCTTTTTTTTACGGTTTTCTCTCTGAGTCGGTTTCAATATACAGCGGGTACGCTTTTTAATAATTTGAACATTTAATTGTGACGAAATGAAAATTTAAAATCTTATCATGATTTGCAGTTAGTGAAACTTATTTTAGGGCTTGGCATAATATGATATTAATACGCTTATTAACAATACAAGGAATGTGTTGTTTGAAAAAGAAAAAATATGTGTATTTTCTGCCTGTCTATTGACATAATAACTTTTTCTTTTATTGCACAGAAGTTTCCCAGAGGCCTGCGAATAAAGTCCAAAGAAAAATCGTTGCTCTTTGGTGAGTGTTCTTCCCTTACAAAATGGATTATACAGCTGCAGACTCAGTTCAAGCATACACCAACATATGCTAAACAGTAGATCTACAATTACCGTATCATTTCGATTTATATATCGAGAGAACGATCGTTTTCGTCGTATTTATGGCCGTATCGAAACGACTTTCTGGATGTAACAACAAACGTAGTGTTTAATGGTGTGCTTCCGGGTGTTCTGTCGAGTTGTTTCCATTTTGCGGGGCATCACCAATAGCACTTCACAGACAGCTCAACTCGTATAATCTGATGAAGACAAGTGGATCGGTCATTGAAATACTGTGCATGGAGTGGGAACGTCATCTCGGCTGAAAGCCCGGAAGCACCTCAAGAAAACTATCCTAGTGTAATAATTTAATGCTGCAGCTCTGCCGTTTCGATTATATTGATACAATTTTTTTTACAGGTTGGGCTGCTAGGCATCCAAATGTATTGGACCAGAGAGGCAGAGAATGCCATTAAGCTTTCCAGAGTGGACAGAAACATCATGCGTGCTACGAACCAAGCTTTCCTAGACCTACTGAACTTGATCATCGAGCAGACCATAAAGGATCTCACCAAGTATCAACGCGTTATGTACGAGACGCTGGTGACCATTCATCTGCATCAGCGCGACATCTTCGACGCCCTCGTCAAGATGAGGGTACGGATCATCACCGACTTCGAATGGCTGAAGCAGGCGCGGTTCTACTTTTACGAGGACACGGACGAGTGCATAGTGAAAATAACGGACGTGGACTTCATTTACCAGAACGAGTTCCTCGGTTGCACTGAGAGGCTGGTGATCACGCCGCTCACGGACAGGTGTTACATCACGCTGGCGCAGGCCATCGGTATGTCTCTGGGCGGAGCTCCGGCAGGGCCCGCCGGGACGGGCAAGACGGAGACCACCAAGGACATGGGCAGGGCGCTTGGCAAGTACGTCGTCGTCTTCAACTGCTCCGATCAGATGGACTTCCGCGGGCTGGGCCGAATCTTCAAGGGGCTGGCGCAGTCCGGGTCGTGGGGCTGCTTCGACGAGTTCAACAGGATCGAGCTGCCCGTGCTCTCTGTGGCAGCACAGCAGATCGCCATCGTCCTCGCGGCTAAGAAACAGCGAAAGACGGCGTTCATCTTCAGCGACGGCGACAACGTGCCGCTCAACCCGGAGTTCGGGCTCTTTCTGACTATGAACCCCGGATACGCTGGGCGGCAGGAACTGCCCGAGAATCTGAAGATCAACTTCCGCACCGTGGCGATGATGGTCCCTGACAGGCAGATCATCATCAGGGTGAAGCTCGCCAGTTGCGGTTTCAAGGAGAACATCGTGCTGTCTAGGAAATTCTACACGCTTTACAAGCTCTGCGAGGAACAGCTGTCGAAGCAAGTCCACTACGATTTTGGCTTGCGGAATATCTTGTCGGTCCTGAGGACGCTGGGCGCACAGAAACGTGCACATCCGGACGATTCGGAGAACACGTGTGTGATGCGCGTTCTCAGAGATATGAATCTGTCCAAATTGGTCGATGAAGATGAGCCTCTATTTATCTCGTTAATTGAAGATTTGTTCCCAGGCATCAAGCTGAGTACATCCACATACAAAGACCTTCAGCGGGCAATTGCCCTAGCCTGTGAAGAAATGCAGTTGGTCAACCATCCCGAATGGAATCTGAAGGTAACTACTTTTTTAATCTTTTAAAGTATATACATATACCGGTTGTCTCTCCTCAAAGTGGTCGGGCGCATTTTCTCAGATGTTTCGCCGGATATTTGCGATTTCGTTTTTGCATCATGTAGCTGGTATCAGCCAAAACAAATACTGCTCAGCACATGTTTCATGCGATGCCAAGCGACGCAATGCGTAAGTTTGTTTCCCATTTTATCTAAAATGATTTTTAAATCGGAATTCTACGTGCCCATTCTATAGACTGCTCCAAGATTACTCTAGTACGATATTTCGTTTCACTGATATGTACACTACTGGCCATTAAAATTGCTACACCAAGAAGAAATGCAGATGATAAACTGGTACTCATTGGACAAATATATTAAACTAGAACTGACATGTGATTACATTTTCACGCAATTTGGGTGCATAGATCCTGAGAAATCAGTACCCAGAACAACCACCTCTGGCCGTAATAACGGCCTCGATACGCCTGGGCGTTGAGTCAAACAGAGCTTGGATGCCGTGTACAGGTACAGCTGCCCATGCAGCTTCAACACGATACCACAGTCACTGGTGTATTGTGACGAGCCAATTGCTGGGCCACCATTGACCAGATTGGTGAGAGATCTGGATAATGTACTGGCCAGGGCAGCAGTCGAACATTTTCTGCATCCAGAAAGGCCCGTACAGGACCTGCAACAAGCGGTCGTGCGTTATCCTGCTGAAATGTAGGGATTCGCAGGGATCGAATGAAGGGTAGAGCCACGGGTCGTAACACATCTGAAATGTAACGTCGACTGTTCAAAGTGCCGTCAATGCGAACAAGAGGTTACCGAGACGTGTAACCAATGGCACCCCATACCATCACGCTGGGTGATACGCCAGTATGGCGATGACGAATACACGCTTCCAATGTGCGTTCACCGCGATGTACCCAAACACGGATGAGACCATCATGATGCTGTAAACAGAACCTGGATTCATCCGAAAAAATGACGTTTTGCCATTCGTGCACCCAGGTTCGTCGTTGAGTACACCATCGCAGGCGCTCGTGTCTGTGATGTAGCGTCAGGGATAACCGCAGCCATGTTCCTCTAGCTGATAGTCCATGCTGCTGCAAACGTCGTCGAAATGTTCGTGCAGATGGTTGTTGTCTTGCAGACGTCCCCATCTGTTGACTCAGGGATCGAGACGTGGCTGCACGATGCGTTACAGCCATGCGGATAAGATGTCTGCCATCTCGACTTCTAGTGATACGAGGCCGTTGGGATCCATCACGGTGTTCCTCTTGAACCCACCGATTCCATATTCTGCTAACAGTCATTGGACCTCGACCAACGCGAGCAGCAATGTCGCGATACGATAAACCGCAATCGCGATAGGCTACAATCCGACCTTTATCATAGTCGGAAACATGATGGTACCCATTTCTCCTCCTTACACGAGGCATCACAACAACGTTTCACTAGGCAACGTCGGTCAACTGCTGTTTGTGTATGAGAAATCGGCTGGAAACTTTCCTCATGTCAGCACGTTGTAGGTGTCGCCACCGGCGCAAACTTGTGTGAATGCTCTGAAAAGCTAATCATTTGCATATCACAGCATCTTCTTCCTGTCGGTAAATTTCGCGTCTGTAGCACGTCATCTTCGTAGTGTAGCAATTTTAATGGCCAGTAGTGTAGGAAATCGAAGTACTTGTTATATCAAATTCACGCAATTAGCTTCCAACAGTACGCTCCGCTCCCACCCCCTCCCTCTTTCACTTCCCCATGCCATTATCAAGTCTGTAGGTGGTGTTACTTGGTATTAGCTGATGTCTCCTGGGGGTGTATAACTTATTGTCTGTTGTGCTTACTTGGTACTGGCGTAGTAGACTATCGCGGACACTATGATTCTTATTGATACCTGTCACCACATACTCTTATTTGGAACCTGCAGGTGGTAGACAAAAATATGGAGGCAACAAAAACGCAAGACTTTACCATAGCTAATACGGTATAGGAAAAACGTTCGTATCGAAAACAGCTTCCAGACGTCTTGGAATGAACAAATTTTGGTTGTGCATAGTTTTCATGGAAATCTTATACCTTTCTTACTACAAAATAGTATGTGAGTTCAGCTAACGATGGTGGAGGTGGATAGCGATTACACACACTTCTCTCCAAAGAGACCACAAAGGCTCAGTAATATTGAGATCTGGTGACTGTGGTGGACAGAGGAGATGCGACAGTTCATCCTGGTGCTCACAAAACCAGTTCTGGACGATGAAAGCTCAGTGAATAGGGGCGCTCTTGTCTTGGAACACAGCATCGCCATTGGAGAGCCAACATTATATCACGGGATGGATCTGATTAGCCAAAATTACATAATGCTTGGCAGTACTTCTAAACGGTGTAAAAGACAGCCTGGGTGGCTGTGGGATAAGGATAGCATGTAGAACTAAGCGGGAATGATATCAAAATGTTAGAAGTAGTCACAATCAAGCTGTTGTTGTTGTTGCTTCAGTCCTGAGACTGGTTTGATGCAGCTCTCCATGCTACTCTGTCCTGTGCAAGCTCCTTCCTCTCCCAGTACCTACTGCAACCTGCATCCTTCTGAATCTGCTTAGTGTATTCATCTCTTGGTCTCCCTCTACGATTTTTACCCTCCACGCTGCCCTCCAATGCTAAATTTGTGATCCCTTGATGCCTCAGAATATGTCCTACCAACCGATCCCTTCTTCTAGTCAAGTTGTGCCACAAACTACTCTTCTCCCCAATCCTATTCAATACCTCCTCATTATTTACGTGATCTACCCATCTAATCTTCAACATTCTTCTGTAGCACCACATTTCGAAAGCTTCTATTCTCTTCTTGTCCAAACTATTTATTTTCCATGTTTCACTTCCATACATGGCTACACTCCATACAAATACTTTCAGAAACGCCTTCCTGACACTTAAATCTATACTCGATGTTAACAAATTTCTCTTCTTCAGAAACGCTTTCCTTGCCATTGCCAGTCTACATTTTATATCCTCTCTACTTCGACCATCATCAGTTATTTTGCTCCCCAAATAGCAAAACTCCTTTACTACTGTAAGCGTGTCATATTGATGTCCGAAATACTCGTCTGCGACACAGACAGAGGGAAGATTGAGTCAATAATTAAATCACTGAAGATTAAGGACTCTCATGGATATGATGGAGTGCCTAGCAGAATATTAAAGTACTGTGCTGCACATGTCTGCCCTGTAGAAAACTCACAGAGATTCTGGTCACACATAAAGCACACCAGCGGCAAGACGAAATCAATACCTTCACTGCACGATAACAACGGTGAAGTCACTGATGACAGTGACACTAAAGCAGAGTTATTAAACACGGTTTTCCGAAACTCCTTCACAAAAGAAGATGAAGTAAATATTCCTGAATTCCAATCAAGAACAACTGCCAATATGAGAAACATAGTAGTAGATATCCTCGATGTACCAAAGTAGCTTAAATCACTTAACAAAGGCAAGGTCTCCGGTCAAGATTGTATACCAGTCAGATTCCTTTCAGAGTATGCTAATACAATAGCTCCACATTTAGCAATTATATACAACCGTTCGCTCACAGAAAGATCCTACCTAAAGACTGGAAAATTGCTCAGGTCGCACCAATACCCAAAAAGGGAAGTACGAGTAATCCGTTGAATTACAGGGCCATATCACTAACGTCGATTTGCGGTATGGTTTTGGAACATATACTGTATTCGAACAGTATGAAGTACCTCGAAGAAAACGATTTATTGACACATAGTCATCACGAATTCAGAAAACATCGCCGGCAGCGGTGGCCGAGCGGTTCTAGGCACTTCAGTCCAGAACCGCGCGACTGATACGGTCTCAGGTTCGAATCCTGCCTCGGGCATGGATGTGTGTGATGTCCTTAGGTTAGTTAGGTTTAAGTAGTTCTATGTTTTAGGGGACTGATGATGACCTTAGATGTTAATTCCCATAGTGCTCAGAGCCATTTGAACCATTTTCAGAAAATATCGTTCTTGTGAAACACAAATAGCTCTTTATACTGCTCACAAAGTAATGAGAGCTATGGACAAGGGATGTCAAATTGATTCCATACTTTTAGATTTCCCGAAGGCTTTCGACACCGTTCCTCACAAGCGTCTTCTAACCAAACTGCGTGCCTATGGAATATCGCCTTAATTGTGCGAGTGGATTCGTGATTTCCTGTGGTAACGCTATTAGATTGTTTACAGATGATGCTGTCATTTACCGTCTTGTAAAGTCATCAGATGCCGAAAACGAATTCCAAAATGATTTAGATAAGATATCTGTATGGTGCGAGAAGTGGCAATTGATCCCGAATAAAGAAAAACGTGAAGTTATTCACATGAGTAATAAAAGATAATCGCTAAATTTTGATTACACAAATCTGAAGGCTGTAAATTCAACTAAATACTTAGGGATTAAATTACAAATAACCTAAATTGGAACGATCACATAGATAATATTGTGGACAGAGCAAACCGAAGACTGCGATTCCCTGGCAGAACAATTAAAAGGTGCAACAGGTCTACTAAAGAGATTGCTTACACTACGCGTGTCCGCCCTATTCTGGAGTATTGCTGTGCGGGTGTGGGATCCGCATCAAGTGGGACTGACGGATGACATCGAAAAAGTACAAAGAAGGGCAGATCGCTTTGTATTATGACGAAATAGCGGAGATAGTGGCACAGACAGGATACGTGAATTGGAGTGGCAATCATTAAAACAAAGGCGTTTTTTGTTGCGACGGGATCTTCTCACGAAACTTCAATCACCAGTTTCTCCATCGATTGATAAAACATTCTGTTGGTACCCACCTACATAGAGATAAATGATCATCACTATAAAATAAGAGAAATCAGGGCTCGCACAGAAAAATTTAAGTGATCGTTTTTCCCGCGCGCCTTTCGAGAGTGGAACGTTAGAGAGACATCATGAAGGTGGTTCATTGAACCCTCTGCCAGGCACTTGATTGTGGATAGCAGAGTAGTCACGTAGATGTAGATGTACTTAGCCACGTTTGTAATTTTTCCTTTAAGAATGGTCAGCTTCCTGAACGATTAATGTACTGAGTAGTAAAGCCGCGTTATAAAAAGGGAGAAAGGGATAACGTTGACAATTTTTGACCTATTTGTATGCTATCAGTGTTTGATGAAGTTATTGAAAACTCTATGTATGTAAGGATAATTGATCATTTTATGTCACATAATAATAATAATAAATGTACAGTTCGGCTTTAGAAGTCGTTTATCGACTGAAAATGCTATATTCTCTTTTCTCTGTGAGGTACCGTACTGGATGAGTTAAAAAAAAGGCTTCGAACGCTAGACATATTTTTTGATTTATTGATCACAAAACATTGCTCCAGAAGTTGGGCCATAACTGAATACGGGGTGTAGCTCACAACTGGTACAACTCTTACTTTAACAACAGACGGCAAAAGGTCATTATTCACAGTGTTGAGAATGGCTGTGATGTGGGGTCTGAGTGGGGTACAGTCAAATCAGGGGTACACCAGGGAGCAGTGTTGGGGCCTCTCCTTGGAGATTTATTTGCTCTCCAGTTTGGTCCTAGGGAACTTGACGTGTAAATAAAAAATAAATAAAAGTAACGCGACGTTGCAGATTGAAAAGGGGGCCCATGGAATAGCATCCATATGGCTGCCAAAATTATCACCGAATCCCCGCAATTTTCACCCTTGGAATGGAAACTCGACCAGAAGGCGCAAACAGCATGCAGTAAGATTCATCCAACCAAATTCATTTTTTCAATGCTCCGTATTCCAGGTTTATGACTGCGGGACCACATTTTCCTGTTAGGGACGTTTGCGTCACTGATGTGTGTTTTTGGCACTCTAGCTCGCCCTGAAATTCCCAACTTATGAGGCTCTCTTCGTGTTGTTTTGATATTGATAGTATTCGTGAGAGCGACGCTCAGATCTGCAGTGACTTCTGCAGCTTTTGCCCTCTTATTTTTCGTCTCAAACCCCTTCAATGAGAGTCTGTCACGATGATGTTTTTCCGCTTGCCTTGTGTAGTATGAATCTTCGCTGTGGTGGCTCTTAAAATACCAAACATTCCACCTAGTTTGGTTACGGAAGCATTCACCATACAAGCGCCAACCATTTGCCCACGTTCGAAGTAACTTACTTCCTGCATAATGCACTCACAAGTACACAGAACTCTGTTCTAGCTATGACTGACAATTACAACGTATTTAGGATATTACGAGGGTGCAGTACGTGGTCAAAATGGTTCAAATGGTTCTGAGCACTATGGGACTTAACATCTGAGGTCATCAGTCCCCTAGAACTTAGAACTACTTAAACCTAACTGACCTAAGGACATCACACACATCCATTCCCGAGGCAGGATTCGAACCTGCGACCGTTGCAGTCGCGCGGTTCCAGACTGAAGCGCCTAGAACCGCTCGGCCACATCGGCCGGCCAGTACGTGGCCAAATACAACAGCGCAACCTGGAGGCTTGGCTAGGATCTGCATTTATGTTCAACCATGCGCTTCTGGCGTTGTTTCCATATTTTGTTCAATCCCTGTATTACTTTGAATAAAATAACGTTGAAACAGTGTGAGGTGGTCGAGAGCTGGAGCTCGCTTCGTTGTAGGTGGTGCAGTTCTACGAGACGTCGCTGGTGCGGCACGGCCTGATGGCGCTGGGGCCTACCGGTGCGGGCAAGACGACATGCATCCACTGCCTGATGCGCTCTCTCACTGAGATGGGCATGCCCCATCGCGAGATGCGCATGAACCCCAAGGCCATCACGGCGCCACAGATGTTCGGCCGCCTCGACGTCGCCACCAACGACTGGACTGACGGCATCTTCTCCACCCTCTGGCGCAAGACGCTCAAGGCCAAGAAGACGGACTACATCTGGCTGGTTCTCGACGGGCCTGTCGACGCCGTCTGGATCGAGAACCTCAACTCTGTGCTCGACGATAACAAGGTATTTTTCCGTAACTCTGAGGATCACAAGTATACGAGAATACTAACTTTTAATTGTGGCGCAGGGAGGAAAAGAGACCACCTTATAATTGAGTGATTAGCGCGTCTGACTGTCATGTGGAAGACCTAGGTTCAATTTCCAATACTGTCAGCGATTTTTTCGTTGTGGGAGTATTTAAAACGGGCTGCTTTCAGCGTCTAAGATCAGCTGAGCAGATTACTGAATGAGAAGTAGCGGTACCTAAGTCTGGAAAGTCGGCAACATTCATGAGAGCGGTGTGCTGCTACTCCATACTGGGTCCAAGTGACGCTATTGTGTAAAGTGCAATGTCTTATCTGTTCTCGCTGTAATTAGTTCGAAATCAGGCATACAATGAGTCTTGACACAACATTCCTACTTAATCGTGACAAGCAGCGCTCATTTCCTGTAGGTTAATAATCACGACAGTATGTTATTTTTTCTCTTGAAATTTTTCTACAAATTCGTTTTGGATAACATCTTTTCCCTGTGTCACTATCGTTTCTTTTTTTTCATCAGTCTTCCGAGACTGGTGTTACGCAGTGCGCCAGGAATTCCTCTTCTGCGTCAACTTCTCCATCTCAGAGTGGCAAAAAGGAAAGCTCCTATGCTCTGACCACAGATGAGCCAATGGGGTCCGACGAACTGTCGTCTCATCAACCAGTGTCTCATTTGGATGTGCTATGGAGGAGCGTGGATTAGACACTGCTCTCCCAGCTCTGCAGACCTGGAGCCACTTCTACATGGTCAAGTAGCTCCTCAGTTTGCACCACGAAGCTGAGTGGACTCCTTCCAGTCCCCCAAGCGAGGAAAAATCGCTGGCGGTACAGGGGACCGAAACCGGTTACCTCACATCACAGTCAGCAACGTTAATCTCTTTTTTTTTCCTTTCTGTTTCTCTCATTTTTTCTGTGTTAATGTCACGTGACGCCTCTTAAAATGCATCGACGAGAACTTCACTCATTGCTTTATTACAGAGAGTGACCTATGCCCTGACCGAACTAGCTGGGCTGCCGTTCCAGCTACCACTCAGCTAATGAGCAACCATTAGTCTTACGTAATTATTTTCTTACTTACCTACCTCTGCTCTGTCTTCTTGAACACAAGTGTAAAACTTTTAAGTAGTCGTCCATTTTAGATGCGCCCGAGTATTCAGATACTTAGTTTTATTTGTGTCTGTGGTGAGATTCTTGTTCCAACATCAGTTCAAAATTTCTGAAAATTTTAAACGTGTGTTAGCACGAAGGCGGTTTGTCGTCGAAGGTTCTTTGGGGGTGGATTACACTAATAGTACTGAAATGAAGAAAAGTTCGAAATATTTAAATTATGAATTTTATTTACAAAATTATACACAAAAATGTCATTCTAAGCACCTCGTAAACAAGTCTCTTTTTCCTGTGTAAATATTATTTAAAATTAATTGAGTCTGTCAGTTTCGATGACTTCACTGTCGAAATTTTGCCTCAGACTTCTGGAAACGATTTTGTAATTGCTGCTATTTGCAAAATGATTGCTTTTTGTGCAATATTCCAAGAGATGTCACACGTTTTAAACGTAGATAAATGCAGAGACAAGTGTATACTCAGCATTTCTGTAGTGTCCCATAAAAACCACATTACAGTAATCTTGTAGTTTGCTTAGTGCCACTATAATGTTGAAAGAAAAAATTGTTTCCTCATTCATATACGAGGTTAATCCCAAAAGTAAGGTCTCCTATTTTTTTTATAATTACAGAACTCTGTTTGCGTGGCAATTGGTCACACTGTTATGAAGAATGCTTCACGCGCTGTGTGTAAACATTAACACGCCGCGCTGAGGGGCCCAGTCTTGGCTTGGCAGCCGTTGGGAATGGAGCTCCCGTTGGATGTTACCGCCAAGTGCGAACTCCGCGTAGTTATTCTGTTTTAAACGAAAAGGGCACTGCGCCAATTGAAATCCATCGCCAATTGGCGGAAGTGTATGGTGAGTCGTACATGGATGTCAGAAACGTTCGTAAGTGGTGTAGAGAGTTCGCAGCTAGTCGGACCGAAATTCACGACTAACAAAGGAGCGGGAGACCGTCAATTTCTGAGGAGACAGAGTTGAAGGTTGAGCAAAGCATGCGTGAAGATCGGCTGATCACCCTGGATGATGTTTGCACGTTGGTTCCTGAGGTTTCCCGATGAACCGCTCACAGAATTTTAACGGAAATACTGAACTACCGGAAGGTGTGCGCAAGATGGGTGCCACGCATACTGACTGAGAACCACATGCGGCAGCGAGTTGATGCTTACCACGAATTTCTTCACCGCCTTGGAGCCGAACACGACAACTTTCTGGACTCAATTGCCACTGGTGACGAAACCTGGGCATACCACTTTACCAGAATGAGATTTTCACTCTGCAGCGGAGTGTGCGCTGATATGAAACTTCCTGGCAGATTAAAACTGTGTGCCCGACCGAGACTCGAACTCGGGACCTTTGCCTTTCGCGGGCAAGTGCTCTACCATCTGAGCTACCGAAGCACGACTCACGCACGGTACTCACAGCTTTACTTCTGCCAGTATCTCGTCTCCTACCTTCCAAACTTTACAGAAGCTCTCCTGCGAACCTTGCAGAACTAGCACTCCTGAAAGAAAGGATATTGCGGAGACATGGCTTAGCCACAGCCTGGGGGATGTTTCCAGAATGAGATTTTCACTCTTCAGCGGAGTGTGCGCTGATATGAAGCTTCCTGGCAGATTAAAACTGTGTGCCCGACCGAGACTCGAACTCGGGACCTTTGCCTTTCGCGGGCAAGTGCTCTACCATCTGAGCTACCGAAGCACGACTCACGCCCGGTACTCACAGCTTTACTTCTTTGGAAGGTAGCTCACAGGCTGGGTCGAACAACAATAACGTAAAAGAATTCATCCCAGAACCGCTGCTGAATGTGGGACTCAACAGTGGCGGGATTTATTAAGATTACTGTGTATCGCACTGAAAGTCTCGTTCCATTAACACTCATAAACACAGATTCCTACATTTTTACGCTCCAACCAGATATCTGCATGTGCAGTATCAGAAAATAGGCTACTGCCAAATGAACCGTTCCGTTTCCTGGGTTTAATATAATTCGAGCCGACAGAGACGATGGATATGGGGGAATGCACTTCACATAAGAAATCTCGCTTAGTATTCAAACAGAACATAGGACAAGAGATACCACTAGTAGTAGTATAATGACGGCGTCACACCACATTTGATACCAATTTGATATGAAAATTAATTAAATTTATCAATTAATAACCCCACTCACCCCCGCCCCCGACCATGTCCACACCCGCCCGCTGGGTGACGTCATGTGTTTTTCTCAGCAGCAGTGTGCCCAGCCCCTCCCCCTCCCCTCCCCCACTCCTCCCCTTCCCACAACCAACCTTATTGACAGAAATTTTGAATTTTGGCGGGAATTTTGAATTTTGGTGGGAATTTCTTTGTGCCGGGGCTGTGCTGTGCTGACATCCCATCCCACCCCACCCCCCACCCGTAAATTGATGGGAAATTAAAATTGGCATTACCCTTTCCGGGACTCGAATCCTGAATCCTCCTGAGCAGAAAGCCCAATTGAACTCTCCCCCCCCCCCCCCCCCCCCTCCTCCCGCCAACACAATTATACCACCAGAGGCATTTGGAATTGACGGAAAATTGAAAATGGCTGTAACACTTTAAATAACATAGTTCTTATGTAGGAAAACAGCGATCTGTAATTATTATAAATAAATTAAAAGCAGTCTCGATCACTTGACTTTTTTAATGGTGACCGATTTCGATCTTTTTGTCAGGTCAACTTTGCACCATGAATGTCTGCGGGAAGCGGTGGCGCATGGCAATCCTCTTGTTTGTGGCAGTACACCACCAGCCACAAGCAAGAGGACTGCCATGCGCCACTGCCTCCGGCAGACATTCATGATCGAAAGATACAACTCAAAAACTGACGATACCATACAACTGGTGTTATCCTGCTGGGAAAAAATTTCGCAATACCATTCGACACTAGCGACAGACACATTCAAACTTTACCCTACACCTACAAGCTTGCGGGAAAAAGGCTGGGGTGTAAGGTATTATCTTTATTCTTTTTGGCAGAAAATACATTCAACTGGTGAGATGCTGGTGTTGGACAGAGAAGAGTTTGAAAAGTGTATTACCTGTATACATACAGTATTATCGCTGTTTGACGTCAGAGTTCGCTACAGATTCCTGCTCAAAAACCATCCTGCAGCCCACACTACCACAACTCATGGGGAAAAAATGCGTCACAGTTCTAATTACACTTCGAAACTGTCGCGAAAAAACCAGCACTCATAATGAACTGGTCATAAAGCAGCACATGTACTGGGGAAAATCGTCGTCCTCAAAGACTGCATAGGGAGTGGTAGATGAACGTGCATTCTTCTCGATGTACAATCACAAACTGCTGAAAACCAAGGCCTTCTCACTTCCCTTCACACCTCCGCCTTCCCCACCCCTCCTTCCCTCGATCCACCTACGGGGTGGGAGACATGCTTCTTCAAATGGCCATATGCTCCGCAGAGGTTCTCGGGCCCCCGCTGCCCGCCCTTTGCTGTTTTTCTGCCGACCTGCGTACAACTGCAGGCCCCACCAGATCCTCCGTGCTCATTCGCGATATGTGGCATGCCTTTGAGGTGGCGGCCCTTATCACAAAAGGGAAATTTACAGGCATAACCTCGCCCATCTGGAGGACGATCCAGATGGCCAGCTTTCTACAATCAGGCTGCCGCCTTAAGGCGCGCTCCTACGCCAATACAGTAGCATGCATAATCAACTAAACAATAGGAGCTACAGGCATATTATTACTACTACCACTCCAGGCTGCTGCAGGTACGTTACACACGAACAGGAAAGAAATAAAAATAATGTCAGTTAACAGATCGTTAACGGAGATCGTAACGAAACAATAATACAGTATGCTGGTTAATTCGGTAGCGCAGCCGAAAATAAAAATTGGGTGATTTTAATGCTCTTCAACGACCGAAAAAACAGCATCGGTGAAATGATAGCAGTGATTGTCGACGCCGATAACTTCATCGTTTTAATTTACGGTTTCCCGACGAGAATAAATGTATCACACCAGCGATTGTGCACTGTAGATGTACGTTTATTGTCACATAGTCTAACGTTACACGTCGCACTGGGGGCGGTAGCAGAACCCCTTGGATCTGTTGATCTACCCACCGTTTTCACATGTAACACAGGAGTGATATATAGTGTGATATGGCCAGCTTACATTTGAAAGATTCGCTAAGCAGACAGGGAAGACACAAGAACAGACTACTCGAACTTCATTGCTTGTATTGGGGAAACTGCAACGGTATCTTTCCCCCCAAAAAATTAATCCTTTGTTCCGAAAAGTCAAATCTTACCAGAGTAGTGGACGAGAAATGTAATAATGCATTGTTGGACCTGATTAACGCTCCAAAACTCTACGAAAGACACGCTTTTGGAAGAAAATTGCATTAACATTAGTAGACTGAAGGTGAACGTAAAGCGACTATTTGCAAATAACAACAAATATTCATGGCTCAAGATCTGAAACAACTTTAACAAAGGCACATCCCACGCAACCATCTGGGAACGACTTGAGCGTATACGTAGAGCCTGGAACAACAATAGGACATAGCGCTTCCGAACAAATTAGAGGATGATTTCCTGAAACGCTAGGCTCCAGACTCAGTTGAACAACTCATTGCTGACTAAGACGAGGAAAAAGACCATTATTTGAACGAATGCTTTACTGTTACAGAATTCGACAGAGCCCTGTTACGAGGGTGAAGTAGCGTCCCAGGGCTGACAACATGCATTAGCGCATGCTATCTTCATTAATGCAGAAAGGCTGAAACCTATCCCAGAATAGAAGGCGTCACGAATAGTCCCGGTAGGAAATCATGGTAACCCACCTAATGAAGTAAACACATATAGGCCAATAACGCTCCTGAACTGTGTTCAGAAAGTACTGGAAAAGCAGTTGAAACATAGACTAGAGTGGCAGTACGAGCACCACAACACGTTCCCGAAACTTCGTCTGGTTTTCGGAGAGGAAATGACACGAACGAAACAATAACAAAATATCCAGATATGTCACAGAGGGACAAGCGTACCCACTTACGTTCCCATCGGTCACTGGTAGTAAGAAGTGGAAATGGCTATAAGGGGCTTTTAACGATAAGCATTGGACTACCAAAGTAATCAGTTATACCTTCCCTCATTTTCAGTGTATTTACGTTAGACCTACGCTGTATTTTGTCAAACAATGGAACAGTTTTACGGTTTGACGACGACCTGTGTATTTATTCAGCGCGTGCCACCCTTCATGATAGCCTGCATTATTGGGTGAACCTGTGTCTAGACTACACACTTATACGGAGAAGAATAGTTTCGATATATCACCTAGAAAGTCTTTTGATATATTCTTCACCAGACACAAGGCTTCTCCAAGAAGGCACTGAAGTTTGGGCCGCACGAACTAACAGTCAAGACAGTAGTCACGTATCTGACACTCCATATCGGCCACAAACTTCGGTGGGAGATTAATACACAGAAGCTGTCGTAATCTGCAAAAAGTCCTCTAATATACTGCGCGTTATCATGGGTGTGAGTCGATCCAATGCAGACATTGGATTAATACTATATCATGCCTTAGAACGTCTGTACGAGAATTGTGCTTGTCTTTATTTTGGATCAGTACAAAGCACTCAGGGTATACCTGGGAGCAATGTAGTCTACACCAGCCAATGCTGTTTCAGTCAAAGCAGATGAGTCTCATCTGTATCGACGACACGAATACCTAAGTGTGAAATGTCTGCTAAAACGGTGGCATTTCGTAGAAGACCAAATATTACGAGACGTCCACGCCTCAACGAGATTGTGCTACATGTACAGGTACTGGCTCAACAGAAGTCTCCCTCCTCTTACTGCCTTATACAAGGGCACTAGCCCACACAGATTAATCTGGTGGCAACTAGATTACCGTACCAGTATATTGGAGCCACAGTTGCATTTAACATAGGCTTCGGTTGTGGCTATTCAAATAATTGCGTTTTTACGGAGTATCTCTCCGAACATAATAATGCAAGAAACTTCATCTACACCAACACTTCGAAGACGAAGTTGGGTGTGTTTGAGGTTACTGGAATACCGGCTCTCACATTGGCATGTATTGCAAGCTACCTAAGGAACTAACCAAAGGAACAACCGGGCTTTTGGCTGTGCAACGATCCCTTCAGTATGCTACGAGCCCTTCAGTGTCTAGAACGTGACCGGCCGGAGTGGCCGGGCGGTTCTAGGCGCTACAGTCTGGAACCGCGCGACCGCTACGGTCGCAGGTTCGAATCCTGCCTCGGGCATGGATGTGTGTGATGTCCTTAGGTTAGTCAGGTTTAACTAGTTCTAAGTTCTCGGGGACTGATGACCTCAGCAGTTAAGTCCCACAGTGCTCAGAGCCATTTGAACCATTTTTTTCTAGAACTTGGGCTAGAAGTTTCCAGATCAGTCCTAGATGTATTAAGACATCTGCGCACTGGACGATACAACCATGTGATGGGTAAAAGCACTCTGTGCCATCCCTGGGTAAGGAACAGTAGACAGTCTAGCCAAAGCAATCGTCTATGACGGAGAGAAACGACACGTGGAATTGTCGTCTACGGACGTTTTAAAAATTATGAAATCAATAATCAGTGTGAAGTGAAACTCAGAATGTCAAGAGACCTCTCAATACAAGGGCAGAGGTTGTGCCAAAGTGAACCCGATGCCGATTATCTACTTCTGACACGAGGAACATCGATGTTCTAGAAGCATCATGACCCCACACTGAACCATGGCTGTTACAGGAAGCATCGACATCACATTGGTCCGGTCGTATCCGATTTGTGCGGTTAGGCGATGTCAGTCACATCATACAATGAAAGCTTTCACGGCTGGTACCGACATCACTAAAAGCTTCTGGGCTAGTAGGCCGTGGTCGATGTATAAAATTTTCTCCTAACATTTCCTCTCCGACGTCTTCAGAGGTAAAGTGGTGAACTACACCAGAGCTCGAGGGATCACCGAACATACGGGCATCTAGAGGCACCACAGTCCATCACGTGACTTCGGCTACGAGATTATTAGCGCCAACATTTTCAATTGAAAGTAATCGATCGAACAATCTTACACTCCATTGTTGACATCCAAATTCTACTTAATTGAACACCTTTTTTTTATCCTGCCCACTCGACTAGTATATAGTGCCTAGGGATCTGTTTTCTCGGATCGCTAGATAACAATTCCAGCAAATCGTATTAATGGAGTTTATTACAGTAAGTTAAATTGACAATACTTAACTTTGCATTTCACAAAAGTGTGTCGAAAGCAAATGGCGACATGCAAATAATCAATGTCTTTCGGTATATACAATTTCATTGCAAGTAACACAATACAGTTCTTACGTCACTGCTGTAGCGTTTGTATGACGGCTCGTCGTCCACTCCGGTCGCGGCCGGGCGGCTAGGCTTCGTCTAGGGGCCGCTCCTGTCTTGGTGTCGACCTAGTCAGCGTACTGTTGGCTAGTCAGCGTACTATTGGCTGACGTCGTCTCACAGCCCTCTTTGCTCTTCCGTTCTTGATCGTCGCGCCGGCGCCTATCGTTACGCCGGAACATTTCTCTTTTCTGTTAAAATTATTATGGTGTTTATAAACCTCAATAGTCTCTCTATACTTACGGGCATGATAATGCGAAGTTCCCGACATGACTCTCGTCTCAGCGAATTTTATTTCATGGTCACCTTCCTGGTAAAGATATTCCACTACGACCGCAATTCCTCTTGTGTTCAACCACACGGGTGTTCACAGTTCTTTTTGTGGTCCTACAGAAACCAGTTCACAACTACAAGGAATTTTATGTACTCCCGGTGTAGCCTAACGATGCCGTACATCTTCAGCCGATCTTAAACATTCTTTAATCTTCCCGGTGGGTGTGAAGGTAGTTTCTACGCCGTATTTGCTCAACACTTTCCCAATACAGTCTGTAATGGTATTGTTGAACGGAAGGAAAACTTTCCTTTTGGGCTGCCGTCGAGCCTCATAGACCGTGGTTCTCTCAACAGTTGTTGTTGTTGTGGTCTTCATTCCTGAGACTGGTCTGATGCAGCTCTCCTCTCAACGGTATCAGTACAAAAATACAGTTTACAATGCAGAGGGAGAACAATGGCCAGCTGAATTTCTTGGATGTCTCTCTTGTCAAACGAGGGGACGGGACGTTGGGCCATAGAGTAAACAGAAAATCCACCCATACTGACCGTTACCTGCAAAAAGATTCTGACCACCACCCCAGACAAAGAAAAGGTGTGATTAAAACCTTGCTGGACTGGGCGCACAAAATTTGTGAACCGACTCATTTAAAAGATGAGCTTGAATATCTACAGTCGCAATTCAAGAAGAGTGGTTATTCGAACAAGGAGTTAGACCCAGTACTAGGGAGAGAATCAGGATCGACAGGAACGACGGCCGGCCAAAGGGAAAATTTTCCTTCCGTTCTTCAGTAAGATTAGAGATCGCATTGGGAAAGTGTTGAGCAATTACGGTATGGATCTACCTTCAGAACTACCAGAAAGATAAAAGAATGTTTAAGATCGGCAAAAGATATACGACATCATTTAGGTACTCCGAGTGCATATAATATTCCTTGTAGTTGTAGACTGGTTTGTACTGGTAACACAAAAACAAGTGTTAACACCCATCTGGTTGAACACAAGAGGAATTGGTTAGGCACTGGACTCGCATTCGGGAGGACGACGGTTCAATCCCGCGTCCGGCCATCCTGATTTAGGTTTTCCGTGATTTCCCTAAATCACTCCAGGCAAATGCCGGGATGGCTCCTCTGAAAGGGCACGGCCGACTTCCTTCCCAATCCCTCCCTAATCCGATGAGACCGATGACCACGCTGTCTGGTCTCCTTCCCCAAACCAACCAACCAACCACAAGAGGAATTGCCGCCTGTGGCATAAGGAGAAATCGGCCGTAGCGGAACATCTTTACCAAGAGGGTGATCATGAAACATAGTTCACTGAGACGACTGTCATATCAAAAACATCGCATTATCATGCGCGTATATATAGAGAGACTATTGAAATTTATAAACACTACAATAATATTAACAGAAAAGAGGAAGATGCTAAATTAGATGAAATTTGGATGTCAACATTGCAACGTAAGAATGATGAGCGATTACTTTCAATCGAAAATGTTCGCGTTACCAGAGCCGACGTCACGTGATGGACTGTGGTTGCCTCTACAGTGCCCATATATTCGGTGCTCCTCGAGTTCTGGTTGCACTTCGGCACTTTACCTATGAAGACGTCGGAGAAGAAACGTTAGGAGAGAATATTATACATCGACAACGGCCTATTAGCCCGCAAGTTTGTTGTGATGTCAGTCACATCAGTCTTGACTGCACGAAAGGATACATAGTCAGGTCATCATCCGTTGATGTTTGCTGACGTGTATCACGGTGGTGCTCTGCTTGAAAGACTTAAGAATATGTGGCTTTTCCTCTGCATTTTTATTGAAAAAGCGGATCAACTTTTAATATGTGATTCTACAGTAATTTTATATTTCTATTGTTCCACAGTGTATTAAATCCTAGGTGCACATTGCTCTTCAGTGTGTTAATCTTATATGTTTGATGATGGTTGTATGAGTCCTATTCAGATGACAAAATACAAAATAAAAAAGCCGATAAGTATGCTCCTAGAGAGCAGTACTTATACTAACAGTACGTTTATTTCCATACGCGGCCAACAGAGAGCAGCACTGTTCAACATTTCTGGAGATACTTAACGAGAGTCTTGAGAATTTGGCTATTTTTCTCCGAGAGTCTCGAGCGAGACAGAATACTGTCCCTAGTTAAGCGATCTAATCTGTGTGTTAAACGGGTGAATTCACCACTTATAATAAAAAATGCCATATTTCTTTTGTAATATTCAGTATAATTTAGTTCTCATTCTGTCAATCCTAGTCAGTAACTACTCCGCTAGATAGATAACCATTCGCGTCTATGGCTGATGTAGCTATTTTACATCTAAACCAAAACGTAGGGTGGCTCATTACATTATATTTATTAGATATTGATCAGTTTACATCGTCTGCAGCTACCTTGCACATAATATTACAGGCATGTACCTAGGTTTAAGAGAGACAGTGCTAATAATCAGTTGTTCTTCATTTAGAGTGACTGGGTCGCAATGGCAAAGTCAAACATCACGCAAGAAATGACTTTATTGCTCACACGACGCGTCTAGAAATTTATTACCGTCAGATATCTACAAAAAAGCAGATACATAAATTTTTTATATAACATAGTAGTTGACAGCTATAGCATTCCACTTTGATATCACTTGGCACAAACTGTACTACACCTACCCAGGAACGATAGCTGCACATAGATATGGCGTTTCAAGTTGTACGTGAAACAGACATTCGCAGACTAGAGACACAATTCTGCAGAGTCCGGACCAAGAAGCAATTTTTGCTATCTGGTGGGATTACGTGGCGCCAAGGCACATCAACTGATCTACATTTTTATATCTTGTGTCTGATGGCTGTGAACCAACTTACTTTAAAAGAATTTTTTTCTTTATGAAAGTGGCCATTACGACTCTACTGTGATAAAAGGTTACACAAAATATTCGGGAGTATTACGGGGTGCCACTTATCGTCAAAAGCTACAGTCACAACAACAGTGCGATATGACAAGCGTCATAAAGTTAAAATATAAAATAGCAATACAAACATACGCCACAAATCTAAATACAGGTAGTTCGACAGGGGATAACAATATTGTTAAAACTAGGACAGTCCGTCTGTCAGACTCAACTTCGGTACCAGAAAGTACCCAGTATGCGCTACTGTGCTTACATAAAATAGAAGAACAATTATTTTGCACATGAACACAACCTGTTTTTTATGAAACAGGAAATATTTTAGTAGAAAAAAAATCCATCGTGAGGGATAACTTGTCATGTCCATATAAAACTAAGAAATTTTCATGGACCCTCGTCACCAGTTTAGCAAAGGCCTCGTCGCCACCGCTGATGAGGCCAAGTTAGCATTATTGTTACGGTAGGTCGAGTATGTGAGTTCGTGAAACAGCTTCTGGTGCAGGACACCGGTAAGACAATTGCTCCCTGCCACTGTTACACAGCTATGCTCCAGGGTCAGGTAACAGGATAGGAGAACGAAGGTTCCACAACACTCCAACAACTTAGTAACAAAGTCACACAAATGAGTTAAAAAGGTTTATTTATCTTTGTGACTAGTTGAATGATTTAAGTCTGCAGCACTGCATGTAATATAACACAAAACAGGCCCTTAATGGCTAAGTGCAAATAATCGTAGGTAAACTTCACAGTACTTAGAAAATGCAATTTACAACTCCTGTCTCTTCACTTCTAAGAGTTCACTAAACGACGTTCCCTGTCTAAGTGAGTCCTGGACGATGATCTATAGCCAAGCGGGCGAGAGCTGCTCTTCTGTCTTCCGAGGAGGCTTCTGTCCGTTGTCATCCGGTCATTGGCGAATTGAACTCGGCCCGCGACTGGCCGAGGTGAAGTCGATATCTTCATCTTCAGCGCCGCCCTTGGCGCTGATGGAATTCGCGCAAGTGACGAGACTCTATGGCAGCGGCACCAGCTTGCGTCTTTGTGCCTACGGTGCTTTTGCCCTGGCTGTGTCTTGTTCGGACGACATTGCAGAAATATTATTTGGTCCCATGTACCGCCATAGCTTCAAATGGCTCTGAGCACTATGGGACTTAACATCTGAGGTCATCAGTCCCCTAAAACTTAGAACTACTTAAACCTAACTAACCTAAGGACATCACACACATCCATGCCCGAGGCAGGAATCGAACCTCCGACCGTAGCAGTCGCGCGGTTCCGGACCGATACGCCTAGAACCGCTCGGCCACAGCGTCTGGCTACCGCCGTAGCACATAGTGCCATATAGCGTATAAAGCACATAGTGTAATCGTACATCCCAAACAATATAAGTTACATACGGTAGGTGCTAGAGAGGGAAAAAGGTGGGGAGGAGAGAGAGGAGGAAACCGGGCACTTACCGTATCCGTAACCAGAAATCGGAGAATTTTAGAGTAACGTTTATTGCAGGTACAGAAACACCTGCCTGTTTCACCAGGTAAATTAATTTTAAATACGGCAGTTGTCGTTACGATACCGCAACTTTGGGCCTTGTCGGATGCTCACTAATTTAAGGCTGCTTGCAGACGCTGACGCTGGCCAACGGCGACCGCATCACGATGGCTCCCAACTGCAAGTTGCTGTTCGAGCCGGACAACGTGGACAACGCCTCGCCGGCGACGGTGTCGCGCATGGGGATGGTCTTCATCAGCGCCTCCTCTCTGCGCTGGAGGCCAATCGTAGAGGGTTGGCTGCGCAAGCGTTCCGAGGGCGAGTACGCCGTGCTGTCGCACCTCTTCGATGGCATCTACGATGACCTGCATACCTTCGTGCAGGTCCGGCTGCACGCCAAGATGCCCATACTAGAGGCGATATATATTCGCCAGTGCGTCGACGTGTTGCAGGTGAAGTGTTTCTACCTACTATCATGCAGATAAGTGCAAATGCGAATATCGTATGTGATACAGCATGGCGCAAATCGTAAAAAGACTGGGCGTGATCGCGACACGAACTGCTCGAGCGGGTCCACGAGAAATACGGGTCCCGCAACGAACTTGAGACGTCACACTAGTCGCCTTACTGCTCGGCTCCGTGCAGGGCCCAGGATCAATCAGTATGTCAATCAAAAGGTAACCATCGAAAGCCTGAACTTTGTCGCGTGCTATCGTTAGGAATTATCAAACTCGCCCAAAAGAGCTACTCGCTCCCGGCCGGAGACTGCTGCTGGCGCTCGTATGACCTGCCTGCAGAGTCACGTGCTGCAATGTGTGCATTGCGACTTGTCTTCCTCGTGGGCCGCACTGCTCAAACAGTTTACGGCACAGCTCGAGAAATCTCTGGCTATGCTCGATCTTATAATCACCATGTCATCTGCTCACTTCTATTGCTACTACCTCCATGGCGTGTTTTATGGTTATTTATGTACTATGGAATTTAGTGAACTGTGAGACATAGCCATTAGTCTCTTCTAGGATACAGGTACTATCCAAAAACACCAACTAATCAACCATGTATCTCTCCTAAAAGTCGTCAGGCGCGTCAGGTGTTTTGGCTGATATTTTCTGCCAGGCTAAACAGATACTACTCATCACAAGTTTCATGCGATCCGTCCCGAAATTTACCCACCCACCAACTTTAAATTCAAGGCGGGTACCAGGTTGAGATTCATTGGGAGAGTGCTTAGAAAATGTAGTCCATCAACAAAGGAGGTGGCTTACAAAACACTCGTTCGACCTATACTTGAGTATTGCTCATCAGTGTGGGATCCGTACCAGATCGGTTTGACGGAGGAGATAGAGAAGATCCAAAGAAGAGCGGCGCGTTTCGTCACAGGGTTATTTGGTAACCGTGATAGCGTTACGGAGATGTTTAATAAACTCAAGTGGCAGACTCTGCAAGAGAGGCGCTCTGCATCGCGGTGTAGCTTGCTCGCCAGGTTTCGAGAGGGTGCGTTTCTGGATGAGGTATCGAATATATTGCTTCCCCCTACTTATACCTCCCGAGGAGATCACGAATGTAAAATTAGAGAGATTAGAGCACGCACGGAGGCTTTCAGACAGTCGTTCTTCCCGCGAACCATACGCGACTGGAACAGGAAAGGGAGGTAATGACAGTGGCACGTAAAGTGCCCTCCGCCACACACCGTTGGGTGGCTTGCGTAGTATAAATGTAGATGTAGATGTAGATGTAGAACCCACCCATTCCACCTCATAAAGGCTCACTCTCCCTCGCCTACCCATATTTCCCTGCTCCTATCCCCCATTTCCCCTTCAAATATTGGCATCACCAATACTCTCCCCATTCTCGTTTTCCAACAGCCTTCTCTGCCCCATTGATACCACGCATCAGTCCTCCATCCTTATCTGCTCCTCACTAAACCTTATCTCCTCCAACATAGGGTCCCAATCCCAGAGCAGGTCCTTCCTGTTTTAGTGGCAGTGAAGTGCTTCTTTTTAAGATCAATGATTTTTTAACTCCATTTTAAAAGTTTTAAACGTACCCTTGTTGTTTTCCGTTGTACCCTTTTATTATTACTGGTTTTAATTTCAAGATGAACTACTTGTTTCACATACACATGAATGCTTCAATTAATTTCTCCCATCCCAAATCTTTAAATCTGTGTAAATATCTCACATTTATGATTTATTTTTACTTGTCCAGCTGGCTGAAGAGTGGGTTGACAGTACGGCTGAGAGACCCCCCCCCCTCCTCGCCCCCTTCCCATACGGGCGAGACGGAATGAATGAAATAACAACAAAGGGAAAAAAAGTTCATGCGACGCTCAATGCCAACAGAAAACGTCGTTTTGCTACCTGTTGCAAACAAAATTATTTTTAAAATGGAATTTTACGTGCCCACTCGATAGTGGAGTCCCACATTACTGTAGTACGGTATTGGTTTTGTCAATATATATTAGCAAGGACAGAACAACTCCAAGAATAATGAGTGCTGTAGCAGCGACTGACAAGGAGAACACTTGGCAATCGGCTTTTTGAATTTTTTTATATTTATGGTGCGTGAAATTCAGAAATGAAATATCAGTTTACAAAGCAGTTCAATGCAATTCTCAAAAACTCGCGAAAGAATCAACTTTGAAGTCCTTTCGTGTGTCTTGAATACCCGAAAGTAAGACCGGTTCATCGACAGACAGCACAACGCAGTGGTAGTGTACTTGCCCGCCACCCCCCTCCACCCCACCCTTCTACGTGGACTTCAAGGGTTTGATTTCCGCTGTGCTAAAAAGGTGCGTATTCAATTTGCATTTCCGTGAATGTTTCTTTAGTTGAAACAAACTTTATTAACAATATTTTATAAAAGGATTAGTAATTAAAAATATATATTTGCTGAATTTTATGTGTGATATGTAATTAGAAATAAGACGACGTGCGTTTTTCATAAAAATAACAATTAGATATGTGTTATTAGCGCATGTTTGATAAATTTTATATTCAGACTGAACTGGACGAAAAAGACGAAAAGAGGAAGACATCGAAGCGATTCAGAAGCGTGGTGCTAGATTTGTTACCGGTATGCTCGAGCAGCTCGCAAGTATTGCGGAGATGCTACGTGAACTCAAATGGAAATCCCTGGTGGGAAGACGATGTTCTTTTCGCGAGGCACTATTGAGGAAATTTAGAAAACTAGCATTTCAGACAGACTGCAGAATGTTTCTACTGCCGCCAACGTAATTTTGTGCGTGGACTACAAAGATAAGAGGAAGGAAATTACGGCTCGTACGGAGCCTTGTAGATAGTCGTCTTTTGCGTCGTTTTGTTTGCGAGTGGAACAGGAAAGGCGACTGTTAGTGCTATGTGGTACACTCTGCCACTCACCGTCCGATGGCTTGCGGTACACGTATGTTGACATAGACGTGGATGTTAATGAAATTTGAGGGACGCTTCTCATAATTTAATCCCTCGAACAGAGCGATGTTTGGGATAAAAACTTGTAAACTTTGAAGGTCCCATCGCGTTATTGCTATAATAGATCCTGAGAAATCAGTTCCCAGAACAACCACCTCTGGCCGAAAATAACGGCCTTGATACGCCTGGCCATTGAGTCAAACAGAGCTTGGATGGCGCGTACAGGTACAGCTGCCCATGCAGCTTGAACACGATACCACAGTTCATCAAGGGTAGTGACTGGTGTATTGTGACGAGCCAATTGCTCGGCCACCATTGACCAGACGTTTTCAATTGGTGAGAGATCTGGAGAGAGTGCTGGCCAGGGCAGCAGTCGAACATTTTCTGTACCCACAAAGGCCAGTACAGGACCTGCAACATGCGGTCATGCATTATCCTGCTGAAATGTAGGGTTTCGCAGGGATCGAATGAAGGGTAGAGCCACGGGTCGTAACACATCTGAAATGTAACGTCCACTGTTCAAAGTGCCGCTAATGCGAACGAGAGGTGACCGACACGTGTAACCAATGGCACCCCATACCATCACGCCGGGTGATACGCCAGTATGACGATGACGAATACACACTTCCATTGTGCGTTCACCGCGATATCGCTAAACACGGATGCGACCATCATGATACTGTAAACAGAACCTGGATTCATCCGAAAAAATGACGTTTTGCCATTCGTGCACCCAGGTTCGTCGTTGAGTACACCATCGCAGGCGCTTCTGTCTGTGATGCAGCGTCAAGGGTAACCGCAGCCATGGTCACCGAGCTGATAGTCCATGTTGCTGCAAACGTCGTCGAACGTTCGGGCGGATAGTTGTTGTCTTTCAAACGTATCCATCTGTTGACTCATGGATCGAGACGTGGCTGCACGATCCCTTACAGCCATGCGGATGAGATGCCTGTCATCTCGACTGCTAATGATACGAGGCCGTTGGGATCCAGCACGGCGTTCCGTATTACCCTCCTGAACCCACCGAGTCCATATTTTGCTAACAGTCATTGGATCTCGACCAACGCAAGCAGCAATGTCGCGATACGATAAACCGCAATCGCGATAGGCTACAATCCGACCTTTATCAAAGTCGGAAACGTGATTTCTCCTCCTTACACGAGGCATCACAACAACGTTTCACCAGGCAACGCCGGTCAACTGCTGTTTGTGTATGAGAAATCGGTTGGAAACTACCTTCATCTCAGCACGTTGTAGATTTCGCCACCAGCGCCAACCTTGTGTGAATGCTTTGAAAAGCTAATCATTTGCATATCACAGCATCTTCTTCGTGTCGGTTAAATTTCGCGTCTGTAGCACGTCATCTTCGTGGTGTAGCAATGTTAATGGCCAGTAGTGTACATTCAGGAAATGATTAAACAGATCTTGATTATAATAGAGCTGAAACTGTTGTGATGCAGTTGTCAAAGTCAGTACTAAATAAAGGTCACATATCTTTGTAAATGGATAAACGGTATGCTTTAACAGAAAAAATATACCGGGAGATTTCAATAAAGCAAAATTTTAAAAGGCGGAATACATAATGAGGGGCTACAATGGCATATTAGCGTGCACTGATCGAACTGGGACGACCGTATTATTTCTTCACAGCACAAAAGAGTAGAAACGACTGAACATAGCTGAAACCAACGAAACCCTACGGGGGAATGAGTTGTATCGACCGCAGGTTTCCGTGTTATGAAGAAATACTTGAAAGGGTACCGAAAAAACTTTTTTAAATATTTGATATGCTACTTTATACACTACAGCGCCAAAGAAACTGATATAGGCATGCATATTCAAATACACACATATGTAAAAAGGCAGGATACGGCGCTGCGGTCGGCAATGCCTATGTAAGACAAGTATCTGGCACAGTTGCTAGATCGGTTACTGCTGCGACATCGCTGCGGCCGGAAAAAGATCCTACGAGAACGGGACCGACGACGATTGAAGACAATCGTTCAACGTGACAGAAGTGCAGCGCTCCCGCAAATTGCTGCAGCTTTCAATGCTGGGCCATCAACAAGTGTCAGCGTGCGAACCATTCAACGAAACATCATCGATGTAGGCTTTCGGACACGAAAGCCCACTCGTGTATCCTTGATGACTGCACGACACAGAGCTTTACGCCTCGCCTGGGCCCGTTCAACATCGACATTGGACTGTTGATGACTGGAAACATGTTGCCTCGTCGGAAGAGACTCGTTTCAAATTGCATCGAGCGGATGGACGTGTGCGGACATGGAGACAACCTCATGAATACATGGACCCTGCATGTCAGCAATGGACTGTTGAAGCTGGTGGAGGCTTTTCAAAGGTGAGGAGAGTGTGCAGATGGAGTGATATGGGACCGCTGCTACGTCTAGATACGACTGTGACACGTGACACGTACGTAAGCATCCTGTCTCATCACCTGCATCCATTCATGTCCATTGCGCAGTCTAATGGACTTGGCCAATTCCAGCAGTTCAATGCGACACCCTACAAGTCCAAAATTGCTACGGAGTGACTTCAGTAGCACTCTTCTGAGTTTAAACACTTCCGCTGGCCACCAAACCCCCCAGACATAAACATTATTGAGCATATCTGGGATGCCTTTAACGTGCTGTTCAGAAGAGATCTCCACCCTCTCGTACTCTTACAGATTTATGGACAGGCCTGCAGAATTTGTGGTGTCAGTTCCCTCCAGCACTACTTCAGACATTAGTCAAGTTCATGCCACGTCGTGTTGCGGCACCTCTGCGCGCTCGTGGGGACCCTACACGATATTAGGCAGGTGTACCAGTTTCTTTGGCTCTTCAGTGTAATTCCTATATTCTGTACAACAAAAACAACATGAGGAAGAACAACGGGTATAGACTTGAAATAGCAGAACCATTATTACAAAAACAAGATTATAAACGACGAGGACCATTATCGACCTGAGATATATCAATGAAACTAAATGGGCAACGTTGGTGTCATTTTCCGAAACATATAAATCCCACGCCAGTGAATTAATCATCCAACAAGAGCTTGCACAGTATTTACATAAAATAAGAAACGGAGTGGAACGACGTGGGAACGTAAAAACTGTGGAGATGCATTACGTGTACCTCATCGTTTCAAAAAATATCATACGGCTGAATATTACCAGTTGTCTACGAGTGTTCTCAAAACATAATTAATTGAAACTAAGTATTAATTTACAATTTGTTTCTGACACGTTATCCACTTGCATATAATAAAGAACTTTTGTCTCTGATGAATCGATCACATTTACTTTCCAGACGTTTTAAAATTATTGGTTGTGCCCTAACATTGTTTATCACTTCACAATTCCTTACGTTACGCCGAATAATACAATACGACGCACACATTTTGCGCAGCGTCAACCACAGGCTCTATGGCTCGACATGCGACCGGCCTTCTTGCTTCTTATGGAGCGGACAATCGGAAGATGGTGGGTTAATATCCGCTCACAAAGATTATCCAATCGCCATTGTCCTTCAGTGTAAGAGTCTAGTGCACCTATCGGCGGTACGAAGGCATTTTTGAGTCTTTTACAATGTGATGCACCATGCTGTCCGTGTGCTGCTGTGTGAATCGAATCTTCAGGTACCATACCCAATCAAGTGGCATTATTTCGATTATTCACAGGATGGTTTCGCTGACCACAACTTCCCACTGTCTCGACTTCATTGTACTACAGTCGGAAATGCATCTGTACAAGAAAGCCACCCTTCTCGTTCCAGATACCTTTCCACGCATACCCGAGTTGTCTCCCTGGCAACCTCATTACGAATACCGTAGCATCGTATTACGGAATTATGTCAGAAGGATACACTACAGCAACGACAATTAAACAGGATTTAAGTACAGGAATTCCTTGGCAGCACTCTCCCATAATTGAGAGCATATCTTGTTGTTTTGAAGGCGTGTAGATATTGTATTCTACAATGCGGGTTGGCGGGAAGTAGATTGTGGTACGACCACTGCGAAAGCCATTGTCTTATCGTACTTGTTATGTCGATAAATATTTGTTCACCACGTCTTCCTTCCCCGACTTGTTCCGTCTCGGGTGCCGTTCTGTCTCAAACTGTCAGCTACAACTAAGGAGCAGCGCCACTCGGTCGCTGCTAGAGTAGTGGTTATTCTTCGTGTTTTATCGTCGCTATTATTACATATCGAGGAAACAAATATCGTACTAGATCCAAAGGGCACGTATAATTCCGCTAATATGGTTTGTAATAGAAACACACGGACGTTTTCTGTTGGCACAGGGCGTCGCATTAAACTTGTGATGAGCAGTATTTGTTTGGTCTGGCTCCATCTACACATTGCAAAAGCGAAATTTCTTATATCTTGCGACAGACCAGAGCGGTGAATGACTCTTAGGAGAGACATCATGTTTTAAAAATTAAAGTGTTTGTGGCTGAAGTTGACGATATCTCCAAAACCACCCACTGCCAATCGCTGGGTTTTGTGTCTGGTGCTACCCTTGGTTCTCCGTGTTGGAATCAACAGCAACAGGATCGTGGGTTATCGGGACGTTGTAATTCAATAAGATAAAGCAAGACCGCTTGCCCGTTTTGTCCTGACCTACCTCGATACAGAGGGTGCTGGACTGTTGCCCTGGCCAGCACATTCTCCAGGTCTCTCAGCCAGCGAAAACATTCAGTTATGGAATCCCGAAAGACTGGCACGCCACCACTTGCCAGCCACTAAGACTGATCAGCGTCGACATAGAGCTGAAGAAGCGTAGAATGACAGCCGCATCTATCAGCCAAGCTCAGTTCGACTCAGTGACCAGCCGGGTTAGTGGCACTGCTGTTCCGGAGACAGTAGCACTCTCATACCAAATTTCTCAACCTGTATACCTCAAATCACCTACATATTTATTAATATTTTCTTTCTATTCTGCCGGCCGGAGTGGCCGTGCGGTTCTAGGCGCTACAGTCTGGAGCCGAGCGACCGCTACGGTCGCAGGTTCGAATCCCGCCTCGGGCATGGATGTGTGTGATGTCCTTAGGTAAGTTAGGTTTAATTAGTTCTAAGTTCTAGGCGACTGATGACCTCAGAAGTTAAGTCGCATAGTGCTCAGAGCCATTTGAACCATTTGAACCTTTCTATTCTTCTGTGTATGCATAATAAAATTTCTTTATTTGGGACCCTTCTTGGTATTGCAGTGTTAAGGGACAGCAGTGTATGTTTGTGACATTCGATTCTTTGAACATGCCAGTCCATCCCAAGCATAGTTCAGGTAGATGCAACAGGGCATGAGACATGATTTTCACAGGCTGTCTTTGCTTCATCAGTTTCTTAGTCACTGGTATACTCAATACATAGCCTCACAGTCAAAGATCTATCACGATTTCATAACTGCAGTACAAGATCCTACACGAGGCCTGTCTTTACGTAAGTACAGTTTTGAAATAAAAATAAAACATATAGACTTATCGTAGCAACTTGATTTTTACATGAAGGGATGTGTTTTACTTTTCTACGTAATTCCCGCCAACATTAAGGCCCTCGTCGTATGGCACAGCCAGCTTTTGATTACTTACCTCGTCGAAATCTACCACCTGATTAGACAACCACTGCAATACGGTCATTTTGACATCTTCAATCGTTGTCGTGATGCTGAGCAGCCAAATGCTTCTCCAAATGCAAGAACACATGGTAGCCATTGGGCCCTAGATTGGGACTGTATGGAGGGTGATCAAGCTATTCCCAGTCAAACGATAAGATCAGCTTTTGAGTTCGATAGGTTGCTTGTGGATGGACATTGTCATGAAGCAAAACGATCCCCTTACTCAGTGTGCCAAGCCTTTTGTTCTGGGTTGAACTGCGTAGTTTTTTTAAATCTCACATTAAGTTCTAGAATTTATTGTGCCACCATGAGACAAAAATCCACAAGCAATACCCCCTTCCTGTCCCAAAAAAACCGCTGAAATAATTCATTTTATCTTCACTTTCTTGTCTGGTGTTGAACGCCGCCATTCCATGGATTGCTGCCTTGATTCAGGTGTAACGAACCACGTGTGTTTCGTCGCTGACGACAGGTTAATATATACCTCAGTTAGCGTTTTCGGTATCGAACTGAGCATAACTTTCGATAATTTAAACGTTCTGAAACAGCTGCATATAGGACGCTTCTAACCTCTTGAGGAAACTCACCACACAACGTCGAAATCGTAAAACGTCTGTTCGCTCTCTCTTTTTCATCAACTTTCTGCATCAAATCATCAGTAATGACTGAAAGTCGCCTTCATCATGCACAGTCGTAAAGTCATCTTTAAAAGCTGTCACCCATTTCCGTACTATTGCGTCACTCATGGTGTTTTCCCTATACACTTCAGTGATCTGACGATGAATTTCAGCCGCTTTCATGCCTTTAATACTAAAAAAAAAGCGTGTATTCTACAGTCGGCGGGATTCTCAATCGGAAGATGCCTTTCAAACACTCACAAACAAAGGTAAACACGCAGAATGACAATATAATGGTGTTTGTGGCATGCCAACAGTTTGTAGTACACGGCGCACGTGTGCTGAATGCTGACCGTGGCACTGCAGCGGCGGGTTTTCAAAATGGTACTAATTTTAAAAACACGAGTTAAACGGGCAACATCTTGGTGGAACCCATTCTTAACACTCAATCTTTCTCCATCTCGTTCTCCATTCTGAGCAGCACGACGCTAGAACAAATCACCCAGAAACGTGCGTCTTGTCCAAAATCACTGTTTATTCAAAGGTTTGCATGTTATCATCAGCGGAGCGTCCCTGTCGTCATATGCAGTCAGCAAACCAGTACTTCTGCCGTATTGTCAGCACTAATGCTTTCCAGTCCCAATCTGTTTCTGGTTGCTTTCGTCTCGTCTCATGCTCAGTTTACCCTATTGTTTCTCACTCTTCTACGGACTTGTCAACATCTCTTCTTGATTCCTTCTGTGCTGCTGCCATAGATTTCTGTTAAATGTCTTTACTTACCTTCTACGAAAACGTAATCAGGAAAATATTTAACACAGTGTCAATTAAACTAAAACTTCTGAAATACCATATCATTATTAACTTTAACTTCAGCCGTTTCACGTTCAATTTTCTTTGAAGATTTTACTGTTCAGTTCCTGCGCTCCCCGCCCCCACTCGTCCCCCACAATACCGTTTCATTATCGCTGATCGTAGTTTTCTCGATTCGTCTGAAATCTCCATAGCCATTCTATGTCTCATTTCTGCCACGAATTTGTGGTTCTCAAGAAGAGTACTAATTTTGTCTTTGTTCTCTACATTTGTCATCTGGTATCCAACTGTTTTAAGACTTTGCTGCATCTCTCTCCTGTCTTCTTTCTGACATTTCTCATTACAAGTTGTATAATTCTGTTTCCTTGCATTAGCAAGATGTGAAACAACTAAGAGATTCTTTCTTCTTCATTGTGCTGGCGACTGGTTCAGTCATTGAGGAGAATTCTCCAGACTCCTTCAACCTGACACTTCTAATTTATGCGAGTTCTGATGATGTCTCTTCTTTCACTTTTGAGGAGATAATCAGTTCTTCCTTCATTTTTAATTTGGAAAAGGGTTTCGCAGTCACAAGTGGCTTCTGGGAAAGTATAGTGTGCTTAACTTCTGAGGTCATCAGTCCCCTAGAACATAGAACTACTTAAACCTAACTAACCTAAAGACATCACACACATCCATGCCCGAGGCAGGATTCGAATCTGCGACCGTAGCGGTCGCGCGGTTACGGACTGTAGCGCCTAGAACCGCTCGGCCACCCCCGCCGGCAGGTGTTTCTCAGTTACGTTATGCTTGATGATGGCTCCAAGATATTTAAACTGTTATACTATGTTAACTTTTTAATGACAATTAAGATTTTGCTTATACGCAGAGGTTTCATGGCCACGACAGTTTTCTCGAGATGTATTTGTAATCCTGTTATTAAGGCGATTTTTGAAGGTTTGTGATCTGGGCACGAACGTCTTCAGTGTCAAGAGCTAAGTGAGCTAAATCATCCGCAAATCCCTGGCAGTTTGTTCTTAATGAGGGTTTTGCTCCAATTTTGACTTAAGGTGGGTCTTTGTTTCCCAAATCTTTATCACGTAATTGAAGGCTAATTTGAAAAGCAGGGTGGATAATCCATCATCTTGTCTAAGTATGGTTATTATTGTGCAAGCTTTTGAAATTTCTCCCCTTATCTTTACCTTGTGATCTTTATCGACTAAAGTTAGAGTAATGATTTTTATTAATTTGAATGAAGACCACATGTTCTGAGAATTTTTAAAAGTGTGAATATTGATACTATCATATTTTTTTAAAAATCTCTGGATGAAATGAAGAGCTGTTTGTTTCTGTATTTGTAATATTCCATTATTATTATTATTACTACCATTATTATATTGCTGATGTACTATGCATATTGCAATTATTTGTGTGTCTATTATTACTATTATTATCATCATCATGATTATCATTATTATTATGAACTACTGCTGAACAGCACACATTGCAATGTTAACTATCTAAGCATGTCATGTTAAATCTACCCCGAAATCTTACAGTTGAAATAAATGCCTAAATACATATTGCCTCAGAGATCGTATTTAGATATCTGTTACCGGGTCGAGGTTGGTTAATCTTCTCCAGTGAACTCAAGTTTGATTAAAGTCACGTTGCACTAGTACCTACTTTCTACAGGGTAACTGTTAGCAGATGATGTCTAGAGCGCAGTAACTGAGAAGTGCAGGACAACGAAATGTAGGTTCGAGAACACAGCCTTGTTTAAACCGATTTGTGATGTGAAGTTGCACTGAGGCGTCATTTTAAAACAGAACTTGACTGTCGGTGGCATCGTGTAGCTCAGTCTTACGAAGCTTACAGAACAAGAAAATTGTCTTAAAATATAACGTAAAAACAAAAGGTTAATGCCTTTTTGTATCTGGTAGTAATAAATAATTAGCTCAGATTTATTTCGATGGCATTTTGCTGTCTCCTAGCACAGGAGAAAGTATAAGAGGAGGTTACAGGTCAGTCTGCAATCCCCGAGCAGTTAGGAACAAATGCAGAAAGACAAACTTCCAGTAGTGGCAACCTGAGTGTTTGGATCAACGCCAGACACAGTCACAGGGCATCTACGAGGGGGCCGGACTTTGGGACGTAATAGGATACTCACAGGGAACTCAACTGTCTGAATTAACTTATTTATTTTCTTCAGATTAGCTACTTCACTGTAGCCTAATTCTAAGAACCGGAACAGCAAAGGATGCAACTGGTTTCACAACAGAATTCATTGTCTGAGTCCCTGGGGCGAAGGCTAACAGAAGTAGCAATCACTAGCAGTATTGTAAAGTACAGCATTGAGAGCAACACTCCATGTGAAAAAACAGACTTGCTGGAACTTACCCGAGACTTGAGACAAGAGACATGGAGAGGATGTTCCTTCGAACTCCTCTGGATATAAAAATCCTGGGTTTATAAAGGATTGTGGTGACGTCTGGTTTCTCTCTATCGGTAGGCGGCCCGCCAGTCTGTCGTCACTTTACGGGCGTCGCCAATCTGTCGTGCGGCTCTGCACGTCCAGGGTGCCTCAAGCCAACCACTTTCTGATTCCTCCCCTTATCCCACTCTGTAGGTTGGGATATTCCTGACTTTTACATTAACAAACCCCATGTTTGATAGCAACAGCTTTCAGCTGAAAGCTAAACTTCACTTCCGTTCCTATTACGGCTAGCAATACCGTGTTATATCTCACTTGGCCCCGACCTAGAGGCTCTCGTGGGTTGGACCCGCTGTTCCCATCTCACTCTAATCCGTGTAAATCTACTGAAGTTGCTGTTCTCAGGAGCGTTTTTCACGTTTGCTGCTTCTGCTAACACGCACTTGTTTGTGGCCATCTTCCACTGTAACACGTTACAACAGCGTCTAGGCACTGTATGAAGTTACCAGTTAATTCTATGAAGCGAAATCTCTATCCTGGGACAGCTGCCCAGAGCGTTACGATTCGCAGGGCTTACCATTACAGTTTACTTCCAATAACCTAACCTTTAACACTTTTCATGATCTCGGCATTGTCTCTGATTTCCTATCCTGGAGTGCCCTCGTTGGCTTCCGACAGCCTTAAGCTTAACATTGTAAGGTGTCAGTACACGACAGCTGGTTGAGATATTTATACAGGTTACAAGCTTCTAGGACTTGTAGAGAAGACTGAGTAGACAATATTTTGAATTGGAACCCATGTTCGGAAGCTTACCGTTGCCGTGCTGCAGCCGTTTGAAAACATGTTTGCTAGACAGATATGCAACACGTTAGTCATGGTCGGATTGGCTGGTGTCATTTAACGTCTGTTCTATCTCCCTGACCTGGTTAGAGCCTCATTCACGTGTCTGGTAGTGTTACAGCAACATGGTTGAGTTCACATTTGCAGAATACATCGACATACTCCTTCTGTATGGCGAAGCTCCGAGCTCACGGTAATGGAAAAGCTGCTCGTTGCCTTTATCAAGATCACTATCCACAACGTATGACTCCATCGCATACACTTTTCGCTACAATTATGCAACTGTTTCGAGAAAGGGTGACTTCACTGACAGCAGGCTCGACAGTGGTGCTCCGAGGAGACGCCGAATACCCGAAGTGGAAAAGGCCGAACTGCATCACGTTGAAGCGAACGCTCGACCAGTCTCCGAGCAATTTCTTTGGTTACTAATGAGTGGAACTGCAAAGAAATTATCATAGGTTTTGCCGATGTAATTCACTTGATGTGAAAACAAGTAAGGAGTGGTATTGTAAATTGCTGGCAGCTGGAAGTATTCTGAAACGTGTTCTGAGGCATGTCGTAGTGCTTCGGAAGTGACAGAGGAGGACATCTGACAAGCGTTGCCCAGAAGCCCACTGTAAATCGATTCGGCGGGCATCTAGGCAACTTAATGTACTTCGAGTAACACTGCATCGTGTAGTGCACCATCGTCTACTTCCAAGAAGCAAATTTTGCAACGTCTGGTGGCGAACAACAAACCATGCCGACAATAATTTGCCATGGACATGCTGCAGCGTATTGACAAGAATGCCAGATTCCAGGAAAGATGTTTACTCTCAGATGAGGTATCCTTGCATGTATCAGAAACAGATAATCGGCATAGTGTTGGGATTTGCGGCTCGCAGCATCTGCACGCTATCATTGAACGTGTTCGTGAACATCTGATGTGAGTTAATGCATGACATGATTGTTGGACCGTTCTTCTTTGCAGAAAACACAGTGAATGGGTCAGTGTAACTGGACATGTTGGAACAGGTTGTTCACACTCAGATACAAGACTTGCAACACATCATCATCTTTCAACTGGATGCGGCTCTGCCACCTTGGTCAACAGCTGTTCGTAAGTTCCTGGATACGAAATTTCCCAGTCGCTGGATAGACGTGGAGGACACGTTGACAGGCCACCACGTTCCGCCGACATTTCCCCACTGGGTTTCTTCTTGTGCAGGTTCTTATGCAACCAAATTGGACAATATTCCTGTGTGTAGACGTTGTATCGCTGAATTGATTGCAACTATGGCGGAGGACATGTTTCGGAAACCATGGCAAGAAACTGAATGCAGTTTCCATATTCCTCGTGCTATAAATGGTTCACGTGCAGCTTTACGTTATTTAGATGTGCCAATATGCCATCGGAAGTTGCGCCTCCAACGAACGTGGCTGAAAAGTGCTTGTCTCAAATAGGCTATTTCAAGTTATATGGTCCACACAAAGTTTACGTTCCCAACACTTCGACGTTCAATAACGCACTGTTTATGGCCATATCGAGTCACATCTATCATAATTTGTGCACAGATAAATGCTCAGTCACATACTGCACTCTCTTGATGTCCTATAATGTGATTATCCGAGTGCAGTAACCTAACATAGACGTACTGATTCACAATGATTTACATGTGGCGAGTAAATCATTAACACATTCACTGAATAAAGTTGACAAATATTGTCCTTGAAGTCTAACAGGCATCTCGGTACAAAAACGATGTGCACAGTAAATATAATATGAAAGTAACACAATTCACAGCGCAATACTGTTGTCACAGTTTGCAGATTAACACAGCTCATGAAGTTAAGTGCCTGTTAATAGCCAGTCACTAAAAACTGTCACTGAATAAACTCTCAGGCACAGAATTTAGATAAAACTCGGCACCTTTTACGACTTGTGGTAACCCGTCTGCATATGTTGTGCAGTAATTTTGGGCACAGATCTTGCTCAATCATAACCTTCCGCAGGCTAACTAATATGCCTTCCAACAGCATTTCTTTTATAATATTACAATACTTAAAACCTAAGTTATCTAGTGTCGTTTGCTTTATTTTCATGAGTTACAATTAATAATTTATGTAACTTCCTGGCAGATTAAAACTGTGTGCCCGACCGAGACTCGAACTCGGGACCTTTGCCTTTCGCGGGCAAGTGCTCTACCATCTGAGCTACCGAAGCACGACTCACGCCCGGTACTCACAGCTTTACTTCTGCCAGTATCTCGTCTCCTACCTTCCAAACTTTACAGAAGCTCTACCGGGCGTGAGTCGTGCTTCGGTAGCTCAGATGGTAGAGCACTTGCCCGCGAAAGGCAAAGGTCCCGAGTTCGAGTCTCGGTCGGGCACACAGTTTTAATCTGCCAGGAAGTTTCATATCAGCGCACACTCCGCTGCAGAGTGAAAATCTCATTCTGGAATAATTTATGTGTCTGAATAACTGAATAGTGGAATAAGATTTGTTTGACTGAGAACTTTTAGATAAATCAATAATTTCTACTATCAAAAAGATGCTCATATCGGAGCACAAAAAATTCCTGCTTATTTTAAAAGACACAGACTGATAAGTGGGATACAAGCTACCACATTCTACCTTCCTCGGTGCCTTTAAAAATTTCCAAAAAAATTTGGTATGCGAACATATTCGCGCCTTTTTAACATGCAACTCACCTCAAGAGTCCCACAAGCTCCCATAACTGAAACTCACTCACGCCCACTAGTCCAACGCTGTAAGTCGCTCGTACCCATCCACTTCCAGTTGCCCTTTCTCATTCACTTATTCAGCCCAACTCATTCTCATTATCTCTGTGATTCTCTCTGCCATTGTCTCCTGTGTCGCAGCTAAAGCCCCTTACTTCTGTCCTACTGCTACAGTTTTCCCTCACTGTCACTGTCTCCCTCTTGCTCTCACTTACTGCTAATACCTCATTCTTGCCTTCCTGCTGCTTCTACCTCTTCTCATCGTCACTATCTCTCGCTTTCCCGTTGTCATTGTCATATACTGTGTCTCTCTTTATCATTGGCTCTCATCCACTTCCACTTTCTCCTTCTACCACTGTCTCCTTCACTCTTTTCCTAGCACTGTTCTGTCGCTGTCAACGTATGTTCCACTGCCACTGTGTCCCTCTCTTTTTCTCACACCTCCATTGCCTCTCTCGCTCTTTCTACAACACAACCATTGCCGAATATCTTCCATTACTTATTACTTTTCCGTTTCTTTGCCAGTGCTGCTATCTTCTTCTCTCACAGCATAAAATAGTGCGAGTATGTTCGGATGCCAAAATTTTTGGGAAAATAATTAAAGGTGCTGAGGATGGTAGAATGATGCAGCTGGTACCCCACCAGTCAGTCTTTTAACATAAGTAGGAACATATTCGCATTTTTTGTGCTCCGACGAGACCATTTTTTCCTTTCTTTTCCCTGCTCAGCATGACATGCAACTCATACGAAAAGAAATATATTGTCAGTAAAGACTATATAGTTAACATAGTAAAATACAAATAACGCAAAACTAATTTTACACCTCAGACTGGATTTGACGTGCACAAAAATTTTGTATGTTCTTCAGTACTACAACATGAGGTTTCCATATGACAACTACAGCATATTTCTCCGTCCTAAGTCACGTTGTAAACTACGTTTTCGCCTCACCCCGGATTTTACTCGTGTATTTTACGTGTACAAGTAGCGTAACTTTGAACCTTTGCACCTCGAAAACGAACAAAGGTGTGAGGAAAATTTTCAAGGCTGTTCGAGGGCAGGATACATCGTAAAAATTACAGCCATCTGTTGCGCACAGCCTTCTCAGAATCTGCTTCTGGGTTTTGTTACCCGAAAAACAAGCGTTTGGGATGATTCTCGGTAACAGATAATGATTTTTGAAAACGTTAAATGGCTCTTATACACACATGCCTGGAGAATGCAACGTTAAAATTTGAGCAATTTGTTGCGGTTATTTATTATTTAGATGCCGCGTCATACCGGATTTTATGTGTAGAAATAGGATAACCTTGAACCTCTGCATCTTGGAAACGGAGCAAGATATCAAGAAAATTATCGGGGTTGTTCGAGATTGGGATTTTAGGAATATATTGTAAAAATTTCTGCCATTTGCTGTGCATAGCCGTTTTGGAATCCTCGGCTGGGTTTTGGTCTGTTGGTGATGGCGAAAAAATACAGTAAACAAATCTTTTTGTGGGGTTTTCCGACGAACTGCCCATGAACTAATAAATGGTGCCTTCATAACCCCTTCAAACCCACCGTAGACCACATCAAATGCAAAAAGGACCAAACGACTTGCTCCATTTACCTAAGCAGGAGGAAATATGTAATACTCGTATTTTGACCGTGTGCTGTAGGATAGAGACACTAAAACAGTCCTTCTGTTGGGTATACAAATGGTCTCTGGCACAAGGGCTGGCGAAAACAATTGGCTGTATCTTTTTATCACCAACAGAACCCTAAGTATGAGCACCAGAAAATCCCATTTTTATGCGCGGCGTCTGGAACATACTAGATATGCATGCTGTCGCATGCCTACCGATTAAATTACACTGGCTATTAGCCAAAATATGAAATTCTATTTCAGTAACAGTGTTTCAGCTATGAATGCTTAAGTCTGAAACTAAATGAGTGCAAATGTTACTATCGTATCTTCAACATTGGCTGTATAATTGTTTCACTTATTTATGTGTATATTTGATCGACTTTAACAGGACGTTAGTTATTGGGTGTATATTTACATACATTGTAATTAGCACGCTTTTTCGGTAAATTAATTACAGATACTCTCATGAGTTCTAATCAACCAAAAGAATGTAATGGATAATGGAGTTATGTTGGCTAAACCCCCAGTTAATATTCAAGATTCTTGTTACTGTGCGCATGCCATATAAATAATACTAATGAAAATATTTGCAAAAATAAATTTTTTGGTGGGGGGGGGGGACAATAAAAACATAACAGGGGGAAGAAATCCTCCTGCTTTGTTGCAAGGTGTAATAATTATTATTAAATAAATTCTTTGAGATGCTGTAGCATATGTTACAATTTCATTATAATATCAACTGTATTTTTTTCTGGACCTTTTAAATGTGGGATGTTTAAATGGGACACCGCGTAGAATGGTTTTACATGCCTGTGAGGCACACGAGTATAGCACCTAACATTTAAATTAAAAGTCAATCTTACAATAAAAGCCGGCCGCGGTGGTCTCGCGGTTCTAGGCGCGCAGTCCGGAACCGTGCGACTGCTACGGTCGCAGGTTCGAATCCTGCCTCGGGCATAGACGTGTGTGATGTGCTTAGGTTGGTTAGGTTTAAGTAGTTCTAAGTTCTAGGGGACTAATGACCACAGCAGTTGAGTCCCATAGTGCTCAGAGCCATTTTTTTTTACAATAAAAGTTAATCTTCTCCCTTTTTTTAGGGCCTCATCGAAAGGACAGGAGGGGATGCAAATATCAGCGACCTACACCTCCAGCGGCTGTTCTTGTTTGCTCTTATGTGGAGCCTGGGTGCTGTTCTGGAATTGGACGACAGAGACAAGCTGGAGGAGTTCGTTCTCGAACACCCGACCAGGTACAAATGGCCTAAACTCAACGAAGGGGATTCGATTTTCGAGTTCATGGTGAACGAAGAAGGCGAATGGCAACACTGGTCAGAAAGAGTGGAAGAGTACATCTACCCCACAGACTCAGTCCCAGAATACTCGAGCATATTGGTGCCAAACGTGGACAATGTGCGCTCGACATATCTCATGGACACCATTGCCCGGCAAGGGAAAGCTGTATTATTTATCGGTGAGCAAGGAACGGCTAAGACGGTAATGGTGAAGGGTTACATGTTGAACTACGACCCGGAATTTCACCTGCAAAAGAGTCTTAACTTCTCCTCCGCCACAACGCCAAATATGGTTCAGAGAACAATAGAGAGTTATGTAGACAAGAGAGTTGGCACGACCTACGGGCCACCAGGTGGTCGTAAGATGACCATATTCATTGACGATATCAATATGCCTGTAATCAACGAATGGGGTGACCAAGTAACGAATGAAATAGTCCGTCAGCTTATGGAAATGAAAGGTTTCTATTCCCTGGACAAACCGGGAGATTTCTCAACCATTGTAGACATACAATTGTTAGCGGCTATGAACCATCCCGGTGGCGGGAGGAACGACATACCTCCACGACTTAAGAGACAATTCAACGTCTTCAACTGCACATTACCGTCCAATCGTTCTATGGATAAGATATTCAGTGTAATAGGCATGGGTTATTTCTGTATCGAACGATTCAAGCAGGAAATTGTTGATTTTGTACCAAAACTCGTGCCTTTAACTCGTCGACTTTGGCAACAGACAAAAATCAAAATGCTCCCGACACCGGCAAAGTTCCATTACGTATTTAATCTACGAGATTTGTCCCGAATCTGGGGAGGCATGCTGTACATACAAGACGCTGAGCTTCCTGACATCAGAACTTTGCTGAAGTTGTGGATGCACGAATGTAAGCGCGTCATTTCTGATCGCTTTACTAACGAGGCCGATCGCGCTTGGTTCGACCTGAACATACGAAGCTGTATAAAATCTGAACTGACCGAAGAAGACATTCAGCATTTCGACCCCGAAGAGGAATACTTCGTCGATTTTCTCCGCGAACCTCCGGAGCCTACGGGTGAAGAAGGTGAAGAAGACCTTTCTCTCGAAGCTCCGAAGATCTATGAGAAAATACCGAGTTTCGAGTTCGTGACGGACAAAGTGCGCACTTTCATGGCGGGTTACAATGAGACAGTACGCGGAGCTCAGATGGACTTGGTGTTTTTCCGAGACGCTCTCATCCACCTGATGATCATCTCGCGCATCATCCGGACTCCACGCGGCAGCGCCATGCTGGTCGGCGTGGGTGGATCTGGCAAGCAGTCCCTGACGCGGCTGGCCACTTTCATCGCAGGCTACCGCTGCTTCCAGATCACCCTCACTCGCGCCTACAGCACCAGCAACTTCCTGGAAGACCTCAAGCTCTTGTACAGGGCGGCGGGCTTCGAAGGAGTCGGCGTCAGCTTCGTCTTCACCGACAATGAGATCAAAGAAGAATCTTTCCTAGAGTATCTTAACAACGTGCTGAGTGCCGGAGAGGTGAGTGTTTTCATGTTCTGTCCAGAAGTATTAAACTACAGATCCACACGTCGTTAATACGAGGCGTGTTTTTTAAGTAAGTACTGTTTTGACACACCGCGGCCGCAGCGCTACGGTCGGCGTTCTGCGCATGCGCACTGGGTACCTACATCTGTTGTCTACGCACTGACGCCATTGCAGTCTGATTCTTCCTTGTTTAAGTTGTGTACTGAGTGTTTAAGATGCCTCCGATAATCGTGATTCCCGCCGACTGTGAAGTACGGGCTGTTGTAAGATTTCTTAGTGCTAAAGGCCTAATAGCGATCGATATTCATCGTGAGATCTGTGCAGTTTACGGAGAAAACATATGAGTGATTGAATGGTAAGAAAGTGTGTAAGCGCATTTAAAGATGGCCACACAGATGTGCATGATGAACAACGGAGTCAGAGTCCTTCGGTCGTTAATGAAAGTCTGGTGCAGGAAGTGGACAATAAGGTGAGAGAAAACAGACGCTTTACGATTTACTCCTTGCGGGATGACTTTCCTAATGTTTCTTGTAGTGTTTTGTGTGGCATTGGGACCGAGCACTTGAATTACCGAAAATTGTGCGCACGTTGGGTACCGAAAATGTTGACGGATGTGCACAAAACCAAACGTTTAGACAGTGCATTGACTTTCCTTGAGCGGTACCACAACGACAGTGATGATTTCTTAAGCCAAATTGTTACAGGCAATGAAACATTGGTGACCTACGTCACACCAGAATCAAAGCAATAGTCCATGGAATGGCGGCATTCAGATTCACCCAGCAAAGTGAAGTTTAAGCAAACAATTTCTGCCTGGAAAATCGTTTGCACAGTTTTTTGGGACAGAAAAGGAGTATTGCTTGTGGAATTTCTGCCTCGTAATGAGACAATCAGTGAAGCAGCTTAGTGTAAGACATTGCACAATCTGCGCCGTTCAATTCAGAACAAAAGAGAGAGGGCATCATTTTGCTGCAAGACAATGCCCGTCCGCATGTGGAGAATCAGACCAAAGATCTCATCACATCTTTTCGATGGAAAACTCTAGATCATCCTCCGTACAGCCCCGATCTTGCGCCCAGTGACTACCATCTGTTCCTGCACTTGAAGAAACATCTGGGCGGGCAATGTCTTCAAGACGATGATGAAGTCAAAACAGTGGTGATGCAGTGGTTAACAAGTCAGGTGGCAGACATCTATGAGGAGGGTATTCAAAAACTGGTACAACGTTATGACAAGTGCCTGTAGAAAAGTAGATTACGGTACAGGCTTTCATGTAAAAACAAAATTATTGAGATATCTTAGCACGTCAATTTTTTTAATTTCAAAATGGTACTTACTTAAAAAACACGCCTCGTACCATTTAATGTACGTCATTTAAAGAGGATGTACAAGAAAAACGAAACACTAAATAAAAATAAAACGTGCACCAGAGGATCCAAGTAACAGGAACACTACTAAAGGTAAAACACACTTTAGACAAAATCGTACGATTGCCTGTAGACATTGTGGAGACATTGTATACTGACATGCAGCTAGACAATGTACATAGATAGTGCTAGACAATGTACATAGATAGTCTAGAGCCAGATTTCACGCGTGCAGCGTGTGCGGACCTAGGCCTGGCCTGTCACTCGGCTTTGCTGGTTCCTTCTCGGAAGTACACGGAACAGCGCAACAATTTGTTTCACAATGAGGTGAGGCGTTTTTCGGTCGGTGCAAGTCTCTTGAGATCGGCAGAGTCGTGGTGTCATCGCTATTTACCCTTCGCTGTTTCTTCATGGTATGAAGGACATTCACAGTTGCAGTAGATGTTTGCACAACGACAGGCCATGAAGCGATCTATCGTCGCAATCCTTTAACATGAATAGGAATGACAAAAGAGAGGAATGAGATTCTCAATTCTCATAAAGGATAGGAAGTGCATGTTTGCTGTGGTACGACATAACAACACCATGCAGAAAGAATTTAAGGATTTAGATGACACTGAAAGAGCAAAAAATTATGTTGTTGTTGTTGTTGTGGTCTTCAGTCCAGAGACTGGTTTGATGCAACTCTCCATGCTACTCAATTCTGTGCAAGCTTCTTCATCTCCCCGTACCTACTGCAACCTACATCCTTCTGAATCTGTTTAGTGTATTCATCTCTTGGTCTCCATCTACGATTTTTACCCTCCGCGCTGCCCTCCAACACTACCCATCTAGTCTTCAGCATTCTTCTGTAGCACCACATTTCGAAAGCTTCTACTCTCTCCTTGTCTAAACTATTTATCGCAACGTTTCACTTCCATACCTGGCTACACTCCATACAAATACTTTCAGAAACGACTTCCTGACACTTAAATCTATACTCGATGTTAACAAATTTCTCTTCTTCAAAAACGCTTCCCTTGCCATTGCCAGTCTTCATTGTATATCCTCTCTACTTCGACCATCATCAGTTATTTTGCTCTCCAAATATAAAAACTCATTTACTACTTTAAGCGTTTCATTTCCTAATCTAATTCCCTCAGCATCACCCGATTTAATTCTACTACATTCCATTATCCTCGTTTTGCTTTTGTTGATGGTCATCTTTTATCCTCCTTTCAAGACACAGTCCATTCCGTTCAGCTGCTCTTCCAGGTCCTTTGCTGTCTCTGAAAGAATTACAATGTCATCGGCGAGCCTCAAAGTTTTTATTTCTTCTCCATAGACTTTAATTCCTACTCCGAACTTTTCTTTTGTTTCCTTTAATGCCTGCTCAATATACAGATTGAATAGCATCAGGGATAGGCTACAACACTATCTCACTCCCTTCCCAACCACTGCTTCCCTTTCGTGCCCCTCGACTCTTAGAACTGCCATCTGGTTTCTGTACAAATTGTAAATAGCCTTTCGCTCCCTGTACTTGACCCCTGCCACCTTCAGAATTTGAAAGAGAGTATTCAAGTCAACATTGTCAAAAGCTTTCTCTGAGTCTACAAATGCTAGAAACGTAGGTTTGCCTTTCCTTAATCTATTTTCTAAGATAAGTCGTAGGGACAGTATTGCCTCACGTGTTCCAACATTTCTATGGAAGCCAGACTGATCTTCCACGAGGTCGACTTCTACCAGTTTTTCCATTCGTCTGTAAAGAATTTGTGTTAGTATGATGCAGCCGTGGCTTATTGAACTGATAGTTCGGTAATTTTCTCATCTGTCAACACCTGCTTTCTTTGGGATTGGAATTATTATATTCTTCTTGAAGTCTGAGGGTATTTCGCCTGTTTCATACATCTTGCTCACCAGATGGTAGAGTTTTGTCAGGACTGGCTCTGGCAAGGACGTCAGTAGTTCTAATGGAATGTTGTCTACTCCCAGGGCCTTGTTTCGACTTAGGTCTTTCTCTGCGCTGTTAAGCTATTCACCCAGTATCGTATCTCCCATTTTATTCTAACCTACATTCTCTGCCATTTCCATATTATTGTCCTCAAGAACATCGCACTTGTATAGACCCTCTACATACTCCTTCCACCTTTCTGCTTTCCCTTCTTTGCTTAGAACTGGGTTTCCATCTGAGCTCTTGATACTCATGCAAGTGGTTCTCTTTTCTCCAAAAGTCTCTTTAATTTTCCTGTAGGCAGTATCTATCTTACCCCTAGTGAGATAAGCCTCTACATCCTTACATTTATCCTCTAGCCATCCCTGCTTAGCCATTTTGCACTTCCTGTCGATCTCATTTTTGAGACGTTTGTATTCCTTTTTGCCTGCTTCATTTACTGCATTTTTTATATTTTCTCCTTTCATCAGTTTAATTCAATATATCTTCTGTTACCCAGGGATTTTCACTGTCAATCGTACTTTTACCTACTTGATCCTCTGCTGCCTTCACTATTTCATCCCGCAAAGCTACCCATTCTTCTTCTACTGTACGTCTTTCCCCCATTCCTGCCAATCGTTCCCTAATGCTATCCATGAAACTCTCTACAGCCTCTGGTTCTGTCAGTTTACCCAGGTCCCATCTCCTTAAATTCCCGCCTTTTTGCAGTTTCTTCAGTTTTAATCTACAGTTCATAGCCAATAGATTGTGGTCAGAGTCCACATCTGCCCCTGGAAATGTCTTACAATTTAAAACCTGGTTCCTAAATCTCTGTCTTACCATTATATAATCTATCTGAAACCTTTCAGTATCCCAGGCCTCTTCCATGTATACAACCTTCTTTTATGATTCTTGAACCAAGGGTTAGCTATGATTCAGTTATGCTCTGTGCAAAATTCTACCATGCGGCTTCCTCTTTCGTTTCTTATCCCCATTCTATGTTCACCTACTACGTTTCCTTCCCTTCCTTTTCCGACTATCTAATTCCAGTCACCAATGACTATTAAATTTTCGTCTCCCTTCACTATCTGCATAATTTCTTTTATCTCATCATACATTTCACCAATCTCTTCGTCATCTGCGGAGCTAGTCGGCATGTAAACTTGTACTACTGTGGTAGGCGTGGGCTTCCTATCTATCTTGGCTACAAAAATGCGTTCACTATGGTGTTTGTAGAAGCTTACCAACATTCCTATTTTTTAAAATTCATTATTAGACCTACTCCTGCATTACCGCTATTTGATTTCGTATTTGTAACCCTGTAGTCACCTGACCAGAAGTCTTATTCCTCCTGCAATCGGACTCCACCAATTCCCACTATATCTAACTTTAACCTATCCATTTCCTATTTAAATTTTCTAACCTACCTGCCCGATTAAGGGATCTGACATTCCACGCTCCGACCCGTTGAACGCCAGGTTTCTTTCTTCTGATAACAATTTCCTCCTGAGTAGTCTCCGCCCGGAGATCCGAATGGGGGACTATTTTACCTCCGGAATATTTTACCCAAGAGGACGCCATCATCATTTAACCATACAGTAAAGCTGCATGCCCTCGGGACAAATTACGGCTGTAGTTTCCCCTTGCTTTCAGCCGTTAGCAGTACCAGCACAGCAAGGCCGTTTTGGTTAGTGTTACAAGGCCAGATCAGTCAATCATCCAGACTGTTGCCCCTGCAACTACTAAAAAGGCTGCTGCCCCTCTTCAGGAACCACACGTTTGTCTGGCCTCTCAACAGATATCCCTCCGTTGTGGTTGCACCTACGGTACGGCTATGTGCATCGCTGAGGCACGCAAGCCCCTTCGCAATGTAATAAATGTAAGCTTCTAAGTCAGTACAATCAAAAGTTATGGCCATTTATGTCATATATTTTGACTCTCCAAAACTCACTCATTAAAACCTACAGGATCCTCTTGTTGACCTAGAGTCATGAAATATGGCAAGAAGCAACATTTCTTAGTACAACGAAAGGGAAAAAATGCGAAAACTGTTAATCTGTAATTAAATTTTTTGTCATTTGTTTTCTGACAGGCTGTCTGTTAAGACCCCTTTTTCTGAGGAACACGTAGACGTATCAAGTAGAAAGTTATGCTACGCATTAAGGTTTATGATCCCTTGACAGCGCAAGAATACTGAATCATCTAAGCGAATGCTATTAAACGAAACGACCGTTTGTGTCACAGATTTTGACAGTCGCAAATTCACTCATCAAAACCTATGGGACAGTTGCCGTTACCGAGCGAGGTGGCGCAGTGGTTACCACACTGGACTCGCTTTCGGGAGGACGACGGTTCAATCCCGTCTCCGGCCATCCTGATTTAGGTTTTCCGTGACTTCCCTAAATCGTTTCAGGCAAATGCCGGGATGGTTCCTTTGAAAGGGCACGGCCGATTTCCTTCCCAATCCTTCCCTAACCCGAGCTTGCGCTCCGTCTCTAATGACCTCGTTGTCGACGGGACGTTAAACACTACCCACCACCACCACCACCACAGTTGCCGTTGACCTGGAATCATGAAATTTGGCAGAAAGCAAGGTTTCGCTGTATAGGTAAGAGGAAAAACGAAAAAACTGTTAATTTGTAATTGTATCACACGGAAAAAATATTTATTTTGTCATTTGTTATCCTATTTCAAAGCAAAATTAAAATATGCTAGAAAGAATTGGAATTTCCGAGACAGTTAACTCGCCAGTATGAATGTCGATAACACGCATTTATCGTCTAGATTCTCGATTTCTGGGATGGATTTACGGAACTCTCGGAGCGCGAGTCCCACTGGCACCTTGCCAGTCTTTTCATTCATATATATAATCACTTAGTACACGAACTGTTAATTAGAACAATAAAATTTTACTGTCATTAAGGTAAAAAATCATTGCGTAAACAGTTAAAATTACAAAACATCTACATCTACATCCATACTCTGCAAGCCACCTGACGGTGTGTGGCGGAGGGTACCTTGAGTACCTCTATCGGTTCTCCCTTCTATTCCTGTCTCGTATTGTTCGTGGAATGAAAGATTGTCAGTATGCCTCAGTGTGGGCTCTAATCTCTCTGATTTTATCCTCATGGTCCCTTCGCCTGATATACGTAGGAGGGAGCAATATACTAATTGACTCCTCGGTGAAGGTATGTTCTCGGAACTTCAACAAAAGCCTGTACCGAGCTACTGAGCGTCTCTCTTGCAGAGTCTTCCACTGGAGTTAATCTATCATCTCTGTAACGCTTTCGCGATTACTAAATGATCCTGAAACGAAGCGCGCTGCTCTCCGTTGGATCTTCTCTATCTCTTCTATCAGCCCTATCTGGTACGGATCCCACACCGGTGAGCGCTATTCAAGCAGTGGGCGAACAAGTGCACTGTAACCTACTTCCTTTGTTATCGGACTGCATTTCCTTAGGATTCTTCCAATGAATCTCAGTCTGGCATCTGCTTCACCTACGATTAATTTTGTATGGTCATTCCATTTTAAATCACTCCTAATGCCTACTCCCAGATAATTTATGGAATTAGCTGCTTCCAGTTGCTGATCTGCTATATCGTAGCTAAATAATAAAGGATCTATCTTTCTATGTATTCGCAGCACATTACACATGTAGTTTCTGACCATTGTGTTTAAAAATTGATATAGGCTTTCTCTAACATAGAACTGTATCACTGCACTGTTACAGAGCAATGAAAACTTTTCGTCGTCTTACACGAATCGAGTTAGCTTTATTTTTTCATCGCAACTGAAATACGATAGTGTAAACGAGTTTCTTAGTTTCCCTTTTCTGTTTGTTAACTGATTTACACAGCTGGCTATATAAATTACTTAGCTCTTTGTGCACCACAGGTGGCGAATTTGTTCGCGAAGGACGAAATAGACGAGATAACGGGGGAGCTTATCCCAGTGATGAAGGCGAAGGCGCCGAAGAGACCCCCGACGGCGGACAACTTGTACGATTTCTTCATCTCGAGATCAAGATCCAACATTCATTTGGTGCTGTGCTTCTCGCCGGTGGGCGAGAAATTCCGCTCACGGGCGCTGAAGTTCCCGGGGCTGATCTCGGGGTGTACTATGGACTGGTTCTCCCGATGGCCGCGGGATGCGCTAGTCGCCGTCTCCAACCACTTCCTGAAGGAATTCTACATCGTCTGCTCGCCAAATGTCAAGCAGCAAGTAAGTCGCATTATTACGACCAGTCTCTTGATAACAAAATGAACTATGTTTCTCTCACATTAAAAGTATGTTCAATCATAATGTATACATTTTCCTACGTATATCAATACTCCTCGAAGCCCCATAAAGTGTGCGACAAAAATGTACAAGGTTGGACCAAGAAATAGATTACAAAACTTGATAGCGATCTCAACGCTGCAAGTACTAACCTCAAATTTATTTTCCTTTTCAGCATACTCCCGCTGTAAATTTAAATACTTATCCCATCTATTGACAAAGTTTTGAAAGCCACCAACAAATAATTATTGTGGCAGCTGAAGCGACCAACAAGTAACCTCGTGAGTCACGGCCTCATCATCTTTAAAGTGCTGTTCACACATACGATTTCTGAACTGGTCAAAAAAGATGAAAATCACTGGGGGGCGGGGCTGCGCGTTTTATGTACCATTCGTTTCCAGTTAAATGTTTGCAACTGCCCCCGCCTCTGCCTGTCTGAAGGCAGACATTGTCATCCTGGAAAATCACAGGAGTCCACCTCTTTGGCGACTTGAGGCCTGTCGCAGTTCCTGCAGAGTGTTACAGTAAAATGCGGTACTAATAGTCTAACCATAAAGTTCGACTTGAACAAGATGACACCCTGCATGTTCCCCTAGTAAACAACTGAAGGCCTCCAGTGCTTTATGCTCGCAACACCCAACTACAAGTGCCCCATTCCCTACAATGTTCGCCGTAATGTTCTGCAGGTTGTTATTTTTTGACGACTTCCCCCTTCATAGGGTTGGATTCTGTGACTACGAACCACATTGAGATGCTGCTTTCACGCACAGAAGCCGGTCGTGTATAAATCATAACTTAACAGCTGTATGCGGTTTTATTCAAGTTCAATTTACCATATTTTATAATTACACTGAAACGCCAAAGAAACTGGTATAGGCATGCATATCCAACTGAAGAGACATGTAAACAGGCAGAATACCACGCTGCGGTCGAAAACGCCTATATGAGATAAGTGTCTGGCGCAGTTTTTAAATCGGCAACTGCTGCTACAATGGCAAGTTATCAAAATTGAAGTCACTTTGAACATGGTGTTATAGTCGGCGCACGAGCGATGAGACACACCATCTCTGAGGAGCGACGAAGTGGGGATTTTCCCGTGCGACCATCTCATGAGTATACCGTGAATATTAGGAGTCCGGTAAGACGTCAAATCTCCGGCATCGCTGCGGCCGAAAGAAGATCCTGCAAGAACGCGACCAACGACGACTGAAGAGAATCGTTCAGCGTGACAGAAGTGCAATCCTCCCGCAAATTATTGCAGATTTCAATGCTGAGCCATCAACAAGTGTCAGCGTGCGAACCATTCAACGAGACATCATCGATATGTGCTTTCGGAGCAGAAGGCCCATTCGTGTGCCCTTGATGATTGCACGACAAAATGCTTTACGCCTCGCCTGGGCCCGGAAAAACCGACATTGGAGTGTTGATGACTGAGAACATATTGCCTGATCCTGGTCGGATGAGTCTCATTTCAAATTTTATCGAGCGGATGGACTTGTACGGGTATGGAGGCAACCGCATGGACCCATGGCTCCTACGTGTCAGCAGCGGGACTGTTCAAGCTCTTGGAGGCAATGTAATGGTGTGGGGCGTGTGCACTTGGAGTGATATCGGACCCCTGATACGTCTAGACACAGGTGACACTTAGATACCTGCCTCATCTCCTGCATCCATTCATGCCTGTTGTGCATACCAACGGACTTGTGTAATTCCCGCAGGGCAATGCGACACCCCGCACGTCCAGAATTGCTACATAGTTGCTCCAGAAACACTCTTCTGAGTTTAAACACTTCCGCTGGCCACCAAACACCCCAGAGACATGAACATTATTGAGCGTATCTTGGATGCCTTGCAACGTGCTGTTCAGAAGAGATCTCCACCCCTCGTACTCTTACGGATTTACGGCAGTCCTGCAGGATTCATGGTGTCATTTCCCCCCAGCACTAATTCAGACATTAGTCGAGTCCATGAACTTTTCTAAGAGCCAAAAAATAAACGATTCAATTCTGTTTCAGCCACGAAACTAAATTATTTTCAAAAGATCATTACTATTATCATAATTTTGTAAGACTCCAATATTCATTATTTTTTTTATTTATGAATTTGGCCAGCTATGGACCGCATACAACTTAAGACTTACGGTGTTTCTTTTTCTTCCGTTCTTCCCAGTACTTCTTCATTTTCTCGCCAACTGCTCGTCTCTGCTCATCTGTCCACACTCTCTTGGGTCGAGGTTTAGGCTCATCTTCTTCATATTTGGCGTTTTCTATCGGTAGCCTGAAGTGATTCCTGTAACACCTATTTTGTTGGCGTCTATCTTTACTGCTTCTATCCATCCTACAGTTTTTTTTCAGCTTACTAACGTAATTAAAAATTTTCTTTGTAATCCGTGTTTCTTCCATTCTTTTTAAATGTCCATAAAATTTTAGTCTTCTCTTCCTCATTGTATCTGTGATTTTTTTTTTGTATTTTTGTATAGGTCTTCATTTCTCCTTTTAATCCACCTATTATCTTTGTTTTTCTCAGGACCTAGAATTTTTTTGTATTTTTCTCTCTCTTTTTACAAGTTCTCTTAATTCAGCTTTCTTATTCAATGTTAGGCACTCTGATCCTTACGCTGCTTGTGTCCTAATAACTGAATTATAATGTTTAATGTTCGCTTGTATGGATATTGATTTCTTATTGTAGTTGTTTTGTGTTGATTAATATTCATTATATAAGTTATCAAATATTACTTTTCCTCAATTAGTAGCACACAGTTTTTCTCAGTTAGTCTACCCACTGCACACATATGTTGTGCTTTTTCCCGTACATCGTTGATGATAAAAGTGAGGCATATATGTAACAAATGCTAAATATATCCAGAAAATGTCTCCTTCAAGTTGTAGATAGTACCTGCAGCAGTACAGAAATTCCTTCATTACTCGCTACGAAACAAATAAATGAATTAAATGACAGACGACACAGCAGTAACTAGATAAGGACTACTGTAGTGCTGTGCACACAGTTATTATATGACTGGTTATAGACAAAGCATAAACATCCAGAAGTCGTCTAATTTCTGCCAATTCAGAAGAACGGAGTGCAACAATGAAGTGATTTGCGAACAGTAAGTATAGTGCACATATCTGAACTTGATTGACTTTAAATATGGCTGCAGTGTGCAGGTCAAGCAAGTGCTGCAATGGAGAGGAGTAATGCAGGGGAAGCATGTTTTGTAACAAGTATCTACTCTCATTGTGGATAGTTAGCTTTCTTTTCTGAGAAGGAGTTGTGGGTAGCACTTGCGATCCAGCACTAATTCCTTCGTCATTCATTCTAACACACAACAAATACACACACACAAACTAAATATCATTCGTCTTTCATCATTTTAAAAATAATAGAGTTGCAAGAAAAGTCTTTCATTCTACAGTTTAATTAGGTCCTAATGTTGGTAGTAATGTTGGTGATGGGAAGGGGGCAACAGATCGCGTGGGTAAGGGATGGGGGTGAGGGAGGGAGGGGGGGGGGGGGCGGGAAGGGTGGCGGTATTAGCTAATGTCTGCTTGCACACAGGGATAATGACCTTAGAAAGGTTGGGAACCACTGTTCCAAATCCTCGAGAATATTCCTACCATCTGTTGATCGATATGTACACTACTGGCCATTAAAATTGCTACACCACGAAGATGACCTGCTACAGACGCGAAGTTTAACCGACAGGAAGAAGATGCTGTGATTTGCAAATGATTAGCTTTTCAGAGCATTCACACAAGGTTGGCGCCGGTGGCGACACTTACAACGTGCTGACATGAGGGAAGTTTCCAACCAATTTCTCATACACAAACAGCAGTTGACCGGCGTTGCCTGGTGAAACGTTGTTGTGATGCCTCGTGTAAGGAGGAGAAATGCGTACCATCATCCGACTTTGATAAAGGTCCGGTTGTAGCCTATCGCGATTGCGCTTTATCGTATCGCGACATTGCTGCTCGCGTTGGTCGAGATCCAATTACTGTTGGCAGAATAAGGAATCGGTGGGTTCAGGAGGGTAATGCGGAACACCGTGCTGGATCCCAACGGCCTCGTATCACTAGCAGTCGAGATGACAGGCATCTTATCCACATGGCTGTAACGGATCGTGCAGCTACGTCTCGATCCCTGAGCCAACAGATTGGGACGTTTGCAAGATAACAACCATCTGCACGAACAGTTCGACGACGTTTGCAGCAGCATGGACTTTCAGCTCGGAGACCATGGCTGCGGTTACCCTTGACGCTGCATCACAGACAGGAGCGCCTGCGATGGTGTACTCAACGACGAACCTGGGTGCACGAATGGCAAAACGTCATTTTTTCGGATGAACCCAGGTTATGTTTACAGTATCATGATGGTCGCATCCGTGTTTGGCGACATCGCTGTGTACGCACATTGGAAGCGTGTATTCGTCATCGCCATACTGGCGTATCACCCAGCGTGATGGTATGGGGTGCCATTGGTTACACGTCTCAGTCACCTCTTGTTCGCATTAACGGCACTTTGAACAGTGGACGTTACATTTCAGATGTGTTACGTCCAGTGGCTCTACCCTTCATTCGATCCCTGCGAAACCCTACATTTCAGCAGGATAATGCACGACCGCATGTTGCAGGTACTCTACGGGCCTTTCTGGATACAGAAAATGTTCGACTGCTGCCCTGGCCAGCACTTTCTCCAGATCTCTCACCAATTGAAACCGTCTGGTCAATGGTGGCCGAGCAACTCGCTCGTCACAATACGCCAGTCACTACTCTTGATGAACTGTGGTATCGTGTTGAAGGTGCATGGACAGCTGTACCTGTACACTCCATCCAAGCTCTGTTTGACTCAATGCCCAGGCGCATCAAGGCCGTTACTACGGCCAGAGGTGGTTGTTCTGGGTACTGATTTCTCAGGATATATGCACCCAAATTGCGTGAAAATGTAATCACATGTCAGTTCTAGTATAATATATTTGTTCAATGAATACCCGTTTATCATCTGCATTTCTTCTTGGTGTAGCAATTTTAATGACCAGTTGTGTATTATATATTAATCAGTCAATCTAAGCCAAGTAAGAATAAAAATGAAAAGCATCTATCGTTTTAGACCAGCTCCTAATTTTTTTCCTATTATTGTAAAGACATAGCTTCAGTTTCAATGAGACTATTTAAATTCGCACTACAGCGATAGGTATATTGTGACGCTACACACATTGTGTTGTTGCAGTTAATCGAAGTGATGGGAGACGTGCACGACGGAGTGGCAGACACATGCATCCAGTACTATGAGCGCTTCCGCAGGCAGACGTACGTCACCCCCAAGTCTTTCTTGTCGTTCTTGGACGGATACCAGAAGATCTACACGGGACGCAGGGAGAACATCGAGATGATGGCGTCTCGCATGAACACGGGGCTCGGAAAGTTGGTGGAGGCAGCGGCAAGCGTCGACCTGCTACGCAAAGACCTAGAGGTAACGTTTTCTCATCGGACACCTCCTTTCGTTTACGTTTTCGTCCACACCTGCATCTATATGCACATGTGTACTCCGAAAGCCGCGCAGTGCGTGGCAAAAGTTACATCGCACCAAATTATTTTCTATTGCATTTGGGTTATGAGGAAGAGGGAAAATGGGCTATATAACTCGATACATGCTCTAACATCACCCCCTTTGGTACACTCAAAATCCCTGCCTGAGATATTCGATGTAGGCGGTAGAACTGTGGTACAGTCTATCGAATACCGATTCTGTAAATTTATATGACAGGGCTTTGCGAGAAAAACATCGCCTTTGCTTACACTTAAGTTCACCCAGCATCTCTGCTATACTTCCTCATGGAGTATAGCGACTTAATACGATCTTAGCAGCGCTTGTTTCAATTAGTTCGATGCCCGCATTCTTGCATGCTTGATAAGAACTCCAAACTCTGAAACAGCTGAGCTAGTGTCTTGTATGGGATTTCATTTACAAGTGCACTACTTTTTCCCAGAAATTTCCAACAAATTTTACGTATAAGTTCCGTTTCATGTAGCTTCTTAGTGTTACCCCACACAATTAAACTGTGTGACAGACTCAAATGTTCACCACTCATCGTGCAATTGCACACTGTTGAGTTCTTTCCCTTCGTTAAGTGCATTACGTCACATTTTTCCACATTTAGAGTGAGCTTCCTTTCACCGAGTGGAAATGTTGTCCAAGTCTTCTTGCATTTTAAAATCATCTTCAAACGACAATACATCTCTGTATACAATCACTTTGTGACCGAATACACGATAGTGCTACTAATCCTACAGATGAACTAACCCCCCCCCCCCCTCTCCTCATCCCGCTCGCAGTTTAAAATTCTTCAACTTTCATTCTTTTTTGCATGCTGGATGACACAGCTTTTGGTTAGTGCTTCACATTGATAGCCTCAAGTTTTCTTACTTCTTTGTGACACTCAAAATCTTTCGCCGAATCAAGTTTATCTAGAAACGACGACTCATTTTCTGCTAACACCCGAAACAGATTATCTTACTGATGCTGTGTTGCTTGTATTCTTTGAAGTTCCTTTATGTGCATGTGTTCTGTTTAACTGACTGTAAGATCAGTCGACACGCTGTTTCTTTAATACCCGGTTGTGAGTTACTGTGAGGCCGATTTTATGCTGTTTACGGTCATGAAAGATTACAAATGATTTTATAAAGATCTTGTAACTTCCAGGACTTTCTATTCCGAATACTTTTGTCTTCTACAGATATTGTAGGATGATTCACGGTTTCCACATACTTCTTCTAACAGCTCAGATTTTTATTTTTGGTCCAGTTCGTCGACTCTATTGTTCACCGAATGTTTACTTCTCTAAGCCTTGGGTTCAGTTGTCCTAGTCTCTTTGCCAATCAAAAACTTCAACATGTTTAACAATCATTGTAGCCTATAATTCTTCAAATACTGCTTCTTCCTCATTACAATTCAACTCAGTGAACAGTACGTTATTTGCATCATAAGTAAAAGCTACTACTTATCGATGACAGTACCTGAATATTCTTCCTCGCTGCACTATCCTGTATCATCTTCCCTATCTCTGGCATATTTCTTCGTCAATATCTACTCTACATTCTCTCTATTGGACCATAGCTTTAGAGATCCCAGCCTACTACACTTTTTAAACTCTTCTGCTTCCTTTAGCCTGATACTATCCTCGCAACCTCCTTCATACGTTTTTTGTGTGCATCTTTCAGGAAATATTTCTATCTCATCCCTTTTTGGATATTTTAAGCTCATGTATTTATTTATTCACTAACTAATAGCTTTTCTTTGAAAAGCATCTTTTTTTCTATATAAACCTTGACACCGAGAACTGAAATTAAGATTGGCGAGTCCGTAATTAGCGATGATACTCCCAGACCGTGCAAGCGAGATTAGTAAAAGGTTAACACTTAACAAGGGGAGGCCGCCAATTGTGAAATTCAGATTCGATTCATACTGCGCATAATAAAAGCTCATGACCAGAGGTGTAATGTGGCAAAGCACCAAGATGCACTTCTCAGCCGTTGTCGAGAAAATCGACAGTTAAAAGAAACCGTTGCAGTGAAATACTCTCTACGATTAATAATTTTCTACAGCGTCGTGGCGCAGCGGTAAGCGCTCGGGTTCGTAATCCGAAGGTCGTCGGATCGAATCTCGCGCCATGGCACTTTTTTTTTATTATTAGTTTTTTGTAATTCAAATATATATATATATATATATATATATATATATATATATATATATATATATATATATATATATATATACATACTATTAATGAATTGCTTATGCATGTTGGTGAAGGCGGATCGCTCTCCAATTGTACCGCCTCCATTTTTCCCTTTTTTTTAACAGGGTGTACCAAAGCTTTCCCGTCCGCACTGATTTTCGACGATGTTATAAGTTGCGCTAGGGACCGCATCTACCTTCTTTCGAAGTTAGCACGCAACTACGCTGTTATGCGGCGGCTCGTTTCGGCCCATTCAACATCTGTCCTTCAAGTGTAACGAGCGAGTAACGGAGTTTATATTTCATACCTGCCACAGCAAATTTGTGTTCGTGGTGTCTCTATTCTATTTCGAACGTTTGACTTACGCTATACGTATTCGTTTCGGAATATCGTTTCTACGTCTTCCGTTAACTATACGTGGATAACATTATGAAGATAATTAATATCATTTGTGAAATACAACTTTGTTTGCGGAAAACATAATGATGTTCGAAGTCGCCAGTTTTTCCACGACAAACGACTTTCAACAACTTATTATATGCATAATTGTTGCAACTGATTGCCTGGAATTATATATATATATATATATATATATATATATATATATATATATATATATATATATATATATATATATTGGAAAAAAACAAATACTAAAAAAAAAAGTTTGCATGGCGCGAGATTTGATCCGGCGACCTTCGGGTTACGAACCCGAGCGCTTACCGCTGCGCCACGACGCTGTAGAAAATTAATAATCGTAGAGAGTATTTCACTGCAACGGTTTCTTTTAACTGTCGATTTTCTCGACAACGGCTGAGAAGTGCATCTTGGTGCTTTGCCACATTACACCTCTGGCCATGAGCTTTTATTATGCGCAGTATGAATCGAATCTGAATTTCACAATTGGCGGCCTCCCCTTGTTAGATCAATATACGTGACAACATCCTTCAACAAGAACATGGCTGTGGCAGTGATTCGGCTGGGCCTGGCAGTGAACAGTATGATTTGCAACCTGTGCATTTTACAACTCATTAGTCAATACAAGTCGTTGAGTACCATGTACTCTACTCTGCCTCACCTTCCACTTCTGTACGTATCCCCTGCATGTACCTCCCAGCAATGAATCAAGTTGCTCTATGCCCCAAGTTCTTCGAACATCTCAGTAATCGTCTCCCTACAGAACCCCTCATTCTTACAATTCCACACGTTCCATGCCCTGCCATAAGGAACGTAAAATGGGATGTAGCCGACAATGTAAACATTTATTTAAAAAATCATTACAGCCACAGTTATGAACGTACAGATCCGAAATTTTGCTGTGTAAATAAAAAGAGCTGTGTTTTAATGGAAAAATACAGTAAAAGCCCCAGGATTAATATTTTGCCGAAAACATGGATTTTTTAATTTTTTATTGTCTTTTTATAAAAAGCCGTGACTCGGATTCTAGTGGTGTAACGAATTTAAAAATTTTACTGTAGGTTCCTAAGAAGTTTATAACACGACTGAACTACAATCATTGAAATATTAAAAATTTTATTATTTGAAAAGTTCTGAATTTTACATATTCAAAATTAGGTTTTTTCCTACGTATAATCCTATAAATCAAAATGAAATAGAAGGATTTTATATTTTTTACTTCCAATGAGACAACAACATGTTTCAAATAACTCCTGAATATTTCATAGCATTAGCGCATATAGTTTTTGAGAAAAGGCTTCTAATATTGCAAAAAATGTAAAACGGAGAAAGTGCGACTGAAAGATTTTCTTCTTATATTTCTATATGTAATAAACCTATCTCAATTTTAAAATCCTACATACTGATGTTCCTCATCCTCCAACTTTTTCTTCTTTCCGCTTCGAATTTGCCGGGCCTATATTTTTGCTAAGACAGTGATCTGCCAGCTTTCTTGACCCTGCTCTCATCGATGGTGTAACATGCCTCTTTTTGTAGTAAACACACCTGGATTTACACCAACTCTCCCCTTCACTTCAATTCTGCCATTATTTCTCTATTTAAAACATAAAAATTCATCACAGACACCTGTTTTTAGTACATAATGTCCACAGTATGTCCTTTTTGAACACCTAATCCATATTAAAATTACCTAGGGCTTTCATTCGCATTTTGTATTTTGCCATGAAGACACTCCTCAACAAATCAGAGTTTGCAGGATGTCTGATTACGTGCTTCATTGCATTTATCACAGGTTCTGACAGTGAGTGTTTATGTGAACAGGTTTCCTTTACTGTTTGTACTTACAGCAATAGTCTTTTGTGAACAGTTTATGCATCGGTCTTTGGTCGGTGAATAACATGCAAAAGTAAACTGCCCACAGTGGACGCTTCATTGCCTCTAAATTGTTTGTATTTTTCCTTCTAGCTCTCCCATAATGTGACTGAAGAGAATCAATTTCTTTAATAGTTCCTCCTTGTTCTTCTCCATCCTCAGGCGTTCCACATTTCTACTCTTTCAGCAACTGACGAAACATATCATTAAGCGTCTTTTGTGTGTGGCCATCGCATTCTAACTTTCGTATTGGAGTATTTTATGGTTTATTATCTATAACAGCTTTGAAAAAAAGAAGAGTCCCCACTACCATTTCCCAAATGTCTGAAAAGATGAAAGCGGCTGCGAGTGCTGAGTTTAATATCTTAATATCTTAAAAGCATTTTAGATTTTGACATCAAGATAAAATTTATGCACAAAATAGATTAATCTCTGTAGATTAGGAAAATAATATTCATGAAAAACCGATTTTTTGAGCCCAAATCCATTACATCCACCCTTAACTGACAACTTTTCCTGATCCAGAAACATTCAAATTTAGTTAGCCTTCGAACCAGTTGTAGTCTGTTTTCTGTACCCTTCTGAATTAAGGATCTGTTAAGTTCTGTTACCCACACCGAACTCCGAAATGTATATACGTTTGCGTGCTACCCTGTTAACATAGCTACCATCTTGAAAGATGGGAATGTCTACAACTTACTTACCATGAGGATGTAGAAGAAAGGCCACCACTTGGTCACCGAGAATGCTGAAATAAATATCCTTGTTCTTATTCATGGTAACCTAAACAAATGAGCCCAATTCAGATACTAAAAATCCCACAAACCATCATAAAGCCAAGTCTGACCTGAACTACGGGTACAAATTCTACACAGTGCAGGTTAAACACCTCGTGGTCCGTTGACGCACGTACTATTTTAAAAGAGGCAAAATCGCGACTCGCTAGACCTCCGGTGAGTTACTGTCCAAATTGTGTTGTTTGTCACATTGAAGAGATGCAGCTTTATGAATCACTGTGAGCAATGGCCTTGTACGAGCTACCCGACTCCAAATGTCCAATAAAACAGTTCCTTTCGAATACCCGCTCAGAAAGTGGTCACAACTGGACTGTATTTACTGACAGCAACAATTCCTATCAAATCTCATCCCTGTTGGTTGAGGGTCTCTTTATTATCCCTACATGCGTTGATACACTGACATATCAAGCAACTGCATTCATAATATCGCCATGGCACATCCAAACACGATAACTCTAACCAGCGTCCAAACACGGTAACTCTGGCCATAGGCATGTCCAAACTCGATAGCTCTGGCCATGGACAGCACCAAACATGATAGCTGTGACCATGCACAAGTCCAAACACGATAGCTTTGACCATGTACACGTCCACACTCGATAGGTCTGGCTATGGGCTCGTCCAAACACAATAGCAATGGCCATGGAAACGTCCAACACGATCGCTTTGCCTATGGTCACGTCCAAACAGGAGAGCTCTGGCATGGACACATCCAAACACGATAGCTCTGGCATTGGGCACGTCCAAACGCAATAGCTATGGCTATGGACATACCCAAACACGATAGCTTTGGCCATGGACACAAACACGTTAACTCGGGCCATGGACACATCCAGATTCAAGAGCTCTGGCCACGGGACCTCCAAACAGAATAGCTCTGCCTATGGCCACGTCCAAACACAATAGCTCTAACCATGGGCACATCCAAACATAATAGCTCTGGCAGCAGACACATCCAAACACGATAGTTCCTTTCTAGCTTTGTTTCAGATCTCCACATCGACCCATCTTACTGTGCTGATCCCATACAGTCGATCGGTATATGCGTAGCGCTTCTCTGCCATGATCTATGTCAGCAGTGAAGCCTCACGTGTCCACCTGGTACCACTTCTACATTGTCTACAGCAATCCAAAGTGACCAGTGGGCTCGATTCATGGAGGTGACAAATATTTGTACAGCGTGCTTAAGAGCGTCCGACCACCACCAAAGAATCACATATTAGCCCCAGTTCACACAATGCATCGTGCTGCGCAGGTGATGGAGGTGGAGATCAAGAAGGCGTCGGCACGCGCCGAAGAGGTGCTGGTCGTAGTGACAGCGTCCGCAGAGGCTGCGGAGGTGGTCAAAGCGGAGGTGCAGGTAGTGAAGGACCGCGCTCAGGCGCTCGTCGACGTCATCGCCGTGGACAAGGCAGAGGCCGACAAGAAACTAGTAGCGGCCATGCCTGCCCTGGAGGCAGCCGAGGCAGCTCTGCTCACCATTAAGGTGAGTATCATTAACGGTGTATTTGTTTACTGTAATAATTAACAGTCTTGGTTGGGTATCTACATATATAGAAAGATTGCATACATAAAGGTGTAGGCGGTGGGCTAGTATATTCAGTTAATATTTTTTGTGTGTATTCGTATTTAGCTGTATAAGTTTTGCGTCTCTGAGGCAGAAATGTAGAAACATGGATAGCCGCCAAACAGCCACACTTCGGTTGTGGTGTATACTAGAACAGTCACTGTAACTCTAGCATACGAAGTGTGATCAAAAAGCAAAGGGAATTTCTTAATTTCGTGGGATTTATACATCCAATTTTCAAATTTTTTTTTAGCTTGTTGGTACACATGTTCTTGTTGTAAGTTTGCATTTTCAGCTATTTTGAATATTTAGTTTATTGGTGACAGTCGACAAGGTTATACGTATTTTCGAATGCTTGGAGAATTTTTATTTTCGAAAAAGATGAATCAAAGAATCTGCATTAAATTTTGCTTGAAAAATAAACTACAGTAACGCATTCGAAATGTTGACTATGGTTCAAATGGCTCTGAGCACTATGGGACTTAACTGCTGAGGTCATCAGTCCCCTAGAACTTAGAATTACTAAAACCTAACTAACCTAAGGACGTCACACACATCCATGCCCGAGGCAGGATTCGAACCTGCGACCGTAGCGGTCGCGCAGTTCCAAACTGTAGCGCCTAGAACCGCTCGGCCACTCCGGCCGGCTTGTTGACTATGGCTTTTGGTGAATCTACTATGCGGAAGACAAGAATATACGAGTTGTATAAACGTTTCATAGAGGGTCGAGAAGACAGTGAAGGCTGTGACTGCCCTGGACACCCTAGCACATCAGTTACTGACGAGTATGTGGAAGAAGTAAAGAAAATGGCCCTGGAAAATCGCCGTATCACCGTCAGAGAGGTTGCTGATGATGTCGGTATATTCTTAGGCTCAAGCCAAGCAATTTTTTTCTGCTGCGCGAAAGCATGATACGTGGAGCAGCGAAGTTTGTCCAGAAATTGTTAAATTTCGACCAAAAATTACGTCGCTCATAAATTGGTCAATGAAGTCGACAACCATCCAGATCTTCTAAAGAAGGTTATAACAGCTGACGAAGCATGGGTATACGGGTATGACGTCGAAACCAAGGCCCAATCATGCCAATGGAAACTGCCTGAAGAGCCAGTACCAAGAAAAATTCGACGAGTTTAATAACATATGAAGGTTCTTCTCACTGTTTCTTCGATTGCAATATCGAACAGGCAGCATGAGTTCCTGGCTTATGGCAGTACGGTCAATAAGGAATACTACTTGGAAGTTACGCGCCGTTGCATGAGAGAGTTCGAAGAAAACGACCAGAATTGTGGCAAAACGACTCGTGGAAATTGCAACACGACAATTGCTACCGCTCACACCTCAACGCTTGTTCGTTTTTTGTTGGCAAAATACAAAACTGATATAATGCCTGACCCACCGTATTCGCCGGACCTGTTCCCCTGCGACTTCTTCTATTCCCGAGGCTGAAGAGAACCGTGATAGGACGTCGTTTTGCAACCACCGATGAGAAAAAACAGAACTTCTAAAGGACCTGAACACCATAATGAAAACTGAGTTGCAGAAGTGCTTCCAAGATTGAAAAAGCGCTGGCATAAATGTGTTATATCTGAGGGGGATTATTTTGAAGCGGAAAAAGTTGATGTTGATGACTAAATAAAGATTCTTTCAGAAAAACAAAAATTCCCGTTGCTTTTGATCACACGTCGTCTGTACTCGTATTTTGTAGGGTGTGGCACACCTTCCTATCTCGTACGCTAGCACGGTGCACTTTACTGGCTCCCATACACGACCAAGCAATTTGCCAAATTTTACAGGTTTGTCAGACATCTGACCGTAAGCAGGGCTGTTTGACGTGTTTGAGAGAACTTTTATTGACGATAGATTTGACAAGATGGCGGACATTGTGCTGATGTCTCGCCGCGGATATTTAGCAAACAAATGTTTTACTACAGTTTGTCTTATTATATCGTAAGTTTCCAAAACTGTGGAAACTACGGTCAAGGATAGAAGCAAAATATCACTGGCAGTTACCAAAATGGTAGAGGTGTTGCGTTTTCCCAGCCATATATTACGTGGGAGGGGGTTAAGAAGAAAATTAGTGTTCTACGCACAACATACAAGCAGGGATTGAATAAAATTTTAAAAATCGTAGCTCTCCGGTTCTTCCATAGACGATATATATGTTTCCACGTTGTGACATTTTCATAAACTCTCATTTTTAGTAGATGAGAATAAATTTTCGCATATCTTACGTATGTCTAGTTTTTCAATGTGAGAGCGAAGTAACTTGATTATTAAAAGTTTGACTGTCCGTTCGGAGGAAGTTGATATAATTATCAGATTCTGTGTGTAATATTTCCTTTAGCAGATTCTTGAATTTCAACGATTCCTTGGATCTCTCTTCCTTGTTTTCTTTTTCTTCTTTAAACACAGTGCTAAATTCAATGCAAAAAATGTTTTGTCTCAATTGGTAGCCACTCCCACTAGTTTCAAAATACTTGACGACGCGAACAGCGTCTGTTTCAAAGTTGTTGCTACGTGTACGGGTTTGTATGATAAACCCGTGGGTAGAAATGAGCGAATTTGACAAACAAGTTTGGTAGTGGACGGAGGCCTTAAGCCATACGAGCATATTTGCTCTCATTGGTGGCTTAGTTTTGTTAAGTGGTTTACTTCTTACAGTGCCTGATACACCCAACATTTTTCTATGGCTCTTCTTCTTCCAGTACCTGATATAGCCAAAAATTTTCTATCTGTAATATCGTGCAAGAGAGGTCTTCTTTACAAGATGTGTTAATTACTGTTATCTTCCGACTTCCAACAACAGTAAAGATAGAGTTATGTTCACCCATTCCCTATCAACATTGTTTTTTGAGATTTTGTCTCTCCACGACATTTTATCCGTTTTTCTACAGACTAACATCTCGTGACTTTCTAAATATTGCCTTAACCTATTCTTCCGCACATAGTTTGTGCCATAGAGAGCAAAACTCTACATCTAATAGTTTACTGTCTGCTTTCGCTAATCTGTTCTGAGCCTATTTGCCCGTAGCGTTTTCATCTGAATGTAGCCTTTGCAATAGCAATCCTTAAAATTTTTGTAAATTTTGTTAACAGTTTCAATAACTCTCCCTACGACTCCAAACTAGGCAACAGAAATGTCGCACACATTTGCCTGTATGCCACTGCACTACTGTTGCTACAGCAAGAGCTTTTCTACATCTTGACTACCTTTGGATATGTATAAACAATGCTCTGTCTCTAATCGGTGATGAAATATAACATATTTTCATATCTTCTGATACCTGTTTTCTGTTGTATTTTATAGCCTTTGAAAATGACGGAATGTCGAAACGTTTAAGGTGATTTTGGAAATGTGGTCTAGACATCAGAAAAGTTATTTAATAAATAATTATACCCTCCGAAACAATGTGCTATATGACTAACTATAAACGGTCAAAATATGCGAGAAGTTTATGTTGAGCTGACATACATCTCTGCAGGCATCGTATGTAATAATAAGAATGTAATTTTCAAGAGATTGTCGACGAAATCCGCTTTGTATAAGTATTTATTTTATCATCAGCCAGGTTATCTGGAATTTAGTGTACGGCTGACATCAACCCTCACATAAAACGAGATGTACCTATCGACAGGACGATATATGGTGGTGATAAGTACCCCTTAACTTTCTGTAGTATCGTCTTCTGCATTTATAAACATTGACGATGCGCTACACTGATTTTATTGTACCTCCATCGTGTTTGTCAACTGTAAATATGACTGCTTATGGCAGCATTTGTAGACTTAGAGAAAGCTTTCGACAATGTTGACTGGTATACTCTCTTTCAAATTCTGAAGGTGGCAGGGGTAAAATACATGGAGCAAACGGCTATTTACAATTTGTACAAAACACCAGATGGCAGTTATAAGAGTCGAGGGGCATGAATGGGAAGCAGCGGTTGTTAAGGGAGTGAGAAAGGTTGTAGCCTATCCCCGATGTTATTCAATCAGTATATTGAGCAAGCAGTAAAGGAAACAAAAGAAAAATTTGGAGCAGGAATTAAAATCCATGGAGAAGAAACTAAAACTTTGAGGTTCGCCGATTAGGTTGTAATTCTGTCAGAGACAGCAAAGGACCTGGAAGAGCAGCTGAATGGAATGGACAGTGTCTTGAAAGGAGGATATAAGATGAACATCAACAAAAGCAAAACGAGGATAATGGAATGTAGTCGAATTAAATCGGGTGATGCTGAGGATATTAGATTAGGAATGAGTTTTGCTATTTGGGGAGAGGATATAAAATGTAGACTGGCAATGGCAAGGAAGGCGTTTCTGAAGAAGAGAAATTTGTTAACATCGAGTGTAGATTTAGGTGTCAGGAAGTCTTTTCTGCATGTATTAGTATGGAGTGTAGCCATGTATGGAGGTGAAACGTGGACAATAAATAGTTTAGACAATAAGAGAATAGAAGCTTTCGAAATGTGGTGCTATAGGAGAATGCTGAAGATTAGATGGGTAGATCACGTAACTAATGAGGAGTTATTGAATAGAATTAGGGAGAAGAGGAGTTTGTGGCATAACTTCACTAGAAGAAGGGATCGCTTGGTAGGGCACATTCTGAGGCATCAAGGGATCGCCAATTTAGTATTGGAGGGCAGCGAGGAGGGTAAAAATCGTGGATGGAGACCAAGAGATGAATACGCTAAACAGATTCAGAAGGATGTAGGTTGCAGTAGGTACTGGGAGATGAAGAAGCTTGCACAGGATAGAGTAGCATGGAGAGCTGCATCAAACCAGTCTCTGGACTGAAGACCACAACAACAACAACGGCAGATATTAGTCAAACATAGACCTGGCAGTAGAATAAATTGGTCAGTATTGTAATGCAAATGGCGACATTAGAACGACACTGATTCAAGTGACATTCACATCATTTAGATAAAATTAGGGAAGCGCGTTTGTCTTTGTTTTAAGGAAACGTGTCATTTTTTATGGTTTAATCTTTAATGAAATGTTGACTAATATGTTAGAATAAATTTAAAAAATGTTTTATTGTAAATTTTTATTGGAAGATACAAAAAGGTTGGTTTCTGTTAAATAAATCATTGTATCACTTTGGTAGAAAAAAATACTGAAATTATAGTTGCATTACATCGAAGCACTGAAGAGCCTAGGAGGTAATCAAACTTAACCATCCCCCAATACGGAAGCTAGCATGTTTTCATCGTCCTGGACCTCATCACCCCTTCCTCTCCTGCATACATGCGGAATTGATATGTAAAACATATGATGAACTAGTGGAACAAAGTTAAGAATTTTTTTATGTCTTCCAATTTTTTTACATCTTTCCTACTTTAGCGTGTGCAGGTATGTAGTTTCGGAGGCTTATTAGAAATGCCTGCAAATCTGTCTCATTAGATTTGAAGTCAATCGCTTTATACTTTTTTTCTGTGTAGTAATCATTGTAATGCATAAGGATTGACCCCTATAAGAATGTTATTTTTCGCGTTTGTGATATCTTTGCGTCCCCTCCGAAAACAGCTTGGTAGTCTTTGTAGTGATCTGAAAGGCTTTTTCAAAATCCAGGAACGTGTCAGTCATATCTCGAACTATGAAAGACTCATACTTCGGCAGCCCTGCACGAGGTCCATCCATGCCTGACACGTGCAGATGTCTGTCCTCTTCTTTTGCGCCTATTTTGACTTTTATATAATAAGTTACACGAACTCCAGACTATAAGCCACACTCAAAATGATGTGTTCGACTTGGATCTCTTCAGCTTTTGCATTAAGTCATAGTCATAACTTGATGCCATAACTATCCAAAGGTTGTTTTTCACTTGGATCAGTGTGGCAGGATGTATTTTTCAAAGTAAGACGTTCTTACAGAAGACGGTGGTTTTTGCGCATGAATCAGTGTAGCATAAAAATTTATATATTCTCCCATGCATCAATGCGAAAAGCTCTAATAATGAAAACTGTCATTTGGGTCAGTGTGGCTGCACTGTACCCATAAGACGTTCTTCCAGCAAACCGTGCAAAGTGAACAGTATTAATGAAAGTACACTACAGAAGTTCAAACTAGTGTTAAGAAATAAATTAAACTCACTACAGCTTTTATAACTGCCCTTTTCATCTTGTGTACGTTCTCTCCGTGAAATCGCACAATTTTTATGTCGGATATAATATTTTTATATTATTTCGTGACTGTCGGAATCTCCTTTCCTTTGTCCTTTCATAAACGTTACTAAATTTTTAAATCTGTTTAACAGTTCATTATTTCACACTTTTCACTGTTGTTATTTAACCCATGAAAGCCGACATGTTGGTGTTGATCTGACAGGCCGGTGACATCGCCACGGTGAGGAAGCTGGGCAAGCCTCCGTACCTCATCACACTCATCATGGACGCCGTGCTGATCCTCTTCCAAAAGAAGCTTGACCCAGTCAAGCCTGACATGGAGAAGCAGTTCCTCGTACCATCCTGGGCCGAATCCCTCAAGTGCATGGCAGACTCGCGCTTTCTGTTTAACCTGCAAAACTTTCCCAAAGACAGGATCAATGCCGAGGTAAGATGAATAGTTCTCCTGTCGCATTTCGGACAAAGAGTGAAAACTATCCCTCATTGTTAATGGATTCGTTGGGACAGGTTGTGAAATTTGGCGTTATGCTCGTAAATTTACACTCAATGGCCAAAAATGATGGGGAGGCAAAGGGTCACGTGTCGCTTGTTGGCTGCTGAAGCCTGCACGCTGCAGTTTTCTCTGTATATTTCTAGTAATCTCACCGACAAAAAATTAGTCACTCCTAGAAAAATCATTACAACCAGCGTTTAATGCCGTAAAGTCCACCCCTGCACTTGATAACCGCCTGGATTTGGTTAGGAAGAGAGTCCACGAGTTTGGGTAGGTACATCGCATGCAGATTAAGCCACTCGCTGAGGATTTGATAGCGCAGTCCCACCAAATTGCGGCGATGATGTCGCCGTTTCATCTGCTGTTCCGACATGTCCCTCAGCTTTTCTATGTGGTTCAAGTCAGGTGATTTTTGTAGGCCAATCGAGTTGTAACAGTGAGGATACAGATACTACAAAGTCAGCATACAGATGTTGACTGAAAGGCAAGACCTGATCATTAGAATGTTTAAATCTAGATGCTGGTTCATGTTAGTTGTCACCTCAATGAGCTGGCCCACTTCATGATAAGAAAAGCACACGCAATACATCTCAGACCCACCTACGGCTTGGACCTGACCTTCAGGATGAAATGCTTCATTTGGCTTTCGGTGCACTCAACGACATGCGTTATTTGAATATAGACAGAAACGTGATCGTCAGACCACAATACATTCCGCCAGTTAGCTGCTATCCTCATATGATGGTTTCTAGCTCACTGAAGGCACGCAGCTTTATGTACCAATGTGAGCAATGACCTCTTGCAAGGTGAGCGGCTCCAAACGTTCATTGCATGTAGTTCCGTCGCAATGTTTGCTCGCTAACAGGTGAGCTTGGACATTCACTGCTTGCAGTAATTTCTGTCGGGTTTGGAAAAGATTTTGATTCACAAGCCCTGAAACGCGTCTCCGGGTGTCTCCCAGTCAGGATCTTTTTCCGACCGCAATTCTGAAATCGTGTTTCGTGGTGGTCACGTGCCTTACATCACCGCTTGTAGACACACTGAACAGTCCGCCACGAAACACCGACAAATCCAGCAAGTTCACACACCTTTTGACCATGGACACGGCCAAAGTCGACTACCCCTTTTTGCCACTCTGTCACGTCCTTACATTTACCCATGTTTTACGTACAATGTTCGCTTGAAACATAAACGTCTCACTGATCGCTGTTTCCTTATGCTCACGTAGAGGCAGCACGTGACTTTATCGCTGCGTCATCTGTAAAGGCATAAATATTCATCTGTGCCTGCGCCATAGGGTGACTGACTTTTTGTCCTGTAAGCTTATAAATGGGTTCCTGACACCCAAGGTTCGAATCGCAACAATCTCATGCGCAGCAGATCGTCGATCGCTCCGTATGGTTCTGGGGTGACGATGTGACGTCCGCTTGTCGAACACTTATGCTGTGCACTGTGAAGGTTTATGCGTGCGGAACCATCATCTCTGCAATGTTGAAGACACATATTGCATTGATTATCATCCCATTTTCAAAGTGGGTTAACTCATGTCGGACTACCGTGTTCACTACAAACACATCTGTATCAGGCTGCCCAGATATCGTGTCTACATTCGCGCTATACGCCGCATGCATCTGCAACGTTCCAGCATTGTACAAGAGACATCTATAAATAGGATAACCCTTTACCACGACATTTAGCCCCTTAGTTTTAAACGAAGCTTGACCCGCACTGATTGCATTTCACGACTGTAAAACATTTTGCCATTATTGCCTTTATTACATCACGAACATATGCTTCAACAAATATTACTGAAGAGTTCCATTCCGACAGGAAGTGTTGCACACATGCACATAATACAAAGGAAGTAAGAAACGGATATTACGCCCCGTAGACGATGTGGTCGTTAGCGATGGAGCACAAGCTCGAATAAGTCAACTATTGGGTCGGAAATCGGCCGTATCATTTTCAAAGAAATCGTTCCGGCATTCGTCTTAAGAGGGCACATACATGAAACGCAAACTCTCGTGTTATCAAAGACTGTGCCTAAAATATTAAAGACAAAAAAGTAAAATTTAATGTGGTGGATAGTAATAATTAATGTAATTTTTAATTCAGTTTTCAAAACTCATAACCTGTTAAACCAATCATGCCAAAGATGAAACGCTTAATGTCTACATAAACTAATATACTCGTACGTAAGCAGTTTTGAATATATTTTTAAGAAAAGTCATTTATAACAGTTTACACCGTTTCGGGAGGAATTGGTATAAACAAAACATTTGAAAATTTAGCGCTCTCTGTCTCTCTCTCTCTCTCTCTCTCTCTCTCTCTCTCTCTCTCTCTCTCTCTCTCTCTCTGTGTGTGTGTGTGTGTGTGTGTGTGTGTGTGTGTGTGGGTGGGTGGCTGGGTGGCTGGGTGACTGGGTGGGTTGGTGGGTGGGTGGGTGTGTGTGGGTGTTGTACGGTAAGAAACGTGTCTATCAGATATGAAGGAATTTGTCACACATTTCGCAAGAAAGAGGTACGGAAGTGTCACAAAATGTGGTTTCCGGGAAAATGGCTTTAAAGATTAAGCATATTTCTTCAACTGTAGCTTCTCAGAATTTTCCAGACCGTACTGAATATCCCCATTGTCCTCGACATTTCCCTTATAATTGTCTTTCTTTGTCTTATTTTCTCTGCTAGGTCCTGAACAGAAATTTCAACTCTGGACTCTCGACGACGGTCAATTTCCTCAAGAATGGTCAGAGTGAATGCACCAGTCCTGAAGCCCAAACGCTGAAACGTTTTCACTCTCCCTGTGTTCCCATTATTAAATACAATTACAGCATCATATGTTGCAAGTTTTACAACTGTAGATGATGAAAATGTTGTCTTGGAGCAAAGTTTCCAGATGAGCGCATTCAGAGACTCATTTGGATTTTCGGTTTTGGGTTTTACCATAAACACACTTCCTTAGTAGGTCAATATTTGCAGGAACCTAAATGTGGGCTAGACAACATTCATTACAGGGATGCATTTCTTGTCAGTGTAGAAATAGTTGTTCCATAGACAGAAGGGGACTGGTGCATGGCCGCAAGACATCGAACAACGTACATTTCTTTTTCAACATTTCCCATACGATTTCGAGAATCAAAGTTTGGGAAATAGTTGTCAATAAATTTTACTACTAAATGCAACAAAATCGAAAAATTTAATTTTTGGGCAATTTTTCGCACTTCCCCAGTTTAGTGGTTTATGGAAAGTACGGAAAATCTGTATCTGCATGACCACAGATGAATACAGATTCTCGCGAATCAATTCCAGTTTTTGAACCATAAGTAAATACACACATCAAAAAAAGTTTTCCATCACCTCGGTTCCGAGAGTTCCTGAACCTGTACAAATAATTGGAATAGAGATCAACATAAGCATCATTTCCGCCCTTTTTATTGCTCATGACAACCACACAATCCATGCTCTACCACCATACAGCGTGACCTTCAGAGGTGGTGGTCCAGACTGCTTTACACACTGGTACCTCTGATACCCAGTACCACGTCCTCTTCCATTGATGCATGCCTGTATTCATCGTGGCATACTATCCACAAGTTCATCAAGGCGGCGTCCAGATTGTCCCGCTCCTCAACGGCGATTCGGCTTAGATCCCTCAGACTGGTTGGTTGGTCAAGTCGTCCATAAACAGCCCTTTTCAATCTATCCCAGGCATGGTCGATAGGGTTCATGTCTGGAGAATATGCTGACCACTCTAGTCGAGTGATGTCGTTATCCTGAAGGAAGTCATTCACAAGATGTGCATTGTCGCCCATGAAGACGAATGCCTCGCCAATATGCTACTGATATGGTTGCACTATCGGTCGGAGGATGGCTTTCACGTATTGTAAACCGTTACGGAGCCTTCCATAACCACCAGCGGCGTACATCGGCCCCATATAATGCCACCCCAAAACAGCAGGGAACCTCCATATTGCTGCACTCGTTGCATAGTGTGTCTAAGGCGTTCAGGCTAACTGGGTTGTCTCCAAACACGTCTCCAACGATTGTCTGGTTGAAGGCATATGCGACATTCATTGGTGAAGAAAACGTGGTGCCAGTCCTGAGCGGTCCATTCGGCATGTTGTGGGGCCCATTTGTACCGTGCTGCCTGGTGTTGTGGTTGCAAAGATGGACCTCGCCATGTGCTGTGGCCTTCTCCACCAGACATCGCGGCGCCTAGAGTATCAGCAACCAAACCGACAGCCTGCAGCCGCGGGTTGCCCGCATCGCAGGCACACCAAAGCACTACACAACCGACAGGCAATATTGATGAACGGCCGCAACAACAACCACAACAACAACACCACAGCAAAGACACCAGCGGCCACCAGGGGCAACTACCGGCCCACATAAACATAAGGAAGAGGTCGCTGCAGATCCCGGAACTATTTTCACACGTCAAACCTCTTGATGGAAAATAGTTCCGAGGTACTCATCCGCCGGCGCTCCGCCGCACATCGGCAGTCCATCGACCGTCAGCAGACATGCATAGCTGCCACCCTGGCAGCCCGACTTGGATCTTCTCGCTGATCTCTGGATTAGGCTTGGTATATCGGAGAACTCTCTGGCGGAGACTAGTAGGAAATTATTTCAGTTGTTTTCTATATTATTCTTGTATGTAGTTGTGATTCGAAGATGGATCACTGTTTTGTGTTGGTGTTATACTTGGAGGATTTGTTTTGGTTAATTCAACAGTCCAATAAATTGTTTTCAGACTTTGATCGTTAGTTTCTTCTGCTTACGCAGACATAGCACCATGGACATCGGGAGTGAAGATGCGCATCATGCAGCCTATTGCGCACAGTTTGAGTCATAACAACGTCCTGTGGCTGCACGAAAAGCATTATACAACATGGTGGTGTTGTCAGGGTTCCTCCGAGCCATAATCCGCAGGTAACGGTCATCCACTGCAGTAGTAGCCCTAGGGCGGCCTGAGTGAGGCATGTCATCGACAGTTCCTGTGTGTCTGTATCTCCTCCATGTCCGAACAACATCGCTCTAGTTCGGTATGGAACGCCTGGACACTTCCCTTGTCGAGTGGCCTTCCTGGCACAAAGTAACAATGCTGACGCGATCGAACCGCGGTATTGATCGTCTAGGCATGGTTGGACTACAGACAACACGAGCCGCATACCTCTTTCCTGGTGGAATGACTGGGACTGATCAGCTGTCGGACCCCCTCCGTCTAACAGGCGCTGCTCAAGCATGGTTGTTTACATCTTTAGGCGGGTTTAGTGACGTCTCTGAACAGTCAAAGGGACTGTGTCTGTGATACAATACTCACAGTCAACGTCTATCTTCAGGAGTTCTGGGAACCAGGGTGATGCAAAACGTTTTTTGCTGTGTTTATATAACAAGAATCACGACCCACCCTCGCAGCTTTGGCTCATTCAGTGGATCATTTTCCCGCAAAAGTTCCCAGGTTCGAATCCTGGTCCAGCACACAGTTTTAGTCAGTGAAAGAGTTTCAGACCAGTGTGCACTCCGCTGCAGAGTAAAAATTCTTTCTATAAACATATAAGGATATTCCACGTAATCGTCCAAAATAAATGCAAATGTAGATGGAAAAATTGATCAAAAACGTGAAGTGTTTGTTCATTTAATGCAAATTTTCGTTTTCTTTCACACAGTTCGTTCCCTTGTGAGGAGCAGCCTGACAGCAGTAGTGACTACAGACAGAAGGACCTAGAAGTTGATACGGGAGGGAAACCAAGTTCCATTGTATTGTCCAGATGGAAGGGATGGCTTCCAGAATAAGCTTTTGCTCCAAAGACGCAGGTATCTGCACGATAAAAGCTAGCCAAAGGGGACTGTCAAACTGACTATGAACAGCATATGGAATTCTCAAACGGCAGGATAAACTAACTCAAGAGATTACAGTAACGCTGTTAGATAGATCAGATTTACTTTCATTCCAATTGATCCGTAGTGAGGAGGTCCTCCAGGATGTGGAACATGTCAGAAAAACAACAATACATGACAAACATTTACAACTAAAACAAATAAGCTAATGTACCATTCCACAGGTCCCAAGTGGAATGATAGTCATTTTTTAATGAACACCATATGAAAGAGTCATTTTACAAATACTAATGCACTGAATTTAAAATAAACAAGTTTATTTATTTATAAGGTAATAAACATGTAATAGAACTACTATAATAGTTATTTACAATGAACACATTACTGCACTGAAATGGTGCAGAAGTTAGATTGTACTTACACACACACACACACAAATTTTCAATGAACACATTACTGCACTGAAATTGTGCAGAAGTTGTATTGTACTTATATACAAATCAGTTGGTTTTACTGAGAAATTCGTCAATGGAGTAGAAGGAGGTGGCCACCAATAAATCCTTTAGGCTTCTCTTAAACTGAATTTCATTGGTTGTTAAGCTTTTTATGGCTGCTGGCAAGTTATTGAAAATGTGTGTTCCTGAATAATGCACACCTTTTTGTACAAGACTAAGTGACTTTAAATCCTTGTGAAGATTATTCTTATTTTTGTATTGATTCCATGAATTGAGCTGATGGTTTGAAAAGGTGATATGTTTTTAATGACAAATTTCATTAAGGAATAAATATATTGGAAAGCAGTAGTTAGAACCCCTAGTTCCCTAAACAGGCTTCTGCAAGATGTTCTTGAGTTCACACCACATATGACTCTTACTGCACGTTTTTGTGCCCAGAAAACTTTAGCTTGGCTTGATGAATTACCACAAAAAATAATCCCATATGACATTATGGAATGAAAGTAAGCATAGTATGCCAGCTTTTTCATTTTTATATCCCCTATGTCTGACAAAATTCGCATTGCAAACAGAGATTTGTTAAGAAGCTTCAGCAGTTCTGTGGTGTTCTCCTCCCAGCTGAATTTATTATCAAGCTGTAATCCCAAGAATTTAACACTGTCCACTTCTTCTATCTTCTTGTCATCATATGTTAGACATATACTTGTGGGACACTCCTTACAAGTTCTGAACTGCATGTAGTGTGTTTTTTCAAAGTTTAATGACAAAAAATTGGCTAGGAACCAGTGACTAATGTCCACAAATATTTTATTGGCTGATCTTTCTAAGACTACACTTGATTTGCTATTCATTGCAATGTTTGTATCATCGGCAAACAAAACGAACTTGGCATCTGGTAATGTTACTGATGAAAGGTCATTGATATACACAAGAAAAAGTAAGAGCCCCAAAATGGAACCTTGTGGGACCCCACATGCAATTAGTTCCCAGTTGGATGATGCCTGATAGCTTGATACATGTCTCTTTCCTAATAACACCCTTTGTTTCCTGCCAGAGATATAAGATTTGAACCATTTTGCAGCATTTCCTGTTACGCTATAATATTCTAATTTACTTAAAAGGATATTGTGATTTACATAGTCAATTGCCTTTGACAGATCACAAAATATACCAGTTGCCTGCAATTTTTTGTCTAATGAATTAAGCACATTTTCACTGTAAGTGTAGATAGCCTTCTCAATATCAGAACCTTTTAGAAATCCAAACTGTGACTTTGACAGTATGTTATTTGAGATAAGATGGTTATAAAGCCGACTGAACATTACTTTTTCGAAAATTTTTGAGAATGCTGGCAACAGTGAAATTGGACGGAAATTTGATGCTATTTCTTTATCTCCCTTCTTAACAGTGGCTTAACTTCAGCATATTTCAGCCATTCAGGAAATATTCCACTGATAAACGACTGGTTACACAGATAGCTTAATATGTTACTTAGATCAGAATCACATTCTTTAATTAATAGGAAAGTGCCACATGCGTGCGGTTTTCAGGGTGCGAAAAAGATAACTTCGATTGATGAGACAAAGAAACTGATTAGTTATATAGTTATTAGTGTCAGTGGTATTGAGAAACAGCAGAAATCTCTAGAACTGAACAAAGCTTTAGGCCCTGAGGAAATCCTTGCGCCAGGCCCAAAGGAAATCCTTAACAGATTCTGTATAGAATTTACGTCTGAGTTACAGCGTATTTTCACCTTACAGATAAGGTGTAGATACCGAACTAAAAACTGTGCCCTGTAGTCGGAAGAAAGCACAGGTCACATGCATCTATCTACAAGTAGATTCTTTGAACATATTTTGAGGTCAACCAGCTTGGATTCTGAGAACATCGCTCACGTGAAACCTAGCTGTTCTCACAACACATCTTGAAATCTTAGATCAATGCAGTCACATTCATGCCGTATTTCTTTACTTCCAAAATCATTAAACGCAGTATAATTATTAATGAAAATACGATCTTATGAGGTATCAAAAGAAACTTGTGACTGAGGTGAGGATTTCTTAGTGGTAGTGATGAGACGATAGACTGTTTCTAGCAATCGATTGGTCAGTCCATTGTTTTCTCGTTCGGTCGGTTTTTTCAGTTGAATGAAACAACAGAATGAAACTAGCCTCAGTGGCCATGTTGAAACTTCTTTATCTATTTTTTTTTTACTTAAATTGCAATAACTGAGGAGGTGAAACTTCTACGTTATTTAATTCTGAATCTCCTGAGTGAAACTGTCGTCCTGTCACTTTGCTTGTCTTTATCGTTTCAACACTGACCTACAGAATTTGCCCTGACAAACGGAGCTGAAACTTCTCCTATTCGTTCATTGCCCACAATATTCAAGGATAACACGATCTGAATGCTTTAAAATTAACTCAAAAGAATGACCGAGCGAGGTGGCGCAGTGGTTAGCACACTGGACTCGCATTCGGGAGGACGACGGTTCAATCCCGTCTCCGGCCATCCTGATTTAGGTTTTCCGTGATTTCCCTAAATCGTTTCAGGCAAATGCCGGGATGGTTCCTTTAAAAGGGCACGGCCGATTTCCTTCCCAATCCTTCCCTAACCCGAGCTTGCGCTCCGTCTCTAATGACCTCGTTGTCGACGGGACGTTAAACACTAACCACCACCACCACATCAAAAGAATGGCCCTGAATTAGAAGAAATCCTGACAATAACCCATACATTTCATAAGTCACTTACCTCACAGAAAATCATCATTACACGAACTAAAGCAATACAGCAAGCATCAATACAGACAGCTAAATAAAAAGATTCTAACTGCTGTAGGCTCTTAACTGTTAATAGGCATGTGACAACCAGTTCGAAAAATTAGATAATCGTCAGTAATTTCATTATCATTTTACATTAAATCTCCCTAACGGCACACGTCTAGACCGTCCACTCGCGCTAATACTTCAGACCTCTAACACTGCTAATTATTAAGCTCTAATCTCCATCTCTCCTGACTATTCACTTCTAACTTCCATCACAGCTGGCTATTCCAACTGCAAGTGCGACCAGTCACAGTGTCTCTTACAGAGGGTGCACAGCGCTGTCAGAGATTTTAATATAGTCTATAGCGCTGCCAACACACAAACACATAAACAGGCTACTTACAATGTCTGCTATTTGAATATTTTCACTCATTCGCCGGGTTTTAGTGATTTTACATACATACTTTTTCAGCCTTTTCAGTTACTCATGAACCATGACTATGGTTGACAACTTTATTTGTAGGTGAAGTATCTTATTCAAGGAGATCTGAATAAAAAGTACATCTTTAAAAATAAAGTATATCAAAATGTATGTATTTACGTAGACAAATACGAATTTTCGTACTTGTGGCATTAAATATCAATTTTTGGTTGGTTTTAAAATTGTCACACTCAGATATTTGCGTGGATTGACTGATTGATTGATTGATATTGGTGTCATGGTCATTCTACGTTTCTGCATTCTGCGAAGTATTCAGTTTTACTTTTCTGAAGATTTACATCAAGTCTCCAATCTTTGCACTAATTTTAAACCATATCAAGATATGACGTATACTTGTGGAGCTTTTTCCATACAATTTTACATTATACATAACATCTCTGCAAAAGTCTTAGGTTAACATTATCTGCCAGGTCTTTAACAGACAATATGAACAGCAAGGGTCTCAACATACAGTACTTTCCTGGCGTACTCTTTATATAATAAAATAAGCTACAGCATACCTACTACGTAGTGACGGGAACAACCGAATGAAAACAATCAACTGATTCAGTTGTTGGAACACAATCCACTCATTCGGCTGTAGTTATACGAATCGGTTGAGTTAGTCATTCATTCTTTTGAGTGAAACCAGTCTGTGGTAGCAACTGCATAAAAACAATCGTTCAGTTGGTCAGACTACTATTTCGCTCTTTTGAATGCAACCAGTATGTGGGAGCAACAAAATGAAAACAATCGTGTCAGTCGGTTGTAGTTTTTCCTGTGGGGTTGTATTATTATTCATTTGTTTTTCGAATGAAATTAGTCCGTGAGGGCAACCGAATGAAAACATTCGACACCGTTGTAGCTTTGAGTATTGACTGAATTATTCATTCTTTCTTTTCAACTGAAAACATCTTTAGAGTTTAGATGACCGAGCTATCCGTTCATTCTTCTAAGTGAAACCAGCCTGCATTATTTTAATTAGTTGAAGTAAAGCAGTGCTACATTACACCGACAGAGGGTAGTCCTAGCCCTAAGGGTAAGTGAAGACGTATCTCAGGGGTACGACAAAGTTAAAATTAGCAGTATACAAGTTCATTTAATTATGTACTAGACGCAGCAATTTTTCCCTTTATCATTTAAAACTGATTCATATACTGTTGTGGCTTAAATTGTTCCAGGTGCGATTAACGCGTAACTAAGCTGACGTATTGCTGGGATAAGCCTGCCATAACTTAAATTGCCTAGCCCAGGCAAAAACTTCGCAAATGTCGGACATCTCGGTCAAATCGGGTTATTTTCCAGGACACAAACGGTCTTAGACGATGAGTTGAACGATAGCCACGGTGTTCCGCGGGAAGCAGGGACACGAGAGGGGGAATGTTTCCTGGCTTGCGTTTGGTGCTGACAACGAGAGCGGGCGCGCACCTCCATCCGACCAGCAGATATACACTACTGGCCATTGAACTTGCTACACCAAGAATAAATGCAGATGATAAACGGGTATTCATTCGATAAATATATTACACTAGAACTGACATTTGATTAGATTTTCACGCAGTTAGGGAGCAGAGATCCTGAGAAACCAGTACCCAGAACGAGAAGATCGAATGAAGGGTAGAGCCACGGGTCGTAAATCATCTGAAACGTAACGTCCACTGTTCAAAGTGCCGTCAATGCGAACAAGAGGTGACCGAGACGTGTAACCAATGGCACCCCATACCATCACGCTGGGTGATACGCCAGTATGGCGATGACGAATACACGCTTCCAATGTGCGTTCACCGCGATGTCGCCAAACACGGATGCGACCATCATGATGCTGTAAACAGAACCTGGATTCATTCGAAAAAATGACGTTTTGCCATTCGTGCACCCAGGTTCGTCGTTGAGTACACCATCGCAGGCGCTCCTGTCTGTGATGCAGCGTCAAGGGTAACCGCAGCCATGGTCTCCGAGCTGATAGTCCATGCTACTGCAAACGTCGTCGAACTGTTCGTGCAGATGGTTGATGTCTTGCAAACGTCCCCATCTGTTGACTCAGAGATCGAGACGTGGCTGCACGATCCGTTACAGCCATGCGGATAAGATGGCTGTCATCTCGACTGCTAATGATACGAGGCCGTTGGGATCCAGCACGGCGTTCCGTATTACCCTCCTGAACCCACCGATTCCATATTCTGCTAGCAGTCATTGGATCTCGACCAACGCGAGCAGCAATGTCGCGATACGATATACTGCAACCTCGATAGGCTACAATCCGACGTTTATCAAAGTGGGAAACGTGTTGGTACGCATTGATTCTCCTTACACAGGCATCACAACAAAGTTTCACCGGGCATCGCCGGTCAACTGCTGTTTGTGTATGAGAAATCGGTTGGAAACTTTCCTCATGTCAGCATGTTGTAGGTGTCGCCACCGGCGGCAACCTTGTGTGAATGCTCTGAAAAGCTAATAATTTGCATATCACAGCATCTTCTTCCTGTCGGTTAAATTTCGCTTCTGTAGCACGTCATCTTAGTGGTGTAGCTATTTTAATGGCCAGTAGTGTAAATAACATACCAGAGGACCAGGAATTTATGAAAGCGCATTGTAGAGATGTTCGCTATCAGCCGTAGTACTAATTTGCAGTAACGGACATGAACGTCAATAAAGTCGTTTTATAAAGGTCAATGAGTAGAAGGCAAATGACATTTAAGATACTCTGTTGTCTGGCGGGCGGGACGGTGTCACGGAGCATGCAATCGGTTATTCTCGGCGGCTTCTCATTGTCTCGATAATGAAGCAAGGAAAATACAGGTTGTTCCAAAATGATCGATCACATATATTTCAGAAATAGGGAGAGGTAGAAAAGCGCGGTTTGTAGCATAATGTTCATATACACCTAAGGTTCTAGCAGCCGCTTAATGGAATTCAGTGCGTTTAAGGTGACCATATTTTCCAGACTCAAATTCAGAACACATTAAATCACTTTAATTTGTTACAAAAAGTACGACTACATTAATTTATATTTTATTAATAACTCCCAAGATGACGGATTGTTAGCAGCCGGTCGTTGTGGCTGAGCGGTTGTAGGCGCTTCAGTCCGGAACCGTGCTGCTGCTACGGTCGCAGGTTCGAATCCTGCCTCGGGCATGGATGTGCGTGATGTCCTTACGTTATTTAGGTTTAAGCAGTTCTAAGTCTAGGGGACTGATGACCTCACATGTTAAGTCCCACAGTGCTTAGATCCATTTGAACCATTTGATTGCGAGAAAACATGCCGTATTTATCAGTGCTGTATTTTTTCGGCATGTCAGTATTTTTTAACAGCATATGAAAATATTTAACTCAAGCTTCATTATAATTCACTCTAGTCATGAACATTGCTTTCGTAGTGTCTGCAACAAATTGTGTTTTGTCACTGCTCCATAATTACTCATTTGGGAAAATACACTTTCAGTACAGCATACCGATATAGGCGTAATAAACATCTAATTCGGGATAAACCGGTTCCTATTTGTTAAATCCGAGACAAATAGGTGTCCCTAATTACCTTTGAAAAAATTCGGGACAGAACTAGAAAAATCGTGTCTCACGAAAAAAGGGAGGGGGGGGGGCAGGGGGGCAGATAGTTACCTTAAATGTGTGCGCCATCTGTAACACAAAGGACATCTAAGTGGTATTCCAGTTCCATGTCTGGCCTAACATGTCCACAATTTACGAGTGCTGTCGCTGCTCTGATGCGAGCTTACACTCCGTGTAAATCCCACCCAAAGACAAAAATGTAATGGGTTTCCACAGAACCTGGGTGTCAGATCTGGTCTGTACCAACCATTCTATACACTGTGCCAACTGCTGGGGGGAGAGGGGCAGGGTAACCAGTCAATAACTAATATGGGAAAATAAGGAAAAAAACAGCTTTAGATGTGTGTCAATATTTTGCCGCGTATCATACCTTTCTACCTATTCCCATTTCTGAAATATACGTGATCAAAATTGTAAATATCATATTGGAACACACCGTATGTGTACAGCAGAGCGTCTAAGCGTGCTTGCCGCTGCGTTTTTAACAGACTAAAACGAAAGAAACTATATTCGGTGTGGTCCTCATTTAACGAATGTCAACTAAGATCTGTTACAATCTATTTATTTCCAATCATTTGAATCCCCAGACACGAAAAAAGGTCTAGGTTTACGCCGGACAGTTGTATAAAAATCCCTCCAGGTCTACTCTGGACGCCCTCAAAACTAGGACCAATCCTGGGAAATTCGGACGAACTGCAGCGCTAGTTCGGGGTGCAAAGGTAAGTGGAATGACTACCTTAAGGGTATATGAAGAAGAAAGGAATCTTGTGTCGTTTTAACGACGGTTTGCATTGGATTTTATAGGCTGTGTTTGATGATTCCACAAGTGCAAAATCAATTGAATATTCAACCATTTTATCGTGCGAAAGGTAAATATTTTGTACAGAAAATTAATTAGGCCCCATGTTTTCAGTTTTACAGGAAATGTCATGGCACAAATTTTCAGGACTATCTGTATCGTGCTAGGAATCTGTATGGAACTAGGAGAGAGATTTAATATTTATCAGTCCGTTTTAAAACCAATTACATTTAAAAAATTCTATTTAAGCATTTATTTTCTGTTTTTTTAGTCTTGTGTGTGTGTATTTTTCAATTGATGCTAAACATTTTGATGAGATTTCAACAGTGACATACTGTAAACTTCAGGTTTATTTCAGTTTCTCTTCACCTGAGTCAACCAACATATTGCTTCCTCCTATCCATATCTCGCGAAAAGACCGCGAATGTGAAAATTAGAGAGATTCGAGCTCACAGGGAACCTTAGAGCAGTCGTTCTTAACTGCGAAACATTCGCGACTGGAACAAGACAACAGGGAAATAACAGTGCCACCCAGTTCTTACACTAAGTACCTACTCTCAGCCACACACCAGAAAAGAAAGCTAGTTAATATTGCGTTGTCATCAAGTTCTGAGTTAAGTTGAAAGTTTCAAGTCTTTAGCTTATCGGGAAGTTAATTTAAAATCAAGTGCAAAATTCATGCCGAACAGACAGACAGACAGACACTAAGTACCTTCCGCCACACACCAGACTCGAAAGCGAATTAATGTTACAGTGTTATATAGTTCTAAGCTATGTTGAAATGTTGAAGTTTCTAGCTTATTGGGAAGCTAGTTTAAAATCAATTGCAAAATTTGTACCGAAAAACAGGCAAGAAACCGACCAGTGATTGTTCATTTATATACAGAAAAATTGCAGTCCGATATTTGTTTTATCGATATATCTCAACAGGGACATTAAAACACGAAGAATGAACAGCAATCCAGCAGAGGCTCAGTAGAGCTACAAGCTTGGTGGTAGCAGTTAGCGCGGGCCAGGACACTGCTGTCGCCCTGGTACTGGTTATTCTTCGAGTTTTACTGTCCAAGTTGATAATTATCGATAACACAAATATCGCACTAGAGTAATATGGGCTCGCTCTATCGAAAGAGCACAAAAAATACAGCTTTAAAAGTCATTTTGTTTGTAACGGAAAACAGACCCGACACTTTCCAACGACCCTGCTCGTCGTATGAAAGACGTAATGAGCATTGTCTGTTTGGGCAGACTCCAGCTACATAATGCAAGAACGAAATTGCAAATATCTGCTTAAACACCAGAAAAAATGGGCCTGGCGACGACTCTTAGGAGACACACACACACACACACACACACATATATATATATGGGTGTTACAAAAAGGTACGGCCAAACTTTCAGGAAACATTCCTCACACACAAAGAAAGAAAGTATGTTATGTGGACATGTGTCCGGAAACGCTTACTTTCCATGTTAGAGCTCATTTTATTACTTCTCTTCAAATCACATTAATCATGGAATGGAAACACACAGCAACAGAACGTACCAGCGTGACTTCAAACACTTTGTTACAGGAAATGTTAAAAATGTCCTCCGTTAGCGAGGATACATGCATCCACCCTCCGTCGCATGGAATCCCTGATGCGATGATGCAGCCCTGGAGAATGGCGTATTGTATCACAGCCGTCCACAATACGAGCACGGAGAGTCTCTACATTTGGTACCGGGGTTGCGTAGACAAGAGCTTTCAAATGCCCCCATAAATGAAAGTAAAGACGGTTGAGGTCAGGAGAGCGTGGAGGCAATGGAATTGGTCCGCCTCTACCAATCCATCGGTCACCGAATCTGTTGTTGAGAAGCGTACGAACACTTCGACTGAACTGTGCAGGAGCTCCATCGTGCATGAACCACATGTTGTGTCGTACTTGTAAAGGCACATGTTCTAGCAGCACAGGTAGAGTATCCCGTACGAAATCATGATAACGTGCTCCATTGAGCGTAGGTGGAAGAACATGGTGCCCAATCAAGACATCACCAACAATGCCTGCCCAAACGTTCACAGAAAATCTGTGTTGATGACGTGATTGCACAATTGCGTGCGGATTCTCGTCAGCCCACACATGTTGATTGTGAAAATTTACAATTTGATCACGTTGGAATGAAGCCTCATCCGTAAAGAGAACATTTGCACTGAAATGAGGATTGACACATTGTTGGATGAACCATTCGCAGAACTGTACCCGTGGAGGCCAATCAGCTGCTGATAGCGCCTGCACACGCTGTACATGGTACGGAAACAACTGGTTCTCCCGTAGCACTCTCCATACAGTGACGTGGTCAACGTTACCTTCTACAGCAGCAACTTCTCTGACGCTGACATTAGGGTTATCGTCAACTGCACGAAGAATTGCCTCGTCCATTGCAGGTGTCCTCGTCGTTCTAGGTCTTCCCCAGTCGTCAGTCATAGGCTGGAATGTTCCGTGCTCTCTAAGACGCCGATTAATTGCTTCGAACGTCTACCTGTCGGGACACCTTCGTTCTGGAAATCTGTCTCGATACAAACGTACCGCGCCACGGCTATTGCCCCGTGCTAATCCATACATCAAATGGGCATCTGCCAACTCCGCATTTGTAAACATTGCACTGTCTGCAAAACCACGTACGTGATGAACACTAACCTGTTGATGTTACGTACTGATGTGCTTGATGCTAGTACTGTAGACCAATGGGTCGCATGTCAACATAAGCACTGAAGTCAACATTACCTTCCTTCAATTGGGCCAACTGGCGGTAAATCGAGGAAGTACAGTACATACTGACGAAACTAAAATGAGCTCTAACATGGAAAGTAAGCGTTTCCGGACACATGTCCACATGACAAATTTTCTTTATTTGTGTGTGAGGAATTTTTCCTGAAAGTTTGGCGGTACCTTTTTGTAACACCCTGTATATATATGGTGCGTCAAAAAAATGTATACACACTTTGAACCATCATAGAAAATTTATTTCCCATTCTACAATTTTAAATTTCTGGAAATGGAAAGCTTAAAGTCCAATTGGAAAAATAAATGTACTTTGCAAATGTGATTAATGTTCAAACTGGTGGCCTTCAGCATCAACACATTTCTGAGTACGAGTCACCACTGATTCCGTACATCGTACCAAAGTGTCCAACTAGATTTCAGCGCACACTGCTTGAATCTCATTCCAAAGTGTGTCCAGGTTACGTGGTTTACGTTTGTACACCTCATCTTTTACTGTGCCACATAAGAAGAAATCCAGCGGCGTGAGGTCTGGAGAGCGTCCAGGAAACTTGATTGGTCCCCTGCGTCCTATCCACTGGCCTGGCATTGTGATCCAGGTATGCTCGTGCGTCCCTATGATAGTGCGTCGGGGCGCCATCTTGTTGGAAATAAAACTCATCATTACCGTATAATGCACGAATGGCAGGGAATATGGAGTCAGCAAGCATTGTTAGGTACGTTTCTCCAGTAACAGTACCTTCAAAGCAGAAAGGCCCAATGAGTCCCCTTGCAGACAAACCACACCACACATTTGCACCAGGCAAATTCACAGCCTTTTCAACTGTAATGTGAGGATTATCTTCAGCCCAGTACATACAATTGTGCCTATTGACAGTTCCATTGAGTTTGAATTGGGCTTCATCCGACCAAATTATGCTACCCATGAATCCCGTTTCACGTCTCACCATCTCGTGAACCCATTCACAAAGTTCTAACCTTCGATCTGGATCGTCGTCACTTAGTTGTTGCACCAACCTTGGAATGTACACACGAAACTTGCCTTTCTTCAGAATGCGTAGCACACTACTAGCACTTTCATTAATATCACGTGCCGCTTGCCTTGGAGATTTTTGAGGCGAACGCTGAAACAGTTCCAAGAGGCTGCAGTTGTGGAATCATCGCTTGTAGCTGTACGAGGTCGCCCTGATCGACCTTTATGCACATCACACACTGTTCCATGAATTTCGAATTTGTCTCGTAGACATGTAATTGTTAACCTTGAAGGTGTTTCTGTACCATACTCACTTCTCCACTGTCTTCGAACCGCAGCTACATTCTCAAACCCCCCCAGGGGCTCAGCATTCATTTGCTGAGTACGGGCTTGGCGACCCCGGGGTCCTCAGCTGGGGACTGGTCAGCGCCGCCAGTCTCCTGTCACCATAACCCCTGGACATGCTTCAGCGACAGTGGAATGTTGTGTGCTGCGGGGAATGGTAATCTTGGCTTGACCGCCTGTATTGCAAGGAAGGTAAACCTCTAAAAAAAAAAAAAAAAAACCTCAATCTTACGGTGTGCTGCGCGCCTTTAAGATGCATGGCTGTTGGGGTGGAACAGTCGCAAGCGGGCAACCTCTGGGGCACCTGCCGCACCCCAGTTGTATAAGGCTTACTCAGGCACGCGGGGCTCTGTCTAGGTGGACTTCTAGTTCCCTAGCTGCTCGTGGGACCGAGATGGAACCCTCGAACTTTTATTCTTCTCCTGCCAGCGGAAAGGGTGGACCGCTGGTGGGTTCTAACACCCAATCCAACAAGAGGGCTCGTGTAGCCAGTCCTCCTGATTCAGGTAGTAGTAACAGAACGCATACTGCTTCGCAGAATGTGTTTTTCATAATTAAAAGAAAAGATGGGAGTTTTGAAAAAGTTTCGCCATTTTATATACAGAAGGGCTTAGAAGGTATTGCTGGCACATTAAAATCTGTAAAGCGCTTGCGAAATGGCACCTTGTTGGTTGAAACATCTAGCTTCCAGCAAGTCCAGAACATTCAGAAGGCACAGTTTCTTGGGGAGTTTGCGATAGAGACTGAATTTCACAACACCTTGAACTACAGCAAGGGTGTTGTGACTTGCAGAGATCTCGTTGACATTCCCCAAGACGAACTGAAGGCTGAACGGTCCCAGGAAGGAATTGTCGACGTGCAACACATTATGAAACGGGTGGATGGTGCTCTCATAAAGACTGACTCATTTATCCTTACATTTAACAGCACCAAATTGCCAGAGCATGTGAAGGCAGGTTTCCTACGTCTCAATGTGTGGCCTTATTACCCCAACCCCATGCGGTGTTTTAAATGCCAACACTTTGGACACACTACTCTCGGCTGTAGAGGGGAAGCCACTTGCGGGAATTGTGGTAAAGCCGCCCATGAGGGAGTTGGTTGCTCCTCTCCTCCCAAGTGTGTCAACTGCTCTGGGGATCACCCTGTGTGGAGTAGGGAATGCAGAGTTTTCCTTGAGGAACGGAAGATCCAGGAACTAAACACTACAAAACGCATCCCGTACACTGAGGCGAAGAAAATTTACAAGTCCATGCAGCCACCCACGTTCGCTGCTTCCTTTTCTTCCGTTCTCAAACAACCAGTCTTGAAAACCGATGCCGCTACACAAACGGAGGTTGCTACTGTCAGCACTAGCACCTGCACTTGTCAATGTACGTGTGCTGCTGCCGTTCCTGTGAAGCCTGCTGCTCCCCCCGGGCCTTCTGACCAGGCCGTGGTAGCTGACATCATGGAACTTCCTGCCCCTTCCCGGGTCCAGTCTTGTGCACTGCCCAGTGCTGCTACACCCCCTACTGCTTCTGAGGTTTTGGCTCCAATGCCACCTCAGGCCAGAACATCGAAGCCAAAGACAAAGGTGAAGACTCGCCCACTTAAGGAGACTGCAGTTATACAGTCTCCTGATGTGGATGTCATTCTCTCTGATGTCTCTCTCGACTCCTCTTCTCAGGCGATGGAGGTTGATGTCAGACTGGGGCAATCATCTCGCCCCAAAACTGAGCCTCCACCTGTTGTGGGCTCTCCTCCCCGACAGAAAGTGAGAATGAAGGTACTCCCACACTGATAGATGGCTCCCATTATACAGTGGAACATGAATGGATTCCGGGCACATGTGGAGTAACTGAACCTCCTAGCACGGCAACGCCCCCTGTGCTTGTGTTTACAGGAAACGCATTTAAAACCATCTGATGCTCCTGTACTAATGGGCTATACGTCATATCGCAAAGATGACCTGACTGGAGAAAGGGCCAAAGGCGGAGTCACTGTGTTTGTCAATAATGACCACCACTCCTCTGCTCTCCCCCTGGATACTGACCTGCAAGCAGTTGCAGTTGAAATTCATTCACCTCGGAGGCTTACCGTTTGCTCCCTCTATTTACCCCCTCTGGATGCAATGACCTTAGACGCTCTCACAGATCTTATCGACCAACTCCCCCGCCCATTTCTCCTCCTGGGAGACTTCAATGCCCATCATGTCCTGTGAGGCTCCACTTCTCTTTGCGCTCGAGGTCGAATTTTGGAGAGCCTCCTAACATCTCAAGTGTTGTGCATCCTCAACACAGGTACTCCGACTCATTTCTCTACTGCTACAGGGTCATTCTCAGCCATTGACCTATCTTTCTGCTCTCCAACCCTCACCGACTCTGTTCACTGGGAGGTCAGTGACGACCTTCATTCCAGCGATCACTTCCCTATCCGCATTCATCTCCTGGATGGTGTACTGCTGGAGCAGCGGCCACCATCGTGGATGATTGGCAGCGCTAACTGGCCACTGTTCATTCGGTTGGCTGTCTTTGACCGCCACAATGACGTACAGGAATGGGTGGATCACATCACGCTTGTGGTCCATCATGCTGCTGACCTGTCCATACCACAGTCTTCTGGCACTCTTAAGCGGCGCCTTGTGCCTTGGTGGACAGAAGAGTGCCTTTCAGCCATCCGGGACAGGCGTGCGGCTCTTCGCCGATTTAAATGCCGCCCAACAGCGGTCAATCTTACCGCCTTTCGAATCGCGAGAGCCAGGGCACGCCGTGTCATTAAAGAGAGCAAGAAAAGGTCATGGCAGGAGTTCCTGGACTCCATCAACCGTTTCAATTGTTCCACAAGAGTATGGGAAGCCATCCGGAGGATTTCCGGTAAACATAGCCGTTTACCAATAGCTGCTGTCCTGAGCCAGGGATGCCTCCAAACGACACCCAGAGCCATTGCTCAGACGGTGGCAGAGCATTTTGCACAAAGTACTGCCACTGCAAATCAGGATCCAGCGTTTCGTCGCTACCGTGCGACTGTCGAAAGAGCGACCTTGGACTTTCGGTCGAACAGTTCTGAGGCCTACAATTCCCCTTCCCCTTTCTCCATGTGGGAACTTGAATCGGCACTTACTGAGACTTCTGACACTGCACCAGGTTACGACCACATCCGGTACTCCATGCTTCGACATCTGCCAGCGGTGTCAAAGGAAATCCTCCTCGAATGTTTTAATCTCGTATGGCAGACAGGAGTGTTCCCCACCTCGTGGAGGGAGGCAATCCTCATCCCTCTCCTCAAACCAGGAAAGGACCGCACATGTCCCGGTAGTCACCGTAGTATCGCCTTGACAAGCTGTGTCGGAAAGACCCTGGAACGGATGGTTAACCGGCGTCTGGTCTGGCTGTTAGAGACCAGACAGCTCCTTAGCCGCTTTCAGTGTGGATTCCGAAAATTTCGGTCCACGGTCGACAACCTGACCCTCCTAGAGGCGGCTATTCAGTAGGCTTTTCTCCGTCAGCATCACTGTATCGGTATCTTCTTTGATATCAGTAAGGCATGTGATACTACTTGGAGACACTGTATTCTTGCACAAATGCATCAATGGGACTTTCGTGGCCGCCTCCCGATTTTCATTCGGTCTTTCCTGTCTCAGCGGTTTTTTCGGACCCGCGTTGGTGACACACTGTCTGATCGCTTTGAGCAAGAGAACGGTGTCCCCCAGGGCAGTGTTTTAAGCGTTACCCTCTTTGCCATAGCCATCAACAGTATAACGTCTACTGTGAGGAGTCCAGTACAGCGCTCCTTATTTGTGGACGACTTTGCTGTTTTCTGTTCCTCCAACAGTGTTGCAACCGTGAGCCGTCAGTTGCAGCTAACAGTGCGGCGGTTAGAGGAGTGGGCTGCAAAGACGGGTTTTCGGTTTTCTGCCGATAAGTGTGTTTGTGTTCATTTTAATCGTTCTCGTCATCTTTTTACTTTGCCTGCCTTGCATATGGGGGATACTGTCCTACATTTTAGAGACACAGTACGGTTTCTGGGCCTAAGTTTTGAGTCCAGGTTGTCATGGCTGCCACACCTACGTGACTTGAAAGCCAGAACGCTGAAGGCACTGAACATCCTCAAGTGCCTCAGCCACAGGTCTTGGGGCGTGGACAGTGCACGTCTCCTTCAGTTTTATGGAGCTTTTGTGCGTTCACGGCTGGAGTATGGGTGCACAGTATATGGGTCAGCGAGGCCATCTTATTTGCGGATCCTTGACGCTGTTCACCATGCTGGGATCCGACTGGCCACGGGTGCTTATCGGACCAGTCCCGTACCCAGCCTCTGTGCTGAGGCTGGCGAACCGCCACTTACCATCCGGCGGCAGCTCCTGCTGGTGCGCCAGGCTTGTAAGTTTCTTGCAGCTCCCAGCTCGCCTGCTCAACGTCTTGTTGCCCATCCACCTCTGGACCGCCTTCTTTCCCGCAGTCCCCGGGCTACGTTGCCGTTTGGGATCCGTGTGCAACGTGTACTAGAGTCCCTCGGTGTGGAGTCTGTACAACCCCAAATCCAAGGTTTTAACCGCCTGCCACCCTGGTTACTGAAGAGGCCCGGAGTGGTTTTAGATTTATTGCAGTACAAGAGAGATTGCACTCCTGCCACCGTTTTTAATGCAGCATTTTCTGCCATTTTATCTGAGCACCACGACTATGGGTCGAAACAAGGGGATTCTGTTGGTTGCTCAGTTGTTTTTCCATATCGTGTCCTCAAGATCTCACTGCCTCAGACTTTTACTGTCTTTGATGCAGAATTGTTTGCGATCTTGCGGGCACTGGAGCACATGAGACATTCTTCCTCTCCTAAATTTCTTGTCTGTTTCGATTCACTCAGTGCCCTTCACTCGTTGCAACGTTTGTATCCGGCAGACAAAATTGTCCAGACCATCCAGGATGCCCTCCTCCGACTACAGCGACTGGGGAAGGTTGTAGCTTTCTGCTGGGTTCCGGGGCATGTTGGCATTGCTGGGAATGAAAGGGCAGATCTCGCAGCCAAGGAGGCGTGTCTCGCCCCACAAGTATCTCAGTGTGCTATCCCCTTGCACGCACTCACCTCGCTGTTGAGCTCACAGGTCATGCGCCGGTGGGAGGATGAGTGGCTGGAAGTGACTGACAATAAGCTCCGTATAGTCAAGCCCACAACGCGTGTGTGGTGTACTTCCTTTCAGTCCCATCGACGGGACGAGGTTCTCCTCACTCGGCTTCGAATAGGCCACAGCCCTATGACGCACGGCTTCCTGCTCCGGCGAGAGGACCCTCCAATTTGTAGTGCTTGCGGCGTCCAGGTCACTGGGCGCCACGTTTTATTGGATTGCGTTTTATTTTCTGACCAGCGGGTCGCGGCTGACTTGCCAGCGGACCTGCCATCTCTTTTAGGCAGCACTCGGACGAATGTGGTTAAAGTTTTAAAGTTCTGTGCCCTGTCAAATGTTTTTACAAAGATTTTAGGGAGAGGATTTTAATTTGCTCACTGTGTGACAAGCTCGCCCATATTTTATGTAAGTGGCCAGCCAATAACAATTTCCTGTGACATTCTTGTTGCTGTGTTTCCCCTTTCCTTAGGTTTTACTTTCTTATGTAGCATTTTCCTTCTTTTCCTGCTTTGTTTGAGTGTGTGCTTTAGTTTTCTTAGGTCTGTCCACATTCGTTCCTTTTAATGTGTGTCAGGGCGCTGATGACCTCGATGTTGAGCGCCCATAAGCCCCAACACACCACCACCACATTCTCAAACTTCCAGTACCACTTAATTATCTGATTCCGCGCTTCAAAGCTCAAACGCACGTCCGCCATGTTGCAGTTACTTCCTTGCCACTGCTGCCACCTGTTGAAGAAACATAACATTACTTTCTAACAGATATTTGACCTTGTAGAACGGGAAATAAATTGTCTATGACAGTTCAAATTGTGTATACATTTTTTTGACGCACCCTGTATATACAGGGTGGTCCATTGATAGAGATCAGGCCAAATACTCACGAAATAAGCATCAAACGAAAAAACTACAAAGAACGAAACTCGTGTAGTTTGAAGGGGGAAACCAGATGGCGCTATGGTTGGCCCCCTAGATGGTGATACCATAGGTCAAACGGATATAAACTGCGTTTTTTTTTTTTAATAGGAACCCCCATTTTTTATTACATATTCATGTAGTACGTAAAGAAATCTGAACAAACCGATTCGTCAGCTTTAAAAAAATGTTTTCCTTGTAAGGAGTGGAATTGTTTTGTATATGCTTGTTTGTTAACACTTGCCGCCTGAGAAATGAATGTTCCGTTATCGCAGATGATCGACCTGCTGATGCCGTATCTGGACTCCCCGTTGTACACGTACGAGGCGGCGAAGCAGGCGTGCGGCAACGTGGCGGGTCTGCTGCAGTGGACGGTGTCCATGACGTCTTTCTACGCTGTCAACAAGGAGGTGCTGCCGCTGAAGGCCAACCTGGCCATTCAGATGGCAAAGCTGAGTACCGCCGAGAAGGAGCTCAACGAGGCGCAGGCCTTGCTCGACGAGAAGCAGCGCGAACTGGACGCCGTCAAAGCGCAGTTCGACAAAGCCATGGCCGAGAAGCAGGTCAGCACTTCCACCTCTTACTTTGTCTGCTTACGAGGCGAACACGGCAAGTGCCATTTCCCAGAAACTCCGCTCAGCGGGAGACGAGTCAGAATAAGCGAACACGTGTCTCGGCTTCTCTGTAGATACTCGAGCGTATCAGTAAACTGCTGTCAAAGTTTTCGACGTACTTTAAATGTCTTTAAGCGCGCAATAATTTCAGCCGATACTTCGGCATGGCGGCAAGCGTGGCGGCCTCTTACTTTTGCGCCCCTTACTCGAACCCGATTATTGTTTTTTTCATTTATCTACCCATGTCTGCTGAAGGTTACTACATGAATATTCCTTATCGATTCAGGAGATACAAGGTCGTTATATTAATTGTAAAATTGCAACTGCGTCCCACAATAAGTGTCATACATTTATTACATAATTTTTGTATGGTACTGCCAGGTGTTACAGTCTGTTTAAACTCTCATATTCTTATATTTCATTCTTATATCAATTCTTCTATTAATCCTTGTATTGTGTTCAACATTCGAAACATGGTAATTCCGAATACCACGAGCATCACACAAAGGCAGGTTTGCCACAGCGGCATTTTTTCGTATGAATCTCACTCGAGAAAGAAATGTTGTTAATAGTGCTCAAGATTTCGCGCGTTAACAATAATTTCGTGGCAAACCTGACATATCGGATCACTTTACCGAAAACTGGCTCTTGCATTTGATTGTGAATCGAGATACACTACATGACTTTCAAGAAAAAATTTCAAATAATGTTCATATTCACTTTTTTTTAATTCATTCGCCAGACATACAATAAGTAGACGAATCAAAACAACTTTATTTCAATATACATTGGAAAACATTCTTGTGGTAATCTTCTATGGATGTGGGTAGATAAATGAAAAACAGGAATAAAAATAGTAATGGGGTTTCGAACACGGGAAGCAAAAGTGTGAAGCTGCAGTGATAGCCACTGTGCCACCGCTTCGGTTGAACTGTTTACTCGCTAAAAGACACATAAAGTGCTTCAAAAACTTTGGCCGCTATTTTCTTAGGAACGGTCGCCTATCTACGGAAAACTGAAACACGTGTTCGCTTTTTTTGACCCCTCTTCCACTGAGTGAAGCTTCTGGGAATTCAAATTATGGCACCTGCCGTGATCTCATCCTCAGTTTTTTGTGTCAAACTACCAACGGGCAAAATATACAGATTACACTCTACTATTCTCGTCTATAAGCGGCAATCATATAGTAGCGGCAATCTAGCTTAGCACCCGCTCCTTCGCTGGGGTTTGTGTGGTAACTGCAACAAAGATAATTTTATAAACATATATTACCCTACTGAAAAGTTGATGTAGTAATGAGCCGCTTCTTTTTATACAATTCCGAGAAAGTCGATTAGTCGTGGTGATTGTTAAATAGCTTTCTTTGATTTACTTCACAAATTGCAACACGTTCTAAACTTTTCGCGCTAATTAAGGACATAGCAGTATGGTCTTTTTCTAATGGACATCTGACCAAGAAGCGATTTGGTAGCTGGAGTCCGAAGTTTTTGTTAACGCTGCCTTTTGAGTTCTTGTGGTGGCATTTCCATAGAAACTTCAATCCTCGACACATATTTCTTTATTTCTAACCTCGAAGTCAAATCCCAACTTCTGTAATTCCATCTTCAAAATTGCCTTAATAGAAACTTTTTCAAATAACCTTTCATCCCCTTACAGGTGGAATTTCGAATATCCTTTCTTAAACTATGCCTACAGTATAAGATCAGTACTGGGCTGCGCGATGATGAGTCAGTGAATCAGTGAGGACATTTCCTTTTCTATACCCTAAGACAAAATGAAACATACACACCACAAAGGCATTATCCGAATGGGACTTAAATCGGTAGATATGATATACATGTACAAATAAGCCAATCATTACAATTTCAGAAAAAAATGGATGTTTTATTCAAGAGAAAGAGCTTCACAAATTCATCTCGGCGAAAATAGTCAACAGTGAGTTGCTTGAGCCACGCGTTCGTAGAGGTACTACCCAACCTAAAAACATACGACTTGTAATAGCTATAATTATTAGTCTGCAGTACACCGTCCTCAGTCACCAGTAAAAATATCTGCACTTATAACCGCCACATCCTATATACTGCACGCATTTCCTCCTGCCCCTCTATTTGTCCTTCTCCTCCTCCACCCCCCTCCCTCTCACTATGTTCACTTCCTCCTTCTCCCTCTCTCTTACGTCACCCCGTTTTCGCCCCCATCCCACCCCAAAAGGGCATGGTTCTTGCACCAACAGTACTTCTTTCCAAGCACGATAGCCTCCATATAGGAGAGAGATATTGGCGAAATGGAAGCTGTAAGACTGAGTCGTGCGTCGTGCCTGGATAGCTCAGTCAGAAGAACAATTGCTCGCGAAATGTAATGTTAAGGGTTCGAGTCCTAGTCCGGGACACAGTCTTAATCTGTCAGCAAGTTACAAAACAACACACAGTCACTATCTCAACTACCCAGGCAAGACTACGACCGCTCGTCACAGCTGTAATTTTGTCAGTACCTCTTTCCTAAATTCACAGGAACTCTCCTGTGTGCCTTGTGGGGCTATCACTCCTGTAAGGAAGGACGTAGGACAGAAATGATTTACAACCACCTATGGGTCATTTATAGAATACATCTTTCATTCCACAGGGGAGTTTGCGTTACTTTGAAACTTCTTTGCAGATTAAAACTATCTGGTGGACCAGGACTTTAGCCAGAGACCTTTCCCTTTCACAGGCAATGCTCTACTGACTGCGCTATTCGAGTACGGCTGTCGATTCGTTTCCACAGTTTAAATTCTGCAAGTAGTCCCCTCCTACTTTCCAAACGTCACGGAATCTCTCCGAATACCTTACGGTAATAGGACTATTGAAACAAAGATCATCGGGGATAGCTCAAATGGTAAGAAGATTTCCCGGGAAAGCCGAGGCTCAGAGCTCGATTGTCGCTTTGGTGCACAGTCTTGATCTGTCAGGAAGTTTTAATTTACCGTGGTCAAAATAACTGCTTATGACATCTCACAAGGTTTTTGCGATATGTGAAAATGTAGATAACGTGAAGCCACTCGAGAACAACCCCAAACGAACGTAGACTGTACTGGCGACAGGCGGTGCTGGACGAGGCTGAGCGCTGCAAGAACAAGATGGACGCAGCTACGGCGCTGATCGACGGTCTGGCGGGCGAGCGAGTGCGCTGGACGGAGCAGTCGGCGCTGTTCAAGGCGGAGATAGACCGGCTGGTGGGCGACGTCCTGCTGCTCACCGGCTTCCTGTCCTACACGGGGCCCTTCAACCAGGAGTACCGCGCCCTGCTCGTGCACTCGTGGATCACCATGCTCGGCAAGCGCTCCATCCCCTACACCGCCAACCTCAACATCACGGACTGCCTCGTGGACACCGCCACTGTAAGTACAACGGTACAGGATTATTCTAAATGATGGACCAATTTTCAAAGCTTCGTATTTATTCAAGCACAAATCCAAAATGAACAAGCTTTATGTCAATGAAAAGAGGAAGTTTCAAAGTTTTTTTCATAATGTTTTGATATCAATTTAATAAATTTAATAATTTGTAATTAATTAGCTTTTAATAATTATTTAATACAAGTGGTTCTCTTTTCTCCAAAGGTCTCTTTAATTTTCCTGTAGGCAGTATCTGTCTTACCCCTAGTGAGATAAGCCTCTACATCCTTACATTTGTCCTCTAGCCATCCCTGCTTAGCCATTTTGCACTTCCTGTCGATCTCATTTTTTTGACGTTGTATTCCTTTTTGCCTGCTTAATTTACTGCATTTTTATATTTTCTCCTTTCATCAATTAAATTCAATATTTCTTCTGTTACCCAAGGATTTCTACTAGCCCTCGTCTTTTTACCTACTTGATCCTCTGCTGCCTTCACTACTTCATCCCTCAGAGCTACCCATTCTTCTTCTACTGTATTTCTTTCCCCCATTCCTGTCAATTGTTCCCTTATGCTCTCCCTGAAACTGTGTACAACCTATGGTTTTATCAGTTTGTCCAGGTCCCATATCCTTAAATTCCCACCTTTTTGCAGTTTCTTCAGTTTCAATCTACAGTTCATAACTAATAAGAACTACTGACGGCCTTGGGAGAACCAGCCCTGACAAAACTCTACCATCTGGTGAGCAAGATGTATGAGACAGGCGAAATACCCTCAGACTTCAAGAAGAATATAATAATTCCAATCCCAAAGAAAGCAGGTGTTGACAGATGTGAAAATTACTGAACTATCAGTTTAATAAGCCACAGCTGCAAAATACTAACGCGAATTCTTTACAGACGAATGGAAAAACTGGTGGAAGCCGACCTCGGGGAAGATCAGTTTGGATTCCGTAGAAATGTTGGAACACGTGAGGCAATACTGACCTTACGACTTATCTTAGAAGAAAGATTAAGGAAAGGCAAACCTACGTTTCTAGCATTTGTAGACTTAGAGAAAGCTTTTGACAATGTTGACTGGAATACTCTCTTTCAAATTCTAAAGGTGGCAGGGGTAAAGTACAGGGAGCGAAAGGCTATTTACAATTTGTACAGAAACCAGATGGCAGTTATAAGAGTCGAGGGGCATGAAAGGGAAGCAGTGGTTGGGAAGGGAGTAAGACAGGGTTGTAGCCTCTCCCCGATGTTATTCAATCTGTATATTGAGCAAGCGGTAAAGGAAACAAAAGAAAAATTCGGAGTAGGTATTAAAATCCATGGAGAAGAAATAAAAACTTTGAGGTTCGCCGATGATATTGTAATTCTGTCAGAGACAGCAAGGGACTTGGAAGAGCATTTGAACGGAATGGACAGTGTCTTGAAATGAGGATAATGGAATGTAGTCGAATTAAGTCGGGTGATGCTGAGGGAATTAGATTAGGAAATGAGACACTTAAAGTAGTAAAGGAGTTTTGCTATTTGGGGAGTAAAATAACGGATGATGGCCGAAGTAGAGAGGATATAAAATGTAGACTGGCAATGGCAAGGAAAGCGTTTCTGAAGAAGAGAAATTTGTTAACATCGAGCATAGATTTAAGTGTCAGGAAGTCGTTTCTGAAAGTATTTGTATGGAGTGTAGCCATGTATGGAAGTGAAACATGGACGATAAATAGTTTGGACAAGAAGAGAATAGAAGCTTTCGAAATGTGGTGCTACAGAAGAATGCTGAAGGTTATATGAGTAGATCACATAACTAATGAGGAGGTATTGAATAGGATTGGGGAGAAGAGAAGTTTGTGGCACAACTTGACTAGAAGAAGGGATCGATTGGTAGGACATGTTTTGAAGCGTCAAGGGATCACCAATTTAGCATTGGAGGGCAGTGTGGAGGGTAAAAATCGTAGAGGGAGACCAAGAGATGAATACACCAAGCAGATCCAGAAGGATGTAGGTTGCAGTAAGTACTGGGAGATGAAGCTTGCGCAGGATAGATTAGCATCGAGAGCTGCATCAAACCAGTCTCAGGACTGAAGACCACAACAACAACAACAACAACAACAACAATTATTTAATAACGAGAAATGCGAGAAATGTTATAAATGCTTGATAGGTTCCTGGGAATTACTCTGGATAATATTGTAGAAACCGCACAATATTTCAGCGAGACAACTGCCCGCCATCTTCAGGGGTACTGTCGTGTCGCTTTTTTTTTTTCTTTATTATGATTTCATTATTTCATTCCCTGCCCCATATGGGCAGGGGAGGGCTATCAGCGGCACAATCCGCCGCTCTTCAGCCAAGTGACATGACAACTTAAAATAAGAATAAAATGTTACCTACATAAGGCGATAAAAGATGGGAACTTAAAACAGAATAATGGGAGAAAATGGAGGTAAAAATAGACTGACATGGAGACGTTCATGGAGGACAGTTAAAAAAGTCACCAGAAAGTTAAAAAGAAAACACAGTTGGCGATTCTTAAATCACAGAGAAGATACTGGATGGACATGCACAGGTTAAAAGTCGGCCACAGTATTAAAAACACTCCAGAACAACACACTTAAAACCCACTTGGAGCACACACGATGAAGAATAAAACTGCCAGGTGGGACCTGCAGAGGGAAAGGTCAGAGAGGATGGAAAAGGAGGGGAGAGCAATGGGCAGCAGGGGAAGCGGCGGGATGAAGAGAGGAGGGGCATCAGTGGGTACACGAAGAGGCAGGAGACACGTGGGGTGGGAGAAGACGGGGCAGGAGGGAGTGCAGAGACACTGAAAGGGGACACAAGAGAGGGAGGGGGAGTAGGAGGGGGAAGCCGCTCAGGAGGAGGGAGGGGGAGGAAAGGGTGCCCTGAGGAGGAGGCAGGAAGATGGGGTTAGAGTTGGTAGGAAGGTAAGATGTCAGGGCGAAGCTCATCGTCCAGGACTGGTAGATGGTGGAAGTTGCATTGGGATAGGAGATGGAGGGTGTGGATCGCGTCGCTGAGAAGCTCGCCAATTTATATGCTGGCTTTCTAGAGTAGCGCAGGCGCCAGCAGGGCACAACGTCATCGAAGACTAATCGTAGACAGCATAGAATACCAGAGCCCTCTGCTGGAGAAACGGGTCGCAGTCTGCGGAAGCGCGCCGCGGCGCGGGAAAATGCGGCCGGGAGCGACGGACCCCGTTCGTGCGCGCGAGGTGTTGGCGCGCGATTTAGGCATCTGCGCTAAGGCTTCCCGTCTGCGTTGACTCGGTGCGGTTGCTAATCTGCGGCTGACGATTCCTTAATGCCGCTAAGGCTGGCTCCCAGGCTTTGCTCAGGTGAAACCCCATGTCTCTGTTTATTAGGTCACTGCTTACACGTATTTCGACCGCCTTTTTGATGATGGAGTCCCAGTATGTGGAAGCATGCGAGAGGATCTTGGTTTCTTCGTAATTCATGCCGTGTCCCGTGTCAAGGCAATGTTCAGCAACCGAAGATTCCTCTGGCTGACCCAACCTCGTGTGACGTTTATGTTCGTCGCATCTGTCTTTGACAGTACGACACGCCTGGCCAATATGAGTCTTCCCACATTGGCACGGGATTTTATATATTCCTGGTCTCCTCAGGCCGAGGTTGTTTTTAACAGAGCCCAGCATTGATTGCACTCGTGCTGGAGGCCGGAAAACTGAAGATGGCGGGCAGTTGTCTCGCTGAAATACTGTGCGGTTTCTACAATATTATCCGGCGTAATTCCCGGGAACCTATCAAGCAGACGCAGCGCCGAGAAAGCCTCAAACAGCACAATGTTATAAATGTTCAGTGTGGCCACCGTTGGCTGCACGGCAAACATCAACACGGTAGCCAAAGTTGTCCCGCACACGCAAACGTGTATCTGCTGTTACTGAGTGCACGGCAAATGTGATCTGGTTCCGCAGATCGTTCAGAGTGGTTGGTAGAGGCGGGACGTAAACAGCTTGCTTCACATAACGCCATAAGAAATAGTCGCAGGGTGTGAGATCAGGGGATCTCGGTGGGCAGAAGTGCAGAGCCAGGTCCTCAAGTCCCCTGCGACCGATCCAGCGCTGAGGAAGAGAGTCATTGAAAAAGGCTCGTACATCATGGTGCCTATGGGGCGGAGGTCCATACTTACTGGAAAATGAAGTTCTGGGAATCTTCCATAACATGCGGGAACAGCCATTGTTCCATCATTCCCAGGTACATGACTGCCATTACAGTTCTTTCCGCAAAGAATAATGTTCCATAAACCTTTGTACGGGATACGGAACAGATCACGTTTATCTACGGTGAGTCTCTATCGTGTTGTAATGGCGAACGTGGATTTTCCAAACCCCATATGCGAACATTGTGGCCGTCCGGTGTGGCCGAGCGGTTCTAGGCGCTTCAGTCTGGAACCGCGCGACCGCTACGGTTGCAGGTTCGAATCCTACCTTGGGCATGTACGTGTGTGATGTCCTTAGGTTAGTTACGTTTAAGCAGTTCTAAGTTCTAGGGGACTGATGACCTCAGATGTTAAGTCCCTTAGTGCTCAGAGCCATTCGAACATTGTGTCTGTTGACTTTTCCACTAAGGTGGAACGTCGCTTCTTCGCTGTAAATTACACGCTGCTGTAATGCATCATCCTCCATCTTTGCTAGCACATAACCACAAAATGCGAGACAATTCTCTTTGTCATTGGGGCTAAGAACCTGTACAAGCTGTAATCGGTAGGGCTTGTACAGCAAACGTCGTCTCAGAATTTTCCATACAGTTTGTTGGGATATTCCAAGCCCTCGAATGGCTCTATTGGTCGACTTACTGCGACTGCGCACAAAACTTTTTTGAACCCGTCGGACATCATCCTCTGACACACGCGGTCGCTTGTGCTTTTTCCTTTGCACACACTCCCAGTCTGTTTAAACTGCTTAAACCAACGGGTAATGCTTTTGCGAGTTGGTGGTTGAATACCGAATTTGGTACGAAATGCCCACTGCACTGCAATTTGCGACCCACTTTTCGTGAACTCAAGAACGCAGAAAACCTTGTTCTCTAGTGTCGCCATCTCACTCAACTGACAGTGAAACGGAATTACGGCCCTATTTCCGCGCGAACTCTACCTGCCACCTCTGAAACCATCACCGCCCTCCCGCCGCCGTCCGCCAAAAAACTTTGAAACTTCTTCTTTTCATTGGTATAAAGCTTGTTCGTTTTGGATTTGTACTTCAATACATACGAATTTCTGAAAATGGATCCGTCATTTAGAATAGCCCTGTATATTAACGTAGCTAAGTCTGCTCCCACAACTAGCATACAGCATACATTATAATGTAGCAGCTTTAGCACTGGACTTCCAAAATTTTTGGTCATACACTGACAAAAATGGAAAGTCTTAGTTACACCACGAACACCTTACCTAATGCTACCAAAGTGACAGACCACTATTTTCATGCCTGTGGTGTACAGGATGCCCATAATTAAAGCACCAGTTTCAAAACGCCGTAGAAAGAGACATAGAATGTCGTCAAATTTCAACAGCATATTATTGACGCAGGGGGAAACGTCAAGCAACAGAAAAATATTTAATGAATATTTTACCAACAGATGGCGCTGTAACAGTCTTAACATAAATGGAATCAGCTACTAGTGACAGCTGAATCGCAATACGATGCCTATGGTTTGAGTTTCACATAACACCATCCGTACTGTTCGATATGCATGATTGCACAACTTTGGCAGTCAACACTTGTGGTACTGTTAGTTAGATTAGCCCATCCATCACAGCAAGGTCGTACACATCGGATGGAATGAGTGTGCTGAAGCCAAAAACCGCATAAAAAGCAAAATGACATCGGTTTTTAAATGTCATAAGGCCAAAAACAGCGTAAAAAGCAAAAATCTGAGACTGTTGCAAGACGTGTTCAATATGCTGTCCGTAGCTTTCTGCCATAAGTTGAAATCGCGAAACAGCATGATTCACGGCAGATCGAAATGTCTGGAGGTAATTTTCATAATGCGATGCTCAGTGCGTGCCTTCAATTCAGCTACGTTCATAATTGGAGCACGGAACACATCTTTCATATAACCCTACAACCAGGAGTCGCGTGGAATAAGATCAGGTGATCTGAACGGACAGGCTGTAGGGAAATAATGGTCGATAATTCTAGCATTTTCAAAATGCCTCTGCGGCAGCCACTACACTGGCTGTGCAATGTGCACAGGAGCGCCATCTTGCTTAAAAATGATCCTACCCACACATCCACGCTGTTGAAGGGTTGGAACGACGTTGGTGCGCAAAAGAGCCTCATAGCGTTTACCTGCGACAGTACAGGTAAAAGGACCGGCAGAACCGATCTCTCGAAAAAATACATCTCAACGATAAACGATGCCATCAACACCAATCACAAAGTCACCTTTGCAGAATGGGGTGGCACCAGTTGATGTGCGTGCGGATTTCTTGCTGCCCACATTCTGCAATACTGCATACTGACGTGTTCTTGGAATGGAAATGGGCTTCGTCTGTCCACAGAATGTTCCACGATTTTTCATTGTCCACTTCCATGCGAGCAAGAAATTCCAGAGTGAACGTTTGTCTTGCTGGCAGTCAGCAGGAAACAACTCCTGAACATGGGTGATTTTGTATGGACAGCAATGCTGCATGTTTCATAGGATTTTATGCACCGTGCTCGCAGGCATCTCCAACGTTCTGGCAATTCCCCGTGAACTGCATGTTTGCACACCACCACTCGACCCACCCGCTGCACTGTGGCCGCATCTTCGACAGATGTCGGATCAACTGCTTTCCTCCCCCTGTCACGTTGCCCTTCAAAAGAACCTGCATTTCCGAATTCTGTAAACATTTTCTCCAGACATTCAGCAGACATATGACCAATGCCTCTTTTCATACCCTTGAGTTTCTCGAACTTCTGCAGGGCTAATGGCGCACAGGGGCCGTTCTTGTAAAAGAGCTTTACCAGTAACGCGCGATCCTGCATGGAGACAGATGCAAAATGAGGAAGAGCCATGTGCCGCGCATCTGTTGACGTGCATATTGTGACGCTTACAGCGCCATATATTGGTTAAATTCTCCGTAGATTTGTTTTTTGTTCTGTAACGTTTCCCCCTGCATCAATAATATACCGTTCAATTTTGACGTCATTCTGAGCAGTGGTTATCTTTCTACAGCGTTTTGAAACTGGAACTCTAATTATGGACACTCTGTATGTTGATCAAACGCCATCCTTGAGCTAGTTTACTTTCAGTACAGAAATAAGCCATAGTTACGGATGAAGAATGGTTTAAGTATACGGGACAGTAAATGAAACACGAACACCACCATAACGAACTGTCCTCGCGACAGTTGGCCCCTCTGTTGTTACGTTTCGATACTGTCACCGCTGAGACAGGGGAATGTCATAGTGCCACATCACAGGTGCACGCAGTTGTTGGGTTACGTCCTTGGTTGTTGACGGACTTTACTAGTGTGTTCGTCCACCTTTTGGTTTGGGGGCAAGTAAAGAAGAGCAGAGAGGTGTGGTTCGTTTTCTGGTGGCTGGAGTGCTGGAGTACGTGAGTCATCGAACGGCGCACACCACTGAGAGATAATGCTCACCCAGGACAGGCCCATCGAGTCAGGGTTACCTGGCGCAGGGAGATTGACGACTCACTAACCATGAAATCCGTGTTCAGGTCGGAATTAGACATGGCTGCGTGCATGCGGTCGTCAATGATCATTTGCATTATCGGAAAACATGCGCGCAGCGGGTGCTGCATCACCTTACGGAAGGACAAAAGATACAGAATCTTCTCAACTCTGAGTCAACTGCGGCGGCACCACGAGGAAGAGCATGCATTTTTGCCGCTTATCGTAACAGGGGACGAAACGTGAGGCCACCATTTCGAGCCCTAGTGCAAACGGCAGAGCAAACAGTGGAAATATTCCACGTCTCCTCCACCAAAGAAATCCAAAGTTGTTCACAGAACTTCCGATAAGTTCACGATGACGCACATAACTGCAAGGCAATGTACACGCACGACAGGTCCATCGAGCCACTACACCTAATATGGTGGGGGCAGATTGATGGCCTTATCCGGGAAGATCGACGACCTTCTTCTTCGATGGCAGGGTCCCCTCTGCTCGTCGAGTTCCTCAAGCGTGGATCCACAGTCAATACACACCGTTATGAAGCCAGTCTGCACAAACTGTGATGCACCATAAAGTCAAAGCGCCCAAGAATGTTCTCGGACGGAATCATCCTGTTGCGTAATATAACACCCCCCCCCCCCCCCTCCTCTTCATGCTGCTGTTTGGACGAAGTCTATGCTTTAGCGATTTGATTGGGAAACACTGCAACATCATTGGTACAGACTGGACCTTTTACATGTGATTTTCACATCTGTGGCCGTCCGAAGAAAGACATGCTTTAACGTCGGTTTCACTCGTAAGAGAAAGTGCAAGAGTCTGTGCTGCTGTGGATCTATCAGCGGCCGACCATGTTCTACCAAACACAATTGACCATATCGTCTCCCAGTGGGATAAATGTCGTAACGCGTTTAATCATTACTTTTGAATGAAACCATACTGTAGTCCGGTTGTAGCGGGTGTTCGGTTTTGATTTGACTGCCCCTCATACATGGTGACTATTGGGCGTGTCTAAAGATAGTGGAAATTTTCAGTTGAACATCGCAACACAGCATGCCCACACGGCGTGCACGTTCAGCTTATTACAACCATTCAGACAGCGTGCAAGGTCGAATCATTGTCATGAGTGGAATAATAACAACGTAACAGATCACACAGAAAGCTGGCTGCTGTGCAATGATTGTGGAACAAATGGTGACGAGACGGAGTCAGGACAGCAGCGTGGCAAGAAGAGTGGGCACGGGACTTTCTAGAATGACTACACCAAGAGACGACTGTAGGGTATTCGACAGGCTCTTACGAATAGAATGATTACTGTTGTCGAAATACAGGCAGATGTTACAGACAGATATCACCACAAACCATCGAAACAGATTACTCATAGCTGGGTTTATAATTCAAGTACCCTTGCGTTGTTTATCGCTAACATCATACTACAAACAACCGATATTTACGTGGTGTACACCCATCAGCTGGCAGACTAATGGCATTCTGTGGTATTCAGCAATGAGTCTCACTTCTGTTTTGGCGGTCAGAACGACACCAGTGTGTCCATAGACAATCTGGTAAAAGATCACAGGGAGTAACTATTGATGAGACACATGCTTATCCAACTCCTCGAATCACCGTTTGGGGAGTTGTCAACATATTTGATAATTGTTGAAGGTATGCTGATCGCTCACTAGTGTGTAGCAAGAATATGTTGTCACACCCTTTGTGTTCCAGCAGGTTAGCACAAGATCTCACACTGGGGTTCATACCGCAGACGTCATGAGGAAAGTAAGGGTCCTTGACTGGCCTGCCTGATATCCTTGTCTGCCATCCACAGAACATGTTTGGGATGCAATTGATAGTCATATACTTTCATACCAAGTAATTGACTCAAGCAGCATGTTTTCATATGCGGCAAAAATGTCTTCGATGTGACGTTCTTAGGCTGTTTACTTCAATGCCACAATTAATAAAAGAGTGAATTCGGCCACATGGTGGAGGCGGGGAGGGGGGGGGGGGGAGGATCCCACCACATATTCGTGTTGATCATGGATAGCAAGACCAGAATGGTATGAACGTTTAAGCATTTGACACTCGCTACGTGAGGAACATTATCACAAAATTTGATTAATATTGGAGAAAACGTTAAAGTCACAAGAGAAATGCGGCAAAAATAGATAAATTTCACAATTTTAATGACACTATAATCTAGATTTTTTCTTTCAAACCAGTAGAACCTGTATGAGTATTTTTTGAAGAAAATAGCAAGTCATATCTCGAGTGTTGTATAGCGCATTACAGTTTCAATCCAAGGAAAAACAGTGACAAATTTACATGAGCAATTTTCGTACACTTAAAGGACACCTTTTCTAGTTAGTCCGGTTTACAGATAATGTTTATTATTTTAAAGAGCCACTGATCCTCCCCACAGACGCAACGGATACAGAATCATTTTGATATGTAAGATTTATTTTTTGTTCATTCTTTCACAAGAGGTCTAGAACTGCCGGCCAAGAAAATCAGTTCTTTTCTAAACAAATGCTTGGATACAGTCTGGATATGAGCTTTTAAATTCTCATTTACTTACAGTTCATTTCCGAGAAAGGGCTTATTTTCGAGAAGTAGTTCTCTGATCACTTCTGACACCGACCTACAACTACTTCCGTGAGGAAATTTCAATTCGAGCAAAAATAGCAAGAGCTGACAAAAATAGCGTGAGCTGACAGAGGCGTAAATGGCGAAAGTGAGGAGGGGTCGTGAGTTGAGAAAGGAGACCCCAGAACAAAATAAAATACGAGTAATTATAATGTAGCCGAGTTGTCATCATGCATGACTGCCAAGCGGAGGACTTGGATTGAATTCTCGATACTGCCACTGATATTTACTTGGAGGGAGGGCACGAACGGGGGCACTCACCTTCGTGACGTCAGTAGAGGAGCAACATGAGGGAGAAGAAGCATCTCCCCGGTCTGGAAAGCTGCCAACGGCTGGAAGTGCTTTTTACTAACCCCACACATTGCACAGCGCATCCAAATGACGCCTTTTGGCAAAAGGGGGGGGTCACGGCAGCCAGTCAGCACTGTATGGTCCGTCAAACTGGAATGCGGAGCTGGTTTGGAACAGGGACTGCGTTAATCTCGATCAGCTTTTATTACATTCGTCTTTCACAGTTGTGCATCATGCCTTCAATAAATTCCAAAGAGGTCATCATCATTTCCGAAAACGCTACCCACTTAGAATGAATATTTTTATTTTACTGAGCACTGCATCAGTTTTCAGAATTTGTGCCATTGTCAAGTGGTCGTATAGTAAGACACCTTACCAACGAAGTCAAATAAGACATAGTTACAAAAACATAAGATCTACGTAACTAAACTGACTGTATTACTTAATAAATACAGCAACCAACCACTTTTTGTGTAGTTATGTTCATGCCAAGTCGCGTACCCGGATTTTACCCGTCTTCAACTAGTGTAATAAACTTAGATCTTCGTCAATACAACGTTTTTATCGACTGCATTTTCAACGTTGAAGTTTCCCTGCCCAAAATAATAAACCGTTTGTCTACCACGTTTTCTGAGTTGTATAGTTATACATTTAATTAATAGTCAGGTGCACTTGTTTTAGTTTTGTACTTTGTAGCTCCTTTTTTCCTGAGGATATGCACAGTAAAAACACTTTGTTTCACTGATGTCTTTATGGTAAAACCCCGAAACGCATCTTGGCATAAGTATAGCTATACTACTGTTCCCAATATACATATTTATCCGTCAACGAAATTTATCATAAATAATATTTTTCTTTTTCAAACTAACCACTGTTTCATGGATTCAATACTAGAAATAACAATATGCTTCATAAAAATTTAGAGACATACTTCTGTCCAGACACATTTTCAGTAATTTACCAGCAGTCATATAAAGTTTTATTACCAATAAAGTTCAGTTTAAGAGGAATCTAAAGAATTTATTAGAGGTTACCAGCTTCTACTCCATCAACGAATTTCTTAGTGGAACCTACTGATGTGTAATGGTATAGTGGAAATGGAAGTTTCAGGAAACGTATACCATCACTGGTGATTCCGGTTTTGCCATACAATACACATTCACTAGAGATAGTGCGCCATCGATAGGGAAGGTATATCTTCGCCACCAAGGGGCAAGGAATGTGAACCATGGTTGCAATAATAAACCATAGTTATCTTTTAGAAGGTAGCATATTATGAGCTGCAATTTGAAAAAAAATAGTCATATTATACAAAAATTCATGGTGCTGCAATAACAAAACACTGTAATGTTTCGAAAGTTGCATATTATGAGCTGCAATTTGAAAACATAGTCAACTTATATAAAATTCATGTATTTCAGAAATTACGTGTACCAAGACGCTTAGAATTGCACAGTAGTGCACAATACATTTTCCTTTTTGCAAAAACATCTTCAGAGCCTGACATTTGTGCTGGCAGTTCCATTCAAACAACAAATAACAACGGTGGTGTAAAGTCACTAAGATCCTTTTCAGGCTTTGGCTGATTAGTAGCTGGTTACATTGGTGACGATGGTTTCTCTGGTGTCGACAGATCGGCGAATGGAACCTGCAGGGACTGCCCAACGACGAGCTGTCCATACAGAATGGTATCATCGTAACCAAGGCAGCCCGCTACCCGCTGCTGATTGACCCACAGACTCAGGGCAAGTCGTGGATCCGCAACAAGGAGAGGGACAACGAGCTGCAGATCACCACGCTCTCCCACAAGTACTTCCGAAATCACGTCGAGGACTGCGTGTCGTTGGGAAGGCCCTTGCTGATCGAGGACGTGGGCGAGGAACTCGACCCCATGCTCGACAACGTACTCGAGAAGAATCACATCAAGATGGGATCCACTTACAAGGTACAGCTCTCACTACATCATATTCAGTGAGACACTGTGTGTGTGTGTGTGTGTGTGTGTGTGTGTGTGTATCAGACGATATATAGTGCGTCCGAGAAACCTCTGAACCTCTAGGTCAAAGCAGCATATTGTGTGTTGATGAATTTACATGTATAAACTATGTACTCAGCAAATCTGTATATGTACCATTGTACCATACACAGCGATCTATGCGTCTACATGCTTTGCGTGACACGTGTGGAGCATCTCAGGAGTTTATCTCCGAAAGTCTTCCTCAACACTTTTTCGCAATTCCTCCGGCGTTGAATCACATGATATTTGACTATTCCCCATGGCGTAATGGTCATTTAAATCGGGCTGGAGATGTTGCTGGACCACACGCAATCCAGCACACTCGACATTGTTCATCAAGGAATTCATGTACATCTGAAAGTGTGCTGGTGCTCCACCCCGCTGCAGCCACACATTATCCATGATTCCCTTGTCTTCGAACTGAGCTATTAACCATATATGCAACATGTCCAAATAAGAACTTTCATTCTAGATTTACTTCAAACAAGTACCCTTCAAAAAATATAGTGCGAACAGATGTGGTGGCATCTCGGCTCATATCATAACATGAAACGGGTTCATTTTCAACTCTTGCACGTAACACAGCTTTTCCTTAGACCAGAACACTACATTCTTCCTGTGTGAACTATGATATATCGCACATTCATCAAAAAATAACACTCTTAAGCTAGACACGGCATTTGGAAATCGGGCCAAGAAAGCATGGCAGACTGGAATTTGCTGCTCTGTAATTGATTCACAAAATCGCTCCATATAATTTCGTCTTCACATGTTTTTTATAACGTGGTCAGCCGCTGTTTTACGAATGGATTTCATACCCTCCGTCATGCGCTGTTTGGTGTCTTGCGGATAGTGTATGTAGATGTAGACACTGGTTCATACTCGCGGTAACCTTAGAAATTGAGTGCAAGTCGTGGCACGAAAAACATCCCTTAAACATCATAGAACCACCATTGATCTGAAGTACGCCCTCGGGAGACTGCAGGTTAAACGCCTCACCGGGTCGTCAGTGCACTCTACGCCTCATCATTTGAAAAGAGGCAAATCGCGACTCGTCTGACGACACTACATGCCTCTATTGTCTGTTGTTTTGTCCACTGGTGAAGTGTAGCTGCATGTAGCACCGTGAGCAGTTCTCTTTTGCACCGTTCGTTCGGAAACTATTTGAGATGTACCTGCGTTCAGTGACAGCAGCATTACCTGATATCTCTGCAACTGGTTGCCACTGACAGGGCGTGACACTCGTTTGCGGTTAGAAACTTTTTACAATCACTGTTCTTACACTACATTACGGGACTGGTGACCCTGTAGTTCGATCCCTTTCTCCCCAAACCAACCAACCAACCACTACGTTATGTTGTTGTTGTTGTGGTCTTCAGTCCTGAGACTGGTTTGATGCAGCTCTCCATGCTACTCTATCCTGTGCAAGCTTTTTCATCTCCCAGTACCTACTGCAACCTACATCCTTCTGAATCTGCTTAGTGTATTCATCTCTTGGTCTCCCTCTACGATTTTTACCCTCCACGCTGCCCTCCAATACTAAATTGGTGATCCCTTGATGCCTCAGAACATGTCCTACCAACCGATCCCTTCTTCTGGTCAAGTTGTGCCACAAACTTCTCTTCTCCCCAATCCTATTCAATACTTCCTCATTAGTTATGTGATCTACCCATCTAATCTTCAGCATTCTTCTGTAGCACCACATTTCGAAAGCTTCTATTCTCTTCTTGTCCAAACTATTTATCGTCCATGTTTCACTTCCATACATGGCTACACTCCATACGAATACTTTCAGAAATGACTTCCTGACACTTAAATCTATACTGGATGTTAACAAATTTCTCTTCTTCAGAAACGCTTTCCTTGCCATTGCCAGCCTACATTTTATATCCTCTCTACTTCGACCATCATCAGTTATTTTGCTCCCCAAATAGCAAAACTCCTTTACTACTTTAAGTGCCTCATTTCCTAATCTAATTCCCTCAGCATCACCCGACTTAATTAGACTACATTCCATTATCCTTGTTTTGCTTTTGTTGATGTTCATCTTATATCCTCCTTTCAAGACACTGTCCATTCCATTCAACTGCTCTTCCAAGTCCTTTGCTGTCTCTGACAGAATTACAATGTCATCGGCGAACCTCAAAGTTTTTATTTCTTCTCCATGAATTTTAATACCTACTCCGAATTTTTCTTTTGTTTCCTTTACTGCTTGCTCAATATACAGATTGAACAACATCGGGGAGAGGCTACAACCCTGTCTTACTCCCTTCCCAACCACTGCTTCCCTTTCATGTCCCTCGACTCTTATAACTGCCATCTGGTTTCTGTACAAATTGTAAATAGCCTTTCGCTCCCTGTATTTTATCCCTGCCACCTTTAGAATTTGAAAGAGAGAATTCCAGTCAACATTGTCAAAAGCTTTCTCTAAGTCTACAAATGCTAGAAACGTAGGTTTGCCTTTCCTTAATCTTTCTTCTAAGATAAGTCGTAAGGTCAGTATTGCCTCACGTGTCCCAGTGTTTCTACGGAATCCAAACTGATCTCCCCCGAGGTTGGCTTCTACTAGTTTTTCCATTCGTCTGTAAAGAATTCGTGTTAGTATTTTGCAGCTGTGACTTATTAAGCTGATAGTTCGGTAATTTTCACATCTGTCAACACCTGCTTTCTTTGGGATTGGAATTATTATATTCTTCTTGAAGTCTGAGGGTATTTCGCCTGTTTCATACATCTTGCTCACCAGATGGTAGAGTTTTGTCAGGACTGGCTCTCCCACGGCCGTCAGTAGTTCCAATGGAATATTGTCTACTCCGGGGGCCTTGTTTCGACTCAGGTCTTTCAGTGCTCTGTCAAACTCTTCACGCAGTATCATATCTCCCATTTCATCTTCATCTACATCCTCTTCCATTTCCATAATATTGTCCTCAAGTACATCGCCCTTGTATAGACCCTCTATATACTCCTTCCACCTTTCTGCTTTCCCTTCTTTGCTTAGAACTGGGTTTCCATCTGAGCTCTTGATATTCATACAAGTCGTTCTCTTATCTCCAAAGATCTCTTTAATTTTCCTGTAGGCGGTATCTATCTTACCCCTAGTGAGATAGGCCTCTACATCCTTACATTTGTCCTCTAGCCATCCCTGCTTAGCCATTTTGCACTTCCTGTCGATCTCATTTTTGAGACGTTTGTATTCCTTTTTGCCTGTTTCACTTACTGCATTTTTATATTTTCTCCTTTCATCAATTAAATTCAATATTTCTTCTGTTACCCAAGGATTTCTACTAGCCCTCGTCTTTTTACCTGCTTGATCCTCTGCTGCCTTCACTACTTCATCCCTCAAAGCTACCCATTCTTCTTCTACTGTATTTCTTTCCCCCATTCCTGTCAATTGCTCCCTTATGCTCTCCCTGAATCTCTGTACAACCTCTGGTTCTTTTAGTTTATCCAGGTCCCATCTCCTTAAATTCCCACCTTTTTGCAGTTTCTTCAGTTTTAATCTACAGGTCATAACCAATAGATTGTGGTCAGAGTCCACATCTGCCCCTGGAAATGTCTTACAATTTAAAACCTGGTTCCTAAATCTCTGTCTTACCATTATATAATCTATCTGATACCTTTTAGTATCTCCAGGGTTCTTCCATGTATACAACCTTCTTTCATGATTCTTAAACCAAGTGTTAGTTATGATTATGTTGTGCTCTGTGCAAAATTCGACCAGGCGGCTTCCTCTTTCATTTCTGTCCCCCAATCCATATTCACCTACTATGTTTCCTTCTCTCCCTTTTCCTACACTCGAATTCCAGTCACCCATGACTATTAAATTTTCGTCTCCCTTCACAATCTGAATAATTTCTTTTATTTCATCATACATTTCTTCAATTTCTTCGTCATCTGCAGAGCTAGTTGGTATATAAACTTGTACTACTGTAGTAGGCGTGGGCTTCGTATCTATCTTGGCCACAATAATGCGTTCACTATGCTGTTTGTAGTAGCTTACCCGCATTCCTATTTTCCTATTCATTATTAAACCTGCTCCAGCATTACCCCTATTTGATTTTGTGTTTATAACCCTGTAGTCACCTGACCAGAAGTCTTGTTCCTCCTGCCACCGAACTTCACTAATTCCCACTATATCTAACTTCAACCTATCCATTTCCCTTTTTAAATTTTCTAACCTACCTGCCCGATTAAGGGATCTGACATTCCACGCTCCGATCCGTAGAACGCCAGTTTTCTTTCTCCTGATAACGACATCCTCTTGAGTAGTCCCCGCCCGGAGATCCGAATGGGGGACTATTTTACCTCCGGAATATTTTACCCAAGAGGACGCCATCATCATGTAATCATACAATAAAGCTGCATGCCCTCAGGAAAAATTACGGCTGTAGTTTCCCCTTGCTTTCAGCCGTTCGCAGTACCAGCACAGCAAGGCCGTTTTGGTTATTGTTACAAGGCCAGATCAGTCAATCATCCAGACTGTTGCCCTTGCAAGTACTGAAAAGGCTGCTGCCCCTCTTCAGGAACCACACGTTTGTCTGGCCTCTCATCAGATACCCCTCCGTTGTGGTTGCACCTACGGTACGGCTATCTGTGTCGCTGAGGCACGCAAGCCTCCCCACCAACGGCAAGGTCCATGGTTCATGGGGGGGCACTACGTTATATGACTGCAATTATCACACTATTCCTGAGAGATATGTTGGACAGTCTGACTATATACACTAACAAATCTGGCAGCCTCATTCGTGGTGTGGTCATGGGCATGTCCAAATAAGATAGAACCTTTTGCAATTTTTTTCACGTGTCCACATCGTTTCGAATGCGCTGACTCCATACAACTGTCTGGCACATGAACGCCACTCCATTCCCACGACATAGCGCTGGAGTGTCAATGACCGCCCAATACCAGCTCTACACTACAGTGTCTACAGCGTTACAAAGCGACCAGTGTGCTCTCTTAACGGGGGCAACTATCATTTTATCCAGTGAGTTTATAGTAAAATACTAGGAGTAAATATACGAATTTGCATGTTGCAGGTGAAAGTGGGAGACAAAGAGGTGGATGTGAACGACGATTTCCGGATGTACATCACGACGAAGTTGGCCAACCCGGCGTACACGCCGGAGATAGCGGCGCGCACATCGATCATCGACTTCACGGTGACGATGAAAGGCCTGGAGGACCAGCTGCTGGGTCGCGTCATCCTGTCTGAGAAGAGAGAGCTCGAGACGGAGCGGACGGCGCTCATCACCGACGTCACCGCCAACAAGCGCAAAATGCAGGCCAGTTTTTTTGCTCCATTGTAGTAACCTATGGTTCCTAGATGACGATCTTCTGTAGCCTCAGCAAACTCTTAATTCCCTTTACATCGAAACGCATTCGTATGCAATGTTCAGGGGTGACTGTGTACTCTTTCCGGCGTATTAACAGATCAGATTCTCGTCGGATCTTCAGCCGGATCAAACTGTCATCTGCACACAATATTTCCGCGGTCCACCTGGCCATCAGCATCAGGCGAGGGAAGCTAAAGCGCTCTGGCCGATAACTGATTCAAACCGTGAACGACGAAACTTTTACATGCAACGAAAATACGAAAGCGCACGCGCTAAGGTAAAGCTCAAGAGCTCAATCGTTGCTGATACACCCTGGCGCATGAAGAGTTGCAGCGCCTCCAGTGGTGAATACTGACGAAAAAAAGATTTATCGTTAAAAATTATTACTCGTAGCCGGCCGATTCAGATGCCGTTGTTTCTTCATATCTGATAAAACAGGATTCCTGATTTTACTTATCGTTATCCATTGTCACGGTTAGTCTGATTTCGACAGCTTCCTTTAAAACACAATCCCAGTAACGCGAGGTGTTTGCAACCACTAGGTCTCATTGTATAGCATCCTATGTCCCTCTGTAAGACAGTGCTCAGCCACCGCAGATTTGTCAGATTGTAATAACCGCGTATGGGGATGATGGTCAACACATCTGTCATTTACGGTACGGATAGTTTGGCCAATGTATATTTTACCGCACACATATGGTATTTTGTAGACTCCAGGCTTCCTCAGACCTAAATCGTCCTTAATAGAGCCCAGAAGTGCTCTAATCTTAGCTGGTGGACGGAACACACATCTGATTTCATGTTTCAGACCCTTACCTATTTTGGCAGACACGTCACCAGTGTATTGAAGGAAAGCCACAGAACTAAAAGTATCTTCAGCCGGTTTAGGTAACGATCCGAAGTCGAAAGCAGGTCGAATCTGTCTGTCCGTATAACCGTTATGATTAAACACGTCCTTAAGATGTTGCAGCTATTGTGGTAAACGTAAAATGATGGATGACAGCTGGTAGCATGTAAATATTTATCAGTAAGTTTTTGTAGGTGTAAATTCGTTCAGTCTGTAGCGCAGTAGCTGCTAATTTCTTTTATTTTGAAGAGAACCGTCCCTCCGAGTAGTAAGCTAGTTTGTCAGGTAGCAGCTCTCAGATGATTCACATCTAAGAGTGGCAAGTTAAGTACTTATCTTTTTCTGCGTTTTCCTCGTAGTACGTTTATTAAATTTTGTGTGTGTTTTTCTGTTTAAGAGGTTCAATCTCGCGTTTTTGTGGAGGTAAATTCACTCAGTTTGTAGCGCAATAGCTTCTCACTGAATATCCAGCTACATAGCTCATTAACACATCAGCGCCCATTTGTGACACATCTGGAAGGTAGCAAGTCGCATATTCAGGATTCCGTCTGCTTTTATAGTTTACTCAGTTAGTCGTGCTAGGATGGTTAGGATGAGTGTATGCTGTGTGCGGACGCAGGCGGATCTGGTCGCAGTTCACGAACAGATGAATACGCTTTTGGCTACAGTCGGTCACCTTCAGACTGTGGTGGTGGCCGAGAATCTGGCTTGTCACTCGGGACACCTCAGGTGTCGCTTGTTTTGCCCATGGGCTCTGCTTCCGAGGTACCTCCTAGTGTACCCGAAGGGGTGCAGTGGATCCACCCTCGCAGCAGGGTGAATGGCAGTTCACAGCGCTCGAGGCAGAGGGCCAATGAGGAAACTAGCCACCTGGCCTCGCCCATTCACCCTGTGAGTGGACAAATAGCTGCTTCTTCACTAGGGTCCAAGCAGGCACACGGGGGGAGGGGTTTACTAGTTGTCGGGAGCTCCAATGTTAGGCGCGTTATGGAGCCCCTTAGGCAGATAGTGTTCATGGCTGGAAAGAAAGCCAATGTGTGCTCGCTATGTCTGCCGGGAGACCTCATCCAACATGTGGAGGTGGCCTTGCCTGTGTCTATAGTCTATGCAGGATGCAGTCGTGTGCAAGTTGTGGCTCATGTCAGCAACAATGATGCCTGTCACAGGGGTTCTGAGGCCATCCTCAGTTCATACATGTGGCTGGTGGACGTGGTGAATACTTCTGGCCTCGCGTTCGGGGTGCAAGCATAGCCCAGAGTTTTGCATCATTGTTCCCAGAGTTGATTAGAGTCCTCTGATTTGGAGCCGAGCGGAGGGTCTCTACCAAAGGCTTCGACGACTCTGTGGCGTCTTGGCTACAGATTGCTAGACCTGCATTATCGTGTGGGCATTTGTAGACAGATTAGAGGCCATAGGAGGAGGAATGTTCATTGCAGTTGACGTAAATATTGTCTCTATTGAGGTCGAAATTGAATGTGAAAGTGAAGTTATCAGGTCGTGTATAACAGGTGTAGGTGAAACCAAGTTAATTGCTTGATATTTTTACCAGCCATTCGATGCCGCTGAGACAATTCTAGAGTCATCCAAAGACAGTCTACGGTCAGTAACGCGTAAATACCCAGATCATGCAATACTAGTTGGAGGCGACTTCAACCTACAGAGTATAGACTGGGATGCCTATGGATTTACTGCGGGCTGTGCAGACATACAGACGTGCGAAATACTGTTTAACATGTTTTCTGAATACTGTCTTGAGCATCTGTCTCGACAGCCCACACTCAATGGAAATGTCTTAGACCTTGTAGCTACAAATAGACCGGACCTTATTGACAGTGTCAGTATGGAAACGAGGACTGGCAATCATGTCATTATAGCAAGATAATAAACCAGTCAACAAGGCTAGGAGAGTATTTCTGCTACATAGAGCAGATAAGCAGTTGTTTGCGTCTCACTTAGACAGTGAATTACATCACTTAGTTCCAGTAAGATGGACGTAGAGGAATTATGGACAAAGTTTAAGCACTTTGTAAATCGTGGTCTGGAGATTTATGTGCCTAGTAAGTGGATAAAGGATGAAGAGACCAACCTTTCTCTTTTCTCACATGATATGTTGCGATCTATGGATGAAGGGCAACAGACTGAACCACCATAATTCCGGAAAGCGTTTGACACGATGCCCCATTGTAGGCTATAAACGAAGGTACGAACATATGGAGTAAGCTCACAGGTATGTGAGTCGCTCAGAAACTTCTTAAGTAATAAACCCAGTGTGTTGTCCTCGACGCAAGTGTTCATCAGAGACAAGGGTATCGTCAGGAGTGCCCCAGGAAAGTGTGTGTGATAGGACCGCTGTGGTTCTCTACATACATAAATGATTTGGCGGACAGGGTGGGCTGCAATCTGCGGTTGTTTGTTGATGATGTCGTGGTTTATGGTAAGGTGTCGAAGTTGAGTGTGTGTTGGAAGATACAAGACGACTTAGACAAAATTTCTAGTTAGTGTGATGAATGGCAGCTAGCCCTAAATGAGGAAAAATATAAGATAATACGCATGAGTAGGAAGAACCAACGTGTAATGTTCGAATACAGTATTCCTAGTGTCCAGCTTGACACAGCCAAGTCGTTTAAATATCTGGACGTAACGTTGCAAAGCGATATGAGGTGGAGCGAGCATGTGAAAACTGTGGCAGGGAAGACAAATGGTCAACTTCGGTTTACTAGGAGAATATTAGGAAAGAGTGGTTCACCTGTAAAGGAGACCGCATTAGGACGCTGGTGTGACCTATTCTTGAATACTGCTCGAGTGTTTTGGATGTGTATCAGGTCAGACTGAAGGAAGACATCGAAGCAGTTCAGAGATGGCGCCAGCCGTGGTGTCCGTGCGGTTCTAGGCGCTACGGTCTGGAACCGCGCGACGACTACAGTCGCAGATTCGAATCCTGCCTCGGGCATGGATGTGTGTGATGTCCTTAGGTTAGTTAGGTTTAAGTAGTTCTAAGTTCTAGGGGACTGATGACATCAGAAGTTAAGTCCCATAGCGCTCAGAGCCATTTGAACCATTTTTAGTTCAGAGGTGGGCTGCTAGATTTGTTACCAGTAGGTTCGAGCAACTCGTAAGTGTTATGGGGATGCTTCGGGAACTCAAATGGGAATCCCTGGAGGAAAGGCGACATTCTCTTCGAGGAACACTATTGAGAAAATTTAGAGATCCGGCATTTGAAGCTGACTGCCGAATGATTCTACTGCGCACCAACATACATTGCGCTTAAGGACCGAGAAAATAAGATACGAGAAATAAGGGCTCATACGGAGGCATATAGATACTCGTTTTTCCCTCGCTCTATTTTCGAGTGGAACAGGGGAGGGAATGACTAGTAGTGATGTATGGTATACTCCTTGCGGAGTACCTTTGTAGATGTAGATGTAGTATATGTTGGTTTCCTATAAACTCTGTGTCCAACAGTTCCGTCATCTTTTCTGTAAATCAGTACATCCAAAACGGATTACTTCCGCTCCTTTTTGGGCAGAGGATTCGTTAGTCCGCACAATATTGATTTGTACCTGCGAGTAAGCGAACGCAATAGAACGCGAGGGAGCGAACATCGAAGCATACGCTGCGTGTAGGTTTTTTGCGTTGGCGTTGTCGCGGTAAAGGTGCTTAACTTATACAGGGTGAAAATCATTTAAACCGATAAACTGCGGTGTTTCACTGGGCACTGAAAAAAAAATCTCGCTTTAACGTCAGGTTATCCTGTGACGATTTTTAAACATGTGGAGAGAGTTTCCTCTGGATGAAAATTAATTAAACTAACAATCTCTAAGAGGTTGCATGGGACAATGAAAACAATTTCTCTAGTGTGTTTTCCTGTGAGGACAATACGCAACACAAACAAGTCTTAATTCTTTATTACCAGAAGACAACAACATTAACGGAACACAATTACTTCAGTTAAAGCAGTTCAAAACTGCCTCCAATGACTTGTAAACAGAGGTTACACCGGTGGGTCATCTGTCTAACACGGTTGAATGACTGCAAGAGTGTCCTTAACTCTTACTTCTGCTGCCACTATCCGGTCAACGGGCTGGCTGCTAGCGAGAGAGCTGCTCGCCACCGTCCGGAGAGGAGCTCAGAGATGCCGCATCGTGCTCAACGCGACGCTGAAGCGAAGGGTGTGGCGGATCGCCGATCGGGAGAACTTGCTCTGTCGACGGCCACATCCGGCCCCCCAACCGGGATGGGCCGGCTGTGTGACCCGGAAGTCGCGGTGGCTGATTTCCTGGGACTAGAAGACGAGCGCAGAGTGGCAGATCATCGCCCGGCGGAGTTCTGCTTACGACGGACCGGCCAGTGAAGATCCAGGGGGAGGAAGGAAGGGAGATGAGACGACGTTATGAGGCCAATGCCTCGGCAGAGGCCGCAAGTAGCGGGGGAAGTCAACCTCCCGGTTATACCGGCGGATACGGCCTGTTCGCTACCTACGACGTCCCGCTCCGGGAAGACGACGAAAGATGATGACGCAAAAGCACGAGACAACGCTGATGGATCTGGTTGCTGTTATGCGACTTCGACCTCGGTCGAGGAAGCTAGTTGCGGGGGAGTCGCCGACCGGGGGTCACACATTACCGGCGGCCGTACTTTGTCCGCAACCTACAGCAACCCGTTCCCAGAAAAGGAACAAGAAGAAGCAGAAGCGCACCATTACTATCGCAGGAGGCATGCCCTCATATGCAGTAACGCGCGCACTTGACGTGGGCGGACCAAAGAACGCCACTGCCAAGATCGAGACACCCGAAAGGGTAACATCGCCCACTGAAGACCCAGTCGCCTGGCCTAAAGTCGGGTCACGAAAGCAGATAAAAGACGTCTTCGCGGACACCGTTCAACGGACGGCCCGGTTCATGCTGGGAACGACGGAGAGGAAGCTGAAGACACGGAGGACATGGAGGTGGAGGAAAGTCTTGGCCGGGCTCCTTTAAAGAAGCAGAACAGGCGAGCCTCACGGTCATCAAGAACAACTTTACTACGAAGACAGCAAGTCACGATATGTACAGAATCGTGACGCGAACCGCGGAAGACAACAAAAGCGTTACTGACCTCATTGACAGACGTGGTCCAAACTGGTTCACGTGCTCGTCGGAACCTACAAAGACACTCAGAGTAGCCTTCCGACGCCTGCCCTTCAGTATGAGCCGTGTACCGCAAGTCTCTAGAGGAACGGAAGGTTCCAAATGATTGGAAAAGAGCACAGGTAGTCTCAGTCTTCAAGAAGGGTCGTCGAGCAGATGCGCAAAACTATAGGCCTATATCTCTGACTCGATCTGTTGTAGAATTTTAGAACATGTTTTTGCTCGCGTATCATGTCGTTTCTGGAAACTCAGAATCTACTCTGTAGGAATCAACATGGATTCCGGAAATAGCGATCGTGTGAGACCCAACTCGCTTTATTTGTTCATGAGACCCACAAAATATTAGATACAGGCTCCCAGGTAGATGCCATTTTCCTTGACTTCCGGAAGGCGTTCGATACAGTTCCGCACTGTCGCCTGATAGAGTAAGAGCATACGGAATATCAGACCAGCTGTGTGGCTGGATTGAAGAGTTTTTAGCAAACAGAACACAGCATGTTGTTCTCAATGGAGAGACGTCTACAGACGTTAAAGTAACCTCTGACGTGCCACAGGGGAGTGTTATGGGACCATTGCTTTTCATAATATGTATAAATGACCTAGTAGATATTGTTGGAAGCTCCAAGCTGCTTTTCGTGGATGATGCTGTAGTATACAGAGAAGTTGCAGCATTAGAAAATTGCAGCGAAATGCAGGAAGATCTGCAGCGGATAGCCACTTGGTGTAGGGAGTGGCAACTGACCCTTAACATAGACAATTGTAATGTATTGCGAATACATAGAAAGAAGGATCCTTTATTGTATGATTACATGATAGCGGAACAAACACTGGTAGCAGTTACTTCTGTAAAATATCTGGGAGTATGCGTGCGGAACGATTTGAAGTGGAATGATCATATAAAATTAATTGTTGGTAAGGCGGGTACCAGGTTGAGATTCATTGGGAGAGTCCTTAGAAAATGTAGTCCATCAACAAAGGAGGTGCCTTACAAAACACTCGTTCGACCTACACTTGAGTATTGCTCATCAGTGTGGGATCCCCACCAGGTCGGGTTGACGGAGGAGGTAGAGAAGATCCAAAGAAGAGAGGCGCGTTTCGTCACAGGGTTATCTGGTAAGCGTGATAGCGTTACGGATATGTTTAGCAAACTCAAGTGGCAGACTCTGCAAGAGAGGCGCTCTGCATCGGGGTGTAGCTTGCTGTCCAGGTTTCGAGAGGGTGCGTTTCTGGATGAGGTATCGAATACATTGCTTCCCCCTACTTATACATCCCGAGAAGATCACGAATGTAACATTAGAGAGATTCGAGCGCGCACGGAGGCTTTCCGGCTGTCGTTCTTCCCGCAAACCATACGCGACTGGAACAGGAAAGGGAGGTAATGACAGTGGCACGTAAAGTGCCCTCCGCCACACACCTTGGGTTGCTTGCGGAGTATAAATGTAGATGTAGATGTAAGAAGAGCCCGGCGGAAACGAGTCCGGAAAGCTACCGGAAGCGTGCGACTACCGTCGCTCCCGCCACCGCACCGACGCTGCAAACACGAAGAAAGGCGTCGTCGAAAGGGTGCAAAGCCCCTAAAACGACCACTGACGCGGATGGGTTTCAAATATCCAAACGCAAGAAGATTGAATAGCTGTACAGATGGCCACTGCTGGAGGCATGGTCGTTAAAAACCGGTTTGCTGAGCTCGCAGGGAAGGAGGAGGAGACAGCAGCAGAGAAGCAAGGGCCCCTCCGCCACCCATCATGGTGAAATGGCCGGGCTCCTTTAAAGAAGCAGAACAGGCGATCCTCGCGGTCGTCAAGAACAACTTTACTACGAAGACAGCAAGTCACGATATGTACAGAATCGTGACGCGAACCGCGGAAGACAACAAAAGCGTTACTGACCTCATTGACAGACGTGGTCTAAACTGGTTCACGTACTCGTCGGAACCTACAAAGACACTCAGAGTAGTCTTCCGACGCCTGCCCTTCAGTATGGACCCCTAGTACCTCAAGGAGCTTCTTGAGGTCAAGGGGTACACCATAAATACAATATCCCGGATGAAGTCGCCGAAAGACAACGCAAACATACCGCCCTTCCAGGTCATACTGGGCGACACACCGAAGCTAGGAAGATCTTCCAAGAAACGAGAGTGGGAAGTGACAGCTGGGTCACAGTTGAAAAATTGAGGAGGCGGAGAGGTCCGCTTCAATGCTTCAACTGCCAGGGAATCGACCACCTGGCAAAATACTGCAAAACGTTCCCATGCTGCGTAAAGTGTGCTGGGGAGCACCTGAGCCGGGAATGTCCGTTCCCGATCGAGGAGACACCCACGTGCTGCAACTGCAATGAAGAACACGTCGCCAGCTTCCGCGGCTGCAAAGCCTTCAAAAAAGCAGCTGCAAAAGGGCGGCAGGCACCAGCGAGGAGAGTTCAGCCGGGAAGGAACTACGCTACTGCAGCACTAGCGGCGACCGCGACAGTGGCCGCAGGGAAAACGCCTGCAAGCCCAGCACAGCAACACGCCGAGCAGGCGCGGCAGGCGGAGCGGCCTAGCCGCGCAGCGGAAGGCGTTCCCCGACCGCCGCGAGAGGCCGGGCAGGGCCAGCCGGACGCGTGGGCGTGAAGAAGGGAGGCCGCCACTTACGCGGGGCCCACCACCTCCGACCACTGTAACCACCGAGGCCGCAGAACTACGAGAGATGCTGCGGTAGTTCAAACAGCTCCTGTTCCAACTACCACAGATGATCGTGTCTGCACTGATTGGGGCCAACCAGGCCAACACCACAAGAGAGGCCAACAACACCCATGATGCCTAATCACGTCATAAGTCTCACCGTCTGCGTATGGAACGCAAACAACATAAGGCAGCAGGAGGGCGAATTTAGGCAGTTTTTACGCGACGAGGCCGTGGATGTGTGCCTCGTGTGTGAGACATGGCTAAAGCCCGGCGATAACGCGAGGGCACTTAACTATGGGTGCTATCGCGACGGTAGACCAACAGCAGGCGGCGGAACTACGGTCTGCCTAAGAAGAACGCTGCGACACTACAAAATCCAGCTACCAGAGCTGACGCAACTAGAAGCAACAGGCGTCACAGTCAGCACCTCCGTGGGTCAAGTGACCTTCATCGCCGCATACCGGAAGCCTAGAGGACTCCTACGACAACATAGCTTCTAGACGCTGTTGTCAATGCGCGGCAACATCTTTATCGGCGGCGACTTCAACGCCAAGCACCCGGTGTGGAACTCCAGGGTCACCACAACCAGCGGCAGAAGGTGGCCACTGATAATGACGCGATAGTGCTGGGGCCATACTACCCTACACACTATCCCAAGAGAGGCCGCCCGGATGTCCTGGTCATCGCGATCATCAAAGGGGTGACCCACGACGCAGTCTCAACGACACATGTGGCCCTGTCCTCAGACCACCTGCCAGTGATCTTCGATTTGAGTACGGATGGGGCCGCACCGGCTGAAGGACGCAAGACATACTTCAACACCGACTGGGAACACTTCCGGGTGCACCTGACAGAGACGCTCGCCGCGGTACCGTATCCTGATGTTGATGGCGTAGACGCCACAGTCGCAGCGTTCTCGCATCTCTCTTCCCGGGTTCGATTCCCGGCGGGGTCAGGGATTTTCTCTGCCTCGTGATGGCTGGGTGTTGTGTGATGTCCTTAGGTTAGTTAGGTTTAAGTAGTTCTAAGTTCTAGGGGACTGATGACCATGGATGTTAAGTCCCATAGTGCTCAGAGCCATTTGAACCATTTTTTTTCGCATCTCTCGATCAGAGCGGCTGATGCAGAAACGCAGCAGAGACGTCAGAAGCCGCGGGATCACTCCCGCTAGTTACCGCCCGACATCCTGCAGATGATCCGGGAGAAGAACCAGCTGGTCCGAGAGTGGAACGCCACCAGCCAGGCGGCGACGAAAAATCGGATTAACCGAATGCGCCGTGCCATACAGTACGCGGTCGCGGAATACAGGAACAGGGACTGGGCTGGGAGAGTAGCGACCCTGAACATCGCAGACGGCACTGCTTGGCAAGCAACCAAACAGTTCCTTCGCAGGAGGCAACGAGTCCCGCCGCTACGCGTCGGACAGCATGCAGTGGCCGAGCCTGACGCCAAAGCTGGGGTACTGGCCCATACCTTCGCGGCCAACTTCACGCTAGTTGAAGAAGATGTAGATAGCGACCACATCCGAATGGTGGTAGATAGGCTCCGTGTATACCTCGCAGCAGAAGACCCTGAGGACTCCATCGAACCCACAATGGCAGAAGAGATTCAACGGCAGCTACGGCACCTCGGCCCGCGCAAAGCAGGTTGGTGCGATAACGTCGGCGGCCCATTCCTGAAGGAGGTCCTCCCAGAGGCTGTGAAACTCCTCACGAAGATATTCAACGCCTTCCTTAGGACCGGTCGCTACCTCCCCGCCTGGAAACGTGCGGAGGTGGTGGCGATCCCTAAGGCTGGCAAAGATAACAGGCTGGCGCAAAATTACCGGCCTATCAGCCTGCTACCTACAGTCTCAAAGGTATTTGAGCGAATATATGTCAGGAGACTGCACCGTCACGTCGGAGAGGAAGGCCTGCTTCCCGACGAGCAGTTCGGCTTCCGGAGGGGGCACGGGACAACACACCAACTACTGCGACTAGTGGGGCAGGCGATGGGAACGCTGGAGAAGAGGGAGTACCTTGGGGCTGTCCTCCGAGACGTCTCCCGCGCCTTCGACAGCGTGTGGCACGACGGACTAGTCTACAAGTTACTGGTACAGGGAGTTCCGGTATCACAAGCCCGACTGATCCACTCCTACCTGGCGGGACGTACCTTCCACGTGAAGATAGAAGAGGGGACCTCAACAGCACGGGAAATAGCCGCCGGAGTCCCACAGGGCTCAGTATTGGGGCTCTTCTTGTATACCCTATTCACGGCAGACATGCCGCGAACGCAACGGGTGCAGACGGGGCTATATGCCGATGATACAGCCCTGTACACAAAGAGCATCAACCTACATCTGATGCGAGGAAGATTACAAACAGTCTGCAACGTGCTGGGAGCTATATATTTCTATAAAATTGGATACCCATACGGGAAATACTGCTGGCTCAAATAGCGAAAGTCTCATAGTTTCATTAGAACATACAGAAAAGTCCAAAATCTCTAAATTTCAGAATACGTTTACTTCATCTTTCCTCTAACACTGCATTCCTGTTGTAGCAGAGCGCCTTTTTAAAATTCCGTTAGAGTAGGTTGCAGGATGCTTTTGTAAAATTGGCCTACGATTGCAGGTCACAAACTATTGTCGCTACGCAGCAAGCGCTCGTTAGACATCATGGAGCCAGTATTTAAAGGCAGATTGAGTACCATATTTGGCGAAGTTTAGTCACTAAATTCCATTTCTTTCTGCGAAAAATTGAAGTACAGTATTTTTGTGTGAGTTTGACCATTTGGCTTAGAAATGGTTATCCCATTTTGTTTTTGGAGGAGATTGTCGCCGAAAGTTGCTAGGAGCCAACTGGAGGCAATGTATGAACTGGTAGCGACGTACAGTTGACAGTCCAGTTGTTGAGTCTTAGAACTCTTCTGAAAGTAGTTAAACTGTTACAGGGCTTTCATTACTGGTATATGAGTACAGACATTTTTAACTTTGTCTCATGAGTCAAAGCGGTGCAGGCGAGCTTAGTTTTAGATTGATTTTAATAGTGTAGAAGTGTGGAGAATTAATCTGCGAACAATTATGAGGCGTATATTGCATTATATGTCTCGTGCGCTCTATATCTTTGAAGCCGTCGTCACACGGGATGAGGCAGCTGACGGTGACGTGCACATTAATGGGATATCCAACGTCACAAGACACAGCGCCGTTGGCACACGGAACGAGCTGGTTAACGTGTTTTTGCGCTCTCAGCGCTCTCCAGTGGCAGTTTTCGGTTTTATTTAGCTCGCAAACCACGCAGTTTGTTTACGAAGATGGGCGCGCATGAAATTTCCACGTTACCTCTGTTAAAACGCACATTTCCTCTCTTGTCCATTTGTTAGCTATATTGTTCTTCCTGTCGTAAACAAAAACTTCAACACCCGTGAACACGTAATGACAAAAAGCAAAGGTACATGTCCAGTCAATAAGGACATCAGCTTATAAAAGTTCACCACATGGAACAAACTCACTCCCTCTCTTGTCCATTTGTTAGTCACGTTGCTCTGTCAGTGGTAAACAAAAACTTCAATATCCGTGAACATGTAATGACAAAAAGGAGAGGTACATGTCCAGTCAGTAAGAACATCAGCTAATAAAAGTTAACCAAATCGAAGAAACTCACTCCTGGCAGAGAATACACTTACACCGATATAACATAAAATATTACAGAAATTATTTGCATTAGTTTCATAAGAAAGTCACACAATCGTTTACAAAACGCCGAAGTGAAAAGAAATTGGATACAATTCGACACAGCCCTCGGTCCTCTAATCCATAATGTGGCACCTCTACCAAAACTACACTACAGAAGCTGTTCAACGAGTGACGTTATATTTTACATTACAGTCTTCTAAAAAGACTTTAATCACGGAAATGTTATTAACTGACATTTAATTATAACAAATCCTAACAAGAACTATACGTTTCTGAAGAATCTTCTGTGTGCCGTTGCATTAAACTGGCTTGCTTTCATAACACGTGAATTATAAGGCGAAGATAACTAAATACGAAAATTCTTTAACCACCATTATGCTGTTTCCCGTAATTTTATTACAACAGATCGTACCAATAACGATTCGTTCTCGAAACACTCAATGTGTTGGTGCTTAGAAACAGCATTTATTTAGAGAGTGTAAGGTATAACATAAAACACGTCTAATATGGACTTCTACAGATCAAAACGAGTACACTATGACGTCACGTTTTCCGCTTGTAACGAAGGGAACGTTCTATCTTTATATAGGCTCTACTTTACGTGGCACATTGCCAAACTGTCGCAGAACTTCTTTTGTGTTTCACGAGACGAAATGGCTCTTCAACGTGAAATACAGGGTGAGGAAAATAAAAGTGGACTGGAGAACAGAGTTCAGTGTACAAAACACAGCAGAGGGAGGTAATACAGCACTAACGTGACTATAGCAGATGTTTATAGCGACCACCATTCATTCATCTCTTGGCACTTTTGGGCCCTGATCAGCAATTTGCTGAATGTAGACCGAAGCTGGACTGCTGGAATTTCATCAGTCTCATCCGAATCTGCTGTAATTCTTGAAGACTATGAAGGTTGCCACGATACATCTTAGACTTGAGGTCTCCTCACAGAAAGTAGTCGCACACTGACAGTTCCGCTGATATGGATGGCCAGCTAGGACCGCGACAGGCGGATCTCTGCTAACAACTCTGTCAGGCGTGAAGGTAGGGTAAAAGTGTTCCAGGGTTCGGCCGGCTGTATGGGCAGTTGCTCCATCCTGTTGGACGTAACTGTAGGTCTTTTCCTCCTCCGTTAATGTTGCCACAAATGAGTTCAAAATGTTGGCAATGTAACGTGCCGAAGTCAGTGTCCGATGAAAGAAGATGGGACCAATATTGAGGCGTGCAGACACTGCAAACCAAACCCCAGTCTTTCGATGGTGTTTCGTGGAAGTTATGCAGATTCTCCGCTGTCCAGGACCTGTGATTCTGTGAGTTGACATAACCACTTAGGTGAAACCAGGCTTCCTCAGACATTAAGAATAGATCCATGTCCAAGCCATTCATTGTTATGTCAGTAGACAGCCACTAACAAACTGGAGGCACTGAAGAGCACCTGCTGGTTTTAATGCATGAACAACAGACACTCGATAGGGACGCACGTGTAGGTCCAGGTGGAATATTCATCCGAAAGATCGACCTGATATGCCGCTCTCTTGCGACGGGCGACGGGCTGATTTCGTAGGGCTTTGAAGCATTTTCTGGTGAAGTGCAGCCACATTTCGGCATATTATTTGACTTGTTCAAAACAGATCCTGTCTGACGCCATTTTCGGACTAATCGTTGAGTGGCACTCTTTGCTGCGACTTTGACATCATTAAACTTCTCAGCAAACAACTGACCACACTGTCTCCACGACTTTGTTGTCACGTAACTTTCCACAACGAATACCCACTGCTCCACTGTGAGTACCATCGTCGTCTTTGCACTGCTCCACTCACACTGACACAGGAGGCCCCACTAACAAGGGAAATTCCGCATCGTACCTCCCTCAGATATACTGGTAAGACGGCCTAGTGAATAGCCCGTCAAAAACTGGACACAGATCAAGCATGAAAACGGAAGAAGGTGTACTGAACAGTGAAAAAAAAAGCAAAATACAAACAGTGAACGGTCCAACAACATAAGTGCAATAATGAGCAGCTGGAAATAGCAACGTGGTCATGCTGTTGGACTGACAAAGGGGCGAGCTGTGTTCAAAACTCCCTAGTGCTATTTATTTATTTTTTCACAACATTGCGAAGTGTCGGTCGGGTCACTGAACTGTTTGTTCTCTTTCTGTAGTCTTGGCAGTTGTCATACAATACATTGGTTATAGAATATGAGTCATGTGGTAAGAATACGTTACTGTCGCAAGTAAATGTGACGAATAGTGAGAGCAGGCGAGATACCATACAGACGTCTCGCAGAAATGAAAACAACAAATACGCGGATGTGAACTATGTTACAACAAAGGAATTCATGAATCAAGATTTCCAGAACGGGACGCAACTTAAAAAACGTTAAAAACACACGTTTTGACAGAGCTAAGAGAAACTGCGATCAGAATACAAAAGGCCAAAATTACATTTAATCGGAGAAGGAACTTACTCACCAGCAACAACATCAGTCTGAAAATAAGGAAACGTATCATGAAAGATTATGAAAAATTTCTTCAAATCTGTATTGGCCACTGCCCTAAACAATTTGTAAAAATTTTTGTGGGGAGCATGGGGGCTATGTAAGTAGGCTGTTTAGGTTTTTATATTGGTAACGCCAAGTAGCGCTCTGTATGAAAATCACTGGCTGTGCTGTGTGCAGTCTGTGTCTGGTTTGCATTGTTGAAAAATTCTTTATTGTAATGGGCAGTTAGATGTGAAAGGCGCGTACCGTTGCGCAGTTGCAGGTGAGCCGCCAGCAGTGGTGGATGTGGGGAGAGAGATGGCGGAGTTTTGAGAGCGGATGATCTGGGCGTGTGTCCATCAGAGACAGTAAATTTGTAAGACTGGATGTCATGAATTGATATTCATATTATGACTTTTGAATACTATTAAGGTAAATACATTGTTTGTTCTTTATCAAAATCTTTCATTTGCTAACTATACCTATCAGTAGTTAGTGACTTCAGTAGTTGGATGCAACACGTACGTGGAAATGAAGAGGAAGGCAGACAGAAGAGAGGAATGGCGCTCTGCTGCAAACCAGCCTCAGGGTTGAACAGTAAAAGAAAAGAAGAGGAAGAGAAACTGTGTGATTGTGAAACTGACGCGTTCCTTTGTTGCAGCTATGTGACAAACTATAATGTCTTCATCATTTCCTTGGGAGTGATCACATTCATACGAACACCTAAGATGTGTAGATAAGAGATTCCTATCGTATGACACACGTAATGCCATGTATGACACACCAGACGTGTTTCCTGGTGGAGGATACGGTTGACTTGTCGTCTAGTCATCAAACGTTTGCTGTTCAGATTCGAAAGCCACATCCATTCGGCTGCTAATAGAGTAGTTGTGCAGAAGCAACTTTCATTATAGGTCCTTGCCTTACACCTCGCTGTTGCAAATGGACGTTACACCAAGACACGGATATAATTTGAATAAAGCGAACAGCGAAAATTTAAAAAAAAAATTAACCACGACGCCATTTGTCTTCCCTGCTGCACTATTTTGCACTTCTTGTTCTTGGGCTGTTCACTGTTTCTATTTTGCTTTTTTTCACAGTCCAGTACACCTTCTTCCTGTTTTCATGCTTGATCTGTGTTCAGTTTTTGACGGGTTGTCCACTGGACCCTCTTACCACTAAATCGTAGGGGCGTGCGATGGAGTGTTTCCCTTGTAAGCTCTGAACCAGTGTGAATTGCGTGGCGGCCTTAAACGTGGTGTACGCGTCACGGGATGTGGTTGTATTTATATATTCATGTTCAATCGCATCCACTCGTCCGGCCACTTTTATTTGCCCCACACCGTAGCAGGAAGTAATGTTAGCTAACTCGTATCGTGTGACGATGGCGTAAGGGGGTTCCAACTGTGGCCGCGAGTGGAATTTCACATGATATCATGCAATTTCCGGGGATGAACAAAAACAACGTTTCAGAGCTTTTAACTAATATCTGAAAGCATCATACAAGAATATTGAAGCTAGACGTGTGGTTGAATAGAGAAAAGGGCTAGGCCCTATCTGCAGGTGAAAAACAGTTCTATCACGCTATCAATGTACGAGGTGATTCAGCTGCCCCTATCAATGGGTTTTATGCAATTCGCAACGCCTTCAGATTTTCATATTCCCGCGCTTGCTACGCACAAATTATTAGTCCTACATAAAAAATGAACAGGAACTTCTTGTAGTAAATTCAATGCAGTTAAATTTTGTACTGGGAGGCCATTCAAGAAAAACGTATAAGAGCGCGTTTTTATTGAATGACTCGAAAACTGTGGCCTCCAGCGATAACGTATCCCAGTACAAAATTAACTACATTAAATTTCCTACAAAAAGATCCTGTTTATTTTTTCCATACGAGTAATAGTAGCTAGCAAGAGGATATGAAAATCTCGTCTGTGGTTTTTGAAGGTGTTGCGAGTTGCATAAAACCCCTAGTAGGTGAGTCACCCTGTATAGAGAATGAGAGAAGCTTTCAATCGGCACCTCCGGTCCTGGAATGACGAGCAGTCTGGATGAGCTTCTCTGTCGCATTGGAAATCGTTAGCAGACTAATGAATATTCTCAGAGCACTCACCACAGTATTCGATACAAAAACTAAAAAACATTGTACACATCTGTTCCACCTCTCTGTCTATAAAAACTGCTGTGTACCTTTTACTAGTACGCTCTGTAGCCGCAGTGAGAATTCGGCCATAATGACAATGTCTACTTGACATCTAATTTTAGACAATTACGTATTCAGTGTTTACATTATCACTGTAGGGGAGAGAGTCGTATACTGGGGCACTTTTCAGACTTTCGCCACTAGTAACAGAAGATTCGCATATTTTTTCATTCGGTTTTTAAATGATGGCTTGTACTTTTCACTTTTTATGCACTTCAATCTTTTTCTGAAATTACAAAAATTACACCGAAAAATTAAGGTTTTTCCATATATATCAATATTTGCCTAGAAACAAATATTCTTCTGAAGTATGAAAATTTTGCAGTCGAGAAAATATCGTTAACGCTATATTTAATAGTCTAGGAACTGCACTATTGATCTATTACACACCAGTATCAGTAAGCGAACTCGAATTAAGAACAAGTGTTATCGAAAACCATTTATAAGTTCAATACATTTTAAAATTGAAGCTCTTCGAAACTAACACAAATTTCCGTTTTGAAGAGAAATAGTACTATTAGTACATTAACGAAACGCAGATAATTTGCAGATATCACATGTTCCATGGTGAAAGACCTACTGTTTCAAGGTACAAGGTGGTGCACGATCAACAAGCCAGGCTTTAACGTCCACATGTTATATAACTAGTTTCAAAAATATATACAGTTTTACTTGCCATAAAATTCTGTAACTTAAGAATTAACAATATATTACAAATAACTTATACAGCTCTTAAACCTGTAGAGCTTGATAACAACAATAAAAACTGTAGGTGATGGCGGCAACTGCTTATGGCAGTGTCCACCGCGCATTCCTTCATTCTAAAATCAGTCACTAGGCTGAAGTACCGACTAAGAAAAATGATCGGTTTCTATATATCCTATCTTTTAGGTACAACTCTCTGCTTCTGTTCTTACTTTAAAGTAAAACAATTGCAGACACGCGCGCAAGAACGGACTAACGCACAAATGTAAAAACTGAGAAACAAGTGTTGCTGCCATCTGTTGCTGGGTACATAAACTATCAAAATTGACATTGGTCTCATCCGTAAATATCACTTAAAGGTGAGACCAATGTCAATGTTGATAGTTCCCGTACCCAGCAACAGATAGCAACACTTACCTCCAAGTCTTTACCTTTGAGGGTTAGCCCGTTTTCCCGCACGTCTTCAATTTAGAGGAATTGTCTTTCTAAACAAACAGTTATTACGACTCAGCATCCAAATGTTACGGAAACAGTATATGCCGTTACTGATTAAGCAAAGATGATGTGTCTAGAAAACTACTGACTTCACTGTTTGTAAAGTCAAAAAAATGTCGACTTATAGAGCGATATAGGGTTCCAGTGTCTTCATAGCTGCCAGGAGACACTCAATCCCGACATTTTTAAATAACTTTTAGTTAAACATCATGGCACAAACGAACGCGAACTCCTTCTGTTTTTCGAGGCTTGAGAGTTGAATGACTTTGCCATTTAAAATCAAAAGATGTTCACATTTTTCCCATTTTTTTAAAAGACTTATAATTTGAAACAGTGGTAGCCCAACATTTACATCTCAGCAGGACCCATACATTTCTCGAGGCGTCTGTGTTGTGAACTGCAGTATGGAGTCTTGCGCTAACCTACCAGAATTGCCATTTGGGACCCTGGTCATTCAAGGTTTCACTATTCTTGCAATTTGTTGGTGACCATACTGCCTTCCTGCTACAATTACCTAATCATTCATGTTGTCATATGCAGTATCTCCCCACACCATGATTCCGAGAGTGAGAATGGTGTGGATTTTGAGAATCACTGCACCCTGTGACCTTTCACCAGATTATCTACCGACACCTAGGCATCGATCTGACCACCACAGACAGAAGCGAGACTCATATTTGAACGCCACAGGCAGTTACTCATTGTCCCAGTTGACTCTGGTCTTACACCATTCAAGTCTTTATTGTCTGTGGCACGAGGTCAGCCGTAAATGACTTACGGCAATTCGAGATTCTAGTAATCTATTCCTGGTGGTTGGTGCTGACACTCTGCCTGTAACCTCTTCCCCGATTTCAGCTGTTGTCATCCGTCTATCCGTCAGAGTCAGTCAAATAATCCTACGATCTTCTCGTGAAGCAGTCCTTCTGTAAGGTCTCATATGTACTCTTCTTTTCAAGCTGTTGTCCTGAGTCCGTCTCATTACCCTTCATTCTGCAGTCATTCCACTGCAGCCAACTGTTTGTGCGATGTGTGATGATGCTCATGCCAATGATTCGACCTTCCTCAAAGTTCGAAAGATGATAATAAACTGCACGTGCATGTCCTCTGGACGTGATGTGTTGCGATCTCCACTTGAAACGTGTCAGTAACTGTAGACGCAGCCAGTAGCCGGCTTGTACTCACAGTTTTCTTCACCTGTAGGAATGGCCTTTTTCCTGTACTGATAGTGTTGGAAGTAACCACGTATAGCCCTCCCGGTTAGGTGGTGGTGGTGGTTAGTGTTTAACGTCCCGTCGACAACGAGGTCATTAGAGACGGAGCGCAAGCTCGGGTTAGGGAAGGATTGGGAAGGAAATCGGCCGTGCCCTTTCAAAGGAACCATCCCGGCATTTGCCTGAAACGATTTATGGAAATCACGGAAAACCTAAATCGGGATGGCCGGAGACGGGATTGAACCGTCGTCCTCCCGAATGCGAGTCCAGTGTGCTAACCACCTCCCGGTTAGCCGAGCAGTCTAACACAAGGCTTTCCGGAGTAGGAAGGAGCGCCTGGTCCCCAACACGAATCCACCCGACGGACTTGTGTCGAAGTCCGGTGAGCCGGCCAGTCTGTGGATGGTTTTTAGGTGGTTTTCCATCTGCCTCGGCGAATGCAGGCTGGTTCCCCTTATTCCGCCTCGGATACACTATGTCGGCGATTGCTGCGCAAACAAGTTCTCCATGTACGCATGCACCACCATTACTCTACCACGCAAAAATAGGGGGCCGAACCACACAATAACCCTGCGTTCGGTGTGGGGCGTGGGGCGGCGGAGGGGTGAAGTGGATTGCAGTAGTCGTCGTGGGGTTGTGGACCACTGCGGCTGCAGCTGAGACAGAGCCTCTCCTTCGTTTCTAGGTCCCCAGTACATACAATACAATACAACCACGTATAAGGATGAAAATTTAATCGTCATATCTAACAGGGAAAGAAATTCCGAAGCATCTCCTTGGTAGCATTCGGTTAAAGTGTTCATGGTGTAACATTTTCCATTTTCGTCAGTGTGTTATTAATAAATAAATTAATAAATTGATTAATAATAAATTAATAATAAATTAATTAATTGATTCTTCCAATTTTAGGAGCTTGAAGCAAATCTGCTGTACAAGCTAACCACGGTGCAAGGCTCGCTGGTGGACGACGAGACGGTGATCGAGGTGCTGAACGTGACCAAGAACACAGCGGCTGAGGTGCGCGAGAAGCTGACGGTGGCCGCAGAGACGGAGATCAAGATCAACACGGCTCGTGAGGAGTTCCGCCCAGTGGCGACGCGGGGCAGCGTACTCTATTTCCTGATCGTCGACATGGCCATGGTCAACTGCATGTACCAGACGTCCCTGGTGCAGTTCCTCGAGCGCTTTGACATCTCCATGCAGCGCTCTGAGAAGAGCCTCGCAACGTCCAAGCGGATAGCGTCCATCATAGAGTACATGACATTCGAACTGTTCCGGTACAAGTGCCGCGGCTTATACGAGGACCACAAGTTCATGTTCACTCTGCTGCTGTCGCTCAAGGTAGACATGGAGCGGGAGTACGTGTCGCACGAGGAGTTCAACACATTCATCAAAGGGGGTGCGGCGCTCGATCTGAATGCCGTGACTCCCAAACCCGTCCAGTGGATCACGGACATGGCGTGGCTCAACCTGGTGCAGTTGTCCAACCTTCGTCATTATCAGTACATCTTGCAACAGGTACGTCCTGCCGACACTAGAATCACCCTTACACCCGAACCTCCAGATGTCAGACACTCAGATCGGTACCGAACGTTGTACGTCGATAGAATATCAACCAAAACACCGATTTAGTTCGTGCTATGTGTTGTCATCCAGTAGAACATGCGTAAACGGTAACTAATAGTAACACCAGAACTAAGGGGTATACGAAGAGCATATGTGTGAGCAATGAATTCAAAGATCTCGCTTAGGTCAGTTAGTAGAGCCTTAGATTGTCGTACCAAAGGTGCCATGCTGAAACATCACTGGTTACACTTTTTTTTAACTATTTACCGCGCGGGATTAGCCGAGCGGTCTTAGGCGCTACAGTCATGGACTGTGCGGCTGGTCCCGGCGGAAGTTCGAGTCATCCCCCGGGCATGGGGGTGTGTGTGTTTGTCCTTAGGATAATTTAGGTTAAGTAGTGTGTAAGCTTAGGGACTGATGACCTTAGCAGTTAAGTCCCATAGGATTTCACACACATTTGAACATTTTTTTAACTGTTTACGCGTGAAACTGTTATATGCGAGAACATATTCCCGACATGTAGAAGGACTTTTCGGAATTTGTAGCAATGTTGTTTTGGTAGTTTACTTTCGTTTCGTTAGTTGAAAGTGACAAACACTTGTATAGAAAGGTGTGGTGTTCTGTCGGACATGCCTATACAAATGTACTCTTCAGGTTTGCTACTTTCAACTAACGAAGCAAAAGCGGACTGCCAAAAGAACATTGCTACAAACTCCGTAAAGTTCTTTTACTTACCAGAAAAATGTTCTCCCGTACAACAGTTCCACGCGTAAACAGTTATAAAAAAAAACTGTAACCAGTGGGGTTTCAACACGGACCCTTCGGAACGTGGATATAACGCTCTACCATCTCACCTACGCGAGATCTTTGAAACAATTGCTCACAGATAGGCTTTTCGTATACTCCGTAGTTCTGGTGTTACTTTTAATTACCGTTTACGCATGTTCTACTGGACGACAGCACACAGCGTGAACTAAATAGGAGTTTTGGTTGATACTCTATCGACAGACAGCGTTTGGTACCTATATGAGTGTCTGACATCTGGAGGTTTGGGTGCTATTGAAACTGCTGTAGCTCCTCATTTGAAGTAATTCAACTTCTCTTCTGGTCCATTTTTGTTAACAAGCAGACATTCAGCTGTTGTTTATCTGTAGTATCATGGCTTATTTTGTGTGGGCTGGAGGGCATTTGCATCTGCATCTACATGACTGGTCTGCTGGCACTGCACCACCCTCAGACTATTCCCTATCGTTCCACACTCGAACAGCGCGCAGGAGAAATGAACACTTAAATCTTTCCGTATGTGCTTTGATTTCTCTTATTTTATTACAACGGTCATTTCTCCCTATGAAGCTTGGCGTCAACATAATGTTTTCACATTCTCAGGAGAAAATGGGTGGCTGAAATTTTGTGAAACTATTTCGCCATAACGAGAAACGCCTTTGTTTTAATAATTGCTACCCCAGCTCGCGTGCCATATCCGTGACATTCTCTCCCCTGTTTCGCGATAATACAGGACGAGCTCCACTTCTTTGGACTTTTTCATGCCCTCCGTCAATCCTTTCTGGTAAGGATTCCATACCTCACAGCAGTACTCGAGCAGAGGACGGACAAACGTAGTACAGGCAGTCTCTTTAGTGGACATTTTGCTTCTTCTAAGAGTTCTGCCAATAAAACGCAGTCTTTGGTCCACCTTCCGCACAACATTATCTAATGTGATTTCTCCAGTTTGATTTGTTCATAACTGTAATTGCTAGGTGTTTAGTTCATTTGAGAGACTTTAGATTTGTGTGATTCATTGTGTAACCGAAATTTAATGTATTCTTTTGGTATTCACATGGATAACTTTAAACTATTTCTTATTTAGAGTCAATTGCGCACCATACAGATATCTCGTCTAAATCATTTTTCAATTAGTTTTGATCTTCTGATGACTTTACCAGACAAGACGGTGAACGACAGCATCATCTGCAAACAATTTAAGAGGTCTGCTCAGATGGCTCTTAAATCGTCTATATAGATATGAAACAGCAGAGGTCCTATAACACTTCCTTGGGGAACGCCAGATATCGCTTCTGTTTTACTCGACGACTTTCCATCGATTGCTACTAACAGTGACTGACACGAAATCGCGAATCCAGTTGCATAACTCAGACGATACTCCGAAGGCAAGCAATTTGATACTGTATATGCAAACCATCAGTGAAAATAATAGGTCTCCACCAAGCACAGATGGTGAAAATTATGACTACATCCTACATTTACATCTATACTCTGCAAACCATCTGATGGTGTGTGGCAGAGGACATTTCTGTAGCACCGCCACTTCCCCACTTTTCTGTTATCGCCGTGAATGATGTGCGGCAACAATAATTGTTGGTAAGCCTCTATACAGTGATCGTCAAAGCTTTTTGCTGGAGACCCCATTGAGGGAATACACCTCGGGACGCATGTGTACCAATCTTATTATTAATTGTTAAGCTATCTGGTGACCAAGATGTATGAGACAGGCGATATTCCCTCAGACTTGAAGAAGAATATAATAATTCCAATCCCAAAGAAAGCAGGTGTTGACAGATGTGAAAATTACCGAACTATCAGTTTAATAAGTCACAGCTTCAAAATACTAACGTGAATTCTTTACAGACGAATGGAAAAACTGATAGAAGCCGACCTCGGGGAAGATCAGTTTGGATTCCGTAGAAATGTTGGCACACGTGAGGCAACACTGACCCTAAGACTTATCTTAGAAGAAAGATTAAGGAAAGGCAAATCTACGTTTCTAGCATTTGTAGATTTAGAGAAGGCTTTCGACAATGTTGATTGGAATACTCTCTTTCAAATTCTGAAGGTGGCAGGGGTAAAATACAGGGAGCGAAAGGCTATTTACAATTTGAACAGAAAGCAGATGGCAGTTATAAGAGTCCAGGGGTATGAAAGGGAAGCAGTGGTTGGGAAGGGAGTGAGACAGGGTTGTAGCCTCTCCCCGATGTCATTCAATCTGTATATGGAGCAAGCAATAAAGAGAACAAAAGAAAAGTTCGGAGTAGGTATTAAAATCCATGGAGAAGAAATAAAAACTTTGAGGTTCGCCGATGATATTGTAATTCTGCCAGAGACAGCAAAGGACTTGGAAGAGCATTTGAACGGAATGGACAGTGTCTTGAAAGGAGGATATAAGATGAACATCAACAAAAGCAAAACGAGGATAATGGAATGTAGTAGAATTAAGTCGGGTGAAGCTGAGGGAATCAGATTAGGAGGTTGTTGTTGTTGTTGTGGTCTTCAGTCCAGAGACTGGTTTGATGCAGCTCTCCATGCTACTCTATCCTTCAAACTTCTTCAAGCTTCTTCATCTCCCAGTACCTACTGCAACCTACATCCTTCTGAATCTGCTTAGTGTATTCATCTCTTGGTCTCCCTCTAAGATTTTTACCCTCCACGCTGCCCTCCAGTACCAAATTGGTGATCCCTTCATGCCTCAGAAGATGTCCTACCAACCGATCCCTTCTTCTAGTCAAGTTGTGCCACAAACTTCTCTTTTCCCCAATTCTATTCAATACCTCCTCATTAGTTATGTGATCTACCCATCTAATCTTCAGCATTCTTCTGTAGCACCACATTTCGAAAGCTTCTATTCTCTTCTTGTCTAAACTATTTATCGTCCATGTTTCACTTCCATACATGGCTACACTCCATACAAATAGTTTCAGAAACGACTTCCTCACACATAAATCTATACTCGATGTTAACAAACTTCTCTTCTTCAGAAACGCTTTCCTTGCCATTGCCAGTCTACATTTTATATCCTCTCTACTTCGACCATCATCAATTATTTTGCTCCCCAAATAGCAAAACTCCTTTACTACTTCAAGTGTCTCATTACCTAATCTAATTCCCTCGGCATCACCCGATTTAACTCGACTACATTCCATTATCCTCGTTTTGCTTTTGTTGATGTTCATCTTATACCCTCCTTTCAAGACACTGTCCATTCCGTTCAACTGCTCTTCCGAGTCCTTTGCTGTCTCTGACAGAATTACAATGTCATCGGCAAACCTCAAAGCTTTTATTTCTTCTCCATGGATTTTAATACCTACTCCGAACTTTTCTTTGGTTTCCTTCACTGCTTGCTCAATATACAGATTGAATAGCATTGGGGAGAGGCTACAACCCTGTCTCACTCCCTTCCCAACCACTGCTTCCCTTTCATACCCCTCGACTCTTATAACTGCCATCTGGTTTCTGTACAAATTGTAAATAGTCTTTCGCTCCCTGTATTTTACCCCTGCCACCTTCAGAATTTGAAAGAGAGTATTCCAGTCAACATTGTCGAAAGCTTTCTCTAAGTCTACAAATGCTAGAAACGTAGATTTGCCTTTCCTTAATCTTTCTTCTAAGATAAGTCGTAGGGTCAGTGTTGCCTCACGTGTTCCAACATTTCTACGGAATCCAAACTGATCCTCCCCGAGGTCAGCTTCTACTAGTTTTTCAATTCGTCTGTAAAGAATTCGCGTTAGTATTTTGCAGCCGTGACTTATTAAACTGATAGTTCGGTAATTTTCACATCTGTCAACACCTGCTTTCTTTGGGATTGGAATTATTATATTCTTCTTGAAGTCTGAGGGCATTTCGCCTGTCTCATACATCTTGCTCACCAAATGGTAGAGTTTTGTTAGGCCTGGCTCTCCCAAGGCTGTCAGTAGTTCTAATGGAATGTTGTCTACTCCCGGGCCTTGTTTCGACTCAGGTCTTTTAGTGCTCCGTCAAACTCTTCAAGCAGTATCATATCTCCCATTTCATCTTCATCTACCTCCTCTTCCATTTCCATAATATTTTCCTCAAGAACATCGCCCCTGTATAGGCCCTCTATATACTCCTTCCACCTTTCTGCTTTCCCTTCTTTGCTTAGAACTGGGTTTCCATCTGAGCTCTTGATATTCACGCAAGTGGTTCTCTTTTCTCCAAAGGTCTCTTTAATTTTCCTGTAGGCCGTTCTATCTTACCCCTCGTGAGATAAGCCTCTACATCCTTACATTTGTCCTCTAGCCATCCCTGCTTAGCCATTTTGCAGTTCCTGTCGATCTCATTTTTGAGACGTTTGCATTCCTTTTTGCCTGCTTCGTTTACTGCGTTTTTATATTTTCTCCTTTCATCAATTAAATTCAATATTTCTTCTGTTACCCAAGGATTTCTACTAGCCCTCGTCTTTTTACCTACTTGACCCTCTGCTGCCTTCACTACTTCATCCCTCAGAGCTACCCATTCTTCTTCTGCTGTATTTCTATCCCCCATTCCTGTCAATTGATCCCTTATGCTCTCCCTGAAACTCTGTACAACCTCTGGTTTAGTCAGTTTATCCAGGTCCCATCTCCTTAAACTCCCACCTTTTTACAGTTTCTTCAGTTTTAATCTAATGTTCATAACCAATAGAGAGTGGTCAGAATCCACATCTGCCCCTGGAAATGCCTTACAATTTAAAACCTGGTTCCTAAATCTCTGTCTTACCATTATATAATCTATTTGAAATCTGTTAGTATCTCCAGGCTTCTTCCATGTATACAACCTTCTTTTATGATTCTTGAACCAAGTGTTAGCTATGATTAAGTTATGCTCTATACAAAATTCTACCAGACGGCTTCCTATTTCATTTCTCTCCCCCAATCCATATTCACCCACTACGTTTCCTTCTCTCCCTTTTCCTACTCTCGAATTGCAGTCACCCATGACTATTAAAGTTTCGTCTCCCTTCACTACCTCAATAATTTCTTTTATCTCATCAAACATTTCGTCAATTTCTTCATCATTTGCAGAGCTAGTTGGCATATATACTTGTACTACTGTAGTAGGCATGGGCTTCGTATCTATCTTGGCCACAATAATGCGTTCACTATGCTGTTTGTAGTAGCTTACCCGCACTCCTATTTTTTTATTCATTATTAAACCTACTCCTGCATTACCCCTATTTGATTTTGTATTTATAACCCCATATTCACCTGACCAAAAGTCTTGTTCCTCCTGCCACCGAACTTCACTGATTCCCACCATATCTAACTTTAACCTATACATTTCCCTTTTTAAATTTTCTAACCTACCTGCCCTATTAAGGGATCTGACATTCCACGCTCCGATCCGTAGAACGCCAGTTTTCTTTCTCCTGACAAAGAGGAGGTGTTGAACAGAATTGGGGAGAAGAAGAGCTTGTGGCACAACTTGACTAGAAGAAAGGATCGGTTGGTAGGACATGTTCTGAGACATCGAGGGATCACCAATTTAGTATTGGAGGGCAGCGTGGAGGGTAAAAATGGTAGAGGGAGACCAAGAGATGAATACACTAAGCAGATTCAGAAGGATGTAGGCTGCAGTAGGTACTGGGAGATGAAGAAGCTTGCACAGGATAAGTAGCATGGAGAGCTGCATCAAACCAGTCTCAGGACTGAAGACCACAACAACAACAACAACAAGCTAGACAAATCAGTAAGTTGCGAGCGTCCAGTAGATTAGTTGTGGTAAGGACGCGATAAGTTGGCAGCTGGCCCCCATGCAGTGATCGTTAAAAATCGGTACCATTCAGACCACTTCAAGTCAGCTGTTCCCTATTTCAGATCGTTGCACCCTCAGCGACCCCAAAGTCGTAGCACAGCTTTGCCTAACTACGTCTTGTGTTGTCAGTGTGAACGGATGGTTGATTGGTTAATAAAACTAACTCTACTTATGTTTCAAACATTATGCAATATGAGACACTATGACATGTGATTTGACTGTCGCCGGCCGCGGTGCCGAGCGGTTATAGGCGCTTCAGTCTGGAACCGCGCGACTGCTACGGTCGCAGGTTCGAATACTGCCTCGGGAATGGGTGTGTGTCATTTCCTTAGGTTAGTTAGGTTTAAGTTCTAGGTGACTGATGACCTCAGATGTTAAGTCCCATAGTGCTAAGAGCCATTTGAACTATTTGACTGTCAATGTTCTTCTACTCATTGCACTGTATTATAAGATCTTTAATGTAATGTTCTTCGCTGCAAGTAAGTACCACATTTGAAGATGATCGTCTCTGTAACACGCATTCACAAATCCATGTTACTTCCGTCTCAAAATTCATACCGTAGCAGCTGATCGCTACGAGACGCTCGCACACGTGAGTTATCGGTACTGGAAGACAAAACAGTAAACGTTTCCCGCTTAACACAACAGTAGCCGCGCTACTTGACCACTATACCCCTGAGTTAAGCGGCCAACTTTACTTTGCTCATGAACGAATTCATCAACTTCGATTAAAATTAAGCACATCTTAAAATAGCAACTGGCTGTGTAAGTATTATTTTGTTACTAAGCATGAAAACTACATTTCTTAATGTTAATTGACGTTTTGGATTCGGCTGTTAGTTGTCAGATGCATACGGCTGAGAATCGCGGGCCACACGAATACTTGATTCGGGCTGCAAGCGGCCCGCCGGCCGCACTTCGTCGACCACTGCTCTATATGAACTCGAATTTCTCTCATTTTTACTTGCGTGGTGTTTCCACGAGATATACTTAAGATGAGGCAATACATTCGCTGACTCTCCTGGAACCGTGCGCTGTCTGAATTTAAACTGTAAACCATTCCGTGATGCACAAATGCGAATCTCCATGATATTTTCGCACTCAAACGAACCTGTGACGGAGCGCGCTGCTCCTGTTTGGATTTGCTCTGTTTCTTCTAGCCAACCTCTTTCGTCGATGGATAACATTTGCTTGAGGATTCATCCAATGAGTCTTAGTCCGGCATCTGCCTTTCATGAGATCAGTTCTATGTGGTTATTTCTCTTGCCTGATCTTCTCGGTTTTTGGATTATGTCTAGTATCAGACATGGTGACCAACAAAAATACTGCAAGACTCCGAAATTTTATTCGAATAGACAAGGACGTTGATAAGCGTTTTGCAGTTCAATCTATCTGATGACATAGTACACACTGAACAAGCCCGAGACAATTTTTAAGCCGAAGTATGTGATTTTGTGTTGGTTCATAGTTACAGCCCCTTGACAGAGCATTACAAAATCGAGCACAACAGATACTGCTCAAATTGTAGTGTGTTTCCCACGCTGGTCTCGTTGTGAACTCATGGCTCAATCATCGAAAATCTAGGTAGTGATGATTCCAAGCTCGGATGCAAAGAGGCCTAGGTGTTATTCAGCGATATTCAAAAGTTTTATAGATGTGTTTCATAAACCATTCTTGAAGATTAAACTTTCGCAAGTTAGCACAATGGTGATGTGAAAAAGTAACCAGCACTCCGAATTTAAGTTACACTTCTTTTTTATTACTTTTATTGCAATATCACGTAACTCACAAAACATCACTTCACAATATAAAACATACTTGAAAATATCTTCCTCACTGTTAAAGTTCACATTTTATAAACTGACTACAATTTTCGTCTTTCCAACATGACGACCAAGACTTGACTCTCTAATAACCGCCCAAAAATCAGAGTTACAAGTACGACAAAGATCATAGTGACAAAAGAAAGAATACATATAAGAATAATATCATTGCAACATAAACATATCGATGTATCGAAGTACCTCGACATTAATGACATCAAATCTGAATGTTGTCTCAGAAATATGTTAACTACTTTACAGAAACACAGTAGAATATTGCTGGTATCGAGAGGCTGAGGTGAGGTGCCGTAATGGTTACGTAATTCAAGTACCATTACAAGAATTACCACTGCTCCACGGAGAACCTTAAAATTATGTTGTTATATTGATATATCTACAGAACCACTTGCAACGATCATTTTCCGCCGTCAAAAAGTTCGGTTTTACACCATGTAGTATGAAGTTTACCTACTGTAGGCCGATCTCTGTGATGATAACTGAATAAGAATCGCGTCTTATGCGAAAGGATCCAGTAGTCTTTGGCTAGTGGTGTGTAACAAACGTGCATAGCTCATTACCATCGCTTTGTGTATGTGGTTGGTTGGTTGTTTTGGGGAAGGAGACCAGACAGCGTGGTCATCGGTCTCATCGGGTTAGGGAAGGATGGCGAAGGAAGTCGGCCGTGCCCTTTCAGAGGAACCATCCCGGCATTTGCCTGGAGTGATTTAGGGAAATCACGGAAAACCTAAATCAGGATGGCCGGACGCGGGATTGAACCGTCGTCCTCCCGAATGCGAGTCCAGTGTCTAACCACTGCGCCACCTCGCTCGGTGTTTTGTGTATGTGAATGTGTGTGTGTGTGTGTGTGTGTGTGTGTGTGTGTGTGTGTGTGTGTGTGTGAGAGAGAGAGAGAGAGAGAGAGAGAGAGAGAGAGTGTGTGAGAGAGAGAGAGAGAGAGAGAGAGAGAGAGAGAGAGAGAGAGAGAGAGAGAGAGAGTGAGTGAGTGAGTGAGTGAGAGATGAAACACGAAATAAAAGGGCCGGACTCAGGATTCGAGATCAAACTACAACAAGAACAAAAGGCAGACAAGGCATTGGAAGTTAACTGATCATCTGCTGTGGCAGTTTGGCAACGGCGAACCGTTCAGCCGTGGTTGTGCGCTCTGATTGGAGGAAGACACTTCCAACACGTGAAGTGTCAACTATCAAGTAATTTAAATCAGACTATAGCCAACATCGTCAAAAGCTTTCTCCCCCGAATAATAGGGAGCGTCCTGCACCTGCAAGTGAACATGCGTGCCCACACGCACACGCACGCACACACACACGCACACACACACATATACATGGTGGTGTTTGACGTGCAGGTGGCTGTGAACGAGAAAGCTTGGCGAGCGTGGTACGATAAGGAGGCACCCGAGGAGGAGGTGATGCCAGACGGTTACGAGTCGCTGGACGTGTTCCGGCGGCTGATGCTGGTGCGCGCGTGGTGCCCGGACCGCACGCTGGCGCAGTCGCGCAAGTACGTGGCTGCGTCACTGGGGCAGCGCTACGCGGACCCGGTGGTGACGGTGATGGAGCCGATGCTGGAGGAGTCTCGCGCGCTCACGCCGCTGGTGTGCCTGCTGAGCATGGGCAGCGACCCCACGCCGCTCATCGAGGGGCTGGCCCGCCGCCTCGAGGTGCCTTGCAGCGCCATCTCCATGGGGCAGGGCCAGGAGGTGCACGCCAGGAAGCTGCTCACCGCCAGCATGCAGCAGGTCACACCTCACTAACCCTCGTGCACTGCCCTTGCTTTTCTTCACGCTGTTAACCGCCGCAGTACTAAGGGGGGAGGGATATACTTTATTCCTACCTTTCAAAAATACCGCAATCTAGTCAGTTACTTTATATTTCAAGATTATGAAAAAATGTATTATTTTTGATGATTTCTTCTACCAGATTCCATATATGATTTAATTTTTTCTTTACACTTAACCAAAAATGTAATTCTCGGTAGCAGACGCCATTTTCCTCCGTCAATGCATTCAGTATTTCCATGTTCAGTGCGTTACTTACACATCAGCATCTCCTTAAAATGTACGATGACAGTAAAAGTCAACAACAATGAACGAAATTTGCTTTTTTTTAAGTTTTTGTGGTAATCATAAGGTCCACATTACACGTTATTGATAGTCAGTTGATACTGCTGAGAGTGTACTAAAAGAATTTTCAGAGTCTGAAACCTACTTGCACGTCAGTACCTCTTACACTGAAGCGCCAAAGAAACTAGTATAGGCATGTATATTCAAATACACTCCTGGAAATTGAAATAAGAACACCGTGAATTCATTGTCCCAGGAAGGGGAAACTTTATTGACACATTCCTGGGGTCAGATACATCACATGATCACACTGACAGAACCACAGGCACATAGACACAGGCAACAGAGCATGCACAATGTCGGCACTAGTACAGTGTATATCCACCTTTCGCAGCAATGCAGGCTGCTATTCTCCCATGGAGACGATCGTAGAGATGCTGGATGTAGTCCTGTGGAACGGCTTGCCATGCCATTTCCACCTGGCGCCTCAGTTGGACCAGCGTTCATGCTGGACGTGCAGACCGTGTGAGACGATGCTTCATCCAGTCCCAAACATGCTCAATGGGGGACAGATCCGGAGATCTTGCTGGCCAGGGTAGTTGACTTACACCTTCTAGAGCACGTTGGGTGGCACGGGATACATGCGGACGTGCATTGTCCTGTTGGAGCAGCAAGTTCCCTTGCCGGTCTAGGAGTGGTACAACGATGGGTTCGATGACGGTTTGGATGTACCGTGCACTATTCAGTGTCCCCTCGACGATCACCAGTGGTGCACGGCCAGTGTAGGAGATCGCTCCCCACACCATGATGCCGGGTGTTGCCCCTGTGTGCCTCGGTCGTATGCAGTCCTGATTGTGGCGCTCACCTGCACGGCGCCAAACACGCATACGACCATCATTGGCACCAAGGCAGAAGTGACTCTCATCGCTGAAGACGACACGTCTCCATTCGTCCCTCCATTCACGCCTGTCGCGACACCACTGGAGGCGGGCTGCACGATGTTGGGGCGTGAGCGGAAGACGGCCTAACGGTGTGCGGGACCGTAGCCCAGCTTCATGGAGACGGTTGCGAATGGTCCTCGCCGATACCCCAGGAGCAACAGTGTCCCTAATTTGCTGGGAAGTGGCGGTGCGGTCCCCTACGGCACTGCGAAGGATCCTACGGTCTTGGCGTGCATCCGTGCGTCGCTGCGGTCCGGTCCCAGGTCGACGGGCACGTGCACCTTCCGCCGACCACTGGCGACAACATCGATGTACTGTGGAGACCTCACGCCCCACGTGTTGAGCAATTCGGCGGTACGTCCACCCGGCCTCCCGCATGCCCACTATACGCCCTCGCTCAAAGTCCGTCAACTGCACATACGGTTCACGTCCACGCTGTCGCGGCATGCTACCAGTGTTAAAGACTGCGATGGAGCTCCGTATGCCACGGCAAACTGGCTGACACTGACGGCGGCGGTGCACAAATGCTGCGCAGCTAGCGCCATTCGACGGCCAACACCGCGGTTCCTGGTGTGTCTGCTGTGCCATGCGTGTGATCATTGCTTGTACAGCCCTCTCGCAGTGTCCGGAGCAAGTATGGTGGGTCTGACACACCGGTGTCAATGTGTTCTTTTTTCCATTTCCAGGAGTGTACATAGATACGTGAACAGGCAGAATACGGCTCTGCGGTCGGCAACGCCTGTATAAGACAAGTGTCTCGTGCAGTTAGATCGGTTACTGCTGCTACAATGGCAGGTTGTCAAGATTTAAGTGAGTTTGAACGTGGTGTTATAGTCGATGCATGAGCGATGGGGCACAGCATCTCTGAGGTAGCTATGAAGTGGGGACTTTCCCATATGACCATTTCACGAGTGTACCGTAAATATCAGGAATCCAGTAAAACATCAAATCTCCAACATCGCCGCGGCCGCACCGCGACTGGAGAGAATCATTCACCGTGCAATTCTCCTGCAAACTTCTGCAGATTTCAATGCTGGGTCAGCGCACAAACCATTCAATGAAACATCATCGATATGGCCTTTCGGAGACTAAGGCCCACTCGTGTGCCCTTGATGACTGCACGACACAAAGCTTTACGCCTTGTGTGGGCCCGTCAACACCTACATTGGACTGTTGATGACTGGAAACATGTTGCCTGGTCGGATGAGTCTCGTTGTAAATTGTATCGAGCCGATGGACGTGTAGAGGTATGGAGACAACCTCATGAATCCATGGACCCTGCCTGTCAACAGGCAACAGGACTATTCAAGCTGGTGGAGGCTCTACAATGGTGTGGGGTGTGTACAGTTGGAGTGATATGGTACACCTGATACGTCTAGATACGAATCTGACAGGTGACACGTACGTAAGCATCCTGTCTGATCACCTGCATCTATTCATATCCATTCGGCATTCCGACGGACTTGGGCAATTCCAGCAGGACAATGCGATACTCCACACGTCCAGAATTGCTACAGAGTGGCTCCAGGTACATTCTTCTGAGTTTAAACACTTCTGCTGGCCACCATGCTCCCCATCGATTATTGAGCATATCTGGGTTACCTTGCAACGTGCTATTCAGAAGAGATCTCCACGCCCTCATACTTTTACGGAATTATGGACAGCCCTACAGGATTCATGGTGTCAATTCCCTCCAGCAGTACTTCAGACTTTAGTCAAGTCCATGCCACATCGTGTTGCGGCACTTCTGCGTGCTTACGGAGGCCGTACACGATATTAGGCAGGTGTACAAGTTTCTTTGGCTCTTCAGTGTAAAAAGGTATGTTGTTAATATAATTCAACAGCAACTAATGAATTCTGCCTTTCTTTAATTTTTTTGGTCGGGCACGAAGTACCTCCCACGTCCCCTCCTTGGTAATGCGTGTTGCGGAAAATGCCTTAATATTGCTAGGGTTAAGGTGCGTTTATATGGGCCATATTTTACGGTATTATTTGGCTCCAATAGCGTTGCCGTCAACATTTCTGCGTTTTGAGTGCAATAGACGGCATTTTTGCTGTATGGCTGGGCAATCTTGCTGACGTTGCAGGGAGTGGCTGACGTATTGCCGAGGGGTTGTCGATGTTGTACGCAAGGGTGATGGTGATGATGATGATTGGATTGTGGGGCGCTCAACTGTGCGGTCATCAGTGCCCATACAAAGTCCCAATTTGTACACAGCCCATTCAAGCTGTTGTCATGAATGATGATGATGATGATGACAACACAAACACCCAGTCCCCGGGCAGAGAAAATCCACAACCCGGCAGGGAATCGAACCAGGACCATGTGAACGAGAGGCAGCAACGCTAGCCACTAGACCACGAGCTGCGGACCCCAGGGATGGAGAATATTTCGTACTGCAAGGCAATTTCTATCTCTTTTCTGTCTATAAATGCTTTCCTCTCATTCTCAGCTCTTACTTCTCTCACCGACAGCGGTACTGACACACACATGGTTACGGTTACTACAAGCCATACCACAAGTTGGGAAACGGGGCCAAATTTCTTGTAGTTTACTGTCGAGTTGAGATTTTCACAAATGTTTTATTCGTATCTTACAGAAACTAGCAGTACGGCAATAAAGTGCCTTTTAAACACGCCGCTAACGGCAATCAAGTAATTTATAGCAATACAACAATCTAAAATTTTTTTTTAAACACAGAAATTAGCAGTACGACAATAAACAACTTTTTAAAACACGCCACTAACGGCAATCAAGTAATTTATAGCAATGCAACACTATAAAATTTTTAAAAAAATAAAAAACAGAAGCTAGCAGTACGGCAATAAACTACCTTTTAAAACACGCCGCTAACGCCAATCAAAGTAATTTATAGCAATACAACAATTTAAAAAAATTTAAAGAACATTAGTAAACAGGCTACTAAAGTAAATACAGAACTTTGTTAATAAAGTACAGTGAGGTAGTGAAGCTACCAACACCGCCATTAAAAAAATTAAACAGGTCTCAGCAAACACACGATTAATGGCAGTAAAAGGAATTTACAAACTTGGAGGAATTTAAAAATTTTCAAACATAAGTGTCCTGGAATATCATTAGAATACAACAGATATGACGGACTCATGTAAGGTGGCCACAAATCACCCACTCAGGGATGCTCAGGCTAGACAGAATACTGACCAATTTAAATACGCCCATAAACAACATTGCCACTCTTAGGCTGGTCACTGCACCGACTTTTAGCCAGAGAAAACTTGTTATAAAATGGCTTAACTTGCTGACAGAATTAGAGCTAACCTCGTGCAAGGAAACATTACACCACACAGTCCTGAATGAGCGACCACATGATCAACCAACAAGAAGCATGAATTTACTCATAGCCCACGACAGAATAGCGAAACAATTAAACTGCCAAAACTACTCCTCCCATCGGACAGTAACGAGAGGAGGAGGAAAGATCACAGTCTTCAATTACACTGGTGCTGGGGACAGGAAACCCGGTCGCCGGAGGCAAAAGGCAGAAGAGACGCTGGTTACACAAAATTATTACTTAATGATTAAACCTTCCACGAACTTAACTTGCAATTATGCTCAAACAGGCAGTACACGACCTCCGATGGCAAGGATCCACACATCCGACCGCGCACGCGTCGCCAGCTTACCCAACACGCCACAGTCACGCGACAACACGCTCTGTCACCGGAGTTCACGTCTTCTCTGCAACGTTGACGGGTGGTGACCGCTCCTTCATGTTAGGTGTCTCCTTGTAAACTCCAGTGTTGAAACGGAGGATTTAAAGAAGCTTTTTAACGTCCCACCAAGGCGAAATGAACAGCAACTACTCGTGGGGCGATTCTGTATACAACTAACACACGGGGAGCTCTTCCGTCAACTCGACCCGCTCGTTACACACAACCGACATACATCACGTGGCGACTCGGTACAACCAACCACGCCTGCTTCGCGTTGGAGAGCCACACTGCCCCCCGTGTCCACCACACTCTCTGCGCACAACCCCCCCTCCCCCCCTACTTCGCGCCACCACACGAGGTTGCAACCGGTCAAAGATCTCACTTCCTCCATAGCAGTTTCCCGGAAGAAAAAACGCAGATATCGATAGCAGAGGGAAAAGACAACCAAGCAGCCACTTAATGACAGGCGACACATCAAACAAACATGTCAGGGGAAGAAAAGGAAAACCAATGCAAGCTAAACACAAGGTGTAGCACAAGTCGATACATGGCTCAGGTACAGTTATGTGTCTAAGGGAAAACAATATCGTTCCGCTTTCGTTCGAAAGTTTGTGCTCGTACATACAGCCACATACAGTGGTCAAAATATCTGTTGCATGTAGCTTTATTGTCAATACTGGACGTAATAGGAAACATAACTTATTTAGTACTGTCAGTTTCAGTCATAAGAAAAAAAATTATGATAAACACATTTTCACATGGTAAATGCAAATAAATAAATAAAACCTTACAAAATAGTCCACTGCAACCACAGCCTTCTCACTGTCATCTTCCATGGCACATCGTTTATGAACCAACTACCCCCCTCCCCCCCCTCGTGACTGGAAATACTTTTGAAAGCGGTTAGGCACACACCTCACCGCATTGTCCAGATAGCCTGTGGAATTCGTCCCAATCCTCCAGAGCGGCCTCTATGATGTCCTGTAATGTCTCAGGTGTGACAGGACAATTGCAAACCGCTCGTTTCAGCACGGTCCACGTATTCCCAATGCAGTTTGGATCTGGAGAATATAGACGCCATTCCATCCAACTGAGTCTGTGGTGCAGAAGATTGTGTTGCTGGACTTGTGCGTTGCCGTCCATCAATGTGTATCGCGCTCCAATATGTTTACCAAATGGAGCCACAATGCGTGCAACGATATCGTCCCAATACATCGCACCAGTCATTCCCCCATGTATTGCTTTAAGGGGTATCGTATGGCCTTACATGATTCCACCGCAAAAAAATTACTGAACCACGTTGATAAGGGGAGGCGGTCGACGATGCATTGTGGTTTAAACGTTGTCCTCGTTGCTTCCACATACGAATATCGGTGTTGACAGGGTCTCATAAAAAAAGATCGTTGTGTCCCACTGCTGCTTAGTCCACCAAGAGTGGGCTCATGCCCATGAGACACGAGCCTTCAGCAAACACATCAAAGAAAATGAGCCTTGAGAGCTCTTCTGGCACATAATCCCTGCTCATTGAGACTACATCGTATTGTTCAAATAACTTACGGGTTTGCTGCCGGGTGACGTCGTCGAGCACCGCTGATATTTCGAGAGGAGCACACACTGCCATTCTCAAGGCACAAATGCAAGGGAGAAAAATGTACAAGCAAATTTAATACCTCGGTTCATAGAGGAAAAACAAGAAAGACACCACACACAGAACAAGTGTCAACACAACCAAAGATAACCAACATCAGAAATATCGATGGTTACTATTAACCAACAGGTGAGGTAGCACTAATTCTGTCCCTCTGTTTTTTGATGAGAGACAGAGCCGGATTCCAAGCAGCATTTAAACAAAATCCACCATCTCTGTTTATAATGTTGCTTGATAGTCTGATTTCAACAGCTTCCTTAAAAACACTATCCCAATAGCTTGAAGTGCAAGCCAGAATATCCGTGTTGTTGTATTCCATAGGATGACCGGTGTCAAGGCAATGTTCTGCAATAGCGGATTTGCTCGGCTGTTGTAAGCGTGTATGACGCTTATGTTCAATACACCGGTCTTCCACAGTCCTGATTGTCTGACCAATATATGACATGCCACAACTGCAAGGAATACGATAGACCCCAGCCTTACGCAAACCAAGATCATCTTTTACGGACGCCAACAGGGCCTTAATTTTAGAAGGTGGTCGAAAAACACATTTCACATCATGTTTCCGCAAAATACGGCCATTCCTGTTGGAAATGCTTCCTGCGTAAGGCAAAAAGGCCGTAGACTTAGGTGCCACTTCGTTGTTATCGTCACTCACCCGTTGCACAGAAGGCTGATGGCGCAACGCACGTTTGATCTGCTTCTCACTATAACCATTCTGACGAAAGGTGACTTCGAGATGTGGTAGCTCAGCCGCCAAACTTTCAGGGTGGGCCCTGTGAACCAAGGTGCGAAGTACTTCTTCACGCTGAGCTGGATGATGACAACTATCAGCTCGCAGATACAAGTCAGTGTGGGTGGGTTTCCCATAAACAGAATGTCCCAACGTACCATCAGTCATCATTTTGACCAACACATCAAGGAAGGGAAGGCATCCATTCTTTTCCACCTCCATAGTGAACTGAATATTCGGGTGGATTGAATTCAGATGTTCCAAAAACCGGTTTAAATTCTCACTACCATGAGGCTACACGACAAAAGTATCGTCTACATATCTGAGAAAACACGCAGGTTTCAAGGTCGCTGACGCCAATGCACGTTCCTCAAAGTCCTCCATAAACAAATTGGCCACAATAGGTGACAACGGGCTTCCCATTGCAACTCCATCAGTCTGTTCGTAGTACTGACCATTGAATAAAAAGTAAGTGGAAGTCAGCACATGTCGAAACAAATTTGTTAACTCGACACCAAACTTAACCCGAATTAGCTGCAACGAATCGGAGAGAGGAACGCGAGTGAAAAGAGAAACCACATCGAAACTGACTAAAATATCAGAGTCATTCAAACGCAATCCCTGCAATCGACGTAAGAAATCTGCAGAGTTCTTAATGTGGTGTTCACACCTACCTACTAGTGGCCTCAACAAACTAGCAAGATGTTTAGCTACACGATATGTCGGAGCATCGATATTAGAAACAATAGGCCTCAACGGGACAGCCTCTTTATGGACCTTAGGGAGGCCATATAATCTAGGTGGTACAGCACAGTAAGAATTAAGACTCTTGATAGTCTCCTGTGGCAAGTTATTTGAACATTCGATTCGCCGGGAAAAGTTAAGGTCTTACATCGTATTGTTTTGACACGTGCACTCATGTAGCTGTTTGGAACTGCCGCTGTATACGTGTATCATTGTGTTGGTGGTTTCTACTTGCTGTTATATGCAGACATTTGTCCTGCACACTTGTTTTTCTTTCGCGGGCACTTCTGTGGCGGTCCTCAATTGATACTGTCTATAGAAACTTGTTCCAGATTCCAGGGACGTCACTTAGACTCAAGCGTAGATTCGCTGCGATGTCTACCTGTCTCATTCCCTGCTCCAATAGAGTGACTGTATGGAGCATCTGATCGCAGTTTATTGTTGTGGGAGACGTCCTGAAGCAACAGAACTCTAGTAATGAGACAGAGCAGAAATACTGCAATAAGTTGTCTATAAGTTCGGAATATAAACATAAAATCTGAATAAAAATGTATTCTTACTTACTGAAATCATTCAATCCTTCTACCGAAGCATTGTAACTTCTGGTACTGAGAGGCTTAGTGGTGAACAGTGCACCTTAGAGTGATGCGGTAGATTTAGAGTTCCCAGACGTGTGGCCTTAACCGGACATGTCCGTGTTTTTATGTTCGTGTCCGGCCAAATATATACAAGTACGGCCTGTCTAGCTTTTCTTAGGCTTTTTTTGGTGATGAAGTAAAGAACGCACAAGCTAATGACGTAAGCCCGAAAAATAAGTATAAGGAGGAATAAGGAGATATACTACAGGGATATACGAGGTGATCAAAAACGGTCTGAAAAGCTTGTAAGGGCGTTACAGGGTAGCTTGTGCTGTTGTGAGCGCAAATTCAAGAGGCCCGCTGGATACAATTAGTGTCAGTTGTTTTCATAGCATAGATCACGAGTGGGCAGCCACCTGAGATTACCCATCTCATTGCCGTATTTTGTTTACCTTGTTCTTTCTTAACATTACTAAATAATTGGTATCTGTTACAGACGTATTAGAACACAGCAGCTGTTGAAACTGGAGGTAATTTATAATGAAATAGGCGCAACCACTTGTTTTTATAGGCATTTATTTTTCCATGATAACATTTAAAGATGTCTGGCAACCCATCTTCGTATGTTCATATTCATTTACGTGCCGTGAACTTTTTTTTTTTTTATTTATTAATGTCGGTACAGGATTTTTGGCAGAAACTTTTAAGACGGCTAATGTAAAACGTAGCAAGAATGTACACTCAAAAATGCGTGCTTTGAGGAATAATTTGTTGGCGTGACTTGTCGGGAAATCAGTATAATTCAAATGGGTGCGGTAATCCTACAATGATAATGTCACAGACGCTATAGTTTTGACTTTATGCGCTAGGATCGCTGCTGTCACGTCTTATGACGAGGCGGCCCGCGAGCTTGCAACGACCTCGGCTAACTTCAATGTTAATAACTCGAAAACGGCGCAACTTACCGAATTTTTATTAACAATTGTTTCTCAGCACAATCTACCGCATCACCCTCACAAGCTTGTGAGACTCACAGACTGTTTCTGACTACCCTGTATAGACTACCACAGCTATTCTTATGTCTGTGTCATGTGTTACGCAATGTTACAATAACGCTAAGCGCAGAGCGAGTGTGGCAAAGTAGAATGTGCCAATCAGCCGGTGGAGACCCGTCCGACACGCTCGCGCGTCGCTGCTATTCGTGTAGGGATGAGGGTTAAAGGCCGGTTCCCACTAGAGCGCGGCAGCGCGTCGTGCGGCAGCGGCAGCGGCAAGCGTTTTCTGCTTTGACGCGGCGGCTCGCGGAATTTGCGTTCCCATCTGGAAGCGGCAGACGCTAGCGGTAGCCAATGACGGACAGCCACTGAGGTACGGGGTGGGACCCACCGAAACGACCAGTGTGTTTGAATAACTATATCTTATACCTACATGAAGGAAAGACGAAGTTGGGTGAAGACATACAGATTTTTCATTTTCTGTACAATGTACTCTTTTACATATTTCATTATTCATGTTTTCTCATTTCAACATAAACAGATTTCATGACTACCGTTCATGATTGTTCACTATCTCCTAACACATTGAAAAAATGTACGGTAAAAGAGATTATTCAGATAGTTAAGCGAGACAAAAATTTAAAGTGTGATACGGTAGCAGGTACAGGAAAACACTAAAAACACAAAGGCTTGGGGAAAGGGATGAAAGTGGAAGCCACCTGATAGAATTTCGCACAGAGCATAATGTAATCATCGCCAGCACCTTGCTTAAGAATCATGAAAGAATAATACATACTTGGAACAAAGTTTTCGAAACCAGATTTTAAATTATAAGATATTTCCTGGTGCAGACGCAAACCTACAATAATTTATTGGTTACGAGCTGCGGTTTACAACTAAAGAGACAGTAAACGGTAGCAAATTAAGGAAATGGAACTTGAATAAGTCAAGACCCACAGTTTTTCGATAATCTTAAAGTTACCGTAATGCAACGACTCACTGAAACAGAGAAAGGAATCCGCTAGAATACGAATGGATATCTTTGAGAGAAAAAGTGGTGAATGCAGCAGAGTATGTGAACGGGAAGAAGGTACAGTAGAAATCGTTAGATAAAACGTGATATATTAAATTTGACACGAGGGAAATATATAAAAATGCAGCAAATAAAGTAGGCCATGGGAAATAGATATGTCTAAACATGACGTTGACAGAAAGTCCAAAATTGCAACGCGATTTTGCACTTGGAAAACAGGGGAATGAAAATGAGAAAGAACAAAGAAAACTTTGCTCAAAGGAGAAGCAACTGTCAAGGACTCATCTGGCAAGCCAGAACTAAGCAAATAAGAGAAGACTAGAAAGTGGAAGGAATATGTAGAGAGGAGAGGGGGAGGGGTTGTACAAACTAACATAAGCACAATGTTAGATTCCTGTGAAATGTCTGAACATGCAAGGCAATACTGATCCTACCACTTAGTTAAGTAGACACAGTGAAGAACTGCGAAACTGTGTTTATAGCATTTGCATGTTTAGAGAAAGATTTTGACAATCTTAATTAAAACATTATTTGAAGCTCTAAAACATAGGGCCACAAGATTATCTACAACTTGTACAGAAACCAAACTGCATTTCTAAGACTTCAGTGACTTGCAAGGGAAGCAGTAATTTTACAGAGGTATTTGTGTGGAGTGCAGCCTTGTATGTAAGTGAAACGTGGGCTATGAACAGTTCTGTCAAGAAGACAATGGACGCTTTCAAAACGTGGTGATCAATAAGAATGCTGAAAATTAGATATGAGGATCGTGTAACTAAAGAAGAGGAACGGAATTAAATAGAGCAGGAAGAGGAAGAGGAAATTACGGCACAACTTTGACTACAAGAGGGGTAAGTTGACAGGACATATTATGAGGCGTCAAAGAGTGAGGACAAAGGGGTTGGGTGATAGTATTCTGATAATAATCATCTGTTGAAATGCTATTCTGCTATTTTATCGATTAATGTAAGCAGTGAATTTACTCTTCCATGCACTTCTCCACAAAACATTTAAACCAAAACTGAAATCAGCTGAACACCAAATCTTTCAACCACTGTCTGACAACTACAGCATTCTCTTTCAACTTTCTATAACTATCACTGGCTTGCCACACACACATAAAGATATAAGGAGGACAGAAATAAACAAACATTTGTTTTCAGCATATAATTCTTTAGATTGGCAACATGCACATAAACAAACCAAACAGGAAGGGACATGAGGTGAACACACTGTAGTTATGACTTCAAATCAGTGTTTTCAATAAAATGTCTACAGCTAGTGACAGAAGAAAAAAGAGTGAACATGAAAATGTACTTATGTTCCATAATCTAAGTTTTAGTTCAACCTCCAGCATGTGACCAGGTGAGGGGAAACGCAGATGTCCGCCAAAAACTCGATTCACTGTAAATAATCAGTTACTCACGTAAAAAAAGATGTGAACTGTTTTATGATCTGCAAGTATCACATATCAAAACAAAACTGAATCCTTCTAGATTCCACCGAAGATGCCTTAAAGTAAAAGATGAAACGCGTCTTGAACCAATTAAGTACACTGGATAAAGAAAAAAACGTTTGTTACTTCCAAAGGAAATAATCAATAGCTGTAGATAATTAGCAAATTACATCTTATGACATACCAGCATATTAGTCTCGGTTTAAGATCTCATTACACATGCTATTAAATGCTGTTTAAAAAAATTCATCTATCCCTTCCGAAAAAACTGTAGTTTCTTTCATATCTTGGTAGTTAAACAGATTTTGGATATTTATCATGCGACGAAATACCTGAGTTTTTACAAGTTATCGTTTGCAAAAAAACACGTTTCGATTTCTTGAACAGTTTACAAAATTTGCAGTTGATACAACCACATGGTTTACGACGAGCAGGACGAAAGTATCAGTTGCGTAGCGAGCGACCCGCGCGCGGTCACCGCACAGCCCGTCCGCCGACATTTCATCCAATATCTCGAGAACGGTGATAGCTATCGATCTGCTCTCAGCTTTAAAAACAATTTCGATATGTTGACTAAATTTCATACGCAATAATGTATTACCTAAAATGAACTGTACGCAAAGTCCACGCAATGCGTTTTTACCTCTGCACACTCATTCAAATTTCGTGTAAAGGTTTACGCAAATGCGATACAGCAAGTAACCACGACGAATAACGAAAATAAATTCGGTCCTTTATCGAGAGAAGATATCAGGCTGTAACATGTCCAAGAATCAAATTTTTCTACCGAATAGTTTCCTTGGAATCGGATGATAAGTATTTCATAGCTGCCGCCGCGTCCGCGCCAGCGGTTCGGCGAAAGTTCGTGTGGCCCGGGGGGGGTCCGTACCTGACGTCACGCTCAGCGCGTTCTGTGATTGGCGGCGCGCACCTGGAGCGCGGCACGCGGCAGCGGAAGCGGTTCGACATGGTCAAACCGCGACGCAGAGCCCGCCGCGCCTTGCCGCTGACGCCATTTCCATGGCAACCACGCCGCTGACGCGCGTTTTTGACGCGCGGCAGCCCTAGTGGGAACCGGCCTTAAGGCCGGTTCCCACTAGAGCGCGGCAGCGCGGCGTGCGGCAACGGCAGCGGCAAGCGTTTTCCGCGTTGACGCGGCGGCTCGCGGAATTGGCGTTCCCACCTGGAAGCGGCAGATGCGAGCGGTAGCCAATGACGGACAGCCGCTGAGGTACGGGCTGGGACCCACCGAAACGACCGGTGTGTTTGAATAACTATATCTTACACCTACATGAAGGAAAGACGAAGTTGGTGAAGACATACCAATTTTTCCTTTTCCGAACATTGTACTCTTTCACATATTTCATTATTCATGTTTTCTCATTTCACCATAAACAGATTTCATGACTACCGTTCATTGTTCACTATCTCCTAACACATTGAAACAATGTACGACAAAAGAGATTATTCAGATGGTTAAGCAAGACAAAAATTTAAAATGTGATACGGTAGCATGTACAGGTAAACAGTAAGAACACAAAGGCTTGGGGGAAGGGATGAAAGTGGAAGCCACCTGATAGAATTTCGCACAGAGCATAATGTAATCATCATCAGCACCTTGCTTAAGAATCATGAAAGAATAATATATTTTTGGAACAAAGTTTTCGAAACCAGATTTTAAATTATAAGACATTTCCCGGTGCAGACGCTAACCTACAATAATTTATTGGATACGAGCTGCAGTTTACAACTAAAGAGACAGTAAACGGTAGCAAATTAAGGAAATGGAACTTGAATAAGTCAAGACCCACAGTTTTTCGATAATCTTAAAGTTACCGTAATGCAACTACTGACAGAAACAGAGGAAGGAATCCGCTAGAATACGAATGGATATCTTTGAGAGAAGAAGTGGTAAATGCAGCAGAGTATGTGAACGGGAAGAAGGTACAGTAGAAATCGTTAGATAAAACGTGATATATTAAATTTGACACAAGGGACAATATAAAAAAGTAGCAAATAAAGTAGGCCATCGGAAATAGAAATGTCTAAATATGACGTTAACAGAAAGTCCAAAATTGCAATGCCATTTTGCTCTTGGAAAACATAGGGGAATGAAAAATGAGAAAGAACAAAGAAAACTTTGCTCAAAGGAGAAACAACTGTCAAGAACTCATTTGGCAAAGCCAGAACTAAGCAAATGAGAGAAGGCTAGAAAGTGGAAGGAATATATAGAGAGGAGAGGGGGAGGGGTTGTACAAACTAACATAAGCACAATATTAGATTCCTGTGAGATGTCTGAACACGCAAGGCAATACTGATCCTACAACTTAGCTAAGTAGACACACTGAAGAACTGCGAAACTGTGTTTATAGCATTTGCATGTTTAGAGAAACGTTTTGACAATCTTAATTAAAACATTCTTTGAAACTCTGGAGATGTCATCGACAAAACACAGGGCCACAAGATTATCTACAACTTGTACAGAAACCAAACTGCATTTCTAAGACTTCAATGACTTGAAAGGGAAGCAGTAATTGAGAAGGCAGAAGTAGAGAGGATATAAAATGAAGACTGTGAATAACAACAAAAGCATTCTGAAAAAGAAAATTTGTTCACATCGAATATAAATTCTAATGACTGGGTAGTATTTTACAAAGGTATTTGTGTGGAGTTCGGTATTTGTGTGGAGTGCAGCCTTGTATGTAAGTGAAACGTGGGCGATGAACAGTTCTGTCAAGAAGACAGTGGACGCTTTCAAAATGTGGTGATCAATAAGAATGCTGAAGATTAGATATGAGGATCGTGTAACTAAAGAAGAGGAACGGAATTAAATAGAGCAGGAAGAGGAAGAGGAAATTACGGCACAACTTTGACTACAAGAGGGGTAAGTTGACAGGACATATTATGAGGCGTCAAAGAGTGAGGACAAAGGGGTTGGGTAATAGTATTCTGATAATAATCATCTGTTGAAATGCTATTCTACTATTTTATCTATTAATGTAAGCAGTGAATTTACTCTTCCATGCACTCCTCCACAAAACATTTAAACCAAAACTAAAATCAGCTGAACACCAAATCTTTCAACCACTGTCTGACAACTACTGGATTCACTTTCAACTTTCTATAACTATCACTGGCTAGCCACACACACATACAGATATAAGGAGAACAGAAATAAACAAACATTAGTTTTCAGCATATAATTCTTTAGGTTGGCAACATGTACATAAACAAACCAAACAGGAAGGGACATGAGGTGAACACACTGTAGTTACGACTTCAAATCAGTGTTTTCTGTAAAATGTCTACAGCTAGTGACAGAAGAAAAAAAAAAAGAACATGAAAATGTGCTTATGTTCCATAATCTAAGTTTTAGTTCAACCTACAGCATGTGACCAGGTGAGGGGAAACGCAGATGTCTGCCAATAACTCGATTCACTGTAAGTAATCAGTTATTCACGTAAAAAAGATGTGAACTGTTTTATAATCTGCAGCTATCACATATCAAAACAAAACTGAATCATTCTAGAATCCACCGAAGATGCCTTAAAGTAAAAGGCGAAACGCGTCTTGAACCAATAAAGTACACTGGATAAAGAAAAAAACGTTTGTTACTTTCAAAGGAAATAATCAGTAGCTGTAGATAATTAGCAAATTACATCTTATGGCATACCAGTAAATTAGTCTCGGTTTAACTTATAATTCCACATGCTATTAAATGCCGTTTAAAAAAATTCATCAATCCCTTCCGAAAAACTGTAGTTTCTTTCATATCTCGGTAGACAAAAAGATTTTGGATATTTATCATGTGACGAAATACATGACTTTTTACAAGTTATCGTTTGCAAAAAAACACTTTTCGATTTCTGAACCGTTTACGAAATTTGCAGTTGATACAACCACATGGTTTACGATGAGCAGGACGAAGTATCGGTCGCGTCGCAAGCGACCCGCGCACGGTCCCCGCACAGCCCATCCGCCGACGTATCATTCAATATCTTGAGAACGGTGATAGCTATCGTTCTGCTCTCAGCTTTAAAAACAATTTCGATATGTTGACTAAATTTCATACGCAATAATGTATTACCTAAAATGAACTGTACGCAAAGTCCATGCAATGCGTTTTTACCTCTGCACACTCATTAAAATTTCGTGTAAAGGTTTACGTAAATGCGATACAGCAAGTAACCACGACTAATAACGAAAAGAAATTTGGTCCTTCATCGAGAGAAGATATCAGGCTGTAACATTCCCAAGAATCAAATTTTTCTACCAAGTCGTTTCCTTGGAATTGGATGATAAGTATTTCATGGCTGCCGCCGTGTCCGCGCCAGTGGTTCGGCGTAAGGTCGTGTGGCCTGGGGTTCCGTACCTGACGTCACGCTCAGCGCATTCTGTGATTGGCGGCGCGCACCTGGAGTGTGGCACGCGGCAGCGGAAGCGGTTCGACATGGGCAAACCGCGACGCAGAGCCCGCCGCGCCGTGCCGCTGACGCCGTTTCCATGGCAACCACGCCGCTGACGCGCGGTTTTGACGCGCGGCAGCCCTAGTGGGAACCGGCCTTTAGTTAGGAAGAATACTGAGCACCTAAGAAGACCAGAGCCGAATTCAGGATTTTGGTCTCTGGGGGAGGAGGTCTGCAATCATAAAAATGTTGTATCATAGAGACAAAAAAGTTTTCATGAGTGAACAACGTTATTTTCTTGATCTTTTCTGCTATCTGTCTGTCTATTGACTTTGACCAATATCTATCGAGGTCAGCTAAGGGGATGAGCAATATTGGAAATCGTGTTTCGACATTCTGGTAAAATTCTGGGACAGGTGTGTATCCGGCATCAGTTCATGAGTTAAATTTTCTGAAGCATTCCGTTTATTACAAAAATAAAATAAAACCGCGTCCACAGCACTATTTCTGTTGTTGTTTCTAACTTTATTCCTTGTGTGATGTAAAACTAGGACGGCTTAACACTAGCTCGAATTCGTCCATCTTGTAGCAAAAGCATAGCCTCGTTGAAACGCTTTCTGGTCCAGATTTTATTGCCACAGACAAAGCTCGTCAACATTGCTGCATTGAGAGTGCAATAGACGGTTGTAGCAATATTAGGTATGGCAATAGCCATATGGTTTGCCTGGGCAATATTAGTGATGTTGCAGATAGTTGCCGAAATATTCCCGAGGGCACTTGTATTCCTCAAAGAGTAGAAGTATTTCTGATTATTGTTACATGTCTCTTCTGGCGGTTGCGTCATTGTGTCGCGCCGACAGCACTGTCAAGTTAAATGTTGAGATCTGTTACCGGAGATGGACACGTTTAAGTCAAGGTGGGAAATGTTCAAGCAGTTATATAGAGGTGTATATTATTTTTTTATATAAAGCTTAATTAGAAGATGTAAATTAGACAATTTTTCACGTTAAGCAAAAGTAATTTTACGGGACGAGATGTCACCTTATGTAAATCGTGTGAATAGCAATTGTTAGAGTGGATACCAACATGCGGGATAACTTACAGGCGACATAACAGTACACATAAAGTTTTCGTCATATTCGTACTGAAGCAACAGAAATGAAATGTGACTTCTCTGGAATAAATAGACTTATGGAAATGGTTGAATCATCAACTTGCTGGGACTGATCTGTTCGTTAGTGTTGTTCCACATGAAAAAGATGATGTTATCTTCTAATTAACCCAACATTGCTAAACTTTTGAAATTGGTACCAATTCGTGGTTCCTGCCAATCTGATATTTATTGTCATTATAGGGTGAAGTGTTGGCAGAAGAGCCAACACCGTGTTGCTAGAGGAGGCCGAAATGCACGCTTTTAAGCTCACGCAGGCTGGCGTGAGGTCTGGAACATTACAAGGAAATGAGAACTTAGAAAAACAGACGCAGTTGCTATAATACTTAACTTAAATCCATAATTGGTGTACATCTGTCTTGACTATACATGCTGCACAAGCTAAATATCAAATGCTATGGCGCCTTGCTAGGTCGTAGCAAATGACGTAGCTGAAGGCTATGCTAACTATCGTCTCAGCAAATGAGAGCGTAATTGTCAGTGAACCATTCCTAGCAATGTCGGCTGTACAACTGGGGCGAGTGCCAGGACGTCTCTGTAGACCTGCCGTGTGGTGGCGCTCGGTCTGCAATCAGTGACAGTGGCGACACGCGGGTCCGACATGTACTAATGGACCGCGGCCAATTTAAAGCTACCACCTAGCAAGTGTGGTGTCTGGCGGTGACACCACATTCCTCCCCCACAAATCGGCGTACGGTTGTGTTATAAGGCTTCCGCCCGCCGTGGGGAGGACCCCGTGTTGACGTATGGGACGAGGTGGGAAGCCTAACAACAGGCAGGGCTGTGCCACCCGCACCTGGCCATACGGTCCAAGGGGAGCTAGGAAACGCCTGAAAACCTAGTCCAGGGTGCACGCCAACATGCAGTGTATGCGCCCTTAGAGAGACTGGAGGGGCCTAAGATTCGACCTCCATCGGGGCGGGGCAGCCGACGGGCGAAGACGACATCTGGTCCGGAGCGGGCAAGAATTCCATGTCGGAGGACAGCTGGTCACGGGAAGCGATCGACGGCGCGTGACCCAGGGAGGCGCTTGGCGGCTGCAGCGAAGCATCCACTGCGGGCGTCGCCGGCGGCAGAACAGGCGGCGGCGGCGGCGCGTCGCCATGGAGCAAAATGGAAGGCAGCGTCGGTAACACATGGGGATGAGGCGAGCCAGTAGATGGGTCCCCAGGACGCTGACCGGACGGCACCGTCGCTGAAAGCAGATGGGGAGCGGCAGAACCCGTGCGACGACAGAGGCGCAGCTGATTGAGATGCCGACTCACCTCACCAGAGGCCCCCAAAACCAGATACATAGCGCGGCCGAGGCAGCGAAGAATGCGCCCTGCGAGCCAACGCCGTCAACCTCGATAGTTGCGATAGTATACAACGTCACCTGTAGCAAAAGCAGGTGGGTGCCGCTGCACAGGAACCTGATGCGGCGGATGTAACAAAGACATCAAGGTTCGATGAGGACGACCGTGGAGCAACGCAGCCGGCGAGCGACCATCTCGGGGCTGAGAGCGATACGAAGACAAAAAGAGCAACAACGCATCCTCCCGAGAATGCGACTCTTTCAACTTCAACATCTGTGACTTGAAAGTCTGGACCAATTGTTCGGCGGCACCGTTTGACTGAGGCGAAAACGGCGCGGATGTCAGATGTTGAATACCATTGGCCTAGCAGAATGACTGAAATTCTGCGGACATGAATTGTGGGCCATTGTCGGAAACAATAGTCTGTGGAAGACCTTCAATGCAAAAAAAAAGCCGATAACGCTTGGATGGTGGCAGATGACGTCGTGGAAGGCATCCGGACAACAAAAGGAAAATTACTGATAGAATCGACCACAACCAACCATCGAGCATTCCAGAAGGGACCAGCAAAATCGATGTGTATGCGTTGCCAAGGGGAAGTGGCTTTCGGCCATGCAAAGAATTTCCGCGGCGGTGCGGATTGTTGTTCGGCACACGCCATGCAAGAAGAGCACATATTCGTAATCACAGCATCGATTCCGAACCAAGTACAGTGCTGACGAGCAAGTTGTTTCGTTCGCACTATACCCCAATGTCCTTGGTGGAGAAGCCGTAAGACAGAGGACTGTAACGAACGTGGGACCACGACCCGGGACTGATCATTATCAGAACGCAACAGCAAAACACCACGTCGAACAAAAAGTCTCTCCTTGTGAGCAAAAAATCGGCGAACCAACGGATCCTCGATCCGTGACTTTGACAAGGGCCATTGAGTAGCAACAAAACGCAAAACGGTAGCAAGGACAGGGTCAGCAGCTGTGGCTGTAGCTACACGACGAAAATCAATCGGAAATGATTCGACCACTTCATCGGTTTCCGCATCAATGAACATGCGAGCAAGTTCGGAAGAATCGAATGCTCTATCCTCAGCAAAAGGCAAACGGGACAACGCATCGGCGTTTCCGTGCTTAGCAGTGGACCGATGCAAGATATCGTAGCAGTACTGCGAGAGGAAAATAGACCAGCGAATGAATTTCTGCGCTGTACGTGGAGGTACAGGCTTGTTCGGATGAAAAAGCGATGTCAAAGGTTTGTGGTCTGTGATGATGGTAAAGTGACGACCATGCAAGAAATCATGAAACTTTGTAACACCAAATACGAGAGCCAAAGCTTTATTCTCGATCTGGGAATAATTTCTTTTCGCAGACGAGAGCAATTTGGACGCAAAGGCAATGGGCGATCATGCGATCCATCTTTCTGCGCAAGCACAGCACCGATCCTGAAATCCGATGCATCTACCATTAACAAAAGGGGTTTCTGGGGATCGAATGGCATAAGGCAAGTATTGGAAGGCAACGCCGATTTCAACTGGCGAAAGGCGCGTTCGCATTCCGTCGTCCAGAGCGAACGGAACACCTTTACGGTGTAAGCGATGCAGCGGAGCTGAAATGGAAGAGGCATGTGGGACATATCTGTGATAATAGTTAATTTTTCCCAGCACACTCTGTAGCTGCTTCAAATTCTGCGGCGGAGGCAAGTCTTGTATGGCACGGAGGTGCTCTGGACTAGGATGTATGCCTTGGGCATTGAGTACGTGGCCCAGATATGGTAAGTCACGAGCAAAAAACACACATTTGTCCTTCTGCAAGCGAAGACCATTTTGTCGCAAGACCTTAAATAATGTTCGGAGGTTGGCTAAATGTTCTTCTTCTGTCTTTCCGGAGATCACAATATCGTCCAGATAGTTTGCTGCAGTAGGGACCGACGCACAAACAGTTTGCAGATATTGCTGAATCAGTGCAGGGGCGGATGCACACCCGAATGGCAGTCTTTTGAATCGGTACAAACCAAGATGCGTGTTAACCACCAAGACGCGCTGGGATTCGTTGTCCACTGGTATTTGCAAGTACGCATCTGCTAGGTCCAACTTCGAAAAATATTTACCCGGGCACAGTTTGTCAAAAAGATCTTCCGGTCGGGGTAAAGGATAAGTTGCAATCACTAGTTGTGGATTCACCGTTGCCTTGAAGTCCACACAAAGTCTCAGTTTTCCGGAAGGTTTCGGCAAAATTACTAAGGGTGATGCCCAGAGAGAAGCCTGCACACGTTCAATCACACCTTGTGATTCCAAATCGTGTAATGTTCTTGCGATCTCATCACGCAATGCGTGGGGAACATTGCGCGCTCTGAAAAATTTCGGATGCGCGTTTACTTTCAGTTCCAAATGTGCTTTATAGTTCTTAGCGCAACCTAGGCCCGGTGCAAAAATGTCTTCAAATTCTTCACATAGACGAGAAACACTGGCTGAAGGCACAGTCTGGTTCACTGATAGGACCTGATTGACTATAGACAAGTGAAACAACTGAAATAAATCTAATCCAAACAAGTTCACAGCAGAAGAAGAACGAAGGACGTAAAATTACACAAGTTTTGTTTGTCCCTTGTATGTTGCAAGAAGGCTGCACTGTCCTAACACAGGGATCTTGTGACCTGAATATGTAGTTAGCTTAACATGTGCGGCACGCAACGGAGGTTTGCCCAGCTGTTGGTACGTGTCATGATTGATTAGTGAAACCGCAGCTCCTGTATCGAGCTGGACGGTATCACTTTGCCTTGAATATCCAAGTCCACAAAAAGTTTATTGTCCTGTTGACGACAAGAGCGACTGTCTGGTGCAACGTGAGTTGACACTGGTACAGAATCACTTGCGACGTGACGTGATTTCCGGCGACGTCGACGCACACTATTTGTGGGACGAACACAGTCACTGTTAGAGAGAGTGGCACTGGGCGGAGTGGAATTAACTACATGAATTTCCATGGGCGACGGTTCACGAGCCTCAGTATTCTTGGTTCGATTCCGCTTCCGGCGCGAAGCAAAGGGCCTGGAATGGTTGTGAGTGTCCGATCTAAGCTTTTTCTGGCAAACACTCTGAACATGTCCTTTTTTATTACAGAAAAAGCAAATAGCCTGGCGTGACCAGCAATTGTCACGCGAATGTCTAGTAGCACACCGCGGGCATGATTTTACCACTGCATTTGCTTGCTTGCGCGGCACACGCGGCTGCGCGGATGGGCGCATCTAATGCAGACAAAATTTCTTCGTAGGACAGAGTTGCTACGTCGCGTCGGGGAAATAATTTCACTATCACACGGTACGTGTGCACCCCGACGGATGCTAACAAAAAAGGCTGCCGCTCGTTACCTTGAATTCTGTAGGCGGCGAGATGGAATCCAAATTGGCGTGACCACTCCGTCCAGCTTTCCAGTGCCGCATCAAAAGGACGAAAAGGTGGTGCAACTGCGTGTTGTGGCTGCGGTAGCGGTGAAGCGGCGGCCACCGCATCGTTTTCCATTGCACGTTGACCCTGGACGAGCTGTCCAAGGGCATCCAATAAGGCCTGCGCCTGCTGATTCTGCAAGTGATAAAATTCGGACAGTACATCTGGAGAATGTGGCGAAGCCATGACACAAGTAATGTAAGCAAATATAAAGAAGAAGACCCTTCTTAGACTCATCCCATCCTCGTCGCCAACATCGTGATGCTAGAGGAGGCCGAAACGCACGCTTTTAAGCTCACGCAGGCTGGCGTGAGGTCTGGAACATTACAAGGAAATGAGAACTTAGAAAAACGGACGCAGTTGCTATAATACTTAACTTAAATCCATAATTGGTGTACATCTGTCTTGACTATACATGCTGCACAAGCTAAATATCAAATGCTATGGCGCCTTGCTAGGTCGTAGCAAATGACGTAGCTGAAGGCTATGCTAACTATCGTCTCGGCAAATGAGAGCGTAATTGTCAGTGAACCATTCCTAGCAATGTCGGCTGTACAACTGGGGCGAGTGCCAGGACGTCTCTGTAGACCTGCCGTGTGGTGGCGCTCGGTCTGCAATCACTGACAGTGACGACACGCGGGTCCGACGTATACTAACGGACCGAGACCGATTTAAAGGCTACCACCTAGCAAGTGTGGTGTCTGGCGGTGACACCACATAGGGCATAAAACAGGACATTTTATAGGCTGCTTAATTTTGTATGTGACATACCATAGGAGACTTTATAATTGTCCCACACAGATGGTTTTTTATGGACAGATCCTTAACAGACAAGTGTGAGGTCAGTGATATAATAAAAATGCCCTTAGGAATCTCAAATGTTAATGTAAATCCCAGTACTGGTAATCAAATAAATTACAGCAACAAACATTTTTCTGTTTCCCATAAAAATATTCAGTCAATAACAAACAAAGTTGTAGATTAGATTAGTTTAGTACTTGTGCCATAGATCATGAATATGACACTTCGTAAAGATGTGGACTAGTCAGGTTAATAAAAGGTGTCTATACAAGATATTACATTAGACAGAATATTACATGACATTCAACATTTGTGTGTGTGTGTGTGTGTGTGTGTGTGTGTGTGTGTGTGTGTGTGTGTGGAGGTTGGGAAATTACCCACTTACTATATCCAAAAATTCATCTAATGAGTAGGAGGAGTTGCCATTAAGAAATTCTTTTAATTTCCTTTTAAATGCTATATGGCTATCTGTCGGACTTTTGATGCTATTAGGTAAGTGACCAAAGACTTTTGTGGCAGCATAATTAACCCCCTTCTGAGCCAAAGTTATATTTAACCTTGAGTAGTGACGATCATCCTTTCTCCTAGTGTTGTAGCCATGTACACTGCTATTACTTTTGAATTCGTTTCATAAGTGAATATATATATATATATATATATATATATATATATATATATATATATATATATATATATATATATATTCACTTATGATATATATTGTGAGGCTACAGTGAAGATTTCTAGCTCTTTAAATAAGTGTCTGCAGGATGATCTTTGGTGAGCTCCAGCAATTATTCTGATTACACACTTTTGTGCAATGAACATTCTTTTACTCAATGATGAGTTACCCCAGAATATGATGATGCCATACGAAAGCAGAGAATCAAAATAGACGTGGTAAGCTAATTTACTCAGATGTGTATCACCAAAATTTGCAATGACCCTAATAGCATAAGTAGCTGAACTCAGACTTTTCAGCAGATCCTCAGTGTGTTTTTTTCCAGTTCAACCCCTCATCAATGCATACACCTAGAAATTTTAAATATTCTACCTTAGCTACCGATTTCTGATTGAAGTCTATATTTATTAATGGGGTCATTCCATTTACTGTGTGGAACTGTATATACTGTGTTTTATCAAAGTTTAATGAGAGCCCATTTGCAGAGAACCACTTAATGATTTTCTGAAAAACATCGTTTACAATTTCACCAGTTAATTCTTGTCTGTCGAGTGTGACAGCTATACTTGTACCATCGGCAAAAAGTACTAGCTTTGCATCTTCGTGAATATAGAATGGCAAGCCATCAATATATATTAAGAACAGAAGAGGACCCAAGACTGAACCTTGCGGCACCCCATTCTTGATTGTTCCCCAGTTTGAGAAATCACCAGTTTTTTGCATATTATGTGAACTGTTTATTTCAACTTTCTGCACTCTTCCAGTTAGGTATGATTTAAACCATTTGAGCCCTGTCCCATTCATACCACAGTACTTGAGTTTATCTAGAAGTATTCCATGATTTACACAATCAATAGCCTTTGATAGATCATAAAAAATCCTAACGGGTGACTTCTGGTTGCTCAGAGCATTTAATATTTCATTAGTGAAAGTATATATAGCATTTTCCGTTGAAAAATCCTTCTGTAAACCAAACTGACATTTTGTTAAAACTTTATTTTTACGAAGGTGTGAAGCAACTCTACAATACATTACTTTTTCAAGAGTTTTGGATAAGGCAGTCAGAAGGGAGATTGGGCAGTAGTTGTTGACATCAGACGTATCCCCTTTTTTATGCAGTGGTATAACAATGGCATACTTCAGTCTATCTGGGAAAATACCCTGCTTCAAAGAGCTATTACATATGTGGCTAAGAATCCCACTTATTTCTTGGGAACAAGCTTTTATTATCCTGCTGGAAATGCCATCAATCTCATGTGAGCTTTTATTCTTGAGAGAGTTTATTATCTTCCTAATTTCAAATGGAGAGGTGGGTAGAATTTCAATTGTATCAAAAGGTGTGGGTAAGGCCTCTTCAATTAACTGCCTTGCTTCTTCTAATGAACATTTAGATCCTATTTTCTCTACAACATTCAAAAAATGATTATTCATAATGTTTTCGACTTCCGGCTTGTTGTTTATCAAGTTTCCATTCGCTTTGATGGTGATGCCATCATCCTGTACTCTTGGTTGTCCTGTCTCCCTTGTAATAATATTCCAAATTGTTTTGATTTTGTTATCAGAGGTATTAATCTCAGACATGATGCACATGCTTCTGGACTTTTTAATAACCTTTCTTGATGTGGCACAGTAGTTTTTATAATATTTGGCTGTTTCTGGGTCATTACTCCTTCTTGTTGTTAGATACAGTTCCCTTTTGTGGTTGCAAGATATTTTTATTCCTTTAGTAAGCCAAGGTTTTTTGCATAGTTTCTTATAATTAGATCTAACTAATTTCTTGGGGAACTACTTACTAAATACAGAACTTAACTTTACTAATATTCTGTGCATTACAGAACACTGGCTAAATAATGACCAAATTGACTTTTTCTATACCAGGATACACACTAGCAAAGTACTTCTGTAGAAGCAGCTATAAAAATGAAGGTACCACAATGTTCATCAAGCATGGGTTAAAACATAAATCAATCAATAAGTTTCAACATCTCAGTGCAGAAACAGGCTTTGGGGTGGCTCTCATTGAACTCAGTGAGGCAAATACAGTTGTAGCATGTATTTATCGCTCCACAAATGGAAATTTTGACTCATTTCTAAGCAAGCTTGAATATGTCCTAAACAGGCTTCATCTAGACAAAAATCAGTAGTACTTTGTGGGGACTTCAACATTGATTTTCTTGGAACAAGCAAAAGAAAACAACTATTGTTCACCCTCACAGATACTTTCAAATTAAAACAGACTATAACAGTCCCAACAAGAATCACAAAAACTACTGCTTCTGCCTTGGATCACATATTTGTGAACATAAGTTGTACTAAAAAGTGTATAAGTACAAAACTTAATGATCATGAAGCTCAAGTTGCCACCATCCAAAGCCACTTACTGCCCAACCAGAACTATAAAAGAACTATAACAGCAAGACAGTTTCATACACACAATACAGAAACATTCAACTCCGTGTTATCAGGAGAAATGTGGGAAGAAGTTTTGCGAATAGATGACACAAAAAGTTTGAGAAATTCTCTAGCAACTTCGTTGATTACTTTGAAATTGCATTCCCTCTCAAAACACTAGAAATAACAGGCACAACCAAAAAAGCAAAGCTATGGATAACAACAGGGACCAAATTTTAAGTGTGAGGAAATGAGAATTACTCAAATACAGGTAAAACAATAACATACACCCTCTTCTAAACAGTTACATACAGGAATATGTACAAAAGAGTGATACGACAGGCAAAAAAAATAAAAAAAAATAAAAAAAAAATAAAAGAAGGCCCCTGATAAGTTCATAACAGAATATAAAAGCCAAGCAGTATGGAAAGTCTTAAAGAAGGAAGCAAATAAAAGTGTCCCATAAAATGGAAAATATCACTCTTAACCATAAGAACAAGACTATAACTGATCCCCAACACATCGCAAATATTTTTAAATATGACTTTGCAGAGATCAAAAATAATTTGTTAGTCAGTGACAAAACAGATACTAAAAAGAAACAGAAAAACAAAGTGCACTCATGTTCTTCTTCAATCCACATTGATGGAACAACCCCAGATGAAATCATCAGTGCTGCATCAGCTCATAGGAAAATGTCACCAGGGATTGATGGTATTCCTCATTACATCGTAAAGCAATGTATTGAAAACATTTCACTTCCTCTTGCAGATATAGTAAATTTATCTTTTCTGACAGGCACATTTCCAGACAGTTTAAAAATTGCTAAAGTGGTCCCTATCCATAAGAAAGGAGACAAAACAAATATAGAAAACTATAGAACAGTTTCATTATTATCAGGCTTTAGTAAAATCATAGAAAAAGTAATGAAATGTTTAGAGACAAAACAAAATTCCCACGTATTCTCAGCATGGATTCAGGAAAAATAAATCAACAACCAGTGCAATCTATGATTTTATAGAAAATGCCCTGCAAGCAATAGACCAAAAACAAAGAGCCACTGGAATTTTTTTTAGACTTAAGTAAAGCCTTTGACATACTGGACCACAACATACTGTTGGAGAAGCTCCAAGTATATGGCATTAGAGGCACTGCACTAAAATGGTTCACTTCGTACTTGATGAACAGGAAACAAAAAATACAAATAAAACACGAACTAAAAGAAAACACTACGACATGTTTCTTTGCTGCAGAAGTTCTAAATAAAGGAGTCCCTCAGGGATCCATTCTTGGGTCAATCCTCTTTTGCTTGTATATAAATGATCTAGACCTGAACATTGAGTCACAAACAAACACTTTTTTTGCGGATGACACAAGCATCCTAATTACAGGAAATAACCCAAGTCAGCTTCAAACAGCTGTTACTAAGACTACAGAACAGCTAAACAGATGGTTTGAGGGGCACTTATGATAAACACCAAAAAACAAGATTCCTAAATTTCTGTTTAAAAGGTGATGCATGCTACACCAGTATGACAAACTCCAACAAAATTTCTTCTTCTCTGGAAACAAAGCTTTTAGGTTTATGGCTTCAAAATAACTTCAAATGGCACACTCATATAAACAAAATTAATGGAACACTAAATAAAATATGTTACAGTCTGCGTTTACTCCCTCTGAAAGCAAGTTATAGCACTGTCCAAACTGCCTACTTTGCCCAAGTCCGCGGCATCCTACTGTACGGAATTATAATCTGAGGTAATACACCACCTAGCTCAGTCACCTTCTTAACTCAAAAAAGAACTGTAAGAGCAATGCAGCATGCTCAACAAACAGATTCTTGAAAACCCTTCTTTCAAAAGTCATCAATTCTCCCTCTTCCCTGTATGTATATACTAGAAATCTGTAAATATATTAGAAAGAATTTAAAAGATGTAAATGAAAATTTTAATATCCATGAACATGATACAAGACAAAAGGAAAAGTTTCGTGTAAAGTCAATAAGGACATCAGCCTATAAAACCTCCAGAGTAAACAGCACTATACAAATTTACAATAGTCTTCCGTGTAAAGTAAAAGACATATCATCATTCTTACTCTTTTATAAAACCCTAAGGGCATTCTTATTGGATCATTACTTCTATTCAGTAGCATAATTCCTAGATCATTTAAGATATGAAAGACTTGAAACAAGACAGTGCAGCTACTGCAAGAACCTTTGTGGATAAAGCTAAAATTCATGTATCTGCTGAAATGATTACTGTATATCTGTGTGTGTGTGTGTGTGTGTGTGTGTGTGTGTGTGTGTGTGTGTGTGTGTGTGTGTCGTATCCCCACAGTATGGAAAGATTTATAGGATGAATCAATAAATCAACTAGTAATCAACTAGTGCAAAAGCTACAAATTATTATGTCCTTAGAATAAAATATGGAGTAATGAAATTTATGATGGATTAGTAACAATGTAAGATTTCCCCCTTTATTGTCTAGGGTTAAATGAACTGTCATATTTTGGAAATGGAGGAGGAGCTTACAATATATGTATTATGTGGGCAGTATAATGATGGTGATTTTTCCTCTCTTTTCCAAATGGTTAGACATTGCAGCAGTGTTGTGTTAAATATTATCCCTTCTCAACCACCTTCCCATGTAGTTGGTCGGTCAGTTGATTAGCGGGAGGGGACCAAACAGCAAGGCCATCAATCCCATTGGATTAGGGAAGGAAGTCAGCCATGCCCTTCAACAGGACCATCCCTGCATTTATCTAATGCAATTTAGGAAAATCACAGAAAAACCTAAATCAGAATGGCTGGATGCAGGTTTGAACTGTCATCCTCCCAAATGCAAGTCCAGTGTGCTAACCACTGGGCCACCTCACTCAGTCCCATGCAGTAATAGTTCATACATAATATCACTAATACAAATGCTTGGATGTGTGTTTTGATATGTGCTGTCGGCTGGACAGTCTGCCAGGATTGCATTCCAGCAGGTGGTCTAGTGTGGGATGTGGGTTGTATTGGGTAGTGTAAATAGAGGGAGAGAAGTGGGAGGCAGAAAGAGGGCTCCAGGTGGGTAGTTAGCGACTTGGAGGGATACTACTGGTTTGCTGGCTAGGAATGTGGAAGGGAGGGGTGGCAGGTTCATGTGCTAGACATGTGATGCACTGTGTAGGTTGTGTGAGTGATGGAATACCACATTAGGAGGAGTGGGAAGGTTGTTAGGTAGGATGTTCCTCATTTCCAGATATGGTGATGGATAATCGTATCCTTGGTGAAGGATAGGATTCAGTTGCTCAAGCCCAGCGTGATATTGGGTGATATGGTTGGTGCTCCTTTATAGCTAACTGGGGTTGGTAGGAGGATTAGGGCTATGTGAGGATATGACATAGGAAATCTCTTTGTGTACTAGTTTTAGGGGATAGTGCCCTCATCCTCATAAGACCTTCAGCATACTGGTCAAGGTAGTTCTCATCACTGCAGATGTGCTGCCCACAGTGGCTGCCCATGTTTGTACTTGCTTGTAATACACTTTAGCAGGCAACACTGGAGGCAGCAATGAATTATTTCATCCAACACATGGACCAGCATATCACTGATCCCCACCTTGAGCACCTTTGAATGTTCTACCTCTTTTTGTCTCCATCAAAGACCCTGAAGTGTCACAAGATGAGAAAAAATCTGTTGGAAAGATGAGTTCTTGTAAGGATATTGCTCTCCGTGAAGTTTCTCTAACTGCGTAACATGCGCTCACTTTCAGCCACAACAAAATAAAGGCAATGATGAAGTTTCTAATCAAGAACTGCCCTATGTATACAACAGAGTGTATAAAAGTACTACAGTACTGTACTACATCTACCTGAATTGCAAATGAGAAAATATTACTGCAGTTACTGTTCTACTAACTTACATTCTCTATAGATGATGAGTAGCATTTCTACATTCTCATTGTTGGTATACATTTTATCCACACAAATCTTCAATTGAAGACAGGTGACTGAATGAACAGTGTGCATGTTCCTTGCATTTCCATTTGTTTACTTTTAGCTCCAGCAAGTGGATGAGTTACCTTACCCTGGGTACCTGCACTGTGTGCTAATACAGGGGAGTCAAATAAAAATTTGTTTTACAATTTTGATAATGTTATATTTATGTGAATGGTTCATTAGTACTACTGTTCTTATCTTCATAATGTACAAAGCTACAAGAAAGGCAAACATGTTAATTTACATCCCTCTGGTAGCTAAATGACATTTGCTACATACTATGTTAATTTTGCTTCTTGATGAAAAATTATTGGGCTAATCAAGATAAGTGGGACACTCTGAATAATGGAACATTAATCAGTGGGTTCCTAAGCAAAGTCACTTTTGAATGTTGATTATGTGTGAGAAGCTCTCATTATGCTTTGTGTAAGAAGGAGAAATGTCTAAGTGTGTATCAAAACTTAACAGCTGCAGGATTGTAAACTTCTTAGACAGGTTTATCATTCCCTGATATTACTGCTGACAAGGGTTAGAATCCCACAACTGTCATATCAGTGAGGACTCAATGAGTTAAGGATGGCCATACTCCCATGGAGAATCTCAGTGCCCCAAATGAATTGTGCACGGTCACTTGGCCATGTCACATACTTGAGTCAGGAAATGGGCTGTTTTGAAGCAAAACAAGTATCAAAGTGGACAATGTGATGATGTCTGGAGCACCACGGACTGTCTGCATAGCATTTCAGATTGAACCACTATATGCACTCCTATTAAGGGAGCCTAAAGATTATTGCATATAGCACTTGAAACTGGTCGCCTTGTATCTTCTTCTGCAGTGTTCAACTCTGAGTTGTGGCATTATACCATTCCCCTTTCTGTCTGGCTTCCTCTTCATTTCCACATATGTAGTGCATCCCACATCATTAACAATGTGGTGCATCTATGAGAACCTTGGATGTCCGTACTAATTCCTTCCCTCAGTAGCCCCATCTTCTACTGTTCCAATGATGTTATTGTGTCTTAAAACATGTCCTTCAAGTTCATCTTTCAGGTGGGCGTGCCTTAATAGAGATCTGGTTTCCTGTACTCTTCCCAGCATCTCTTTATTGGAACTCTATCTCTCCAGCTGATCCTTCTGTAGCATCAAATCTCCATTGATTTTAGCTGTGCTCTCTCTTGTTTTCCTATTTCACATCCATATAGGACCACACTCCAGAAGAATTATTTTCTATTTCCTTATTTCCAGACTTAAGCTCTTACCGGTGAGTAAGTTCTTTCTCAAATTAAATACAGTTTTGGTCTGCTCATAATTTCTTTGCGTCTTCTACCATCCCTTGTCATCTTGCTTCCAAAATAGGAAAACTGCTCCATCACTTCCAACTCCTCTCGTCCAATTCTTATTCTTAAAGATTTGTATTATTCTTCAGTACTGCAAACCATCAATTTACTCTTCTTCCTGTTTATTTTCATACCATACTGATTACAGAAAAACCCTTTCCATTGTGCTGAGAATCTTCTCTAGACCTTCTTTCAACTCTGTGATCACAGCAGCATCAGCTGTGTTATGCATCATGTCTTATCTTCTCCCTGTCCATTTTGATTCCCACTTCAGTAGTTTCACAAACTTGGTCTATAGCTTCCTGACGGTAAGCATTCAATATATGAGGGAGAGTACATCCTTGTCTCATCCCTTTCCTAATTTTTGCTTCTTGTTCCTGATGAAAATGCCTAATTACGGCCACTTTGTTCTTATAGAAGCTGAGTAATGTCTGCATATCTTTGTATTATAAACCTACTTTCTTCAGCACTCTTAAAGTATCTTGCATTATCAAATTTCTTTTCCAGGTCTACAAAGGTGATATAAGTTGGTTAATATTTCTGTATTTGCTGTACAGTGTCAGAATCACCTCCCTTATTCCTATTCCTACCCTGAATCAAAATAATTTTCACTCAGCATATCCTCTACCTACTCTTCAATTCTGCTCAGAATTATCTTCCTGAGAATATTTAATGCATGTGATACTTGCCTAAGATTTGATACTGTTGACATTTTGTAGCTGCCATCTTCTTTGCTATGGCAACTATGATGCATTTCTGGAAATTAGTTGGTATCTCTCCTGTGTTATAGATGGACCTAATAGTTTCAGCAGCATTATTTCATGCTGTCACCAGCATTCTTGATTAGTTCTGCAAGAATGTCATCAATGCCCATTGCTTTGCTCTCCTGTAGATCTTTAAGAACTTTCTCAAATTCTTCTTGTAGCATGTTATCTACTTCACCAAACAATGTTTTTCCCTCTGCCTTCTACTGTACTCGAGATTCTTGTTTGTGTTTGTAAAAAATTTGTTTGCTGTACTGTAGGCTGTATCAGTTATTCTGTTTCAAATATTTTTGTATACTTCTCTGCACACTTCCTCAAGAAAATTTCCTTTTGCATTTCTGGCTTTCTATTGACTAAGTTCCTCAGTCTTCTGTATTCAGCTTTTCTTTATTCACCAGTTATGTTTTTACATTGTCTTCTTTTTTTATAAGCTGAATAACATTGATGTTATTCATTTCCTTTTGTTTTAAGGTTTACTTTTTCTCTCTATCTTTTCTGCTGATTTGTATGTCTCATATTTAATTTTTTCCCAGTCTTATTTCCCTCTTCAGTGTTAAAAATTTTTAGGTAGGTTGTTTGTTTCCTGTACATGATGCCGTACCAGTCCCTCAGTTTTCAAATTTTCTATTACCCATTTCTGTTTTGCTGTCTTTTTCTTCAGACATCTGAATCTGAATGAAATTGCCATGAGGACCAAGTTGTGGTCACTGTATGTGTTTGCAGATGGATAGCGGTTGTAGTCTTTAACTTGGTTTGTAAAATGTGATTTCACAAAAATGTGATTGTTGTCTATTCAAGCCTCTTGGGGCAATGTTATCAGACATTTGAATCTGAATGAAATTGCCATGAGGACCAAGTTGTGGTCACGGTATGTGTTTGCAGATGGATAGCGGTTGTAGTCTTTAACTTGGTTTGTAAAAATGTGATTTCACAAAAATGTGATTGTTGTCTTTACAAGCCTCTTGGGGCAACATTATCCACAGTTACAAATATCCGTACTTTTATGAATGAATTAAGTTCAAATGGATAAAACAGAAAACTGTTTAGTATTAATTATCATTTAATTCATGCAAAGCTAATGAAGGCTTTTTAAGGAGTCCAGTCAACTAAATGTCTCAAAATGGTAACCACATATGAATATATGCTTTTGGATGATCATCAAGGAAAGGTGTGTGACGTAGTTAATGCCACAGCCATACTGGAATGAAAATTTTACATTAATAATTAACTGTGAGGAAGCTTTGTACAAAAAGGATGTCAAAACTGTCAAATGTTGACCAAAGACAAATGTGAAAATTAATATTTTAACAATATTGAACCATTTTAAAAAGAAGCCATCTAATTACTTTCTCCATTGTGGAAGAGTGTATAGTCACCACTTCTGCCAGCAAAGAAACAGCAATCAAAACAAGGGATAAAGGCTAGTTAGTCTGCATGAATAAAGGCAGAGTAAGTAACTTTTATCTGCTTAACAGTCTGTAGCCAGTGTGATCCTGTAATTCAGAGGGGTTCCATATTCACGACTGCTCTGCAAGGTATAAAACAGTTACTGGAGAGTACTATGCAAGTCTTCTGGACCAACTGCAAGAAAAAAAGTGAACACACACACACACACACACACACACACACACACACACACACACACACACACACACACACACACACACACACACACACACACTGGGTGATTTTTGATGGGTAGCTTTTAGATATTCCAGAAACACACTCAGGGCTTGAATGTACTCATTGGAAAATCACTGCTCAAGGTATATTGACATGAAACACACCTGTGCCTAAGTCTAATTTATTTTTCTGTTGTATACAAAGGGTGATTCAGCTGCCCCTACTGATGGGTTTTATCCAACCTGCAACCTTTTCAGAAACCACTCACAAATTGGTGGCTTAAACACTGACTTCAACAAGTGAGTATTTAGACAGTGCACTCTTAGTGTTTATCAACAAGGCACCCCCTTGTCCAGGAAATGAGAAACCATTTCCGAAGGCAGAAGAATCAATTGATGGTAAATGCCGTAGAAGATCCATTGATATCCATGGATATCCCGAGCACCAGCAGTAAACCATGCCATTATCTTTGGTGAAATTTTCCAGAGTTGAGCTAGTCACACAGTTGCATCTCTGGATGAGAACTGAAAAAGATACAGACAATGTCAAGAAAAATAATTCCAATTTTAAAATATCCCCTTGAAATGTAAGAACACTTCATGCTATTTTAAAAACATTTAATTTCAAATAACAATTTATTTTTACATGTCCTGAGGATATTTTGATTTCATTTAAATTAAAAAGATTTAAAATTTATAACAATACCCTTCCACTGATGGCTAATACTATGCTGCCTTAATGCATGTATACCTGTCCCCACCAAGCTAAAACTGAACTTGACAAGTTAGTAAGAAGTTGTGAACATTAAAGGGTCTGCTGTGCAAGACATATGGCACTTAGGGGTGGTACCTTGCACTTATCCAAAAAATATTTCTAAGTAGCCCTACGGCTCACACAGTAAAAACTGAAAGTGCCTTGCCCAGCAAATGCAGGATTGAAGGCTTATCCTCATGCTTTGGTGGCTGTCTACATCAGCCATCACTTAAAATGATGCTGCCCCTCTCTACCTTGGGGAAGTGAAATTTTTATATTGTCTCATTGCTACTTTTCAAACTATTAGTCCTATAGAAAAAAAATGCTCAGGATCTTTTTGTAGTAAATTTAATGTAGTTTACAAATTATTCAAGAAACATGCATTTTAGGGCCACTTTTTACGATTTTTGTTGGACAATTTGAAAACTATGTCCTCTAGGGAAAACGTGTCCCAATTTAAATACATTAAATTTCCTCCAAAAGGTTCTGCTGATCTTTCTGTAGGACTAATAATTTGTGTGTGATATTTGAAGGCACTGCAGGTTTTATAAAACCCACAAGTAAGGACAACTGAATCCCTGTACATATGTCCAGGATCTACTCCCAAACCTCTGGATCCGTTTCAACCAAATTTGGCACAGAAACAGCAGGCTTCATGAGTACCAGCTCCAATAGGAACGGAGATACAAACCGAAACCTGTTTTTTCCAGCCTCTGGCTTAAAGGATGCTTACACGACAGGCATGTTGTGTGTGAACATTATTGGCCTGCCAGATCAACCTGCTTTGCAGGGCAACCTACATCTAATGGGCAAGAAACGGTTTTCTGGACCACAACGTTTAGGCTGCCTTGCATGACAGATGTATTGTCTTGGAGCAGTATCGGCCTGATTTATTGACCTCCTTTATGTGGTGCCCCATACGTCAGGGGCAAATAAATGATTGCATGCCCCTGATGTGTAGTCTGCCCTTCATGACAGGCATGTTGTGGGAGTAGTATTGGCCCATTTTATTTAATTGTCTTGCAGGGCTACACATTCCGATGAACGGGGCTTCAACAGGTTGATATTGATAGAGGAGGGGAGCGGGAGCTGCATGAGGCAGGTGGAAGGTGTAGAGGGGTAGTGGACAGGTGGAAAATGAAGTGGGATAGGAGGAGATGGAAAAAGGGGGGGAGGAGGATAAGGTCAGTAGGAAGGGAGAGGAAGATATAGTCAGAAAAAGGAGGTGAAGGGAACAGACAAAGAGAGGGGGGAGGAGATGAAGAGACAGAGAGAGTGGAGAGGAGGAGATAGATAAATAGAGGTGGGAGGATGAGGTGGAGAGACGGAAGGAGGAAGAGGAGGACACAGAGAGATGGCAAAGGAAATGTGTTCAATTTACATATTGAAAGCATATGTGGGCAAAGCTATAGGAAAAAAGCTAATTTATAAAACACATACACACTGCTGGAACAAAAATTTTCGCATTGTCCCCATATCATAAAAAATTAATTAAAAAAATTGAATTTGTAGGTTCATCATGATTAAGGAATAAGGGTAATGAGAAGCACATATAGAAATTGTAAAATCTTTGAAATATTATGGATTTCCTGTTAATAGGATATGCTTCCTTGTTTTATACATCATTCTGCTGCATTTCAACACAGATAATGTAATGAATTAATTATGGCTCTGTTGGAAGGAACGTGTCAATATTTAGTTGAAACTGTGGTGATACATAATGGATAAGTCCTATGAAAATTGTCACATGAGATCAGAAATATTCTCTCTATAAACATAAGTACAAAATAATTTACTCTGTGACTTTGCTGATAAATAAAATATCTTATTTTTTGGCTCACATCTTCACTCCTCCTGTTTTTCTCCTGCCCACAAATTCCACAAAAACTTGAAATTCTGATAGGAGAGACCACTAGAAATAGTATAGTATCATATAGTGTTCAAGCAGTAAATTATTTTCTTATTGAATACCTCTAAAAATGTTATTTTTTACTACCAGCTGGAATCATGTTAATTTTTACCCTACCATTTGTGATTCTGAACTAAATTTTGCTTGTTTCTTTCCTTTTGCAGGGAAGCTGGATTCTTCTTCAGAATTGCCATCTGGGATTAGATTATATGCAAGAGCTGTTTGTTAACCTATCAGAAATAGAGAGTTGTGATCCAAATTTTCGTTGTTGGATTACTACAGAAGTTCATGTTAATTTTCCAATTTCATTGCTGCAAATTTCAATCAAATTTACAAATGACCCTCCACAAGGTACTTTCTTTCAACTTTCCTATACTAAAAAGGCCATGTTAGTAGTTATTACACCATGCAAAGTTATTATCATCATATTACTTTCCATCTTTTAACATTTCTGAACATAAAATTAGAACATTATAAGTTTATAGTTCAGTTAATTTTCCACTGACCATTTACTACTAATTTTTCAGTGAATCATAATAAACAGAAATCTTGATTTGTTGATGTCAACACATCTCCCATCATAAATAAATAAATGGTTCACGCCTGTATCGCTGAAGTCCAAATAATGAGCCAAGCAAATTATATTTTACTAGTAATTTCGAAATTGTGTTACAAATCAGAGTATATATATCATAATGCATGATGTCATTGTGCCTATACAATGGCAATCCAGATATGTGAAATGATTGAAGACTTACTAGGAGACAAATCCAGTGCATTGTCTTCTGTTTTTTATTTATTTTTTATTTTATTTATTTATTGTTCCGTGGGACCACATTTAGGAGAAGTCTCCATGGTCATGGAACGAGTCAATACATGAAATTATAACACGATTGTAGAAACACATAAAATGAAACAAGTCGTTAGTTTAAATAAAGAAAATCAAGAATGTAACACTGGAATTTGCTTAATTTTTTATCTCTTCCAGGAGCTCCTTGACAGAATAGAAGGAGTGAGCCATGAGGAAACTCTTCAGTTTAGACTTAAAAGTGTTTGGGCTACTGCTAAGATTTTTGAGTTCTTGTGGTAGCTTATTGAAAATGGATGCAGCAGAATACTGCACTCCTTTCTGCACAAGAGTCAAGGAAGTGCATTCCACATGCAGATTTGATTTCTGCCTAGTATTAACTGAGTGAAAGCTGCTAACTCTTGGGAATAAGCTAATATTGCTAACAACAAACGACATTAAAGAAAATACATACTGTGAGGGCAATGTCAAAATTCCCAGACTATTGAATAGGGGTCGACAAGAGGTTTTCGAACTTATACCATACATAGCTCGAACAGCCCGTTTTTGAGCCAAAAATACCCTTTTTGAATCAGAAGAATTACCCCAAAAAATAATACCATATGACATAAGCGTATGAAAATATGCGAAGTATACTACTTTTCGTGTTGAAATGTCACTTATTTCAGATACTGTTCTAATGGTAAATAAAGCGGCATTTAGTTTCTGAACAAGATCCTGAACATGGGCTTTCCACAACAGCTTACTATCTATCCGTACGCCTAGGAACTTGAACTGTTCCGTCTCGCTTATAACATGCCCATTCTGTCTGATTAAAATGTCAGTTCTTGTTGAATTGTGGGTTAGAAACTGTAAAAACTGAGTCTTACTGTGATTTAGCATCAAATTATTTTCCACAAGCCACGAACTTACTTCATGAACTACATTATTTGATAATGTTTCAATATTACACACAAGATCCTTCACTACCAAGGTGGTGTCATCAGCAAACAGAAATATTTTTGAATCACCTGTAATACTAGAAGGCATATCATTTACATAAATAAGGAACAGCAGTGGCCCCAGCACCGACCCTTGGGGAACGCCCCATTTAACAGTGCCCCATTGGGACTGAACATCATTACCACTCTCAATATTGCGGAGGATTACCTTCTGCTTTCTGTTCTTAAAGTAGGAGGCGAACCAATTGTAAGCTACTCCCCTTACTCCATAATGTTCCAACTTCTGCAGTAATATTTTGTGGTCAACACAGTCAAAAGCCTTCGTTAAATCAAAGAAAACACCTAACGTTCTCAACCTTTTATTTAATCCGTCCAAAACCTCACAGAGAAAAGAGAATATAGCATTTTCAGTTGTTAAGCCATTTCTAAAACCAAACTGTACATTTGACAGCAAATTACGTGAATTTAAATGCTGCAGTAACCTTGTATATACAAGCCTCTCGATAACTTTAGCAAACACCGATGGCATAGAAATAGGTCTATAATTGTCAACATTATCCCTGTCTCCCTTTTTATAAAGTGGCTTCACAACCGAGTACTTTAATCGGTCAGGAAACCGACCACTGCTAAAGGAAAAGTTACAGATATGGCTAAGTACTGAGCTAATATGCGTGGAACAGTACTTCAGTATTCTGCTAGATACCCCGTCATATCCATGAGAGTTCTTGATCTTTAGTGATTTAATTATTAACTCAATCTCCCTCTTGTCAGTATCATGGAGGAGCATTTCAGGTAACAGTCTCGGAACACTTTTTTCTAAGAGCGCTATATGATTCCCTGTTGGGACTATGTTTCTATTTAGTTCACCTGCTATATTCAGAAAGTGATTATTAAGTACTGTACATATATGCGACTTATCAGCAACACGGACATCCCCACTACGCACTGATTCTATATCCTCGACCTGTCTCTGCAGACCAGCCACTTCCTTTACGACTGACCATATGGTTTTAATTTTATCCTGAGACTTAGCTATTCTATCTGCATACCACATACTTTTTGCCTTCCTAATAACTTTTTTAAGCACCTTACAATACTGTTTGTAATGGGCTGCTGCATTTAGATTTTGACTGTTTCTAACGTTTTGATATAATTGCCACTTTGTTCTACAAGATATTCTTATTCCTTTAGTCAGCCACCCAGGCTGCCTGTTTGTGCTAGTACCCTGTTTTAAACGTTCTAACGGAAAGCAACTTTCAAAGAGCACGAGAAAAGTCTTGAGGAAAGCATTATATTTATCGTCTACTGTATCAGCACTATAAACATCTTGCCAATCTTGTTCCTTGATAAGGTTTACAAAAGTCTGTACAGCAACTGGATCAGCTTTCCTAAAAAGTTGGTAACTATATTTAACATGTGTTGAAGCACAAAAATCTTTTAGACTTAAAATTTGTGCATCATGATCTGAAAGGCCATTCACCTTTTTGCTAACAGAATGCCCTTCTAATAATGACGAATGAACAAAAATATTGTCTATGGTTGTTCTACTGTTCCCTTGCACTCTCGTTGGAAAGAATACGGTTTGCATAAGATTATATGAATTAAGGAGGTCTACCAGCATCCTTTTCCTTGCACAATCACTTATACAATTAATATTGAAGTCACCACATATAACTAACTTTTTGTATTTCCTATAAAGTGAACCAAGAACCTCCTCTAGCTTTAGCAAAAATGTTGTGAAATCGGAGTCTGGGGATCTATAAATAACAACAGTAAGAAGTTTAGCTCCACTAAATTTAACCACACCTGCACAACATTCAAACACCTTTTCAGTGCAGTACTTTGAAACATCAATTGACTCAAATGGGATACCGTTTTTCACATACATGGCTACTCCCCCACACCGCAAAGAGCTCCTAGAAAAGCTGCCAGCCAACCTGTATCCTGGTAAAGGAAGCCTCTGAATTATCTCCTTATTTAAGAAGTGTTCAGATATACCAATAATTTCAGAGTCAACATCTATAAGCAGTTCACTAACTTTATCTCGAATACCTTGTATATTTTGATGAAATATACTAATTCCCTCATTAATCGGATACCCAAGCTTTGTAGAAAGTGGTTTCTTTGTTAGAGAGACTTCCCTTAAGCAGGAATACCTATCAGCTGACTTCAATCTAAAAAAGGTACAGCTCTAACACCCACAACTACCGGAATTTAGGAGATACAACCAATAGAAAAAATACTATAGGACCTAACTCTTGGAAGTTTGCCACCCATGATAAATGTAAATCATTTTGCAGTTCATGTATGTAGCTCCCTGTGACTATAGAGATGATGCTATTTTACAGTGAATAAAACTGACATCAGTATAAGATGGGAGCTGCAGCGGGATTTGCACATGATCAGTGTTTGATGCAAAGGCTAGGAACTATCTCTCATTATAATACAAAATAATACAATGTAATAAAATGCAATACAAGTAAGAAACATTATGTTATGTAATTCGAGAATGGGAAATAAGCCACACTGATTCCATAGTCACAGGTTTGACACGTGAACTCTGTAAATTAACTATAAAATAATTTAAGATATTCCATTTTAAAGTTTCCTCCTTCAGTTTATATCATTTAAAAGGAAACTGATTATTTTACTAAGTATGAATATAATTTTTTTTGTAATTGATGAAAGTATCAATATTAACCAAAAACCATGTGTCACAGGTGTGACAAAATTCAGAAGTACAACATAACACTTTGACCTTTACAGGAAAAAAGCTGTGAATCAAATGGTTATATGTAAACAATGTAATAAGTGTATAATACTATAATTTTGTTTATTAGCCATGAAAATATGAGAAATAACATAACATTATTTTCAAAATAACAGCATAATTTCTGTTGTCATGGGTGTGACATAATAACGTCATGGGTGTGACGTGTACAAACTTCTTTCAATATTTCACAGAAATAAAGATAGAAAATGGATTAAAATTACATTTTTGGCAGCACAAAGAATCATATTGCATGATTAAAGTGTTGTTGGTGTTAAATTAATTTAAAAAGGTCTGTTCTTTAAGAGAACATACACCTTCACTTTATGTTTTTTCCTTCTTTTCTCCTTTCTAGAAATACTTACCCCCAAGCTATGCATAACACAACACTAACACCTCTTCCTCTTTCTGAGCTCAACATCTCAATTATTATGGAGGGATGACAACTCAGTTTTTCAGGATTGCAAATGGGAAGTTGCAGTACAGAAAATGGCCCAAAGATCGCTAGTGTGTATACGTGTGTGTGTGTGTGTGTGTGTGTGTGTGTGTGTGTGTGTGTCTAGTGAGTGAAGTGTTATGACACAATGTATAATGTGTGCAGTGACATAGTGAGATATGAGTGTACCGTGTGGCGTTACATTATTTATTAAGTTATTTGTAAAAGTAGTGTTGTATACCAGGAGTAAATATAATGATTGTCTCTAACTAAAAGTCTGTAAATATATGTACATATGAATTAGCTTATTTTAAATTGATCTAAACTTGTAAACACTTTTATATGTCCTATAGCCTTGTAACAAGAGATCTACAGATGAATAAAGCCACTACTATTACCACTACTACTACTAGAAACTAAGGAACGACTCATTTGTAACTGAAACATCCTCTCATTTCTTCAGCATATTACACATTATGGAGAATGAAGCAATGTCTTTTTCAAATAAATAAAGGGTTGAACACTTAACAAAACAAAGAAATATACACAGAAATACATTTCCTTTCATTTGAATTGCAGGAGGATTCAAAATTTTAACAACATTCTTTTGTAAAGAAACAGTTGAAATCTCATTTCCATTAGCACAAAAGCGATTTTTTTTTCTCACATGGTTTTAAAAACATAAGCTTGATTTCATTGGCCACACATTCTGATTGGTAAACAGCAACAAAATTCTGTGCATTTCCCTTCTCACTCTGAAGCTCTATGATCAGAAAGGTTCCAACTTGAATCCCCTTAGCTAGATTTATGGTTGTCTGTACTTTATTTTCTGATGTTGCTTGATTACCTTCAACATTAAACTCTTTAGAATCTGGTAAACATCAGAAAATTTTGGCTGTTTCTTGCATTTAGAGATCCTCTGAAAGACTTCATATCTTGTCATTTCACTGACAGATATTTCTGCAGCTAAAACATAATGACCATCATAGTTTCTAAAATAATGGTTATATTGCACTTTAGGAATTGGAATTACATCTTCCCAAAACCTTGACTGTTTCCTTTGCCATGTCCACATCACTGCTTGAAATTAAGAGAAAATGAACTTCATTCAGTTTATCACTAGCATAACCAGAAAATTTCTTTGCATTATTCATTACAAATTTCTGAATTCTGATTCCTCTCCATATGGTTCTCTTCACTGTTCCCCACATCTCATCAAAAGCCCCTTTGCCATGTGAAAAGGCAAAAAGTCCAGACATATTTTGGTGTGGCAGAGGTAGGACAAAGTAAATTTACTTTTAAACTGAGCATTGCAGTTGTCAGAAAACGTATGTAATTTTGTAAATTTGGATTCTGCTGTTTTAGATGTGCTATTATTTTTTTCAAGAAAACACCAAACTGCAAATTTGTCACGTGAAAGCTGATGAGTTGCAGTTGCATAAGAAGAAACCTTTAGACTATCTCATACATATCAGTTAAATAATGTTATTTGTTTACGGCTCCAATGTGCAGCCTAAATTTCATCCTGCGACATGAAAGAAAAGTTCTTGGCAAAGTCAACTTGCATGGCAATGTTACTCTTTGTAAGCTCTTTCTTACAAGACCCAAAATATTTGGCTTGTTTCTCCCTTATACGGAAATGCTTTTAAACATTGACATCTTTTCCTCTAACTCTTCATTGACCGTTTTCAGCCTCAGTGTATTTTCTGTAACTTTGTCACTCCATCACAATCATTCCACTGCTTCCATGACAGAATTTAATCTTGATTTTCATTATTCAAGCACAATGACAGGTCCTGCTTATACTTTCTCCATTTTCCCATCATAAAAGCCTCATTTTGTACATCACAAGTAATTTTCTGAAGCAACTCTTTAGTAGAATTGGGAAAATCTGGAATCACGTGTGAAATATTTTCAGTTAGAAATTTAAAATTTGCATGGTAATCGTGTACACACACATTATGTGGTGTTTCTGATCAGTGACGTGGCCATGTTGACTTTCCTAATGGAGTATCAGGATTTGTATTTTCAAATTCCTCATAGGCTTTACAGTCAGTCATCATCATATATGGCTTCTGTACCTATTCTTATTTTCCACTACTGGTGTCTTTAACAGATTTTACATCATGAATACCAGGAGTAGCTTGACTAACATCATTTTATTGTCACACCCATGACAAATATTACTGTCACACCTGTGACAACATTCCTGGATAAAATACAGTTATTCCCAAAAATTAATAGGTTTAGGAGTTAATATATTTTCTTAACCTCACTTTCCTAGAATGTTACAAACTATGAAGTACTTGTTGAAACAAGAAGCAAACTTTATCTTCTTTTTTGTCATGGGTGTGACAGTAATCCCTGTCACTTTCAAAAAGAGAAAAAAATTCAAAAGAAAGCTTACCTGAAAAAAATATTAAAGACTGTTGTTACATAGCAAGTTGCTTATTGTTGTATTGTCTATTTCACAGAAAGCAAATCGGTTCAGCCAGTGTAAAAAAACTTCCATGGTGTTCATGGACTACATTAAACTACAATCTTTTGGTTGATAACTCATAACTAAATATCTTGAATACAATACAAATGAGTTTCAAATCACTAAATTTTATAATTTGTTAGTGCTTTCACTTTCCTGATTTTCTAAAAATGACTGTTTGACTCATTTTATGCAGAATGAGCCACCAGTAGATCAGTCACAACAGTCCAGAGTGACTTGATATGAAATTTAACTCTCATGAAAGCATATGTCAGTCAAATTCCTGTGAAGAATTCATAGAAAGCATAACTCATAAGACTGTCCAACTCCTGCTGGAATACCATTCCATTGTCTGGTATCCTTAATGCAGAGATTAATAGAGGAGATAGAGATGAAAGAAAAGAAGCAACAAGAGTACTGAATGTCATACCTCAATACTTCGCAAATGAATGTGAATAGCATGGCAGAAGGTGGATACTGTCCCAGTTGTTAGGCAGTATTGAGAGATGTAGCTTGCTCATTATAATGAAAATGAGAAGTAAATTGGCTGTATCCTTTAAAATGAACCATTATGATATTTATCTTTTATTTATTTCGGGAAACTATTGGAAACCTAAATGTGAGTGACTGGACACAGGTATGCAAGTCTATGTATTTGCCATTGCACCATTTTCCTCAGTGTTAGAAAGTGCTGACCAAATGCCTATGCATGCATCCACGTACCCAGTGCCCCCTTCTCCTCCTCTCCTCCTCCTCCCCCTCCCACTCCCCAATCCCTACATGTTAATGACCTGTACACTGTGCTATTACACATAATTTTTTTTTTCTGTCCTGATAGTTTACCAGTATGCAGAACCTGTGATACACCCATAACAGTTTTTTTTTGTTTTGGCCTTCAGTAAGGAGACTGGTCTGATGCATCTCTCCACAGTAGAATTCAATGTTAATAAATTTCTCTTTTTCAGAATTGATTTTCTCACTGTTTCAGTTTACATTTAATATCCTTTCTAACCACTACTGTAATAGCAACATTCATCTACTACTTTCAATGTCTTATTTCTTAAGCTAAGTCCTTTAGTGTAAATTGATTTAATTTGACTACATTCCACTATCCTTGTTTTCTTTTGTTGTAAGTAAATATCTTCTTACTATCTCTCTTCAATAAACTATCAGTATTGTTCAACTGATCTTCCAAGACCTTTGCTGTCTCTGACAGTATGATGTCATTGGAACCTCAAGAGTTTTTATGTCTTTTCCTTGAACTTTAATTCCATCTCCAAATGTTTTGTTGTTTCCATTTACTGCTAGCTCAATGTAAAAGTTGAATAACGTTTGGGATAGGCTACAATCTTGTCTCACTCTTTCTCAACCACTGCTTCCCTTTTCCTGTTATGTTCTTTCTGCCTCTGCACTTCATTAAATTCATTATATCTAACATCAACTTTTTTTTTTATTTCTCTAAACTGTGTACTAGATTAAGGAGTCTAACATTCCTCACTCTGATCCTTAGAACAATAATTTTGTTTCTTTTGATGATGACATCTTCCTATGTAGCGCCTTCTTGGAGATCCAAATGCTTGCAGAATTGTAGCAAGTAGAGTCACGAGCTTGTATGGCTTAACGATTACCCTCTTGGGTAAAATATTGTGGAATAGGTCAGATGCCATCACATCAAGATGTACAATATGATGGCTCCACTTTCTACAATTCAGCTACTTAAATACATAATTTTTGTCTCTCTTCTTTCTGTTATGTACTTAGTACATGTACTAAAGTTATGTAAAATGATTAGTTTCTTATTCAGGGAGGAATTCGTAAAACTTTATTATTCATAATGTAATTTTCTGATGACAATAATACAACTAGTTTACCTATAAATAGATTATTTACAAGAATAATCATGTTTTGTTTCCTTTAGAACATGTAGAGTTGAAATTTTCAGTGAGCTAATAGTTACATCTGCATCTACATAGGTACTCTGCAAGTCACATTGTGTATGGCGGAGGGTACCATGAACCACTACAAGTCATTCCCTCTCCCATTCCACTTGCAAACAGAGTGAGGGAAAAACAATTGTCTGTGTGCCTCCATATCAGCCCCAATTTCACGTCCCTTAACTTTTTGGTTGTTATGCGCAATGTATGTTGGCGCGGAGTAGAATCGTTCGGCAGTCAGCTTCAAATGCCAGATCTCTAAATTTTCTCAATAGTGTTCCTCAAAGAGAATGTCGCCTTCCCTCCAGGGATCCCCATTTGAGTTTTCGAAGCATCCCCATAACACTTACGAGTTTGTTCGAACCTACTGGTAACAAATCTAGCAGCCCACCTCTGAATTGCTTCGATGTCTTCTTTCAGTCCTTGTACAGGTCCCAAGTACTCAAGCAGTACTCAAGAATAGGTTAAACCAGTGTCCTATATGCTGTCTCTTTTACAGGTGAACCACATTTTCCTAAAATTCTCCCAATAAACTGAAGTCAACAATTCACCTTCCCTACCACAGTTCTCACATGCTCATTAAATTTCATATCACTTTGCAACATTACCCCCAAATATTTAAACAACTTGACTGTGTCATCATGACATTACTAGTAATGTATCCAATCATTACAGGTTTGTTCTTCCTACCCACCCACATTAACTTACATTAACTTACATGGCGAGCTGCCATTCAACACACCAACTAGAAATTTTTTCTAAGTTACCTTGTAGCTTCCTACAGTCACTCAACTTTGACACCTTACTGTACACCACAGCATCATCAACAAACAATGGCAGATTGCTGCCTTCTCTGTCCGCCAAATCATTTATGTTTATAGAGAACAACAGAGATATATCACACGTCCCTGGGGCACTCCTAACGATTCTCTGATGAACACTTGCTGCGAAGGACAACATACTGGGTTCTATTATTTAAGAAGTCTTTGAGCCACTCACATATCTGTGAACTTACTCCACATGCTCATATCTTTGTTAAAATCTTGCAATAGGGCACCATGTCAGATGCTTTCCGGAAATCTAGAAATATGGAATCAGCTATTTAGTTACAGCTCAACATAGCCCATTCGAAAGCCCTCTTTTTCCTCTTCTCAACAAATATAACTTTTTTTCAAAAACTTCCTATTTGAATAGTTATTTGTCATGAAAATTTTCATGTTTGAGCCTTAACTTAAGATTATTTCCAGAATTCAGTCCCATAGTTTTGCATTCCTAATTTTTCTGATTCCAAAAATGCCGACTTATACTTTAAGAACTTTTAATTTTTTAGTTCTGTTCAGGAAATGTCATTTTAGTAGGTTTTGGTGGGCTCTGTAAATCACCACAGAAGTAAAATTTTTTTCCATAAACTAGTATCTACAAATTACCTTTTTCTTGTAATACATGTCATACTTAAACAGATTTGCTCTTTTATGCATTATAATTTTGTGTAATTAAGCTATCTTTCGTGTTACTTACTAATACGTAAAAACAAATTTTGATTTTAATTCTTATGCGCATCTATAAATGGGCATAATATGTAATGCCACAGGCAGTCTGGGACTAGCTAGCAAGATGCGCATTTATCATCTCATAATAATTATGTAGCATGTATTACTTGGTTAAAATGAGAACAGTTCTGTGTAGCTATCAGTTATTGAAGTGTACAGGTACTATGTTCAACCAGATATAGAAACTGAATATTCACTATGTGTAGTGGTTATGTAACTAAATGGAGTTCATATTATTCATTATTCATACTTGACGGTGAAAGTGTGTAGTTGATATCTTGCCACTGTGTCAGAACAGTCACAGTGTCAGTTAGGTGCTAACCTGTGATAAATATACCAAGGTAAAATCCTGGATATTAAAGTTCCAAGTGGTACTGCATGTCCTTGGGAAACATAAATGCTGTAGTTTCCCCTTACTTTCAGTTGTTCGCAGTACCAAAATAACAAGGCCATGTTGGCTAGTGTTACAGGGCCAGATCAGTCAATCATCCAGACTGCTGCCCCTGCAACTACTGTAAAGGCACTACCAAACTTCAGTAACCATGTGTTTGTCTGGCCTTTCCACATATTTTTGCTTCTGATGTGGCTACACAGCTATTGTATTCTTAAAAATGAAGAGAATTACAACATAGAAAAGGGACTCCATGATTGTCTCATACCTGCAAATGTAACTCCCATGGAGCTCAACCTTTGGCGGCAGGGCATTGGCATAGCAACCTGAGGTACCTCAGTTCGTGGTAGGTCATTTCTACCATCCCCTTTAAACTGTGTAAAATCTCTATGCATGTGAGCAAAATGCAATGACTGATAGGTGTATTTATTGGAGGCAGAGATTTCTGTTTCATCAAAATGGTTCAAATGGCTCTGAGCACTATGGGACTCAACTGCTGAGGTCATTAGTCCCCTAGAACTTAGAACTAGTTAAACCTAACTGACCTAAGGACATCACAAACATCCATGCCCGAGGCAGGATTCGAACCTGCGACCGTAGCGTTTCATCATCTGAATTACAAGGAAAGTGCAAAACCTTTATCAAGTAAAACACTCAGCTGCCAGGTGAAAAGTGCACTTAAGAGGTGAATGAATGTTGAAATAAAACACTCACTAGCATACAATCTGGAGTCTATGCCACAACCAAGCTGTATAAGGCTTCCTTCAGTATATGAGGTTTTGATTCAGTGGGCTGTAATTTTTGTTACACCTAATGAGAACTACATGGACCTTAACAGTTAAAACAACAAAACATATTGGCAGAGAGTGCAAATACTCAACTTAGGAAGAGAGTAGGATAGCTTAGCCTTCTTCATCTTATCCAGATCAAGGACAATAACAGGACTTACACTAATCAGCCAGAACATTATGATCACTGAGCTGCTATTGATATAAACCCATCCAGGCGATAGCAGCATCACCTGGTTAGGATTGACTTCTAGTCATACACATGCATGGTGCATGTAGTACCAGTGAGCATGCTGTCCATGTCTAGAACAGGGAAGGTATGATCTATCGTATGACCGAGTGCAGGTTGTGATGACCTGGAGGCTCAGCACAAGCATTTTGAAAACTGCACACTTGTCAGGATTTCAAGGAGTGCTGTGATGAGTGTCTTCAACATGTGACAAAACCAAGGTGAAACCATGTCCCGTCGTCTTGGTGTTGGGTAGTCATCTCTCATTACAAATCTCAGATGTCGTAGACTGGACAGATTGGTAAAACAGAACAGATGCCGAACTGTGATGGAACTAACATCAGACTTTAATGCTGGGCAGAGTACAAGTGTGTCTGAACACACAGTGCAGTGAACACATCTAACGAGGGGCCTTCGCAGCCGATGACCCATGCATGTGCCAGTGTTAACATCACAAAATCAACAACTGTGACTGAAATGGGCACGTGATTATTGGCAATGGATGTTGGTGCAGTGGCAGAGCATTACACTGTCTGATGAATCCTGATACCTACTTCATCATACCAATGGAAGGGGATGAATCTGTCGTCTTCCTGAGGAACAACTCCTTGACACTAGTACTGTGGGATAGAGACAAGCTGGTGGTGGCTCCGTTATGCTCTGGGGAACTATCATGTGGGCATCCATGGGTTCCGTGGAGTGTGTGCCAAACACCATGATGGCCAAAGATTTTCATACACTGGTTGCAGACTATGCGTACATTGGCTGCGGACCAGGGACCAGGTACACCCATTCACGACTATCATATTTCCCAATGCCAGTGGTATTTTTCCTCAAGATAAATCCCCATGTAACAAGGCCAGGAGTGTGATGGAGTGGTTTGTGGTTTGAGAAACACAGTGGCATGTTCCAATTGATGTGCTGCCCCCCCCCCCCCCCCCCCCCCCCAACTCACCAGATCTGAACCTGATTGAACACATCTGGCATGTGATTGAACATGAGCTCATCACCACCCTCCTGGGAATTTATGGGAATTAGGTGACTCATGTATACAGGCATGGTGCCAACTCCCTCCAGCAATCCATAAATACTAGGAGCAGTGGTAGGAATTTAAAATCTATAAAGCATACCACCAATGAAATTCTTCTTTTTGATACATTAATCTACATCAAACAACATAACAGAAAGTATGTGTTTGAAAGAATGTCCACTCAGAATAGAGCTGACTGCTAGAGAGGGATTTGTGGTGTGCAGAGAACTTATGGATGTAGCAACACTAGACCTACACAAAGGTTTGGGGGGTAAGGGAGCTTGCAACAAATTTAATTTAATGAAAAAAGTCATTAAGAACTTGAGAAACCAACTGTCTTCATGTGAAAGCCAGAATATAGGGCACCGTCATTTATAGCAAAATCAATTAGATGCTTTTAATTCCACAAATGTGGCCACAATACACTAGTCTACAAAAATACTGGTTACTTGTGGCAGCTGCTGTTTCACTACTCCTGAGCAGCGTGTATTGTACTCACCTCCATAGGCTTCTATCAACTGTTTTTCAAAACCCAATATGTAGTAGAGAGTTCATGTGTTTTTGATAGTGAAAACATTAGTAAACTCAAAGTAACAAACCAGATGCTTTAAATTTGTTCATTCAGACATCGTGTTCTGTCAATCCCGTTATAAAGGAGGGCCTTAAGTGATGTAAAATGAGTCAGACTACAAAACTGCTAATCTTCTCAAAGAGATAATTATCATAACTACTTCTAGATTAGTTTAGACATGTGCAATGGAGAGCATAAAGGTTGGAGCAGTACAACAACATTATGAAAAGTCCAGGATGAAATAATGTCAATATTATGAAAAGGAAATTGCTACTCACCATATAATGGAGATGTTGAGAGACAGACAGGCATAACATAGGGACTGCTAAACAAGTAAGTTTTTGGCCAAAGGGCCTATTTCTGCATTAGACAACATACACACACACAGTCATGCAAACGCAACTCACACACGTCCACTGTCTCGGACTGCCAAGGCCAGACTGCAAGCACTAGCACATGATGGCAGAAGCAGCCTTCATAATGGGGATAAAAAGGAGGCTGGGGCAAGGAGGAGGATGGGTAGCAGGATAGAAGTGGGGGATGGTAAAGTACTGCTTATGGGAGAACACAGGGATGAGATGGGGAGGTGGTAGGGCAGCTAGATGCAGTCAGGAGGTTAGGCAGAGAGCAAGGAGGAGGGAGGATGGGGGAGAGAATGGAAAAGGAGAGAAGTAAAATGACTGTGGGTACGTAGGTGCAACAGGAGGCTATGTGTGCTGGAGTGGGAACAGGTAAGGGGATAGGTGGGAGAAGGACAGTGACCAACAAAGGTTGAGGGCCGGGAGGCTTACAGGGATGTACGATATATTGCAGGCAGAGTTTCCACTTTGGCATTCAGAATAGCTGGTGTTGGTTGGAAGAATCTAGATGGTTGAGGCTGCGAAGCAGTCATTGAAGTAAAGAATGTTGTGTTGGACAGTTTGCTAAGCAATTGGGTGGTCCAGCTGTTTCTCAGCCACAGTTTATTGGTGGCCATCCATGTGAACAGATAGTTTGCTGCTTGTCATACCCATGTAGAATGCAGCACAGTGGTTGCAGCTTAGATTGACTGATTTCACAAGTAGCCCTGACATTGATGGAATAGGTGATGCTTGTGACTGGGCTGGAGTATGTGGTGTTGGGAGGATGTATGGGACAGGTCTTGCATCCAGATCTACTACATGTATATGATCTGTGAGGTAAGAGGTAGAGAGCAGTTGCTGTGTAGTGACAGATGAGGATATTGTATAGGTTCAGTGGGCAGTGGAATACCACTGTGGGAGGGGTGGGAAGGGTGGTTTATAGGACATTCCTCATTTCAGAGCACAATGAGAGGTAGCTGAAACCCCTATGGCATGAGGGAAATGCTCCTCTGTGGCCAGATGGTGGCACTTTGGGAGGTGGTGGCTGACTGGAGAGATAAGGCATGCAAGAGATGTTTCTATACATGATAAGGAGGGTAATTACAACCTGTGAAGGCTTCAGTAAGATGCTTGGTATATTTTGAGAGGGACTGCTCATCACTACAGATGCAATGGCAACATGTGGCCATGCTGTGAACTTTTTGGTATGGAATGAGTGGTAGCTGTCAAAGTGGAGGTTTGCTGGTGGTTAGTAGGTTTGATATGGGCAGAGGTACTGATATTGCCATCTTTGAGGTGGTGGTCAACATTGAGGAAGGTGGCTTGCTGAATTGATGAGGGCCAGGTAAAGTGAATGGGGAGAAGGCGTTGAGGTTCTTGAGGAATGTGGATAGGGTTCACTCGCCCTTGATCCAGATCACAAAGATGTCATCACTGAATCCGAACCAGGTGAGGAGTTTGAGATTTTGGGTGGTTAGGAAGGATTTCTCTAGATGGCCCATGAGGTTGGTATCAGATGGTACCCATTGTCAGACCCCATATTTTTTTGCAACTGTTGCCTTCATAGGATAAATAATTGTGAATTAGGATATAGTTGGTCCTGGTGGCCAGGGAGAAAGTTGTAGGCTTGAAATCCGTCAGGCATTGCGAAGGGTAGTGTTCAATAGCGGCAAGGCACTGGTCATTAGGGATATTAGTGTAAAGGAAGGTGACACTGATAATGACAAGGACTGATAATGATCAAGGAACAGGAATTGCTGAGAGTAGGTGGAGGTAATGGTTGGTATTTTTATGTAAGAGGATAGGTTGTGTGTAATAGGCTGAAGGTGTTGGTGTAAGAGAGAGGAGATTCTCTCAGTGGGGGCACAGTAACATACCACAGTGGAGCTCCTGGGTGGTTGGGTTTATGGATTTCAGGAAGCATGTAGAAGATAGAAGTGCAATGAGTGGTTGGGGTGAGGAGAGAGATGGATTCCAGCGAGAGGTTCTGGAATGGGCCTTAGCATTTGAGGAGAGAGTGGAGATCCTGCTGGATTTCTGGAATGTGGTCACTGTGATAGGGTTTTAAGGTAGATAAATCTGACAGCTGGCAGACTCCTTCCGTCAGGTAATCCTTGTGCTCTAAACAACAGTGAAGGAGCCTTTGTAAGCAGGTAGGATTATAAGAGGTGATGGATTGCTGTTCTTTCCGTGGATGTGAAGTTAGCTTGCACTCTGAGAGATGTGGGGAATGATTGGTGAGGTATATTAAAAGTTGATAGTAAGTGATTTGTGGGGTAGTGAATGAGGATCACAGTTGGAGGGAGGAGTGAACACAGACAGACAGGGTTCAACAGTTGGTTGAGTCTGATTGGTAGAATCGGTGGCAAAAATGTGCTTCCACTGTTGGGACTGGGAGAATGAGAAGTCCAGCATGACTGAACTTGGGAGTGGGACAAAAGGTAAGGCCGTTGATATAGACTGATACTTCTGTGGGTCTAAGTCTTTTGGAATGAAGGTTCATGACTGTGTTTCAGGTCTGTTTAGGTTTTGGATTCTGTATGGTGATGGGGATAGTTTTTCAAGGGTGGGGTAAATGTAGCAGATTTGCGACACAGGGTTTGCCATCAATGAGGGGGTTTGAGGGAGGTTTGTAGGTTATTGTAGAGGTGGTGGGTAGTGGTAGCCCGAGGTGGGAGTAGAAAGTGAACAGGGTGGAGAGATTGTTGAGTGGCATTGTGCATACTGCTCTAGTTCTTGGAGGGCAAGAGTTCCAGTGTGTAAGATGGGATTCAGAAATTTGGGATTGCACAGCAAGAGAATTTTATGGATGGAGAGAAAGTATTGCAAGGACGTTTGGGCCTGATTTACATTGTTTTGCAGGGCTGTATTGGTAAGGACTGGTGGAATCTGGACAGGTGAAGGTCATTGTGGAAGGAAGGGTTGCAACTGGAGATGGGTAAGTTGATGGAAACGCCATTTGGGGGCTTCCAAGAGCCAAGCGAAAAGACGGGAACAGTATGTGGGGCTGTATTCTGGCTAGGGATAAGAAAAATTTACTGAATTGGTGCAGATGGAAGCAGCAAGGGCCCATGGCAGAGGAAGAAAATGCGTAAAATACGTAAATGATGTAGATATATGTTGGAAAAAATTTGCAAAAATATGTCATAATACGTGGGAAAAATCACAAAAAGAACAAAACAGATGAAGCATGGATAACAAGATGAAACCTGAGGGAGTAGGCCAATAGTGAAGGGTGGAAGTGAACTGATATTGACATGAAAACACAATGAGACCAAAGATAAAAATAAATAAAAAGGTTATAATATGGGTTCCAGGTCTGTGGACAGATATGTATGAGGAAGAGGGACATCAGGTGGGACTAGATTAGGTGAAGTCAGTATGTACAAACAGGAATAACAGAAGGGAAAGAGCAGGGGTTGGGGAGGGATTGGTAGGATTAGGGACAAGTTCATGTGGCACAGAAACATACAGAAAATAACACACAAAAATATGCAAGAGTGACACAAAAACAGTGATCAATTGGGAGGTCTAGGATTAATGATATCAGCAGGAGTTATGTGGGTCATGAGATGCTACACCCACATTCAGTGCAGTGAGTTCTGTGCGAATCAGGCAGCAGATAGAGTAGCTTGTAAATTAGAGCATGTTGTGTGGTTTGAAAGGTAACATGAGAAAAGAAAGGAAAGAAGAGAAAGAAAAGGATAGAAATAGAGTATAGTAATGCACATGCCCTCCAAGCTAATAAACTCTGCCTTGCAGACCTGCTGTATTTACCCCCTCCTCAAAAACTCCCTCCCACCACCATACAGAATCCAGAACCTAAACAGACCCAAAATAAGGTCATGAGCCTTCAATCCAAAAGCTTTAGCCCCACAGAAGTATCAGCCTATATCAAAGGCCTTAACTTTTACCCCATTCCCAAATTCAGTCATGCTGGACTTCTCTTTCTCCCAATCCCAACAGAGGCACTTTTTCGCCACCAACTCTACCAATCAGACTCAACCAAAGACTAATGTTGAACCCTGCCTGACTGTGTTCATTCCTCCTTCCAACTGTGATCCTCATCCTCTGCCCCACAAATCACTTACTGTCAAATTTTCAGAATTTCTTAACCTCAAACTATACCTCACCAACTGTTCCCCAAATTTTTCAGAGTGCAACCTAACTTTACATCCACAGAAAGAACAACAATCGATCACTTAAAAACTGATCCCAACCTTATAATCCTACCTGCTTACAAAGGCTCCTTCACTGTTGTTTTGAGCACAAGGATTACCTGATGGAAGGACTCTCCCAGCTGTCAGATTCATCTACCTTAAAACCCAATCACAGTGACCACACTCCAGAAATCCAGCAGGATCTCCACTCTCTCCTCAAATCCTAAAGCCCATCCCAGAACCTTCCCCTGGAATCCATCTCTCTCCTCACCCCTACCACTCACTGCACTTCTATCTTCTACATGCTTCCTGAAATCCATAAACCCAACCACCCAGGAGACCCATTGTGGCATGTTACTGTGCCCCCTCTTATAGAATCTCCCCCCTCTTACACCAACACCTTCAGCCTATTATGCACAACTTACCCTCTTACATAAAAATACCAACTATAACCTCCACCTACTCTCCACAGTTCCTGTTCCTTTATCATACAGTGCCACCTTCCTGTACACCAATATCCCTAATCACCAACACCTTGTCACTATTGAACACCATCCTTTGCAATTCTTGATGGATTTCAAACCTACAGCCTCCTTCCTGGTCACCAGGACAAACTATATCCTCACTCACAATTACTTCAATGAAGGCATTAGTTGCAAAAAAATCTGGAGTCTGGCAGTGGGCACCATCCTTTGCCAACCTCATGGGCCATCTAGAGAAACCCTTCCTAACCATCCAGAATCTCAAACTCTTCGCGTGGTTCAGATTCTGTAATGACATCTTTGTGATGTGGAGTGAGGGTGAGTGCACCCTATACACATTCCTCAAGAACCTCTTCAGCTTCTCCCCCATTCACTATACCTGTCCTCCTCAACTCAGCAAGCCACCTTCCTCAATGTTGACCACCACCTCAAAGATGGCAATATCAGTACCTCTGCCCATATCAAACCTTCTAACCACCAGCAAACCTCCACTTTGACAGCTACCACTCATTCCATACCAAAAAGTTCACAGCATGGCCACATGTTGCCATTGCATCTGTAGTGACGAACAGTCACTCTCAAAATATACCAAGCATCTCACTGAAGCCTTCACAGATTGTAATTACCCTCCCTATCTTCTACAGAAACATCTCTCCTATGCCTTATCTCTCCAGTCAGCTACCACCTCCCAGAGTGCCACCACCTGATCACAGAGAGCATTCCCCTCGTGCCACCAGGTTTTCAGCTACCTCTCGTTGTGCTCTGAAATGAGGAATGTCCTATTAACTACCCTTCCCACCCCTCCCACAGCGGTATTCCACTGTCCACTGAACCTACACAATATTCTCATCCATCACTACACAACAAATGGCTACCAATAAACTTGGCTGAGAAACAGCTGGACCACCAAGTTGCTTAGCAAGCTGACAAACACAATGTTTTTCACTTCAGTGACTGCTTCACAGTCTGTGCTACCTGGGTGCTTCGTACCAACACCAGCTTTGTTGAATGCCAAGGTGGAAACTCTGCCTGCAATACATCGCACATCCCTGTAAGCCTTTGTTAGTCACTGTCCTTAACCCACCTATCTCCTTCCCTGTGCCCACTCCAGCACACACAGCACACACACCAATGTACCCACAGTCTTTTTTACTTCTCTCCTTCTCGATTCTTCCCTCCTCCCCCCCCCCTCAACCCCCCTCCCCATCCCTTGCTATCCGCCTAACATCCTGACTGCATCTAGCTGCCCTACCCTCTCCTCATCCGATCCCTGTATGCTCCACAAGCAGCACTTTACCGTCCCCCATTCCTAAGGTGCTATCCATCCCCCATCCTTACCCAGCCTCCTCCTTATCCCCGTCACAAAGACTGCTTCTGCCATCATGTGCTGGTGCTTGCAGTCTGGCCTTGGCAGCCAGAGACAGTGGTCATTTGTGTGCGAGTTGCACTTGCTTGTTAAGCAGTCTTTTTGTTGCGCCTGTCTGTGACTGAGCTTCTCCACTATATGGTGAATAGAAATCTATCCTTTTCATGGTGTTGTTATTATTCCAACATTGATCTTCAAAGTTTCGAGAACTGTAGACTTCAATACAAGCAAAAATGTTTGATAATGTCCAAAACATCCATTTTTGTTTTTGTGGATGTTGTAGTTATTTAGTTCATTCTGTACATGCTCTTGTCAGTTTCAGAGTTGTTTGAATCCACAAGGAGTCAATAATATTATTAAAAGCATTCTATATTAGCCTTCTGAAAACTGACTTCTCGTTGTTAAGGATAATGTTGGCCTAACAAGAGGCCCCTTTGCTGCATCTCGCAGCTGAATATTCAGTGCTTAACAAAATAGCATCTCCTAAATTTTAGAGATATTTTAAGGAGCTCAGAGTAGCTTTCTATGAAATAAGAACATTTTTGTGATTACAATAATGCCAAACAAGACAAGGGTTCCCTTTTTAATTGAGGGTTATAAATGCCTACAGATGTTGCCAATTTGCAGTTTGCAGACCTCAAAATAATATTTGGAAGAATATCTGCCCAGAAATAGTTGTCATGAATCCCAAAACAGATCTTTGTGCATTTTGCCAGAGGCATTTCACATCTGGAACCACAATTCCCATAGTGCCTGAAGAAACTAAAATGGAAACTATTGAAAAAGTGAGATCTTATCTACAACTTGTTGCAAACAAAGGGAATTGTATAAAGGAACTATCAAAAAGCCTAAGAAAAATTTTGAAGATGGTGATAAAACTTATGTACACTGCAGTTTCAACATGGCCCATCAGTTTCACATATACAGTAACCCATTACAGCCTGATCCTATTTATTTCTTGGTCCCATACAGAACTGGAATATTTAGAGTTATGTAGGAACAACAAAGGTATCCAACATTGTTGTTAGTCTTTACAGTCATGGAGAAGACATAGTGTTCATTAAAACCAACAACTGTGTGGGACAGAACAAAAGCAATATTTTATTAGGATAGCTCACTTGGAAAATCTGTAGTAACAAAAATGGGAATTGTTTTATCATTCATGCCAATAGATCACACAAAATTTGCATGTGACACTTGCACTTTTAAAGAAAAGACGTAGAGCTACTAATGTCTCTTCCACACAAGAATGCGCTGACTGCTTTGAGAAATCTACACCCACAATACACTAATGTCTCTTCCACACAAGAATGCGCTGACTGCTTTGAGAAATCTACACCCACAATACATGGTAACCCTGCTGTTGCTGTTGGAAATGAAAAAAAGTAAGGCACTGTGAATACATATGAATGGCTAAATTCTTGAAGAATAGTAATGCTAACACAGTACCTCAGGCAACTAAACATAACTTCTTTTACAGTGTGAGCTACAAAGGTAGTGTGCATGGCAAAACTGATATTGATAAAATTAATTTGTGCTCCACATCTGTCCCAAAGATAATGGACCTATTGGGTTTCCTGGCACAGCACTTCCAGTAGGGATGACAAGACAATAAAAGGATTATCTTTTCAAAAACATCAGTAGCTAAGGCTAAAAGAAATACAAAGTCATTTTGGGTCCTGAAGCAGAACTAGAAACTGAATGAGAATCTCAGGGCAGTGACAGTAAGCATTCCAAGGAAAAACCTGACCCACCAGACATTTCAGAACCAACGAAGAAGGTGACAGATCTTTAACCTCTTCAGACAGAAGTTTTTTAGAAGCTGAGCATCAGATCTTTTGGACTATAAAATAAATGATTTTAGTAATCTGTTATTGGGGGTTCTGTGAATTTAAAATTTTTGGTTTTTCTGGGCCCAATGACCCATAAGATTCCATTATGTAAAATAAAAGTACCAACATTTTGCCAAAAAAAAATAAAAATAAAAAAAGAACGCCGGGTTTGCTGGTTTTTCTCAGTTTGTGGCCGTAGTATTTGGTTTTAAATTTATGGGCACTGTAACGTGCTGTAGATCTGAAGGGATTAACTACTTAATGTGTAATGATATGTTAAAAACTCTGAGCCATTCAATAAAGGACATTTTAAGGGAAATATACATGGAGAATTTGTTTCTTAAATATATAAAATCAAACAGTGGCAATAAAGTGAAACTTTAAAATTCATTATGTCAAAGCACCCCTATCCCATCAAAAATATTCAGCCAGCCATAACTCACTGCAATTTAGAGATAGAAGTCTGCTTTCTACAAATTGTTCAGAATTTAATACTGAACATCAAAAATCTCATAATTCCAAACCCAAAATATTTGGTAAAGGGTTCCTTCTTGCTTTCTTCTCACATATAGGTATGTTAGGAGGAAAACAACAATATGGAAAAGACAGATTGCTACTCAGCACGTAATAGAGGCATTGTGTTGCAGACAGGCACAATGAAAAAAATGCAAGAATTATTCAGCTTTTGGACTAAGTCCTTCATTATAAGCAGAAAGCTCATGTATTCATACAAGCGCAACTCTCACACACACATTGCCGCTGTCACTTATAGGTGTTAAGATCCAATTACAAATGTATCCGTGAGCTTCTCCCCTCTCAGACACATTTGCAGACAGTTCTTAGTGCTGAGCAATGACAGTGGCCATGTGTGAATGATTCATATAGAACTGTACAATCTGACTGTCAGGTTCTGACTTTAAAAGTGACACAAAATTTGTTAACATGAAAAATGCCTGCTACTTACAGACAGAGTGACATGGAGATGTTGATAATTTAGCTATAAGGTGTCAACTGACTTTAGAATGGTCCTGTACAACTACTTCTAGAAGCATATAATAATAAAATTCAAAATATGATGTATTTTAAATTATAATTGTAAAGAGAGCAAAATCCAAAGATATAAATTTATAATAAGGAACTGTTTAACTATTAGATTTATGTTAGCAGGAAGGCAAAATTATGAGTTCTGTTTTATTTATATTATTTCTGTTTCCATGAGGATTCACAGAGCTTACCAAAATTGACTAAAAATGAAATTTTCTAGCTCAAATAATTTGCAAACTAGCAAGTTCTCCTAGTGAAAATAGATATTTTTGAAATCAGGAAAGTCTGGGCTACAAAACTATGGTTCTGACTTTTGGAAATACACATTCTGCAGCATGAGAACTTCCATTATAAACAATTTTGAAATAAGGATTTTTAGAAAAAGTAAGATGTTTACAGAAGATCGGAGAATGAGGACGTTAAAATGAGCTATGCCAATTGAGCCAGAAGTGTCTAACAGGCCACAGCAAATTTCATCTCCATATGTTTTCTCTGAATCTTAAATTATGGATATTTCCTCATAAAAATTATTTCCAGTGAAACTAATTACACTATACTGTTGTTTTTGTTGTTGTTGTTGTTGTTGTTGCGGTCTTCAGTCCGAAGATTGGTTTGATGAAGCTGTCTATGCTACTATATCCTGTGCGAACCTCTTCATCTCTGAATAACTATTGCAACCTACATCTTTCTGAATCTGCTTACTGTATTCTTCTCTTGGTCTCCCTCTATGATTTTCACCCCCATGTTTCCCTTCAATACTAAACTAGTGATCCCTTGATGTCTCAGAATGTGTACTATCAACTGATCCCTTCTTTTGTGTTTTTATTTCTTCTACCTGAATTTTAATTACTATTCCAAATTTTTCCTTGGTTTTCTTATATTAGATAGGCATCAGTAATTTGAAAGCTGCACAGTGAGTAATAAAAACTTTATAAATTCCAGCTTGAATAAGAAAGTAATCTTTGTAATCATCAGATATGTGTCATTCATAAAACTGCATCAGATAAAGAAAACAAAAAAATGTTGACATGAGGACTGGTAGAAGAACAAGTAGGATGGTTGCACCTTCCTCTGTCACACACTCACCAACAACTTACAAGCTTCATGGGCACTTAATTGTTGCCTTATTGACCCCCTCAAATAACTGTAAGTCAAAAAGCTGTCATGGACATGATGGCAGAGCTCTCTGATCAAGTGCTCTTTTATTAAGACTTCAGTGAACATATTTTGATATACTAACATCAGATGTTTATTACTTTGCCGTGTCCTCATAGATAATTCTCAATGAAAAGGAAGTGACCAGTCATTTGCTCTACAATGCCTCTTGCTGATCTGAATTCACCTCTTAAAAAGAGCAGTGCCCAGCTGTAGGTCACCATAATGAGTAGTTAGGAAGGCTACCTGGTTGTGGGTTAGCATTGTGTGTTCAGGAATTACTGTGTCATATTAGATACATAATTCACCACACTGCTGAAGCAATCATCGCAGCAACCCCAGGACAAATTAAAGGGCAGCCTATTTCTTGATGGAATCAAAGGTTCCATTCTCTGATAAACACATCACAGATCACACAATTTAAGGATCCCTACATGAAATCACCTCACTATCGAGGTAGAAGAAGCAGCTGTGGAAACAAACAAGCTATAGCCCTAAATGTTGACACACAGGGAAATTGGTGAAAGGAATAATTCCAACCAGATTTGGGCCACCATTAACAATACAGAACAGATATTGGATATGCATGTGGAAATTAATGCCAGTGTATGTGATTCATGTAAGACTACACCTCACACAGACTTAAACTCACAAGAGAGTAACCTACCATTTTTGCATTATAACGTACAGAGTTTAGGAAACAAAATACATGTTTTGAATCATTTATCGCAGGATTGGTACCATTTTTGTTGTTGTTGTTCTTACAGAACACCAGAAATTAGTAGATAATGTCTATTGTTTCAAATAAGAAGTCTATAACCGGTCAACATTCTACTGTAGAACACATAATGAAAGGTGTTGGTGTTGCCATTTACTCGAGAAAATGTTAGTTTATTGCCGCCACTGAAAAAGTACTGTATGTGAACAAGTTATGGGATGACAAAGATTTTGAAATAGCAATTCTCAAATTCATATTTTGCACTGTACCTTTCTTTGTCATACATATATATGTAGCTCTTGTGAAAATTTTGATGCTTTCCTGAAATCACTGGAGGGAGTTTGAGTAAATTAGTGTCAAGTTATAGAAATGTAAATCTCATTGTACTTGGAGATCTGAACATCAACACTTTACATGAATACCAGAAAAGCAAATATTTTACGGGTTATCCTCCATCTTACTGGACCTAATATCTGCTTGGACCAGTAACCAGTAGAACAGGTAACACATATAACATTTCACTGTACAGGGTTTTGCCGAGGCCTTGTCCTCTGTATTGAATTACAACATAAAATTATGCAGTATATCTTACATATGAAGAACTTCATTCATTAACCAGGTTGTTTTAACCAGAAAAGTAGTGAACATCCCTTGTTTTTTGCACTTATGTGTTTATACCACTCTTTAGTGCACATTGCCATTCATTATCCCCGTACTTCATTGAAATAATTTGTTGCTTATTTATATGCTGTTTCTTTCAATTTAGTTTTGTCGCTATTAATCTGTCCCAATTTAGATGACACCTGAAAATATAATCTCCATATTTCTAATGAAACTACTTCAAAGATTACAATTCTTAAGATTTGTTTAATGTTCCAACTCATCTGCCTAGTTATCTCATCATACGGAAAATGATCAATAGTTGTGAATGTCTGAAGGAATGGTTGTTTGGTAAACTTGGCCTTTTCATTTTAGATTACTGGTTACTGTTTGGTTGTCCACGCAGTGGATGCCAAGGAGTTGGTGGATTCTAAAACAGAGGGCAAAATAATGAGATGCACCCATAGAGTCCAATAACTTTTTTTACTTAACTTGGTTAACAGCAAGTCCAGAGCACAATCCAAGCAAGTCCTTAAAGCAGACTGGTTTGATACCTACAACAGAAACATAGGCTGAATGACAACGCTTTGACTGCACAGGTAGAACTTAACTAACAGACTAGATTCAGTGTTGATGCAGCATCCTTTTAAATTGGCTCTTTGGTGGCACTGGCCACTTCTACTGAAGAAGGCGTGTCTTGGAGATGGCTGCAGATTGGTGGTGCAGTCACATGGCTTACTGCCAACTTCTAGATGTGGACCTTTGTAGCATGGTATTGATAGCACACATCATCACATTCCTCCCCTCCCAAAACTCCTAATTGTTGTCATGTACTTTTACTGCTGCAGACAATAGGGTGGGTAGTGAGGGAGGGGGAGGGGAAGGGGCGGGGGTGGGGGGGGGGGGGGAGGGTCTGAGCACAAGTGTCACTGAGGACGCAGGAGACAGAACTTCAGCCAGTGACAAGCTTCTGCCCACACCCCGACATCCCTTTTGTGAATAGCTGGAAACAGCAACCAAAAAACCAGCTATAGAGTGTGCACCTGTGCCCTGAACACAGCATCGTCTTTTACTGGTGGAGGCACAATAGTAACTGGAGAGTCCATTGCAGCATGCTGGAAGGCAGCAAGGCAAAGGTCCCCAACCTCCCATACTTGGGCTGCTGGCACTGCAGTGGCAGTGACGGTATTGTGTTGATGTCCATTGGCTCCCTGTCCAGTGCCGGTGGCACAGGATCTGAGGGAGTTGAAGATGGCTGAGGCTGTGAAGTCTTCCTGGGCACTGAATATGCAAAGTAGAAACTGTGGCAAGACCACACAGCCCACACAAATGAAGCTGGTTTTGATGGCTCCTCTGTAGCCTGGTGGGACCCACTGCAACATACAATGAGCGGCCCAAGGATTTGGTGATACTGTCTCATTCCCAGCATCTGTGAATGGCCAAAAGTATGAAAAAGAATGAATTATAAACATTAAACTTAGAACGATGTAAAGGAAGGGCTGACCATCCATGCAAAAGGTCCATTGATGATTTGTCATTGTGTGGCAGGGAATGGTAGAAAGGGAGGAAGTACACTGGGGCTTACTCCTGTATATGGGAAGCACATAAATTGTTCATCTGTTGTTGGAAAGTCCTGAAAAAGTATTCTGCTTCACTGTTGGATTAAGGGTGGAATGGTGTGGTCATCACTCACTTGAACTTTAGAGAAAACCTAAGTTCACTTGCACATAAGTTCCCCAGTCATACAGTAATCTTTGGTGGAGATGTAAAGCATCCAACCATCATTTGGGAAAATGACAGTTTTGTTTAGTTGTTGGCAACAAAAAACATCCTGTAACACAGGATAGTTTGTAACCCCACTCATGATGGATATATATTGGATCTCGTGGCAACAAACAGACCTGGCCTCTTTGAGGATGTCCACATTGTAAGTGGTATCAGTGGCCATGACATGGTTGTGGCAACAATGATTACCACAGTGCAAAGCGGAACAATATATATATTCAGTAAAATAGATAAAACTCAGTAGATTCATGTCTCAATGAGGAACATGAAACTTTCAGCACAGGGCAGGAGCGTGTAAAGGAACTATGGCTCAAATTTAAAGGAATAATTGACCATGCACAGGATGAATATGTATGCAATAGAACACTTCATAATGAGAAGGACCTTCCAGGGTATACATTATTGTGAAGGAACTACTGAAGAAGCAGAGGTCACTGCATAACAGGTTTAAATCAAAGCACATGGCTATTGATAGAGAGATGCTGAATGAAACACATTTGGCTGTCAAGAGAGCAATGCATGATGCCTTCAGTGGCTTCCATAGCAGAATATTGTCAAGTGATCGTTCACAAAACCCAAAAAAATTCTGGTCATCTGTAAAGCTATTAGTGGCACCAAAGTTGCTGTCCAGTCCCTATGAATGAGACGGGAACTGAAATTGAAGGTAGCAAAGCAGAAGCTGAAATGCTTAACTCCATTTTCAAATGTTTCTTTACAAAGGAAAATGCAGGAGAACTGCCCCAAAGTAATCTCAGTACCACTAAAAAGGTGGGTGAAATAAATATTAGTGTTAGTCATTTTGAGAAGCAGCTTAATCTCAGTACCACTAAAAAGGTGGGTGAAATAAATATTAGTGTTAGTTATTTTGAGAAGCAGCTGAAATCCTTAAAACTAAACGAAGCTCCAGGGCCTGATGGAATCCCTATCAGATTCTGTACCAGTGGTACAGCGGTTGTGCATTACCTTTCATGGTAATGTGAGCTATGAAATTATTAATTTTGCATGGGCTGTTTTGAAAAGTCTCTAAATTCATCATAGAGTTCAGCTACCTTGTCTGTAGGTATATAGGAGTTCACAGGCAGAACATTGTCTTGAATGTGCAAACCAAACAGATTGAAAGACTCAGTGCCAAAAATATTTTCACTTTCAGGTGAGCACAAAACTGTGAATGCATCTGTTTTGTAAGGTTATGAAATGTGGCAGGTAGGCTGCAAATACCTAGGGCAGGAATTTCATGTCCATCATAACAAGAAAGACCTACCTGTGATTTATGTAGCTTGGCTTGCCTATCAGTTCATATGTGCTTCTGTTCAAAAGAATCACAGATGCACCCATGTCCAGTTGCCTGCATATTTTGTATTTGGCAATCTGAAGAGTGACAAACAATTTATTAGCATGACGTGGGATGGAAGTATGTAAATTCTTCACTGTTGCTTTTGACTTGCGCTGATGAACATGAGAAACACTATTTGGCTTGCAAAAAACTGCATGTATATCCACTGACTGAGACAGAATGCTTGTTGGACTTGCTTTTTGCAAACAGTCAGACTGAACATGACTGTGCTTTCCACAGCATCAACATTTAGCATCACATCAGGGGAACGTCTATGGTTTGTGTACTGAGGAATGCTGATGGCAGGATTTAACTCTGATAGCCTGCTGCCTAGCACAATGATTTTGTTTACAACACTGCACTAAGATCCCTGGCTGAGGTTTTGTATGGCACGACATGCAAACTTTCAGCACTACCTGTTTACAATTACTCTGAACTGCACAAATAAGAGTGGAATCAGAGTCTTCCACTACACTATCACACGAGTACTGACACTCCACTTATTCCAATACCTGTTATGAGCTAGGATCAGGATACTAGGGAGTCCATGTGCATAAGTGAGGTCTGACACATTTTGAATAATGACATCCCTAATCATGGCATCACTATAATAACATCCACACTCAAAATTGGATTGCAATGGTGTGTAAATCCTTGTAAGGCACACACTGCTTCTGTGCCCAATTGGCTTACCTACGCAAGCGAAAGAATTTGTAACATGCAACTGCCACATTAATCTGTTCATCAAATTACTTGCCTGGAGCAGCAATTATTTGTCCTTAGGAACACTTTCAGGATGTGTGGTGGGAGAAAGTGTGCAGAATAATGAACACAGAGGCTCCAACTAATGCAAGAAAATAAGGTCACTTGTCCCTACACTCAGCATGATGCACCATAAAGTGTGAGTCAAGCTGTGTGTAGTAATAAAACAATTTCTCTTCTGTAGAATCAAATGCACAGAATGGTGGTATGGGAATAGGTGCTACTTGGTGTGGTAGCACTGGTGGTGACACCAACGGTGTTTGCTTGCAGAGCAAGCAGTCTTGTCCTCACTTCCATGAGCTGCTGCAACTGCTGTTCCTGGAAATGAACAATCTGAGTTATGGTTCTTTCAGAGGATTAGCCATGATGAAACACAAAAAATTCATGAACACAAAATACACCACAACCACTAAATAAAGTACAGATTCGTATCACTAGGAAGATCAGCCTCTGAAAAGCAGAAGAAAACACAAATCAAATAATGGAAAATCCAGGATGGAATGTAACAATATAAGAGAAGGAAAGTTGCTACTCACCACATAGCAGAGATGCTGAATCGCAATAGGCACAACAAAAAGATTCACACAATTATAGCTTTCGCCCATTAAGACCTTTGTCAGCAATACACACCACACACACACACACACACACACACACACACACACACACACACACACACACACACATGCAAACGCAACTTGCACACATGTCTGCAGTCTCAGACAACTGAAACCACACTGTGAGCAGCAGCACTAGTGCATAATGGGAGTGGTGATTTGGTGGGGGTAAGGAGGAGGCTGAGGCAGGGGGGGGGGGGGGGGGGAGGGATAGTATGGTGGGGTGGCAGACTGTGAAATACTGCAGTTCAGATGGAGGGCAGGAGAGAAGGTGGGGAGAGGGGGGGAAGTAGCAGAAAGGAGACAAATAAAAAGAAATTAAAAGACTGGGTGTGGCAGTGAAATGACGGCTGTGTAGTGCTGGAATGGGAACGGAGAGGAGGCTTATGGGAACATGGGATGTATTGTAGGGAAAGTTCCCACTTGCACAATTCAGAAAAGCTGGTGGGAAGGATCCATATGGCACAGGTTGTGAAGCAGTCATTGAGATGAGGGATATCATGCTTGGCAGTGTGTTCAGCAACAGCGTGGTCCACTTGCTTTTTGGTCGCAGTTTGTCGGTGGCCGTTCATGCTGACAGACAGCTTGTTGGTTGTCATGCCTACATAGAATGCAGCACAGTCGTTGTAGCTTAGCTTGTAAATCACATGACTGTTTCACAGGTAGCCCTGCCTTTGATGGGATAGGTGATGGTAGTGACTGGACTGGAGTAGGTGGTGGTAGGAGTGTATGGGACAGGTCTTGCATCTAGGTCTATTACAGGGGTGTGAGCCATGAGGTAAGGGATTGGAAGCAGGGGTTGTGTAAGGATGGACAAGTATATTACGTAGGTTCGGTGGATAGCGAAATACTACTGTAGGAGGGGTGGAAAGGATAGTAGGCAGGACATTTCTCATTTCAGGGCACAACAAGAGGTAATGGAAACCCTGGCAGAGAATGTAATTCAGTTGCTCCAGTCCCAGATGGTACTGAGTTATGAGGGGAATGCTCCTCTGTGGCCGAACTGCGGACCTTGGGAGGTGGTGGGAGACTGGGAAGATAAGGCATGGGAGATTTGTTTTTGTACAAGGTTGGGAGGATAATTACGGTCAGTGAAGGCTTCAGTAAGATCCTTGGTATATTTTGATAAAACACAGTCAGTTGCAGGGCCAATGTTCTGAAACACTCAACAACGCTGAAGCAAAGGAGCAGGCAACTTGACAAAGGACCACAGTTCTACAAGAAAGACATGTGATGAATGTTATCACCAGTTGTTTGTATGGTAAGTAGCAACCAAATGTATCTTTCCCTCATCGCCTCATGTTTGGTCATCCCAATGGTGGATGCCAAGGAATTAGTGGGTTTTAAGACAGAGAGGAAAATAATGAAGTGCCCACACAATGTTAAATTACTTCTTTTCCTTAACTTGAATAACAGCAAGTCCAGAGTACAATCCAAAGAAAGTCATTGAGATAGGCCAGTTCAATATAACAGAATCTCAAGGACAATACTTTGACTACACAGACAGAACAGACTACATTCTGGGTCCATGCGGTGTCCTTTAAGTTGCTGCATGGAGGCACTAGCCACGTGTGCTGAGGGAGGTGTGCCTCGGAGTCAGCCACAGATTCTCAGTGCAGTTGCATGGGTTACTCCCGACTCTTGGAGATTGACCCACATGGCTTGGTATCAGAGCACATATACCACAGTTTTCATGCCATGTCTTCAGTGGATAAAGAGCATTTGTTTATTTGATAATAAACACCCATTGACTAAAGAAAACAGACATGTGAAATAAATAAGTTACTTGTTTATTTTGTTGATTTACAGAATAGACCTGTTTTATGATACAGGGAACTCTCCAAGTAGAATATGAATGTAATAATTATGTCCATGTTGTTGTGTGGCAGGGATGAGGGCTGGACTGCGCCGCACGTATGGAACAGTATCCCAAGATGTACTTGAGTATACCAACCAACCACAATACCTGCCCATGTTATATGCCATCTCCTTCTTACATTCTGTAGTACAAGGGCGAAGAAAGTTTGGTCCACTTGGTTGGAATATTCCATATGAATTTAACAGTGCTGATTGGTATGCATGCACCTTATTTATACAAAATCATATGGATGATATGGATCCAAAGACTGGTGTGAGCTGGAATACTGTTAGGTAAGATTCATCTTTTCATCATGGGTACCACAGCCATATCTTTGTAATATGTATGTGGTATTTTTACACTTAGGCCTAATTTTTGTTATTGTTCTGTATATATATGGCAGATTTTTCTAGCTACACACTGGAAAATGTCTGAAAAAGCCAAAACTAACAGAATAATAATAAAAGTACAGCCTAAGTGAAAAATACCACATTCATTTAGGTAAGTTTTACTTTTCCACACAATGTTTTACGCATTTTTCTGTTTGTGTAATCTAAAGTAAAACATCTATAATTGAGAAAAATATACTTTCTGTTTTTAGATATGTGCTTACAGTCCTTTTACATGCCTTAAACTTACTGCATTACTGATGATACATAATACCAAAACTTCTTGCCTAACCATATTCAGAACTGATTGACGCAATATGTCATCCTTGAACTAAAACTGTTATACATTGCTTCTGATTGTTTATGGTATATTGAATGCTTTCTAAGAAAAATAAGAGTATGCAACAGCTCAGACTGGTGACAGATATATTTCTGCTTGTGTCTGTATGTGTGGATGGATATGTGCGTGTGTGCGAGTGTATACCTGTCCTTTTTTCCCCCTAAGGTAAGTCTTTCCGCTCCCGGGATTGGAATGACTCCTTACCCTCTCCCTTAAAACCCACTTCCTTTCGTCTTCCCCTCTCCTTCCCTCTTCCCTGATGAGGCAACAGTTTGTTGCGAAAGCTTGAATTTTGTGTGTGTGTTTGTGTTTGTTTGTGTGTCAATCGACCTGCCAGCGCTTTTGTTCGGTAAGTCACCTCATCTTTGTTTTTATATAGAATAAATTGTTTCATTAGATGTGTGATATGTAACACCGTCCAGCTACAACCAACGATAACATCCATCTGTCTCAAGAAGCAAAATAAACTATATAATGATGTCTTGGTACACAATGTTGTTCACTATAGTTTCAAGGAAGTCAGGGTCCTCTATTCCCTGCTCCAGCGGGAGGAACCACCAATGTGTGGTGCTTGTGGCATCCAGGTCACTGTGCACCACGTTTTACTGGATTGCGTTTTATTTTCTGACCAGCGGGCCACGGCTGACTTGCCAGCAGATCTGCCATCTCTTTTAGGCAACACTCGGACGAATGTGGTTAAAGTTTTAAAGTTCTGTGCCATGTCAAATGTTTTTACAAAGATTTTAGGGAGAGGATCGTAATTTGCTCACTGTGTGACAAGCTCGCCCATATTTTATGTAAGTGGCCAGCCAATGACAATTTACTGTGGCATTCTTGTTGCTATGTTTTCCCTTTCCTTACGTTCTACTTTCTTATGTCGCATTTTCCTTCTTACCCTGCTTTCTTTGCATGTGTGTTTCAGTTTTATTAGGTCTGTCCACATTCGTTCCCTTTAATGTGTGTCAGGGCACTGATGACCTCGACGTTGAGTGCCCATAAGCCCCAACACACACACACTCTATTCAACAAAATGATGTAGCACACCATGTTCCAATTTTCTGACAATGTATGGTGAATTTCTGGTTGACCAATTTCTTGTGTTATTGCTATTCACATGTCCACTAAGGTGAAACTTTACTTCATCAGTGAAGAAAATGTGGTCCAGTTCTACAATTACATGGATGTCAACAAGTTCCCTAAACCATGTATGGATCAACTTGGATGTTCAATACTACCCATCTCATTTTAACCATGATGTAACTGTATTGCATTGCATGACATCATAGCGGCACAGTGTATTTGTAAGGTATTGTGTTTGAAGTAGGTGGTGACATGCTCTAGTGTGGGATGTTTGTTTCTAAATTGTTAGTGATATTGGACTCTTTTAGTGCTGTTTGTGATAATAATATTGGAAGAGTTTGTGGTGGATTATTTGTGTGTCATTTTAATGTTGTCAGTAATGGGCAATAGATTCATTTTCAAGTTTGGGGTTATTATTGCAGTATGTTAGTTTATGGCTGGAGATTTAATTTTATGCTTTTTTTTTTATTATTATTAGTTACGAAAGTGACAATGAAGTTCACAAGCAGCTTCCTGCATGTTGCAGTGGGTGACAACATGGTGAGCATGATAAAATTTCTTCAGTTGTTTGGTTTATTACCAAGTATGTGCTGTATTACATTTGTGGAGAATATCAGAGATTGACCTAAGTTGCTGCACATTCTATTGTCAGAGAGACAATGTATGGTGTTCTCCATGGAGAAGTTCCTAGTTCAAGAAGTCTAGGCTTTCTACTTGAGAGATTTTTTGATGACATATTGTTTCTATTGTCACTAGATTGTTAGCTTTATATGTTGACTGTCTTTGATCAGTAAGTATGTTTTCATAGGTTCATTTTTTATTGTAGTATGTATCATATGTTTGTTTACACTCATCATTGTACAGTTCTTCTGTATCTGTATTTTTAGGTTTCAGATACATATTTTAACGGTTTTTGTGATAATATTTACTATATAAGTGACGTATTAGTGGTTTCTTCATTCACCTCTGCCTTTCTTGTGTTGTGACCTGATGTTTGTGAGTGTTTCGTATTGAGCAACTTAACCTCTTGCCTGTGTTTACATTCTGCGCTGACCAGTTGCAGTTGTAGCGGCGCATCGAAAGCTAAGTACTAATTAATTGTTTGTGTATAGTGGTTTATTTAGGAACTTTTGTAGTCTTCAACTGGTGTTCTTGGTGTTTTCTGGTGAAATAATTTCAGAAGAATCTTTTGGGAACTGTTTCCAGCTTCGTTACTGTGTCATTAGACGTTTGATTCTCTTTCTGTATTAGTCTTTTCTTATATTCACATTTGTTGTTTATTAATACTGTTAATAATAGTAGTTACTTCCCTTGTAGAGTAAGTTTGTGATTATTGTAGTCAGATTTTTAACATCTTCTTATTGTAGTAGCGGAACTTAGAAAAAGTAAAATTTTGCCATGAGTGAGAAGTGTGGGCTTTGCCGTAGGTTCGTGAGTAGTGGATTGCGGTGTGAGACTTGTTTGAAGTATTTTCACTGGGGGGAATGCAGTGGGGAAGCCAGTGGGCGTTCTGGTGAGATCCTCTCCTGGAACTGCAGGTTATGTAGTAAGAATAAGGTGATAGAGGAGCAGGAGCGTAAGATCTGTGCCCTTCAGGTTCAGTTGAAAAATGCACAGGAGGAGCTAGATAGGATGAGGAGGGAGAAGGGGGGTTGAGGAATGGGAGCTGGCTGTTGGCAAGAGATCTGCTAGGAGAAGAAGATTTTCAGATAGTTTTACTATTGGTGTTTACAATAGATATGACCAACTGTCAGAGTCTAGTGGAGAGGAATCTCTAGTAGCTGTAGATGTAGGAAGTATGCAGCAGACCTCAGTAGTTACTGTGCCTAGAACAGTTGCAAAGTCGAAGAGGAGGAAGAAGGTTCTGCTGTTAGGTAGTTCTCATGGCAGAGGTGTAGGCCAGCAGTTGCAGGAAGTGCTGGGGAGTGAGTACCAGGTCACCAGCATTGTGAAGCCTAATGCAGGGTTGGCTCAGGTGACTGTTAACATAGGGGGGTTATGTAGGGATTTTGCTAAAGAGGATCAGGTAGTGATTGTGGGTGGGGCTGGTAATAGTATTGGTAGGGATGGGGAGTATAACATAGATGGTGACCTGGAAAAGATAGCCACTCAGAGTGGCAACACGAATGTGCATTTCGTGGAACTGTTTCAGCGTCACGATCTGCCTCATCTTAATACAGCCGTCAGGCATAATAACGTGAGACTTGGGGGTGCGCTGATGACAGAAAGCATGGGTCACATTTCAGTGGTGTTGGTGGAGTCTATCAGCAGGACGGGTTTCACTAGACATGTCCTGCACCTCAACGGGTATGGGAAGGGGAGGTTGGCAAAGCTTATAGGTGACAGCATAGGTGGGGTTGGTGGGATCACTCATGGGAAAATTACTGCAGTAGTGGGTGTTAGAGCTGCACCTTTTTTAGATTGAAGTCAGCTGATAGTTATATGTGGTGACTTCAATATTAATTGTATAAGTGATTGTGCAAGGAAGAGGATGCTGGTAGACCTCTTTAATTCATATAATCTTATGCAAAGCGTATTCTTTCCAACAAGAGTGCAAGGGAACAGTAGAACAACCATAGACAACATTTTTGTTCATTCCTCATTACTAGAAGGACATTCTGTTAGCAAAAAGGTGAATGGCCTTTCAGATCATGATGCACAAATTTTAACTTTAAAAGATTTTTGTGCTGCAACACGTGTTAAATATAGTCATCAGCTGTTCAGGAAAGCTGATCCAGTTGCTGTAGAGACCTTTGTAAACCTTATACATGAACAAGAGTGGCAAGATGTTTATAGCGCTGATACAGTAGACGATAAATATAATGCTTTTCTCAAGACTTTTCTCATGCTCTTTGAAAGTTGCTTTCCGTTAGAACGTTTAAAACAGGGTACTAGCACAAACAGGCAGCCTGGGTGGCTGACTAGAGGGATAAGAATATCTTGTAGAACAAAGTGGCAATTATATGAAAACGTTAGAAACAGTCAAAATCTAAATGCAGCAGCCCATTACAAACAGTATTGTAAGGTGCATAAAAATGTTATTAGGAAGGCAAAAAGTATGTGGTATGCAGATAGAATAGCTAAGTCTCAGGATAAATTAAAACCATATGGTCAGTCATAAAGGAAGTTGCTGGTCTGCAGAGACAGGTCGAGGATATAGAATCAGCGCGTAGTGGGAATGTCCGTGTTACTGGTAAGTCGCATATATGTACAGTATTTAATAATCACTTTCTGAATATAGCAGGTGAACTAAATAGAAACCTAGTCCCAACAGGGAATCATATAGCGCTCTTAGAAAAAAGTGTTCCAAGACTGTTACCTGAAATGCTCCTCCATGATACTGACAAGAGGGAGATTGAGTTAATAATTAAATCACTAAAGACCAAGAACTCTCATGGATATGACGGGGTATCTAGCAGAATACTGAAGTATTGTTCTATGTATGTTAGCCCAGTTCTCAGCCATATCTGTAACTTTTCCTTTAGGAGTGGTCAGTTTCCTGACCGATTAAAGTACTCATAATTTGCTGTCAAATGTTCAGTTTGGTTTTAGAAATGGTTTAACAACTGAAAATGCTATATTCTCTTTTCTCTGTGAGGTTTTGGACGGATTAAATAGAAGGTTCCGAACGCTAGGTGTTTTCTTTGATTTAACGAAGGCTTTTGACTGTGTTGACCACAAAATATTACTGCAGAAGTTGGACCATTATGGAGTAAGGGGAGTAGCTTACAATTGGTTCGCCTCTTACTTTAAGAACAGAAAGCAGAGGGTAATTCTCCGCAATATTGAGAGTGGTAGTGATGTTCAGTCCCAATGCGGCACTGTTAAGTGGGGCGTTCCCCAAGGGTCGGTGCTGGGGCCACTGCTGTTTCTTATTTATATAAATGATATGCCTTCTAGTATTACAGGTGATTCAAAAATGCTTCTGTTTGCTGATGACACCAGCTTGATAGTGAAGGATCTTGTGTGTAATATTGAAACAGTAACAAATAATGTAGTTCATGAAATAAGTTCGTGGCTTGTGGAAAATAATTTGATGCTAAATCACAGTAAGACTCAGTTTTTACAGTTTCTAACTCACAATTCAACAAGAACCGATATTTTGATCAGACAGAATAGGCATATTATAAGCGAGACGGAGTTCCTAGGCGTTCGGATAGATAGTAAGCTGTTGTGGAAAGCCCATGCCCAGGATCTTGTTCAGAAGCTAAATGCTGCTTTATTTACCATTAGAACAGTATCTGAAATAAGTGACACTTCAACACGAAAAGTAGTCTACTTCGCATATTTTCATACGCTTATGTCGTATGGTATTATTTTTTGGGGTAATTCTTCTGATTCAAAAAGGGTATTTTTGGCTCAAAAATGGGCTGTTCGAGCTATATGTGGTGTAAGTTCGAGAACGTCTTGTCGACCCCTATTCAAAAATCTGGGAACTCTGACATTGCCCTCACAGTATATATTTTCTTTAATGTCGTTTGTTGTTAGCAATATTAGCCTATTCCCAAGAGTTAGCAGCTTTCACTCAGTTAATACTAGGCAGAAATCAAATCTGCATGTAGAATGCACTTCCTTGACTCTTGTGCAGAAAGGAGTGCAGTATTCTGCTGCATCCATTTTCAATAAGCTACCACAAGAACTCAAAAATCTTAGCAGTAGCCCAAACTCTTTTAAGTCTAAACTGAAGAGTTTCCTCATGGCTCACTCCTTCTGTTCTGTCGAGGAGCTCCTGGAAGAGCTAAAAAATTAAGCAAATTCCAGTGTTACATTGTTGATTTTCTTCATTTAAACTTATGACTTGTCACCTGAATACGTTTTTTTATATTTCATTTTATCTATTTCTAATATCGTGTTATAATTTCATGTATTGACTCGTTCCATGCCCATGGAGACTTCTCCTTAATTTGGTCCCACGGAACAATAAACAAATAAATAAAAAATAAAATAAATAAAAGCAAAATCGGTGTTACTGCAAATTTTTATGAATTTTTAGTTTGGTGTTAGTTGTTGGTAATTATGTTGAATTTGATTGGTATGTATCATGGAGTCTGTTTTACCTGCATTGGTGAGTTTATGTTTTCAATATTCATCATATTAGCAAGTTTTGGTGTTGTGGTACTGTACATGTCGACTGATGTTGATACCACCTTTCGTTAAGTTTTGCAACTTTTTGCTGTGTATATTAATCTTGCTTATTGGCATTTTGTAGTGTGATCTGCTTCAGGATTTTTGTGATCTGTTTTAGGATTTTTGTAGTAGTATTGATTTTCAATTTGAGCTATACAACTCAATTCTATTTGTCAATACTGAGTTTTGTTAGTTTTTGTGATTTTTCACTAGGAGTTTATTTTGTCTCCAACCTAAAGCCCCATCTTTCCATGGTAGTCCCATTAGCTTCAGAATTTCTATAAGGAATTTGTATGATTTTGTGTTGTTGTATCTTTGTGCCATGGAAAAATTTAAGGCTGCTGGTCATCATCTTGAAATCATGGTTATGCTGCATCTTGCAGCTTGATATGACATCATTGGTTAAAGCTGAAGGGTGGTATTGGGTGCCCTTGTTCATCCCCATGTGCAGTATGCCAGATGCTTTTCTGTGTCTTGTGCCTTCTGTTGCTGCATGCTACGAAAATTATATGCATGATATTTTAACTCCAGTATTGCTTTCTGAGCACTGCTGTACAAAATCTGAAATTGAACAGATAGCTCCCTCCAACTTTTGGAGGCGAACACAGCATCACATCCCTTAGTTTAACATATATCAAAATGGTTGGTATCCTGGCTCTGTTCTTGTTTGCAACTGATCCACATTCCCAGAAGTGAGTGAGTAATCTTGTTATTGTTGAACTGTTAGGCACCACAGCATATTGATATTTCCCATGAAATACAGCTATAATATGTGCTTATGAATAATTGGCATAACACTGTTCAACCATAAAAGCTCATTGCTCTGGGAAAACATGATGTTTACCAAGAAAATACCTGTGCAATACTACATGTTTTATGTGACTTGTACCCATTACATTCATGCCTTGGTTTGTTGCTGATAATGCCTGTAGCGCTATGTTGTGATAGCTGATCAAACAAAAGTTCTTCACAGTGCTTAGAGCATACTGGGACGACACATGGCAGCATTAGGATACAATGTTATGGCATCTTCGTGTTTACTAACAAATCTTCTTTATATTTTCATGGTAATGCATTCCCAAAGTGTTACCTTTCATTTGAAATGGAGCATATGTTCAGATTGTGAGTGTTGACACTCTTATACTCTTAACTGCTGCCTCTTGAAATACTGTTCAGACAAAGTGTGGAATTATTCTTGATATGGACATCTTCCCCATTGCAGCTGCTCCTGTGCTGGTATCTGGAAAGTCCAGTCATTTATCAATTCTCTCTACCAAAATAATAGAAAGCTGTTCTGTCCAATATAGCTAATATTACATCTTCAGTTAGAATATTGTAGGTAAGGTAATGCTTCATTTATGCCGATGTGACATTAATCCTGTATATTGTTCACGATTGACAAATCTGTACAGTGTCAAAAATAGGATGAATCTTCTTTTTTTCTTCCCTGATGTGAGCATGATTGTTGTGGCATGCCCATTATCTTGATGCCATGCCCCACTTCTCTGAGCTGGGACATCATAGCACAGAATAACTGCCCATGCAGAAAGTACCGCAACACATATTAAAGTTGCCATTGTCATCCTGCCTTGGAGACACACGGTGTCTGTGAGGGCCAGTCCATATGCATAAATGATACAACTTCCCAACAGTTTACAATTCTTACAAATTAATTAATAACAAATACTTTCACTGTGACCATCATCATTCATCAGTCAGGTAGACGTTGAGTAACACATCACTTTACCAAAAGGTGATATGTTACACTGTATACATTTAGCCTTACATGAATGATGTCCTGGTAACTCTATTAAAGTGCTATATAAAGAATACTTGTCATTCCATACATAGTTTTGCATTAAATAATTATGACAATAATAATTCCTCTTATACTCTACCCATTTTAATACTCTTGCACTGCAAGTTATTTACACATAGCATTTGTATGACATACCAACTTCATATAATTCAACTTAAAAACTTTAAAACATTTAACACATTTTCATAAGGTGATTTAATCAAAACCTGCGTCTCACTTTACGTGAACTAGCCACAAACAGTGCTGGTAAACCTGTTAACCTTTAATTTTATACACTAGTTCTTTAGTTATATCAGGATAAGAATCCATCACTTAACTATGCAGACTGGACATCAAGTAAGTATCCTTTTCATTTACTATCTTAACCTCATTTAATTACGTACAGAGGCTACTTATATGCATGTTATGCCTCTGGTAACCCCGTGAAACAGATTTTAATATCCGGACAGGAGAAGGATTTCAGAAATGGAAACTGTTGAATTTGGAAGAGGGAGGATAGGCATGGTACTTATGGTGGAGAGGAAATAAAGGAAAGAAAAGACTAAAAATATTGGAACTGAAGAAAGAAAGAAATAAAATAGACCTCAAAGATAGACCTATCCCACTCCTCACCTCAAGAATCCTTCCCTGGGACATACTTCATTTGTGGGTCAGATGGCAAGCCAATCCTACAGAATGGCTTTACCTCCACAGGCCCCAAAAATTGATTCTGACACCCTACTTTTATCAGCCTACAGAGATTGCAGCAACACAAACAGAAATCTCCATCCAATTAATTAGCTCAAGGAAGTTGAGTTGCACTGCATATTTGGTCTACTCTTCATTTAAGTTAGGCAGGGTAGACAAATGCTGTTTTATTCTCAGACTAAAAGGCAACAGTTTTGCCTCAGTTTTAACTGAAAATCAAACTGATGTGGTATGAATTTTAAAGTTTTGTGAATTGTTCGACTTGTTCCCTAAAATTGTAGGGCGATGTTTTAAATGTATTACCTTGATGGCAGGCTCATCTGTGTTCATTGTAAGTGATGAGTCAGTGATATATTCCTGTAAATACATTTTTGTTTTCCTCTTGTCTTACTTTGATTTACTTAATAGTTTTAGAACATCAGAAAATTTTAATGCTGTCTTCCATGATGTGAGCTAGTGTGATTGTGTGGGTAGTCATGATTGTGATTGAGGGACAGTGAGTGTGGTTTTGCCTCAGATCGCTTTTTATCTCTTTTCTTGCATTTTATATGTTTTAGCCACGTTTGTTTCTACTAATTTCATGTGGGCCATGATATTCCCCCCCCCCCCCCACACACACACACACACAGTCACACAGTATAGAAATTAGATCACCACAAATCAAGAAAAGTCCCTCTTTGGAGTAAGCCTAAAACCAACAGTGTTCTATTTCTATGGGAACTGTTAAGTACACCTCTTTCTTCAGAAACCATGTCCTAACCACCAGATTTTGACATTGATGCATATACCTGTGCACTATTCATCACACAATTTATAAATGTGTTTACATATTTGGTACAGTATCCTGCTTAATTTATACACCACTCTTCTGTCTATTCTGTACTCCTATTTTATCTAGAATCCTTTCCTGACTACTGATGACCTAACATGCCAATTGGACAGAATTTGGCACGATATCCCTTTGAGAACACCCAACAACATTATCAATCACTGCTAGCCCTAATAACTGCTTGCGTAAAAACCAGAAGTGGACCAATGTTTTATTGACTTCCTCAATTTATGAAGCTCTTTCTCTCAAATACATCATTCAATTGTTCTGAGATTGTACTCGTATGTTTATTTGTACATGTAAATCACATCTACCAGTTTCCATCGCATTCGAATAATTCCTTTGTGGTGTGTCATCTTTGTTGTCTTAGGGGGTATCTGCTAGCTAAATTTCCTGTTGTTGCTCCTGATACCTCCTTTGCCTTCCTTAATGGGGCACCATAAACTTCAATCTCCTCTCCATTTATTTTTATTATGAAATAGTTTAAAGTAACAGATCTTTTGCTTTTCACTGCATCATCCAGAACGTTTAATCTTAACATTAATAGATATCAAAATAAATATATCTTGCTCTGCTTTAGTACTAATGTACATCCTGTGTTGAAATTCTGCAAAAGCATTGCTACCTGACAGCAACTTAATTTGGAGCTTGTTTCAATGTATATCAGACTATGAGTATAGGCAAAATCAGGCTCACCTGCACCTTGTTGAGTGTATCAAATACTCCTCTTTCAGCTTCTTGAGGTGTCATCACTCCTTCCTCTCATATGTCCATGAGGTACTTTTTGAATGGGAGATGAATAATCTTCTTCACTAGTTGGTAGGAATCCATCAAAAATAAGTATTAAACAAAAATAATATATCAGTGTATCTCCTTTAGACGACATTGATATGCACAGACCCCCAGGTTATAAATTTTTAATAATGCAAGTAACTTTCCTTTGCACTGTTAACATATGAAGTTTGTACTTGTGTTTGCTGTTTAGTGTTTGAAGAGTAAACAAATTGTAAATTGTGCCTCTGTTATCTGTGAAAGTCAGCCAATAGAAACATTTTGCCAGTCTTGAATGGTGACAAACATTGTCAATAGAACATATTAGAAGTCATCATTATAAACATAAAAAGCACTGTAAATTTTGCTGTAAAATGGATGCAAATCAGAGTGTCTTGTAGATGTTTAGTTTTGGAAAGGTCTCTTTTTTCAATAGATGTTAAGTTTTGCAAAAAATTGCAGTATTTCATGTGTGTTTAATTGCATATATGTTCAGTTTTGTTAAATTTTAACAAGTGCAATCAAATCCTCTCATTTTAAAATATGTGAATTCATATATAACTCAAAAGCAAAAATTTGGTAGATGTTTGGTTTGCAAAAATGGTTCTCAATCCAGAAATATGATGCAGTTTAAATGTTTGATATTTTAATATCAACTGAATCCAACAAGTTTCACAAAATATGAAATGTATTCTGGATATTCCATCTTCTAATCTTTCTGTTGAGATATAGATTTTAAAAGAGGTAATTACTTATTGTTACAATTAATTTTGCTCATTATGTATTTCATCAGTTTATGTTCAGTTTCTACTGTCTAGTAACTCAGATGGCTATTTAGCAATTTGGTCACTGTCAGAACAAATTGAGTGCTGTTGTGATTTAAATTGCTTTGCAGTCTGTTGCATATTTTCAAACATGGTTGTAATTATGGTATTTCAACAGACTTTGCAAACCAGAAGAAAATATATCTATTGTTATGATATTATCTAAGTATAGATATTTCAGATGGTATAAAAGAGATTTTCATTTCACTTAGAAGTAATATTTGTGGGAACAGAGCATGGAAGACTTCAACCAAAGAGATCAGTACCCAGCTTGACAATTGACCAGTTTACTTAGTGACTCAGTTGATACCCAGCCTATAGTGGTAAAACATGTAGAAGCAGACATTGTAAGGAACATCCATTAAGGATACTAACAACAAATTATTACTCACACTCATAACTGTGGAAATCACTTGCAGGTTTGTGTATTCCTATATTAGATGAAAAGCAATTACTTTGTTGAAAGCCACTGCTCCAACACTATTCAACTGCTGTTTTTACTACTGCATACAAACTTCGTACGTAACTTTGGGCCTACTGATTTCAGTCATGGAAAAATTAAAAACCTTTCTATATGAACAATAGTGTTACCTGAAGCCCATCCCAAGCAAGGACCTGCTGTTACGCATGTCTGTCCTATGACACTTCTGAGATGTGTAAATGATCTGTGGCATTTACAACACTGTAGCTCTTAACTGCTTTGGAGCATCCATCTGAAGACTCTTCTTGAAAATTGGAATGACCTTACTTTTTTTCCATTCATTTGGTACCATCCATTGTTCCAGACACCTATGGTAAACTCCCATTGGAAAAGGAACAAGTTCTTTGACATGACCTATATAGAATCAATTATGTGTGCCATCAGGTCCAGTTGCCTTTCCTCTGTTGAGAGATGCTAGCATATTCACTATTGTACAATCTCTTATCTTAATATCTATAATTCCCAGCATTCATATAATGATTGAAAGGAAGAGCTGTAAATCATCTTGTTCTGCAAAAAAATTTCAAAAGATGGGATTCAATATTTTGACCTTATATGGGTAAAATATATAAATGTAATGAATAACTACCAATTAACAATGTTTTCTTGGGTTAATTGGATGCATACATCCTTTTCATTGTTCTGTCAATTTTGTCTTTTGACATATATTTCACATCTTCAGTCTTCTCGGCATGTTGCCAAAAATGGTATAATATTTCTTGAGCTTTTTCATCACTATCTGGGACTAAAATAAATGTGACTGACATGTATATACCATTTTAATTTCTCTATTTTATGAAAGGATAGGTTGTTACCATCTAGCAGAGATGCTGAGTTGCAGATAGGCTCAGCAAAAAGACTATCAAACACCCAAGCTTTTGGCCAAAAAGCCTTACACACACACACACACACACACACACACACACACACACACACACACACACACACTATCACTGTCTCTGGTTGCCAAGGCCAGACTGCGAGCAGCTGCACATGATGGGAGAAGCAATCTGGATGGTGTAGGTAAGTAGGAGGCTGGAGCCAGGATGTGTAGGGGAAGCAGAATAGGGGTGGTGGATGGTAAAGTGCTGCTTGTGGGAGCATATAGGGATAATGTGGAGAGAGGGTAGAAAAGCTAGATGCAGTCAAGAGAATTGATGGGGGCAAGAGGGGTGGGAGGGTGGGGGATTGGTGCAGAGAGAAAGGAAAGAAGTAAAAAGACTGTGGGTGTGTTGGTGGAATAGAGGACTGTGTAGTGCTGGAGTGGAAAAAGTTAAGGAAATAGGTGGGTGAAGGACAATGGCTGACAAAGGTTGGGCCGGGAAGGTCTGGGAACATAGATATATTGCAGGGAGAGTTTCCACTCATGTAATTCAGAAAAGCTGATGCTCGGATTAAGGATCCAGATGTCACAGGCTGGGTGAAGCAGTCATTAAAATTAAGAAGGTTGTGTGGAGCAGCTTGCTCAGCAACTGGGTGGTCCAGCTGTTTCTTGGCAACAGTTTGTCAGTGGCCATTCATGTAGACAGATGGCTTGTTGGTTGTCATGCCCATATAGAAAGCACGATGGTTGCAGCTTATCCTGTATATCACATAGCTGGTTTCACGGGTAGCCCTGGGACTTGTGATGCATGTGACTGGAGTGAAATAAGTGGTGGTGGGAGGATGTATGGGACAAGTTTTACATCTAGTTCTATTACAGGGATATGAACCATAAGGCAAGGGTTGGGATCAGAGGATGTGTAAGGATGGACGAGGATATTGTGTAGGTTTGGTGAACAGCAGGATAACACTGTGGGAGGGCTAGGAAGGATAGTGGGTAGGACATTCGAAGTAGGACATTCCTCATATCAGGGCATGATGAGAGGTAGTTGAAACCCTGGCAGAGAATGTGATTCAGTTGATCCAGTCCTGGGTGGTACTGAGTTATGAAATGAATGCTCCTCAGTGACCAGAGAGTGGGACTGCAGATTGTGGGGGATGATTGGAGAAATAAGGCGTGAGAGATCTGTTTCTGTACAAGGTTGGGAGGGTAATTATGATCTATGAAGGTCTCAGTAGACTTTTGGTATGTTTTGAGAGGGACTGCTCATCAGTACAGATGTGACAGCCATGGGTGGCTAGGCTGTCTGGAACAGATTTTTTGGTATGGAATGGGTGGCCATTGTCGAAGCAGAGGTTTTGCTGGTAGTTGATAGATTTGATATGGACAGATGTACTGTGTAGCTATCTTTGAGGTGGAGATCAACATCAAGGAAGGTGGCTTGTTGTGTTGAGAAGGACCAAGTGAAGTGAATGGAGGAGAAAGTGTTGAGGTCATGGACGAATGTGGATAGGATGTCTTCACTCTCAGTTCAGATCATGAAGATATCATCAATGAATAAGAACCAGGCAAGCAGTTAGAAAGGATTCCCGTATATGGCCCATGAATAGGTTGCCATAGAGTAGTGACCTGTGAGTGCCCATTGCTGTACCCCAGATTTGTTTGTAGGTGATAGCTTCAAAGGAGAAATAATTGTGGGTAAGGATGTATCTGGTCATGATGACCAGGGAAGAAGTTGTAGGTTTGGAATCTGTTGGGTGTTGGGAAAGACAGTATTCAATAGTGGCAAGGCCATGGTCATGATGGATATTAGTGTAAAGGGAGGTGGCATCAGTAGTGACAAGTAGGGCACCATGTAGTAAAGGAACAAGAACTGTGGAGAGTCAGTGGAGGAAATGGTTGGTAGCATTTATATAGGAGGGTTGGTTATGGGTAATAGGCTGGGCTTATTTGTCTGCACAACATCCTCTCTTTGCAATATATCCTATGTTCCTGTAACCCTCCTGGCCTCAACCTTCATTAGTCATTGCCCTTATTCCACCTATCCCTTTTCGCAGTTCATGCTCCAGCACTAAACAGACATCTATTCCACCAATGCACCCACAGTCTTTTTAGTTCTCTCCTTTTCCACTGCCCCTCCCCTGCCTACCCTCTATCTAATCTCCTGACTGGACCTGGCTGCCCTTCCCTCTCTCCACCTCATCCCTGTATGCTCCCTTAAGCAGCACTTAATTGTCACCCACCCCTACCCTCCTACCCCTCTCCCTCCCCACCCCAGCTTCCTCCTTACCCACACCACTGAGATTGCTTCTTCATCATGAGAAACTGCTCACAGTCTGGTCTCAGCATCCAGAGACTGTGGTCATGTGTGTGTGAGTTGCATTTGCTTCTGTGTGTGTGTGTGTGTGTGTGTGTGTGTGTGTGTGAGCACATATGTATTGTATTTGGTAGAAGGCCTTTTTGGTCACAAGTTTACTTGTTTGACAGTCACTTTGTTGTGCCTATCTTCGACTCATCATCTTCATTATATGGTGAGTGCCAGCAATCTATCCTTTCATAATGCTGTCATTATTCTGTCCTAGATTTTCCACTGTCTATATTAATCTCTCTTCTATTCATAACAACATTTACATTTGTGAGACTGTGGGGACCTCCTCCCCCCCCCCCCCCCCCCCAGCATGAGGCAATGGAACAATAAAAGAGTATCAGTACAGACAATTTAGAACAGTAGAACAAAAGAACAGTGGCAAGTGTGATATCTTTAACAGTTATTCAGACTAATTTTGTACATCTTTGAGAACAGATGCTCATGTGTGTATTTTATAGACACAAGAGCAATAAAAGCATCATTTACTGTTCATATCAATGAGTACCAATGACAGATTACCAACACATCCTTGTATTTTAAATCTGGTCTATGTGCCTGTCGACTGCTCATCAGTTCAGTAATATAATGAAAAGTTACCTTTATTCCTTTCATAAAAAGATAACTCCATGTAATTACATCCCAGTTTTCTTTCTCCCTAAGTACTGTATTTCCATTTGTGTAATGGAGCTGATTGATCTAGCCACCTACTTTGCTAAGATCGCTATTAACCACAGTGAAAATTTCACATCACAAATGAGTTGTATGTGGCATCATTGTTTGAGCACTGACATTTTCCAGTTTACCAGTTCGTGCCCAGGTGCCTGCGTCTCAAAAGTACCAGCTGATACATCTGGTGTCATTTCAGTGACAGTGACTATTCTGCATTGCCCCTGATATATGCTGTGTTAATTTCTAAACTGAAACACAGAGAAACTACATTTGTGGCTATTATAACTACAGTATAAATTTTCACCGCACAATGACCATATAAGTGTGCAGTTAGGTGCTTTTGTGTATGTGTGTGTGTGTGTGTGTGTGTGTGAGAGAGAGAGAGTGAGAGAGAGAGAGAGAGAGAGAGAGAGATTGCCAAAACTCAGAAGCTAGTGCGATTACCTGACCTTTTGTGTGGGCCAATGTACCATTGGTCTACCATATGCAAGTAAGTGTTTGCCTTTTCGTATTTATGTTTTTCTTTTCATTCTGAGATGCTGTTAGACCTTCTGATTAGCTGTTGGTGTAGGCACACGAATGAGAAGACACCAATTTAAGAGCACTTGAACATGGCTAATATTGTAGGTGCCAATCACATGGGACACTCCAGCTCCAAGGACATGCAGCCACTGGCTTTGTCATATGTCAGTGTATCAAGATAAACTTATATTGTGAGTAAGTTCAGAGAAAACTGCCATCAACAGAGTCAATTGCTGCAACCATGTGACGATGACAGAGACTGCAGACTACTATCATGGATTGTAACAGCAGATAGATCAATCATAATGCAACATATTACAGATCTGTGTCTTTGGGAGACAGAAGTCAATACTCAGTAGGGGTACTACTGCTTACCACATGTCATGGTGTATAGATATTTGCATGAACACAAAAACATCTTTCAATGCACAAAGCATGGAGAAAGTTCACTTGGACTAATAAGTCATGGTTCACGTTGATGCATGATGATGGCAGGATACAAGCACATCGTAAATACATGAGGTGATGTGTACATCTCGCAAACAGTATCTTGCAAGTATTCTCATGTGGTGGTGGTGGTGGTGGTGGAAGGGGGGGGGGGGGTTACAGAGGATGAAATTGAGGATCTGATATATCTACCATCATCTGTCATCTGCAGGTAACACATGTACCTACTGCCCAGTTGTATGCATCCATTCAATCATCATCAGCATATATCTCCAGAAATATAATGTTCCCCTGGACACCAGAATTGAATTAGACTGGTATCAGGAATACTCACATGCATGAGAGTGTATATGTGGCTCCAGATCATGTGGGCACTCCAATATACAGTGAGATGTGTATGATTTGAATGCAGTTCTAAGAAATTTACATGATTTGTAATCAGGAGTTGAGTGATCATGGATCAGAATGACTCCCCAACATTTCTGGTGTCTTGTGCTGTCCATGCCATGATGTCCTGACAGTATCAGGTGGGTGGAAAGATGTACCATCTGCCGCTGTGTAGGTGTATATAATTCAGTTGACTGGTTTTAAGTGAGGATAATCACAGAAAATATTATCTGTTTTCAAGAATTTCTTCTCTGTCTCATTTTTTATATCAGACACATCCATACTTGCAGCAATATAGTGAGAAAAGCAAGAATCTTTGAATACCAATAAACAAAATTATTTTTATTCCAGACACTACCAAAAATCAAATGTATTAAATCATTTAAGTCACTGAGGAATGTGATTTGGCAACAACATTAATCATCTTTATCATAAAATATGTAGTGTGTATCATGTCCTTTAGAAAAACATGAAAAAAGAGCCTTATCAAACAATGGAAAATCCAGGATGAAATGGAACAATATTATGAGAAGGAAAGTTGCTACTCACCATATAGTGGAGATACTGAGTTGCAGATAGGCAAAACAAAAAGACTCTCACAATTAAAGCTTTCAGTCATTGGGCTTCATCAGCAATAGACACACATACATACGAGCACACGTGCGCCCCCCCCCCCCCCCACACACACACACACACACACACACACACACACACACAAAAAAAAAACTGCAGTCTCAGGCAAGGCAGTGTGGTTTCAGTTGCCTGAGACTGCAGTCGTGTGTGTGTGTGTGTGTGTGTGTGTGTGTGTGTGTGTGTGTGTGTGTGTGTTTGTGTGGATGTGTGTGTGTGTGTGTGTGTGTGTGTGTGTGTGTGTGTGTGTGTGTTTGTGTGTGTGTGTGTGTGTGTGTGTGTGTGTGTGTGTGTGTGCATGCATGCATGCATGTGTGTGTCTATTGTTGATAAAGGCCAATGGCCAAAAGCCTTAATTGTGAGGGTCTCTTTGTTGTACCTATCTGCGACTCAGCATCTCCATGGCGAGTAGCAACTTTTCTTCTCAAAATACTGTAAAAAAGAGCTTTATTTAGCTACAGGCTGTCAAATTACAGGTACTTAACTGACTTCTTAATTCAGTTCAAGTATTCCTCTACCATATAGAAGAAGTTGTCAAGAAGAAATATGTTACATCTGCATGTAATACTGTGGGGATAATTTTCCTAGCTAATTTATTGAAACTGAATACAATGTGATGGGATGTGAGATGATAGGTGCTGTATGAAGAACAGTTCTACAAGTGGTTAGAAAAAATGACACTTTTATTAGAAACCAAATTGCTACACAGAAGGAACATGAATTAGTCTCACAAATTAATGGTTCTTGGAGAAGATCACCTGGTAAATTTTATGGTGCTAAATAAAAAGAATGTGCGGTAAGAGTAGTAGTCACTGCTCAAAGCCGCCAACTTGACGCAGAGTATCTGGCAGCGCAACATTAAATTTCTACTGTTACATGATGCGGGATTAATTGCCTCTCATGAGAAATACTGGTGGCAAGATGAAAAATGAAGTTCACATTGCTATCTTGCGTGAGTTAACAGCAGTGATGGACAGACTCGTACAGTACCCACGTGGGCACAAAACACGCACCAGTTTCAATGGTTGTGGCATGAGCTATTACTTACTCATAATGCTCCGTAGGGGTTGTGGAAACAGTGTGGTGTGGGAGTATCTTTAGAGATGACTGTGGATGTCTCAACCTCAAGCACATCACCACATGGCATGTTTGTCAAGATACGGGTGAGGGATCAAATGGATGTTGACACCATGAGAAGAAAAGCTGGACTGGGCAAAGCTTGGATGGCTGAAGCCTCATCAGACCCAGAAAATGTTCTTTGAACTGGTAGCTGGTGACAATTGTATCTAGTTATCCAGTCATGCAGCAGAATCAGCAGATTGTGAGTGAAGTTGGTACGTGAAAAAAAAAAATCACTGCTTTAGCAGACATCCGTAGCAATCTATGAATGTGTGGGAAAGCTAGGGTCTTTGTGCAGCTAAGGGCCACCATACAGCTCCCTCCCCCCTCCTAACAAAAGTGGAGTTTCTATGACGAGCGAGGTGTGCCAATGAAAGCTGGTACCAATGAAGTGGCATCTTCCAGCGGTGAGACTGTGGGTGGTGGAATTGATGCTGTGGGTGCTGGTCATGCAACTGAGGTAACTGCCAGACATTGGGGCTCCACATGTGAGGTAGTCAGGGCAGCCAGCTGTCAGTTGTGCTTGCCCACTGCATGACAGTGCATTGTGCCGATGGTGAGCGCAAGCAATGAGTAAGCTGATGGCACAGGGAGTGGCGGGTGCAAGGCCTGTTCAGCTTGGGGCTGTGTCCTGTGCTATGTGCACAGCTGTGAGAAGATGCTGGCTTCAGTTGACAGTGTGGAGAGTGGAGGCAGGGTTGTGGTGGCATTTCCAGGCAGTTTGCAGGTAGGGGCTGACAGCTGGTTGGCCATGTTTGACAGCCGAAAACACAGGTGCCAGGTGCAGCAGGCATGCACCAATGATGCCTCGGGTGTGAAGACTGGCAGCGGCAGGCCTGGGGTGCAGCTCTGTTAGTGCACAAAATAACGCTGGTCTGGGAGAGGTGGGGATTGTGTCAAGGGCTCAATTGGCTGCTGGCTGTGGCAGAGCCGGAATCGTTGTGTTGGGCATAGCTTGCGAGTGAGATGGAGGGGCAGCACATGAGTGCCCTGGGTGTTGGGGATGCTGGTGCCTGTGTTGTTGGTGGTTGATGGGTCGGAGGTGGCACCTGTGTAGCAAGCTTAGTGTTACACAATGAACCCGGTCGTGATGTGGTAGGCAAGTGCCTCAGGGGCTTTGGTGGTAGAGGTTTTTGGCTCAATGTCAGCAGTGGTGGCATCAGCGACAATGGTACTGGTGCTGTCAGGGGGCTGACATCATCAGCAGCACTGGCATCGGCAGAGGCGTGCCCCTGAGGGATGTTGGCAAATGTGGTAGATGGGCTTGCTGTTGTGAAATCGGGCAGTATATAGATAGGTTTCAGCTTATCAATCGAAATAATGGTAGTGGTTTTGTGCTGGTTAAATGTCATGGCATTCTGTTTCAGGACATGGTGGGGACCAGAGTAGTGTGCAAAAAGTGGGCCTGAGGAGTGTCAATGTGCATCATAACATGGGTGCATGAGGCAAGGTCACTGTGAATAAATGTCCTGCATTAGCCATGGCAGTAGGGAGGGATGAGCCACAGGCAGATCATGCAGTCCTGCACACTGGCAGTGAATTAAGGCTGAACCTCATCCATCCGTTGCCAGGGCAGCAGGCCTTAGGAAGTCACCTAGTATGGCAAGCAGCTGGTCATAAACAAAGTCAAGTGGTTCACGTCTCAAGGTCAGTCCTGCGAGTGATGCGGAGGCTACAAAGTACTAGCGGCAGGACAGTGGTCCACCTTCTGTTGTGGCAAGTGAGGGTGGCCTTCAAGGTGCCACAGAGCCACATCACAATGCTACAGGCAGCAAGGTAGCTCAACATCAGATGCCAGTCAGCATCGCATAGGTACAACAGTGCCCAGAAGAGAGCTGATGTGAACTGGTGCCTGCCGTCCAGCAGACAGCTGAAATGGGCAATACCCATGGAGACGAAAGCAGTGCCTACCATGGCAGTCATGCAATTGGGTATCAGCATTGTCTCAGGCCAGTGGGTGAGTCTGTTCACCAAGGTGAAGAGGTAGTGGCAGCTGTCAGAAGGAGATATTGGCTCACAGTGCCCACATGAACGTGGGCAAAGTGATAGCTGACATCAGGGAAGAAGAGGGGTGTGTATGTGGCAGCCAACCTTGGCTCACTGACAGGTGAGGAGAGGCAGGTATGACTCAGGTCCTGCAGTACCCCTGGCCATGCAAATGATGCTGCACCAGAGTGGTGGATGCATACGTGCCAGGTTGTGCAACCAGGTGGGCATAGTTAGCTGGAGGATACACTGCACCAGATACTACTGCCTGAGCTGGAAGCCAGCATACATTGAAGGTGGAGTCTGGAAGTGGCATCCAGGCATAGGTGGGAGAGTTGTAGTCTAGGGAAGAGGTAATGATGCAGATGCGGCTGAGGTAGTCAGTGATGACATTGTCAATTAATACGACATGATGTATGTCAGCAGTAAATTAAGACATGAAGAACAGCCACCAGAATTGATGTGATGAGCACTGGTCATAGACATTTGCAAGGGCAAAAGTGATTGGCTTGTGGTCAGAAAAGACTATGAAGTGACAGGCCTCCATTGACAGCCAAAAGTATTTGATTGCCTCGTGGATGGCAAGGAGCTCTCTGTTGCATGCCAGGTGTCGCCGGCGTGTTGCTACAGGACAGCACCAGTGCCCATCTGGCTAACATCAATAATGATGGCAAGGAGCAGTGGGATGGGGTTGGACAAGCAGGATAGCATCCACTAAGGCATGCTTGGTGGCAGAGAAGCTGTCTTCCATTTGTGGCATCCACGGCACCAGCTTGATGAGCATCTCGTCCAAGTAGGTGAAGCAGCAGGGCAAGCCTCACAAGACATTGTCCAAGAAACACTGCCACATTTAGGCAGCATTATGGAGGCTGGAGGTCATGAAGGTGCTCTCATAGAGACTAAAGGCATAATGATAGCAGTCTTTTGGATGTCCTCAGGTGTGAGTGGAATCTGGGTGAAAGTCTTGATGCAGTCAATTGTGCTGAAAATTGTAGGCCCAGCCAGAACGTTGTTGTTGCTGCATAGGAGCTGCACTGAGTACTGGTCACAGATAGTGCAGGGATTTAGCTTCCAGTAATTGATGCCTGGATGCCAGGAGTCACCCTCCTTCTTGGCAAGGTGAAAGGAGGACACCCATAGGCTCTTCAAATGATGCAGCACACCAGTGCCAAGCAGCTCGTTAAACCCAGCCTTGGAACTATTGAGTTTGTGTGGTGCTAGGGGCAGCAGAAGATGAGTGGTCTGGGGTGGTCTCACTGTAGAGATATGATGATGATGTTTGATTTTTGGGGCGCTCAACTGCACAGTCATCAACACCCGAACAAAGATCAAATTTTTACACAGTCCAATCGAGCCACTTTCACGTTGTCATGATGAGATGATGAGGACAACACAATCACCTAGTCCCCAGGCAGAGAAAATCGCCAACCTGGCAGGAATTGAACCCAGGGCCCCATGATCCAGAGGCAGCAATGCTAGCCACTAGACTATGAGCTGTGGACCCGAACCTCTCAAGGCATGCTCAGTGGATGTGTGGGTGCAGGAAATTGCACCAGGAGGTCATTGTATGGGCCAGAATACGCCACCTGCTTCACATCAAAGAAACCAGCAGAATGAGTGGTGCACTTCGTTGATCTCCTCGTATCGCTGTAAGTGAGGTGGCAGCCGGCAGCATCAGTTAGCAGGCAGTAGTGCCCACTCTGTAAATGGGGCCAGTGACATCAATGACAGTGAAGATCCAGGGGAAGGTATTGTTGCAGGCTGAGGTCGAGGACACCATGATGTATGCCGTAGGTGGGGATGGTGGAGTTATTTACTGCCATCAGGGGGATGGATGAGGTGGCACCTGGGTCCTGTATAAGATGCTGTGGACAGATACACAGCTGAGAGCCAGTGTCGATCAGGAACAGTGTGTTGGAGCAAGTGTCATGGACAAACAGATGCTGGGAGACTGAGGAGCAGCTGGGCCTGCCTAATCTTGACAGCTGTTTGTGTTTGTGTGCCAAGAGCAGGTCTCTGCAGCTTGCAATGTCCAGGCTGAAGTGTTCATGGTACCAACAGAGGCTGTCTGTGTCACAAGAGGTATCAGCAGGGAGGCTAGAGCTGCAGCTGTGGTAGCTGCCATTGGACTAGCAGCTGGCGCAGTGTAGAGGGTGGTGGTTGGAAATGAGGTGGGCCACAGTTGCCTGAAATGTTGCCATGTTGGTGCTGAGGCAGGCAAGCATGTCATATACTCTCGCCTGCTGGGCACCGAGCTTCAGGCCAGCAGGTATGTGAGCAATTGGTAATGTCATTAGCAGCAGCGAGTGTGAGCTTGTTGTAGGGAGGGAGCATGACGGTCAGACGAGTGTGCATAGCGGGAATGGAGTTGATGCTTGGCAGCAGCAGTGGCAGTCAGGGAGGCCAGCATCTTATACATCCTGTCAGCAAGGCTGGTGTTGTCAGTGAGGAGAAGGCCAGTGTGCGATGCCACAGCTGTTTGTATCAGGGCCAATCAATATTGAATAGGAGCCCATCAGAGACCATGTTTGGGTCTGTCGGGCTCCTGATGTTTGATGCAGGAATTACAAGGCTTGCCAGTCCCTGCACTGCTGAAGAGAAAGTAGGATCAGGCTTTGCTGCATCTTTACTTGCATCATGAGGCAGCACCACAGTGCCTCATAGTGGTCAGTGGGTGGAGGCAGTGGAGCGACATGGCGTACCTCCATCGCATATGTCAGCTCCAGGCTGATCTCCGTAGTGAACTTTGTGCTGTCCTGGGTGATACCACAGTCGGCGGGGGTGTCTGCAGATGGAAGCCACAGCATGGGTGAACAGAGTGGTGGCAGCAGGAAGGGAATAGGACATTGACGGATTGGGGCTGGTAGGGACAGTGGCAGCAGTTGCAGAGGTGGTTGCAGGCAGCAGCACAGTGTCTGACACTGGGATTAAGGCTGCTGGCTGTCGCATCACTGCGAGTTCCATGTGTAGTGGTGGTGTTTCTGCATTCCAGCTCTGCAAGGTCTGTGGTCAGGTCAGCAATGATGACGTGTGGCAATGGAGCAGTGGCCAAGTGTGGCAAGGCATCAATTGGGCCAGGGGGCAGAAGCTATGTTGCACAGGGGACAAACATGTGGAACACATGTGAGGGGAAGTGGTGAGAAGTGCAGTAGCATCCGTAGCATGTTAACTAAGTTGCTGCTGGGATACACATGTGTGTGAGACTGTTATGCATGGATAACAGGACAAGCTGGCCAACGGCAATCCTAATTTGAAAATTAAGTTACCAGATTTTATCACCATTGGTGGGATTTTTTTCCCTATCTAATTTACTAAAACTGAATACAATGCAATGGAGTGTGGCATGATAGGTGCTGTATAAACAACAGTTCAACATTTGGTTAGAAAAATGACACTTTTATTTAAAACTGAATTTCTACACAGAAAGAACATGAATTAGTCTCACAAATTAACAGTCCCTGGAGGTAAAGGGGTTCACGGTAAGATTAGGAGAGTAGCTGCACAAGGTTGCTATTCCAACCCAGGGTATTCACTGAATTGCTGCTGATGCGAGGTGTGGGATTAATTGTCTCTCATAGGAAATATCAGCAGCAAAACCAAGAACAACATTCACAGGGCTGTCACACTTGCATTAATGGCAATAACAGGTAGACTCATACAGTACCCACGTGGGCACAAAACACACACTGGTGAGATTGTTTGCAGTGTAAACTTTCAGTTACTCACGGGGCTTTGTAACTGGTGTGGAGATGGCACAGCACAGGAGGATCTTTAAACTTAATGGTGAGTGTCTCAACCTCAAGCATGTCACCACTGGCATGTCCCTTGGAACATGGGCATGGGACCAAACCAGTGCTGACACTATAAGGAGAAGAGCCAGAGTGGGTGCAGGTAGTTTTACAGAGGCCTTGCCAAACCTTGAGCCAGTAGCCAGTGACCTTAGTGTCCTGGAATCTGGTCATACAGCAGAATCCATAGCTTGTGGCAGAAGCCGGCATTTGAAGAAAAAGCTTGCTGCCTTAGCAGGTGGCTGTAGCAATCTAGGAATGTGTGGGAATGCTAGGAGACTGATGATGTGTGGCTAAGGGTGTCCATGATACCAATCCTGGTGTTAGACATTGACCATCATAGTTCATTCAAAAAGGTTTTTGTTGTATACTTCACCTCTTTCTGAACTAAAATCAGATTTGCTAAAGGTCATTACAGCTTTTAAATGAAAGATTGCAATCTACATACACACTCTGCAAGCCACCATATGGTGTGTGGCAGAGGGTACCATGTACCACTACTAGTCTTTCCCTCCCTATTCCACTCACAAAAATAGAGGAAAAAATAACTGTCTATATACCTCTGTATGAGCCCTAATTCCTCATATCTTATCTTCACAGTCCTTACATGCAATGTATGTTGGTAGCAGTAGAATCACTTGGCAGTCAGATTCAAATGCCAGTTCTCTAAATTTTCTCAATAGTGTTCCTCAAAAAAAAATCATCTTCCCTCCAGGGAGTCCCATTTCAATTCCCAAAGCATCCCCATAACACTTATGCATTGTTCAAACCTACTGGTAACAAATCTAGCAGTCTGCCTCTGAGTTGCTTCAGTATCATTCTCCAATCCAATCTGCTATGGATCCCCATCACACAAGCAGTACTCAAGAATAGGCTGCACCAGTGTCCTAAAAAAGCAGTCTCCTTTACACATGAACCACACTTTTCTAAAATTCTCCCAATAAACCAAAGTCAACCATTCCCCTTCCCTACTACATTTCTCACATGTTTGTTCCATTTCACATCAATTTGCAATAAGGCCTTTACAAAAGTCTGCTTGTGTCTGTATATGTGCGGATGGATATGTGTGTGTGTGCGAGTGTATACCTGTCCTTTTTTCCCCCCTAAGGTAAGTCTTTCCGCTCCCGGGACTGGAATGACTCCTTACCCTCTCCCTTAAAATCCACATCCTTTCGTCTTTCCCTCTCCTTCCCTCTTTCCTGATGAGGCAACTGTTGGTTCCGAAAGCTTGAATTTTGTGTGTGTGTTTGTGTTTGTTTGTGTGTCTATCAACATGCCAATGCTTTAGTTTGGTAAGTTACATCATCTTTGTTTTTAGATATATAATACACATTCAGATTTAAAAGTATCATACAGTTAAATGTCAAACTTTTTTTTTTTTTTTTTTTTTTTTTTTTTTTTTTTTTTTTTTTTTTGAAACGTTTCTAGCATGTCAGGAGTAATACTAAATCAATATGTGTTGAATATCAGTTCAATAACTTTAACCATTTTCGAAATTTGGACGTTTTTCTGTAAAAATCATTGGAGCAACAGAAAAGAGCTAGAAACTTAAAAATTTATATTTAGATTCCTTTTGCACAATAATTTAGTAGAAACAGTATTCTGGATCTCACAAATTAAAATTTTAGTTGAAATTCATGATTTTCTGGTTTTTTTCTTAAAAAGTGAGGAAGCAAGATAGATTAAGTAGGCGAATAAAAACAGCTAGGATGTTTAAATTTAAGTAGAAGGGAGATCCACTATAATCATAAAGATGTGAGAAGTTTCAACTGAATAACTATAAAACTATAGTGACAGTGTATCTCTAAAGGACAAGTTCAGAGCTCGTCTACTGCGTGTAGTGTAATTAAATTAATTATCTCGCCAAAAATATTTGACTTAGCCACGTCAGACTTTTATTATGATTACTTACCTGTGTGCTAATTGCACATTTAAATTGAGAGCTTCATCGGCCATCAGCAAAGGAAGCAATGATTTATTCAATAACTTAAAGTGGCACATTACTAGCCCAGCAGCTAGTCGGGAGAGCGGATTTGATCAGGCGTTCCCTTAGCCATCCGCACCGCGGCTTTATATGTAAGAACGCTGTGTGAGGAAGAAAGGCCCCAGTTCTCTCCAGATGCTGATTAGCACACCACCTGTGCAGGGAGTCGCGTCGTGTCAGTATCATTGCTATAAACAGCCTCGGATGCCGTAATAAGTTACTCGAGATACCCGTAACCATGAAATCGTTTTCGAGTGAAGTGTTAATTCTGGGATGACTTTAATGATCTATCTTCAGTTTGCGTATGTCGTATTTTCATGTGCCATCGCGGGACAGACATTCTACCATTATTTAGTGTGGCGCTTGATGAACATTATCATCAAATTATGGCGAGTATCACTTAAACATTTAATTTGAACAGTTATAGTTGCATCAGCGTATTAAACTCTGAATGGCTCTGGTAGTTGGATTTTGTGGATTCTTTTTGGTCTGTGACTTTCAGAATATAGTGAACATTTTAGAGAGAATGGTTTTTGATTATGAATCCCAGACAATCTCCTAATTCCTCAGAGCTATAAGCTGTAGCTATAAATATATTTCTCAGATGAAGTGGACACTAGGAATTCTAATTACAGGCTTCACGTTTTGCTAATCACTTTCTGGTTGCCAATATTGTAATTAAAGAGCCAGTGTTTAGAACAGCAAACAACAGCATTAAATAAATAATAGGAACATTTCAATAATTCCACCCGCCGCCCCACATATGTTGCTAATCGGCCGGGAAAGAAACTGAGTAAAAGTGAAAGTGATTTTTAAATATTCGAATTCGGAAGTGAAATGCGACATGCAACTGAGTAACAGATCAGTGATAGTGTTATGTGTGCATGTGGACGACACAATTGGATTAACAACGCATCTGGATTGATGGAGCTGGCACTGAGTCTAGCGGCGCTGCTGGCATCGCTAGAAGCCAGTTTCACCTCACCGCAGTCATCCGCCAGAGCAACCGGAGCCGCACCTGCAGTTGCGGGCCACGCAAACACACAGCAGCCGTCGAAGTGCCGTCTGCAGTTCAACGCGCCACGTCGCATCAGTAATCCTGGTACCCCATGCCGGCAACACCATACGTCGTGCAGAAGGAACTAAGTTAAGTGAAAAGCTGTTAAAAATTTTACTAACCTGCACTAAAAGACTGTCGACGATGGAACCGCCAGAAGAAACTGAGATTAAACTTAAATCAGAACTTATGTCTGTTGAGGGAACTGTAAATCCAGACAACGGTTCAAATGTAAATATGCATGAAAATAGTAATGTTAAAGTGAAATATGAAGTATTGTCCCCTGACAGTAGTGTGAAAAGGGGCAATGATTCAATAATAGAGACCCCTGTAGTAAAGCAGAAATTAGAAATTGTTAATTTATTGGATGATAGTTTATCTGATGAGTTAAAAACGAAACAGTCATCAGAGGTGGTAGAGTTTAAAAAGGATAAGTTAGATATGACTGATCGATCAGAAGTTTCATTTCGTTTTGATGATTCTGGTGTTGGAGCTAGTTTTTCGTCACCTGAGTGTGATAAAAAACCAGCTAGTGAGCAACCCAAAAATACTGGGGCTATTGATTTAAATGTTATATTACAAGCAATAGCTGCCAGTAATGCAAAATTGTCAGCCAGTAATGTTGAATTAAAGTATGAGATTGTGGCCAGCCGAACTAATTTTAATAAACGGTTTGAGGCAATGGACAATAAATTAGAATCCAATAAAGCTGAATTAGAAGCTTCCTTCAAGACTGGCTGCAATAAGTTGAAAGAGGATCTGGACAGTTTGAATTATAAAATTGATTACAATCATGAGGATATTAAGAAAAAGGTTGCTCAACAATTTTCTGAAATGTATAAAACAGTAATATCCGAAGTTGCTGCGGTTCGCAGAGACTTCCAAATGGAAGATGCGAAGCTGGAGCACAAGTTAACAGAAAAGATCGAGGCGGAATCTGAACTGTGCTCAGATAGGTTTAAAGATGTTAATATAAAAGTAAACATATGTCAAGCAGAAGTAGACGCAATCAAAGCTGATACTACTCATATTGTGCAAAGAGTAGATAATGTTGAAATGAGAGTAGAAAATATTTGTACTAACATTGCTAACATTGTGAGTAAAGTAGCTTCAGTAACTTCTGGTAATGGTAGTATACAACATGTTGTAGCTGCAAACACCGCTTTTATCAGGTGTCAGCAGTTCTTGCGGTTCAATCCAGATAAAAATATCCACCCACTAGATTTCTAGAACGATTTTGAAGATGTGATTCCACCAACCTGGTCTGAATGAGAGAAAATCTCATTTATTAGAAGCCATTTAGCAGGTGACGCCAAGCGTTGGTCAGCTGATGTTATGTTGAAGTGTAAAACATTAGCAGAATTTAAAACAGCTTTCATTAATGATTATTGGTCTAGTAATAAGCAAAATGAAGTGTTGAGAGAATTGTCGAGTGGAAAACGCTTCAATGTAGGCAAGGAATCTGTTAAAGAGTTTGCCACGCAATGGATCTCACGTTTGTCACATTTGGCCGAAAAGCTAAAACCTGAAATGATAATACTAAGTCTTGAAGCCAAACTGCCATGGTATTGGCAAACTAGAGTTATATCTGCCCCTAGAGACAATCTGGATCGTTTCATTGAATATTTGGAACGTGTAGAGCATGTGGCTGCCAATGCGGAGCAAGCACGTAATAACAGAAATGCTAATAACACTAGTAGTAATTTTAAGAACGAGCAGAATGGCAATGTAAACATCAGAACAGTAGGTGTTCGCCATCCTAAGAGAGGTAGGAATTGGAGAAATAATCATCAGAACCAACAATGGCATCCAAATGATAGTAATTTTGTTCCGAACAAAATTATGCAGGTAAACAACAGTGCGGAAAGCAATGCTGTGCCAGTTAACTATATGGAAATAAAGGAAACAGTAGTAGGCCGAGGCAGGAAAACTAGTTCCCGTCTATGAGGACACTGGCGCTCACCAGGCAGTTACTTTTCCTAAGCCAGTGATTACAGTAATTGGTAAGACAGATCAGAATACTCAGGCTGAACATGTGGATGAGGAGTCGGTAGCATCTAAGGATACAGCAGAAATATTAGACCACTCACAGTATTTGATAGATACCGTGTTAGAGACGCTTTCTAAGTGAGAAGAGAAAGAGAAGGCGTGGCAGTGTAACGGTAGGGAAGACCTACAAAATACTGAATTTTCAGGTGAAGAAGCAGAAGAAATTCATGCTTATATTTACAATGAGGATGATGTGCTCTTATCTAAAGTGCCTGTGCAGGATGTTGATACTGTACTAATAGATTTAGCACAGGAGGTAAGTGAGAATGTAGAGGATAGCCTGTTGGGGGTCGATGAACCTGGTAGCTGTGACCAGTTGCCACTTGAGAAGGAACCCGACGGTAATAGTGATAGCGGTTTAGCTGTAACTAGTGTTATGCCCGGTCTGGAGGTGCAGAATCGCTCAGACTACAGTAATTTGGGTCATGTTCAGCAAACTAAATGTAATGAAGTCATGCGGTGTTTCGATTTGAAATTAATAGAGCGACTGGAAAAGGCAGCTGAAAATGTAATTCAGGAAACCCCTACACACTTTGACCTAAATGTAATGAAGACAGATGTTGATCACTTAAGTTGGAGAGAAATCCAAAGGGAACTATTGGATGAATTTGAGGAATCACCTGTACAAACTAGAATAAGCCACCCTATAATAATAGTGAATATGTTGGGTATCAATGTACGTTGTCTCTTAGACAGTGGAAGTGAGGTGACTGCGATATCTCAGTCCTTCTCTGATGCATTACCCGGTAAAGACAAGCTTACAGTAATGAGGGTATCAGGACTAAGAATAATTGGTACTACTGGCAAGGTGTCAAAAACGGTAAAGCAAGAAGCTTTACTGCCCTTTGATATTAATGGTAATTTAATTGATCATCCATGCTTAATTGTAAATAATCTCATATAATAATAATCTCTAATAATTAATTTTAATTGGCATAGATTTCTTGTTGAAATATCAGAGTGTTGTTGACTTTGAAAGAAGCCAGTTAAAAATGGTCTTGCCAATAACCGGAGTAATTACGGTACCTTTTATTGATAAACATGTAGTAACTAATGATGAAACTTGGGAGCTGCCTATACAAGTTCTGAAAAATAGGAGATATTGGGACGAAGGTGTTAATCTTAGTAAAAGTAAGCTAAACACAGAAGAAAGAAAGAAGCGTCATGACGCAAAATCTGTACCCACCAGTTTTGAAATAGGTCAGTTAGTCCTTGTTAAACCAAGGAAAAATCAAAGAAAATAAATGCAGAAACAAAGAAATTCATGTTTGTATACCAAGGACCTTTCAGTATCATAGGAAAACCACATGCCAATGCATATAGGCTAGAGTACCCTAACAGTAAAAAGATATTAGGTCTCAGGAACGTGATTGACCTAAAGAAGTTCATAGGTAGTGAATGAATTCTGTAGGGAGGAGGTTGTTCTGTAACCTCTACACAGTGTGGCAGCTGTGCAGTCCCAGCTGTGTGAGATCTTCTTTCACATTTCAGATCTCACTCTCTGTTCATCTTTTCTATCCACCTAAAATTTCGACCTCTTCTTTCCAACACATTAAATTTTCCGTTATGGTTATCAAGCCAATAATAAACTAATGAATTCTGTAGGGAGGAGGTTGTTCTGTAACCTCTACACAGTGTGGCAGCTGTGCAGTCCCAGCTATGTGAGATCTTCTTTCCTTTCCAGGTCTCACTCATTCTTCATCTTTCCTATCTACAAAAATTTCGACCCCTTCTTTCTAATATGAAAATTTTCTGAAACCAATGAATTCTGTAGGGAGGAGGTTGTTCTGTAACCTCTACACAGTGTGGCAGCTGTGCAGTCCCAGCTGTGTGAGATCTTCTTTCCCATTTCAGATTTCACTCTCTCTTCATCTTTTCTATCCATCTAAAATTTCGACCTCTTCTTTCCAACACATTAAATTTTCCATTATGGTTATCAAGCCAATAATAAACTAATGAATTCTATAGGGAGGAGGTTGTTCTGTAAACTCTACACAGTGTGGCAGCTGTGCAGTCCCAGCTGGGTGAGATCTTCTTTTCCATTTCAGGTCTCACTCTATCTTCATCTTTCCTATCCACCAAAGTTTCGACTCCTTCTTTGCAATACAAAAATTTTCTGTCATGTCTATCAAGCCATGAGTTCTGTAACCATTCTATCCACCGACAGAGAAGAAAATACCTAATGTGACAAACCTAACAGTGACATAAACAACAGACAAGTATGATGTAATTAAGATACAAATGTATTTGAGTAAAAAGTATGTATAGAACCTTGGTAATATTATAAGTACAAAGTTGTTGTTTTATTGGAAATGGTCCACCAACAGTAATTTAAAAAGATATACAAATTCGTGTACAAGCAGGATCTGAAGTGGCAGTGAAACCTATTGTATGCTGTAGAGCTAACTAATTAATAGTAAAAGAGATCGCTTAGTGTTATGAAAAATATGCAGATAAGTTGTAAGAATGAACTCACCTTGTGTAGCAAGGAATGGCAGTGTAATAGAATTGAGTAGTGTTTGTGGTTGAGACGTGAAGGACACGTCCCTGAAGTATTTATAAGGTTGGAGCTGACCATTAATTTGGTGTAGTGTGTGACAGGACACACCTACACGTATTGAGGTTATGAGTTGGAGGCGTGAATGCGACCATAGGTACCCTTATGTTAGATGAGACAGAGCAGCTCATGGTGTCCTATAGGTTTAAGGAATTTAGCATTACGCTCGTCCATAATTACTTAATGCATTTTAGTGGTAGGTCGAGAGAGACTACCTGTGGTTTCAGCGTCCAATCGAGTGGAAATGGATTGCCACATGAACAAACTGATCAGCTGCAATACACTATAGATATGAAATAAATGTGCTATCTATGCGTTAAATGTTAATAGAGTGAGTGTTAAATAGGTACATACACTAGCAACATAATTGAGTAACATAATAGCAGCATCTGAAACATTATTTATAGCTCAGCATAAGTACACTTCGATGAAGTAAGTACATAATTGCAGATGTGGAACTGACACAGCAGCAGAGGACCAATAAGTGGATTTAGTAGTCAACTAAACGTAGTGTGTTTTGAACACTCAGAACTGTACTGTTACCACAAGTTACTCACATGTACAAAGAAGCTGAGAAGACAACTGCTAATCAAATATACTCATACTATCTCTAAGAATAAGGTGATCGAAGATGAGTCAGCTAAGTAAATAAAATACAAATGTATCAGGAATGTACCGAGCATTGGTTCAGTGTTCCGGCCCAGAAATAATAAATTGAAATTAAATAGGATTTATGATTGTATGCCTTCAGCATAAATTTTCTCTAGTACGTGACTAACGGCGTTTTGAGCCATTTGTTTATTGATTTTATGGCAGTTAAGTAACCGTGAGATTAAAATTGAAAAAGTTCTGTTAACTTTGTTCCAGTAACATCTTGAAATATAAAATGTATATATCCCCATTTCATTGTGACCCACCCTTAGATATTAAGTGAACAGAGTCTGAAGCACTCTTTTTGTTTGTTCTACAGGACAAACCAGATAATGGCAGCCTGGTAGCTGCGTGAAAGCGTGGAGTGACTAGGACACAACTCACAGTGACCCCTCCCCTTTCCCCATGTAATTTAGAGTGAACGTGAAGGACGCACTCCATAGCAACTTCCCCTCCTCTACCCTTGTGAATGGAAGTGTAGAACGCCAGCCAAAGCGGCTACAACCACGTGCATAAAAATGAAATTGTCATGATTTGTGAAATTTTCTTTCAGGTTTAGAAAAGACTGCTAAGATATAATTATCTGTTTATGTATCATGAATAACTGTGCTATTTTCTTTGAATTTGTGTATGTAAAAATGTATTTAATGGATTTAAGATTTTCATAATTTTACATATTTTATGTGTTTGTCTGTCTAAGGCAATATGTATGCCAAAGTGTTTCATTGATTTTGCTTAAATTTTGAGTGATAATGTTGCTTAAGAGGCAGCAAACATGCCAGCAATTTAAATAATTGAAGTAGGTAATCAGTTTTCTTTTAATATTTCTATATGTTTATATTTCAATTTTAATTTTCATAGGGAGTTAAGCTTTACTCTTGCTTCCCATTTTGAAATTATTTTTTTCCCATTTACATTAAAAAAAAAAAAAAAAAAAAAAAACTTTAAGTAGAGGGTGACGTAGGGAAGCAGCCTACTCACGCCGTATAAAATTCACATCAGTTTTACCATTGTGTGCCAGCCTAGTCCGCTGTAACTAGCTCTGACATCATAAATGTTGCGCAATACTTTAGAAATCAAGTAAATAACCTGAAACATTTCTAGCATGTCAGGAGTAATACTAAATCAATATGTGTTGAATATCAGTTCAATAACTTTAACCATTTTCGAAATTTGGACGTTTTTCTGCAAAAATCATTGGCGCTACAGAAAAGAGCTAGAAACTTAAAAATTTATATTTAGATTCCTTTTGCATAATAATTTAGTAGAAACAGTATTCTGGATCTCACAAATTAAAATTTTAGTTGAAATTCATGATTTTCTGGTTTTTTTCTTAAAAAAGTAAGGAAGCAAGATAGATTAAGTAGGCGAATAAATAAAGCTAGGATGTTTAAATTTAAGTAGAAGGGAGATCCGCTATAATCATAAAGATGTGAGAAGTTTCAACTGAATAACTATAAAACTATAGCGATAGCGTATCTCTAAAGGGCAAGTTCAGAGCTCGTCTACTGCGTGTAGTGTAATTAAATTAATTATCTCGCCAAAAATATTTGACTTAGCCACGTCAGACTTTTATTATGATTACTTACCTGTGTGCTGATTGCACATTTAAATTGAGAGCTTCATCAGCCATCAGCAAAGGAAGCAATGATTTATTCTATAACTTAAATTGGTGCATTACTAGTCCAGCGGCTAGTCGGGAGAGCGGATTTGATCAGGCGTTCCCTTAGCCGTCCACACTGCGGCTTTATATGTAAGAATGCTGCGTGAGGAAGAAAGGCCCCAGTTCTCCCCAGACGTTGATTAGCGCACCACCTGTGCTGGGAGTCGCGTCGCGTCGCGTCGGTATCATTGCTATAAACAGCCTCGGATGCCGTAATAAGTTACTCGGGATATGCGTAACCATGAAATCGTTTTCGAGTGATGTGTTAATTCTGGGATGACTTTAATGATCTATCTTCAGTTTGCATATGTCGTATTTTCACTTTCCGTCGCGGGACAGACATTCTACCATTATTTAGCATGGTGTTTGATAAACATTATCATCAAATTATGGCGAGCATTCACTTAAATATTTAATTTGACTCTGAACTGCTCTGGTAGTTGGATTGTGTGGATTCTTTTTGGTCTGTGACTTTCAGAATATAGTGAACATTTTAGAGAGAATGGTTTTTGATTATGAATCCCAGACAATCTCCTAATTCCTCAGAGCTATAAGCTGTAGCTATAAATGTATTTCTCAGATGAAGTGGGCACTAGGAATTCTAATTACAGGCTTCACGTTTTGCTAATCACTTTCTGGTTGCCAATATTGTAGTTAAAGAGCCAGTGTTGAGAACAGCAAACAACAGCATTAAATAAATAATAGGAACATTTTTATAAATTCAATAATTCCATCCGCCACCCCACAAGGGTATCCGGGTATGTGCACTAGCTCTGAAGGGAGAAAAATATTTCTCCAAACTGTGACTAGGGAAGTCAAAAATCACAAGAAATAATTAAGAAATAACAATAGACTGACTGCAAAGATTAATATTAAGAGTTGACAGTGGTTGAAAGATCGAAGATAAGAGGCTAAATTTGAAGGAAGCAAATAAGAAATAAATAATAAATTATATGTGCAAATGAAAGAGAACTGATAAGAAAAACTATGTTGATGGAGGACAGAAGAGTGAAAGAAAAGACAGTTCACTGATGGTGAGGTTCACTATCCCTGGATTGAATCTGTCCAGTGGATTAACAACAAGGGTCAGTGTGCCAGCCAGCCTGGATGTTGTTTTCCTGCAGTTTCCCACAATCCCCTAGGTGAATGCCAGGCTGGTATCCATGCCCCAGCTCAGTTACACAATACACAAATATTCAGAAAACTTTTGCTCACTTTCACATGAATAACTGTATGCAGACAGTTGGGTAGACACCTACCACCGCAGATGTAATGGGGTGGCAATGGGGAGGGCATCTGGTCAACCCTTAAACTAACCATGCTGACCCTTCACTGATGCAGGAAAAAGGCACACAGGGTGACAAAGAATCTATTTACTGGTGTTCCCACTCTAGTTTGATTAATTTACTTTATGTGGAAATAGAGCATGATTTTCAGAAAGTTTCATCTTTTTTTCCTAATATTTACTGTTATTTTCTCATGCCATTTCTGCTCACCATCTTAATACATTTCCTCCATATAATGCAATATTTGTCAAATACTTTTTAACTTCCTCTAATAATCTGCTGATGAGTTGTTTATTTTTCATATTTCAATGCCATAAGCTCATCTTGCACCACTGTTAAGTCAAACTCATCATAGCTATTTTGATGCAAGTGATCTATTTAATTATCCTAGAAACACAGGTATGTTGAACAGAATTAACGTTTCACATTTGTTAGCTCTGCAACACTCCTTGCTGGTTCTAAACTAATAAAAAATAAATAAATGAAATTGAATATTTTTACACAGTTGTTTGCTACCACCTGCCGGAAACAGAAAACTGACATTCAGTTTATAAGTATTTGTATACTAATTGCTGCAGGTATCAAAATAAAATTTTTCTTAAATGTTTCAGGTACATGATTGGTGAAGTCCAGTATGGTGGCCGAGTTACAGATGATTTTGACAAAAGATTACTGAACACATTTGCCAAAGTGTGGTTTTTGGAGGACATGTTTTCAGACTCATTTGAATTTTTCAAAGGCTATGGCATTATGAAGTTCAGAAACCTAGAAGAATACTTTCAGGCAATAGATGATATGCCTCCCATTGATCCCCCACAAGTATATGGCCTTCATGCAAATGCTGACATTACGTAAGTTTAAAGTAAAACATTTTTAACATCAGTTTCTGTCTTGATAATTTCCTTTACAGAAACTTCGTATTATGACTGCTTTCAATTCAATATGGATGTCATTGTTTCTTTTGTGTTACCTTCTATAGATTTTATTTCTTTCACCATCTATTGTTTGACAGTTATCAGAGCAATACAACTAAAATGATTCTGGACACAATTTTAAGTATACAGCCCAAGGAATCTGGTGGCTCAGGAGGCGAAACACGAGAAGCTGCTGTTGCTCGCCAGGCAATTGACATGTTACAAAAGCTACCTCCTGACTATGATCCTAATGATGTCAAAGAAAGGCAAGTATTGCAGTTGCAGAATGCTACTGAAGTTGTATGTGTGATGTTCAGTAATTTATTTTCAACTTTTCCATTCCAGTTGTTATCTGCCATGGCAGCTAATTAGTGTTTTAGCATATCTCTAGAAAATTAAGCTAAAACGGCTCATAAAACCATATTATTAATTCTGATAATGCAAATATAGCTATGTACATCAACCACATTTAGGAAAATTTGTTTATTCAACACGGATAGTTGATAAAATTAATGCCAAGTTCAGAGCCTTTTATCTAGTGAAATCTTATGTTGCTTTCACTTGTAATGTATGCTTGTTACAGGTTGAGAATTATGGGGAGTCTGTCATCCATGAATATTTTTCTACGACAGGAGATAGATAGAATGCAACGAGTTATCAAACTGGTGCGTGCTACACTCAAAGATCTCCTGTTGGCTATAGAAGGCACAATCATAATGAATGAGGTATGCTGCATATTCTGTACCTAAAAAAAATGCACATAATAATTATAATTTTGCCTCCAGATTTTATTTTCTCTGTTAAGTACCCTTATTGGAAGTTTTGTGACCTTAAAATTACATTGATGTACATGCAAGCATGTATGCATGTTGGACTGTCTGCTTATTACTTCCCTGTAGCACCTGGGAATAACTGTTACCTATTTACAAAGCTGGAGGGGACTATGAATTCTGTTAAGTCCATGAATTTAATATGTGCAGTTTCTCACAGAAAGTGATTAACAGTCTAGTCGCTCTGCAACTGTAGGTGGTATATATTACTATGATATCAGGTTAGAAAATATTTCAATCCTTTCTTCTCTAATTTTATGTTTTTACTGCCTTCACCTATTTATTGAAAATAATTTACCATTCAATAGAGAATTTGGACAGAACATAATTTCCTGCTTTTTCTTTAGAGTTCATGTGCTTTGAGGTACACTGAACTGCATTAAACTACCATCAAAGCTCTGACACTTAATTTTCACAAATAAATAAAAGACGTACATGATCATCAGAGTGCACTACAAATAATCTAATTCAGTGTAAAAAAAAAGGCATAAAAATTATTGCCACTACATTGCTGTATCCCTTCCGAGATCCATTACATTGATACATGACTGTAGGCAGGGATTTGGAACCCTTTGTCTAGTGCAAAATAAGGTTTTCCAGTTTCTTCTGGCTCTATAAACTGCAGCACAGTCTAAAACAATTAATAGGAACAGAATGTGCGCATTTATAAAAGATAAAGTTTTCTTGTTTAAAAGGAGAACATATTAGGTTCAAAAAGTTTTCTGCATGTATCCTATGCAAATTCAAATTATCGAGAGTAATGCACCATGCCCTCATGTTTGCTTAGGGTTCCAAGAGTGTTAGTTCTAAGCATTATTAGAGACTGTGGACAGTAATTAGCAACTAACTAGTGAATGAGCATTAAATGTGTATTTACTAGTTACCTGAAAACACTTTTTAATTATGACATCATGAGTGAACAGTAAAGAAGTGTAACATTTCCCAGTCTATCTCTCTTCAGTCCCTGAGAAAATAACTAATGCAGTGTAATCCTGATTATTCATATATGAATTATCCCAATTGTGGAATACCTGTACATCTAAAAAATATACGTAAATAAAAATAAAAAAAATGATTCAAATGGCTCTGAGCACTATGCGACTTAACTTCTAAGGTCATCAGTCGCCTAGAACTTAGAACTAATTAAACCTAACTAACCTAAGGACATCACACACATCCATGCCCGAGGCAGGATTCAAACCTGCGACCGTTGCGGTCGCTTGGCTCCAGACTGTAGCGCCCAGAACCGCAGGCCACTCCGGCCGGCTAAAAATAAAAGACGTGCAATATTTTTCTCTAGCAAACAGCAATAAACAACCCACATTGTGGTAATAAATCCCATTTCCATTGTTATCGGCCAGCATGTTCTACTTAAATTGGAAACAAACTCAGTTTTCTGATGTTAATTGATGTGTAAGTGTCAGTGACGCAAGTTAAAAGAAATTTGCAAAAGAGGTGACAGAGAAATAAAAGAAACATGTGTTGACATTAAAACAAAAATTAGAATTAATTGAATGATTTGAGAAGGGGAAACTGCTGCAAAATTAAGTGCTGATTATAGTATTGGAATGCTGACTGTTTGGGACATTAAAAATAATAAGCAGAAAATACAGAATTTTGTCAGGAAATGTGATTCTCGTTTTGGACAATCTGCATGAAAAAGCATGAAGAGATCTACATTTGATGAATTAGATGCTGCCCTTTTGCAGTGGTTTAGCAAAATTGAGCAGAAGGTATCATTGCTTCAGTTGTGATGTGCACCAAAAAAGCTATTTTTTTCATGAACCACTAGGATTAGAGAGAATTTAATGCCTCATCTGCATCACTAACCAGATTCAAACAATGTCGTGGGATTCGTGAACTTACTATGCAAGGAGAGCAGTTTAGTTCAAATGTTGTGGCAGCTGATTCGTCTCGGAAAGAGCTCCAGAAATTTGTGGAATAAGATAATTTTGCACCAGACCAAATTTATAATGCAGGCAAACATGGTCTGTACTGGAAATGTCTGTCAACCAGAACCATTTCTTTTAAGACGAAATTCATGCTCCTGGATATAAGTCATCTAAAGAATGCATTATAATTTTGTGCACTGGTAATGCTTCTAGGAACCACAAAGTGAAGCTTCAAGTGATTGAAAAATCAAAAACACCCCGAGCATTCAAGGATATCACATCTAGGGATCTCCCTGTGCATTATTAAAACCAAAAAGTTGCATGTATGGATAGTGAAATTTTAAAAAACTGGTTCAACACTCATTTTGTATGACAAGTTTGACAGTTTGTAGATTAGAAAGGATTGCCACAGAAGGGTGCTCTATTGGTTGATAAGGCCCCTTCATATCCCTGTAAGAGGACTGTCACATCTGATGATGGTCTCATCTTAACTAAGCTTTTACCTTCTTTACGTGACTGCCATTATACAGCCAATGGACCAAGGTGTAATTGCATTGGCAAAATGGCACTTCTGGGCTGGTCAACTGACAATACTAGTTGATGAGGTTGATTTGATGGCTTTCTCAAAGAAGTTTATAATTCTAGATGCTACGTGCATTGATCATTGGGGTTTTGAAGATGTCAATGATGAAGACTTGACTGACTTGCTAAAAATCAACTCATATGAACCTGGCTTCCAGTACATGAGTGTCGCTGAAATTGTGACTGCTACTGCACAAAAAAAAAACAGAGAAGAGGACAGTGTATGTGAATGTGGGGATGAAGACAGTGACTTTGTAAGTCATTGTAACACACTTCTAGGCTATATGGGCCAGAGGGGGTTTCAGTACAATGACATTATGGCTGCAAAAAAATTTGAAATTCTGTGTAAAAAAAATGTCAGCTCCTCTCAGAAACAAACTAACATCAAAGACATTTTAAGAAATAAACAGGTCTACAGTATCTATGCACAGAACTTGGATAAAAGTTTGAACAAAGAATACATAGGCTATTTGAAAATAGTATTTTTCAATTATTCGTGCATCTTCTTCCCCACACTAGCCTAAATAATTAGGACCATACTGTAGTTCCAAAAGTCTGTCTTTCACCAGTATTAGAATTTGGCCTCCTGATGCTAAGTACTAGCCAGTCATTCTGTCTCTTTGTTCTAACTACAGGACAATAGGACACCTAATTAGGGCACTCTCTGACAAGAGTATTGCCCATCAAGAGAAAGTACAAGAATAAAATGAAATTGCCCAATGTTGAGAAGCTGTATAATCGTATTGCAGTTATTATAGGATAATTATATTAAACATATTTGAGTTGTCATTAGAGATATAGTGATTTAGGCTTCATAGATAAAGCAGAAGAAAAAAGTCATTATATTATCTCCTTTGGCAAATCATCCCAATGCTTTGTCAAGTGATCATCAGTTGTTGGTTATGGAGATAGTGTAGAAGCCTGAGTTCTCCTTGCTCCCTGTCTCCCCTGTACAGGCCCCTAGACCTATCACTGACATGCAACTCATGGTCAAGTTGGTGAGTAGTGATAGGTCCTGTACTTGCTGGAGAGGGGACAGTACGTGTGGGAGATGATAGTACTTCAGGTACCTTTGTTTTTTCTGTTACGTGTCTGATAGTTGCCTGCTTAACACTTTACCATCCGCACGTCTCGTAGAAATTTATTTGCTTGGCGCCGGCAGCACTACGTAGTTCGGATTACTTGGCTTGTCACCGGTCGCTTGTCACCTTTCCGATGGTGAAAAGCTTCAAACACACGTATGGTGTCTCAGAACAAGCCTGCGTACTTTAATTATCCTGAAATCCTCTATTTTGCTGCAACATTCCACAAACTTGAATTTTCTTTTCAAGTAACTTCACTGCTCCACTGTTATAATAATCATCCATGCAGAGGTGATGCCACTTTCCATCACAAGGTGACAATAGTTCCATCACTGTTTTTGCTAAAGGCTGTCCAGCACCGGAATATATCTTGAATGAGGAAATGTATCCCGTACTCAAATCACACAGTATCTGAATGAGTATGCCGTATTTCGTAATTTTCGACAGATTGTAAACTTTAAAATTTAACCGTCCAGGCCATGGTATCATTCCTTCATCAATTGAGATGTTTTGACTTAGATTAAACGTTTCTTTAAACTTTTTGGAAAAATAATCAATTACGAATTGCACTTTGACAAGCCAGTCAGCATTATCCGGTTTATTGTTGCTGTCGGAAAAATGTAAAAATGATAATATTTGTCTGAATCGTTTGGGGGACATCATTTTGTGAAATGTCGGTGTGTCTATCAATGGATTCATTGACCAAAATCATCAATCTGTGCTTTATTACAGTATATTGATAATTTTTACTTATGGACCATCTGACAGCAACTGAAACCAAAACATTGCATTAAAACAAGCGTTCAGTGCATAGTGCTGGGGAATGTGGAAAAAACAGCAAATTGGCGTTCGTAGGAAGAAGAACAACACCAAAAATGCAACAGGAGCATAATATGTAAGAAACTGTCTATGCAACCTGCCACTGATGATGCCTTGCAGAAAATAAAGGCGAAACGCGTATGGCACTAAAATTGTGTTTTATCAGTTGCTGTCAGACGGTCCATAAGTAAAAATTATCAATATACCGTAATATTACATGCAACTGAGGAAGACAGGGCTACAAAAGTTGAATCTGTGATTTTTTTACAACCCCCATAAGGATAGCAAGCCAAAACCATTTCCTAAGTCCGGGTCCCATAACATCGACAAATTTGGCATTTTTTTAATGCAGTTTCCTTCTATTGCAATTTTGACTGTAGCACTTGTTGGTTTTGCTGCTTATATATTCAATCAGATCGTTCCCAATATATAACTCTACAATATCCTCGACACTCTGTGCATCTTCGGGAATGTTTGCACCCGGAGATCCTTCAAATTTATTATTGGTCCTCGGTAAATCAAAGTCTGACCACTGTGCACTGTCTTCTTCACCTGATTCAGCCAAATCAGTTGGCAACTGTAGCGTTCGTCGAATTCTTCTTGGACGTATTTCACTATCTCCCTAAGATTCTTCTTCACTGTCATTTTCTTGATACCCATTGTCTTGTTCCCAATCGGCCAAGTCGTCCAGAACATCAGACAAGACGTCCATGCATTCATCATAAATAATCCTATTGTCTCTTTCGTCCACCATGATGAAAGGGCACAAGTACTTATAAAAACAAAAAACTTGTGTATAACTTACTGTTACCTAAAAAACACCACCAGAATGCAAAACATACTAAAGTGCTGTTGCTGGCCACTGCGCGATACTATACTCACAACACCACTGTGGTGTCACCGGCCACTGAGTGATACTATGCAGACGACACCACTGTGGTGTCGCCGGTCATTGACCGCTATTTCATGCACAACACCGCTGTGGTGTCGCCAGACGACATAGTGTTAACACATCCATTCACATCCATTGACCACATTCAAGGAGATTCCCAACTGCTTACTAACAGCAACTAACTTATCTTGTGTCACAAGAAGAGCACTCACACTGTGAGGCAGCATTTTGTGTGGTGCAATGTTTTTCAGAGCAGTAAGTGAATAATAAGCTTGCTCATTCTCTTTTAATTTCAGGATCTGTTTTGCTATAAGGATTATAAATTCCCTTTAAGAACTGAAGTAATTAACATGCAAGAAAGTGATTTTTGTTATAACAAGATAAAAATATGGGATAAAATTTTCTTATTTATTGGTGCTACTTGTAACTTTGAATATAACTTTTATTTTGATGAGGTTATGCTCACTAACAAATGTATGAAACAAAACTGAAATCAATTCAACATACACTTTCAAATACTTGCTTAGGACAAACCGATGAAGTAGAAAAAGGTGAAAATAATGCACTAATTATGTAAGCTGCTTCACTCCGGTTAAGGGAAATATGTTATGCATGACACTCATAAAATTCTTATAATTCTCAAAAATATGCCTTTATTCATGTGTACACTGAAGTTAGAAAAATGAGTAAGGATGCTGTTGTCAAAATTTGAACAAGGTCCATCTGAAATGTTCAGAGAATGGTCTCAGAAAATAAAGGATGCAAGAGTTACAGACAATGTACCTTCACTGAACCTCAAAGTAATCACCAAGCTATTGGGAACTGTCAACAAACTCTTCTTGTAGAATCACTCAAGTCACTGTGGTCATGTGCAATGTCAGTTAAGCATAAGTCTTTCAGGGCTAATTTAAGATAGCAAAACAAAAAGAGGTCTGCAGCACCAAACCTGAAGAATACGGAGAGTGTTGAAGAACAATCACCTTGCACTGAGGTATAAAGTTGAGCACACAGACATTGTGGGTACCAGTGCATGACCACACTGCTTCAAGCGATTCCACTAGAAGCATTTACTCACAGTTTCCAACAGCTTTACAACCAATGTCAGAAGTGTATTGTAGCTAATGGTAACTGCTTTGAAGGCCAGTAAAAGCATTTTGTTTGTAACTATTGTTTCATTTATTTTATGAGACGATCCACCAAATTTCTCAGATGCACTCTCTGTAACTATTGTTTCATTTATTTTCTGAGATGATCCACCAAATTTCTCAGATGCACCCTCTAGAAGTTTGCAGTTGATGACATACTACTAATGACATTTTTTGTAGCAATTAACATTTGAAAATGCACAATATATCAAAACATACTTGACTTTTGATGCAGTTGATGAAAGATAATAGGCAAACAACATCAACAGCATGTTTAAATAGTAGCTACAAAATTAGGGTCTAATTTTAACAGCAAATTTATCTGACACATGTAATATTATTTGTAAACAATTAGAATAATGGACATAAGCTTATGTATGTAAAATAAATGTCCCAAATGCACTGATTTTGTGATTAGCCAATTTTATGTCATTTTTTACACTATAGTCTGTTCAAAATTACTTCAGGATTGACAGTTACAATGGAAGTAATGGAGTGGGGCGGGAGGTGAGAGAAGCCCATGCAGGAGGCATGGACCACATTCTACCAATCCCAGGACACTCGTAGCTTCAGCAAGCACTAAAAATTGCCAAATCTTCACCCCACCACCACAGTACCTTCTGCTAGCACTGTGTTTTTAAGCAGCTTGTTGTCTTGCCACATCTTGTGATTTTTTTGTCATTTTCACACTTGCAGGAGCTATTGTTGCATTTATTGTAACTGTTATTTGTTGAAAGTTAGAAGTGGAAAGGTTATATGTTGTTCTCTTGGCCAGGGGATTGACACACAAGATCAGTCAACATAAATGGTTTGTACATTACATACATGCCTGCTTTGAGACTGAAAAGCTTAATGGTGGACCGTTGCTCTCTGTTAAAGTGTACGGTAATCGCTAGAACTGCTGCAGCTCTGAACATAAACAAAAACACTACTCTGCAAATTGGCAAGGAAATATTCAAAAAAATAAAAGGAAGCTGAAAAAACATTGAAGTTTGAAATTGTTGGGGGAAAATATATAGATAAGCAGGTTACCAACATAGATTATTTACTGACAATGAAATTTATCATCATGGTTATGATTATTATTGCACAAAGGAAAATCTGAAACTCACAAACTTATTGGTCACATGTAAGAAATCATGTCATTTCCAAGGCAGTCGCACATTATTGTTCACAGTTTTGCATGACCTAGGATTTCATGTGAATATTTTTGTGACCATTAACTGTTGATGAACAGAGAGGATACAGGTGTGTGGTTGATTTTGCAGTTTTTAAGACAGCTTCATGGCATGAATATTGATGGAGTGGTGTGGCTTGATGAAATGTGGATCAATTCTGGCCACTTGGTCAAGCAGGGCTGGGCAGATGACTCAAGTAAAGGAACAATGGCAATGCCTTCCAGAAGGGGGACAGACTTATTCTTTGTCATGCAGGCAGGCACCTCGCAAGGATTTCTCCTGAACAGAGACAGGAATTATCATGAAGAAATGAACCACACTAGGTTTACAGAGTAGTTCATAGAATCACTTATTCAAAATCTATGAAATCTGACAACAATTGTTCCACCTAATGCTCGTTGCCATTCAGTTGTTGTTGACAAGGCACCTGCAGCGGCAAAGGAGAGAATGATTGTTTGGCTATAGTGGTGTAACATCAACGTGACTGATAACCTTAGAGAGGAACAGTGCCTCTCAGGATTCCTTCAGACTGAACACTGTTCATGACGCATGGAGTCCTCCTGTGTTGAGACAGTCCAACGATTTGTAGTGCTTGGGACACATGAATATCAGTATGGCACATTTTGGAAGAGAATTAGTTGTGCATGGTCTGGGATCCTTGACAGATAGGATTAATGGAGTAGATTGAGAAAGTTAAAAGAAGAGCAGCACATTTTGTATTATCACGAAATAGGAATGAGAGTGCCAATGACATGATATAGGATTTGGGGTGGACATCATTAAAACAAAGGCATTTTTAATTGTGGCAGAATCTTCTCATGAAATTTCAGTCACCAACTTTCTCCTCCAAGTGCAAAAATATATTGTTGATGCCAACCTACATAGGGAAGAATCATCATCATAATAGAAGAATCATCATCATAATAGAATAAGAGAAATCAGTGCTCACACGGAAAGATATAGGTATTCATTTTTTCTGTGCTCCTCGAGATTAGAATAATAGAGAATTATTGTAAGGGTGGTTTGATGAACCCTCTGCCAGGCGCTTAAGTTTGATTTGCAGAGTATCCATGTAAATGTAGATTCTGTATGATCTTCATATATGGAACATGCAAAGAAAACATGGTCTATATCTTCAATAGATTTGCTGTTGCAGACACATTAGTGGTTGTTCACAACACTGATTCTCAACAGATGAGCTGTAAAACTGCTGTGAACTAATGTAATTCTTGCTATACTTATGATGTATGTCTGCTAATCTTCTCTTTTTGTCTAAACTATTTATTGTCCATGTTTCACTTCCATACATGGCTACACTCCATACAAATACCTTCAGGAAAGATTTCCTGACACTTACATCTATACTCAATGTTAAGGGGCTCCGGAACGCTCTATACTTGCAATGTTAAAATAACGCTTATAAATTACATCTTTCCTCACAAAGTATTTGAGGTAGGAAGTTGAACTTTTTACAGATTATTTATTGGAATATGGGCTACAACTTAACACAGGGATTTTACAAAATTTTAGTTCAGTTATTAAAGATGATTTTTTTTTCAATTGTAATGAAAATTCACAACATTTTTTTGCAATTTTTTATTTATATATTCAAAAATATACAGTTTTTTGGAAATAGGCTGTGTTAAATTATGCAGAAGGTACTGTGTAACATTTACTGAAAGTTTGAAACAAATATGTTTGGAAGATCCTTAGAAAACATGTAATTAGTATGAGAAAATAAAAGTTTTGGGAATCGAGCGACAAAGATTGGATTAAGTTTTTAGTGCATTCCAGGTCCATAGGATGGATTATCTTCATCCTCTGCAAACTCCTCCTCCAGCTTCCTCTTGTTCCTCCTCCTGTTTACTCTTGCTTGTATTTCTAGACTCTTTACAGCCCTGTCTGCAGCCCGAAGGCGTTCCTTGTCTAAAGCAAGCATCGCTCGTACCATGTTAGAACCTATCTTCATTCCCATATTTCTAAATACCTTGCACCTTACAATGTTGCCATCATTGAAAGTCGCAACAGCATCATACACACCAAAGTGAAGTGTTTCTATTCCAACAAATACAGTCTTGGGGATTCTCGACCATATAACACTATTTACACTTTCATTGGGGTTTTGAGTTTTTCCGTGAATACACTTTTTCAACAGTTCAGGTGCTGCTAAGTCTCTGAAAATAGGTTTTATCACCTCCATTACTGCATGAGGCAGACTATGCTTATAAGTGTACACTTCACCAGTTAGCAATCCTTTGTTATATTTACACCAACTGTCTTCTTCTTTGGGACACAAGTTATGTTGGGGATTTTCATCGGTTGAAGAAGTATGAAAAAAAAGAGCCCAAACAGCCTTCTTCATTTTGTCGACACTTTGTGTATTTTGCCTAATAGCCATTCCATAATAGTTCTGTATTTTGTCAATTACACTGTCAGTTAATCTTCCCTTCCCATCCAACCCTTTACCATCACTGAGTTTTTGTTTTTTGTACGAAGCTTTCAGTCGCCGAAGTCTTGTTCCCATTCGCTTCTGTTCGTGTCCAATACACTCAAATTTCTGCACTACAACATCATCACCATAGGGCTTCAGTCCTTGAACATGTTTGAAACTTTTAGAATCACCGTCACCAAGGTAATTAACATATCGCACTTTATCACACGCCTCAGAACGCTGGAATATACTGGCAACACCAGCCACTTCCATTCCTCCACTACTGCCACTATAGTTAGCTTTGCAATTATTTTCATGTGTACCTTTATATTTTTGTGGACATCTACAATACTTTGATATTACTGCTACATCTAAAACTTTCCCTGTATACATACTGGTGGCAGATACTACACCATGAAGAGATGTGTGTCCCCGTTTATGCCAGGTACCATCGAACGCTGCAGTCAAATCTCCGTTACCATTATTTTCCATTACTGCCTCTTCCACAGCGTTCTTCATAGATTCTATACAGACATCTTCTACTTTAGAACCTTCACAATAAAGGATGACAGCCAAAAGCAGTTGCAGGATAGAATTTTAATAAAAAAAAATTCTATCCTGCAACTGTTTTTGGCTGTCATCCTTTATTGTGAAGAATTTTAACAGTTGCTGCTGCAGCCATGTTTAAAATCTTGACTTTAGAACCTATTACTTTATTATAGGTCGTAAACTTGGTTGGGGGATTTGGAAGATTCATGATGCCACAGAAAATTGCACCTGCAGTAGCACCCTTACCAACTGAACACAAGGAATAAACAAATCTAATGTTGTGTTCGTAGATTTTGCTACCATTTTCTTCAGTTGCAGTTACTGCAACACTGTTCCAAAAGGTGGTCATGTATGAACACTTATCACATTTCAGTTGTATTTCACTAACAAGTCCTACGTGTTTTATTATGGAGAGTTCCAGACCAACTTCACTACAATGAATACATCTTACACAGTTTGAAAAAATTCCTTTGAGAACCGACATATCAAATATTTCATTCACATCCGATTCGCCCATAAAACATTCATAGTTTTCACTCATTGAACCAAGCTTCTTCTGTGAAGTATTCTCTTTCCCACTTTGACTGCTATGGGCAGGTGTACTTGAGAGGTTAGGTTCACTCACTTGGTTATCGTCTTTATTGTTTACAGTAATAACACATACCTTTGGCTTTCCAACATTTCTCCTTTTCTTAAAAGCCTTCAGAGGATTTCTAATAACTTTACTTTTACTCATTATTATACTTCAACAAAACAGAGACTCAAGAAACAGAATTAATTACGAATATTTTCGAGATAACGAAAGAGTAAATAAACATGAAACAATCGACAAAATATATATATATATATATATATATATATATATATATATATATATATATATATATATATATATATATATATATATATATATATATATATATATATATATATATATATATATATATTAAAAAAACAAAGATGAGGTGACTTACCGAACAAAAGTGCTGGCAGGTCGATAGACACACAAACAAACACAAACATACACATACTGCATGAGGCAGACTATGCTTATAAGTGTACACTTCACCAGTTAGCAATCCTTTGTTATATTTACACCAACTGTCTTCTTCTTTGGGACACAAGTTATGTTGGGGATTTTCATCGGTTGAAGAAGTATGAAAAAAAAGAGCCCAAACAGCCTTCTTCATTTTGTCGACACTTTGTGTATTTTGCCTAATAGCCATTCCATAATAGTTCTGTATTTTGTCAATTACACTGTCAGTTAATCTTCCCTTCCCATCCAACCCTTTACCATCACTGAGTTTTTGTTTTTTGTACGAAGCTTTCAGTCGCCGAAGTCTTGTTCCCATTCGCTTCTGTTCGTGTCCAATACACTCAAATTTCTGCACTACAACATCATCACCATAGGGCTTCAGTCCTTGAACATGTTTGAAACTTTTAGAATCACCGTCACCAAGGTAATTAACATATCGCACTTTATCACACGCCTCAGAACGCTGGAATATACTGGCAACACCAGCCACTTCCATTCCTCCACTACTGCCACTATAGTTAGCTTTGCAATTATTTTCATGTGTACCTTTATATTTTTGTGGACATCTACAATACTTTGATATTACTGCTACATCTAAAACTTTCCCTGTATACATACTGGTGGCAGATACTACACCATGAAGAGATGTGTGTCCCCGTTTATGCCAGGTACCATCGAACGCTGCAGTCAAATCTCCGTTACCATTATTTTCCATTACTGCCTCTTCCACAGCGTTCTTCATAGATTCTATACAGACATCTTCTACTTTAGAACCTTCACAATAAAGGATGACAGCCAAAAGCAGTTGCAGGATAGAATTTTAATAAAAAAAAATTCTATCCTGCAACTGTTTTTGGCTGTCATCCTTTATTGTGAAGAATTTTAACAGTTGCTGCTGCAGCCATGTTTAAAATCTTGACTTTAGAACCTATTACTTTATTATAGGTCGTAAACTTGGTTGGGGGATTTGGAAGATTCATGATGCCACAGAAAATTGCACCTGCAGTAGCACCCTTACCAACTGAACACAAGGAATAAACAAATCTAATGTTGTGTTCGTAGATTTTGCTACCATTTTCTTCAGTTGCAGTTACTGCAACACTGTTCCAAAAGGTGGTCATGTATGAACACTTATCACATTTCAGTTGTATTTCACTAACAAGTCCTACGTGTTTTATTATGGAGAGTTCCAGACCAACTTCACTACAATGAATACATCTTACACAGTTTGAAAAAATTCCTTTGAGAACCGACATATCAAATATTTCATTCACATCCGATTCGCCCATAAAACATTCATAGTTTTCACTCATTGAACCAAGCTTCTTCTGTGAAGTATTCTCTTTCCCACTTTGACTGCTATGGGCAGGTGTACTTGAGAGGTTAGGTTCACTCACTTGGTTATCGTCTTTATTGTTTACAGTAATAACACATACCTTTGGCTTTCCAACATTTCTCCTTTTCTTAAAAGCCTTCAGAGGATTTCTAATAACTTTACTTTTACTCATTATTATACTTCAACAAAACAGAGACTCAAGAAACAGAATTAATTACGAATATTTTCGAGATAACGAAAGAGTAAATAAACATGAAACAATCGACAAAATATATATATATATATATATATATATATATATATATATATATATATATATATATATATATTAAAAAAACAAAGATGAGGTGACTTACCGAACAAAAGTGCTGGCAGGTCGATAGACACACAAACAAACACAAACATACACATAAAATTCAAGCTTTCGCAACAAACTGTTGCCTCATCAGGAAAGAGGGAAGGAGAGGGGAAGACGAAAGGAAGTGGGTTTTAAAGGAGAGGGTAAGGAGTCATTCCAATCCCGGGAGCGGAAAGACTTACCTTAGGGGGAAAAAAGGACAGGTATACACTCGCACACATGCACATATCCATCCACACATACAGACACAAGCTTGTGTCTGTATGTGTGGATGGATATGTGCATGTGTGCGAGCGTATACCTGTCCTTTTTTCCCCCTAAGGTAAGTCTTTCCACTCCCGGGATTGGAATGACTCCTTACCCTCTCCCTTAAAACCCACTTCCTTTCGTCTTCCCCTCTCCTTCCCTCTTTCCTGATGAGGCAACAGTTTGTTGCGAAAGCTTGAATTTTGTGTGTATGTTGGTGTTTGTTTGTGTGTCTATCGACCTGCCAGCGCTTTTGTTCGGTAAGTCACCTCATCTTTGTTTTTTTTTTATATATATATATATATATATATATTATTATTATTATTATTATTATTATTATTATTTTGAACCATCACAGGTTAGCCACAACACATACTTTATCTCACATCACTAAAATGTACCTGATGAACACGGACGTTAATAATAACACCATTTGACAGCAGTTTAACAGCGCCACAGTGGGTCACGCCCATGTAGAACACATTTCAAAAAAAATTTTAAAATAGTTGTAGTCTTCGGAATTGAATAAATTATATATCTATTAAAAGGTAATAGTCTGCAGATTCAGAAAAGTAAAAATTGAAGTTTTCATGATTTTGAGCCTTTCCAGAGCCCCTTAACAAGTTTCTCTTCTTCAGAAACGATTTCCTTGGCGTTGCCAGTCTGCATTTTATGTCCTCTCTACTTTGATCATCATCAGTTATTTTGCTTCCCAATTAGCAAAACCTATTTACTACTTTAAGTGTCTCATTTCCTAATCTAATTCCCTCAGCCTCACCTGATTTAATATGGCTACTTTCTATTATTCTCACCTTACTTTTGTTGGTGTTCATCTTATATCCTCCTTTCAAGACACTGTCCATTCCATTCAACTGCTCTTCCAGGTTCTTTGCTGTCTCCGACAGAATAACAATGTCATCGGCAAACTCAAAGTTTTTGTTCCTTCTGCATGGATTTTAATTCCTACTCCAAATTTTTCTTTTGTTTCCTTTACTGCTTGATCAGTATACAGATTGAATAACATCGGGAATACGCTACGACCCTGTCTCACCCCCTTCCCAACCACTGCTTCCCTTTAAAGCCCCTCAGCTCTTATAATTGCCATCTGGTTTCTGTACAAATTGTAAATAGCCTTTCACTCCCTGTATTTTACCCCTGCCACCTTAAGAATTTGATAGAGAGTATTCCAGTCAACATTGTCAAAAGCTTTCTCTGAGTCTACAAATGCTAGAAATGTAGGTTTGCCTTTTATTAATCTGTCTTGTAAGATAATTCATAGGGTCATTATTGCCCCATGTATTCCAACATTTCTATGGAATCCAAACTGATCTTCCCCAAGGTTGCCTTCTACCAGTTTTTCCATTCATCTGTAAAGAATTCATGTTAGTATTTTGCATCCATGACTTATTAAATTGATAGTTTGGTAATTTTCACACCTGTCAACACCTGCTTTCTTTGGGATTGGAGTTGTTATATTCATCTTGAAGTCTGAGGGTATTTAGCCTGTGTCATACATCTTGCTCACCAGATGGTAGAGTTTTGTCAGGGCTGGCTCTCCCAAGGCTATCAGTAGTTATAATGGAATGTTGTCTACTCCTGGGGCCATGTTTTGACTTAGGTCTTTTAGTGCTCTATCAAATTCTTCATGCAGTATCATATCTTCGATTTTATCTTCATCTGCATCCTCTTCCATTTCCATAATATTGTCCTCAAGTACATCGCCCTTGTATAGACCCTCTATATACTCCTTCCACCTTTCTGCTTTCCCTTCTTTTCTTAGAACTAGTTTTCCATCCGAGTTCTTGATATTCATACAAGTGGTTCTCTTTTCTCCAAATGTCTCTTTAATTTTCCTGTAGCAATATCTGTCTTACCCCTCACAATATATGCTTCTACACCCTTACATTTGTCCTCTTGCTGTCCCTACTTAGCCATTTTGCATTTCCTGTCGATCTCATTTTTGAGACTTTTGTATTCCTTTTTGCCTGCTTCATTTACTGCATTTTTATATTTTCTCCTTTCATCAATTAAATTCGATATCTCTTCTGTTACTAAAGGATTTCTACTAGCCCTTGTCTTTTTACATACTTGATACTCTGCTGCCTTCAGTATTTCATCTCTCAAAGCTACCCATTCTCCTTCTACTGTATTTCTTTCTCCTGTTCTTGTCAATCGTTCCCTAATTCTCTCTCTGAATCTCTCTACAGTCTCTGGTTCTTTCAGTTTATCCAGGTCACATTCCTTAAATTCCCAACTTTTTGCAGTTTTTTCAGTTTTAATCTACAGTTCAGAACTGATATCCATCTAATTTAAGTTTTAGAGATAAGAATATCTTGTTGTCCAGTGAGCTTATTCTAATAAGCATAGTATGCAACATTTTTCTTTTTGGAAGTCATTATGTTTTTTGTCATACTTTACTTAATTTTGTACTTTTTATCCTATGTTTTATCCTATGTTATCTTGCATCTTTATTGGTGTAATTTCTTAACTTATCTGCCATGCTCTCCTTTTTTTCTGATGCCCATATTATCATGCCTTCCTCCCAAAATAACAACAATAAATCAAAGATAAAAACAGTAGTGTTTTGTTTTCTGTTGCATAGTCACACACTATGTCCCTTTTGGACTGTTCTCTGTGTCAATTTAGATGTTCAATGGAACACTTTGTCCAGGGCCTACTGTCTTGCTCAAATCATAACTGTCTTGATGTGGTGTCAGAAAATTGTCCAGGGACACTCCAGTGTTGGTGAAGTCAAAGTATTAACTTTTCTCTTATGCTTAATAATAACATCATGATCTTCTCTATCAATATATTTCTCTAGAGAGATTGAACTAGAAGTGATGTAACATATCCCTACAATTGGTTTAAAAATGCTAATTACTTAGTATTATGTAAAAATCAGCTGTATAATAGATCTAACATTTCCTTGAAGTGACAAATGCATCATTACAGAAATGCTTGGTCCTCTTTAACTCTTAGATTTCTATATTAATTTGTACTTTTCCACTTGTATTTTTGAAGTGCAACAAATTTACTTGCATTCCTGATTGCTTTTACCTAGAATCAATTGAGCGCCAAAACTATCAAAGATTTAAAAAACTTGCAGCTTCTCCATAATTGCTTGGATCAAGTGATGTGGCACTGTGGATAAAACACTGGGCATGCATTTGGAGCAATAGAGGTTCAAATCACCACCCATCTATCCAGATTTAATTCGTCTGTGCTTCCTTAAATTGCTTAATGCAAATGCCACAGTGGTTCCTTCAAAAAAGATGTGGCTAACTTTTGTCCCCATCTTTCTACAGTCCATGCTTAATCTCTGTAATCAATGGGATGTTGAACCCTAACCTTCCTTTATTAAAAAAACTTAATAAATTTTTCTCCTTGTTTACAAAACAATTATTTTTAATTTTACAGGCACTTAGAGATGCATTAGATAATATTTATGATGCCCGTGTACCAACTACATGGAAAAGAGGTTCATGGGCTTCTTCAACTTTAGGCTTCTGGTTCACAGAGCTTCTAGAACGAAATGCTCAGTTTTCTGCCTGGATATGGGTGAAACGTCCTGTATCATTCTGGATGACAGGATTTTTTAATCCCCAAGGTATTTATGAATTGTTGGAGTAGCCTTTTACTGAAATATTATTCATTTTATGTGTTTAGTGTGATAACTGCTGAGCAATTTATAAACTTACAGTCCTTGCATCTGGGGCAAAATTGCTTTCACCCATCACATTAGATCAGTACACATATGATGAGCTTGATCAAAGCATTCAAGTGAATATCTGTGAGCCACAATCCTTTGTTTGTCTTTCTTTCATATATGAGTGTCTTTGCTTTGGTCATGTCCTGTCATGTTGTATGTGCCTTAGGTGTCATGTCTGTTCATTGTGTAGCTTGCAGCACTGAGTGCAGTAGAATGTGTGGGTTTATTTTAACATGAAGTGGTCTTATAAAGTGTCAAATGATATGTCTGCCAGTGTTCTCAATTCAAGTAATTGGCAAAAATGTTCATGTGACTGAATTCTCAACAGTTTATGAACCCAGGTATCCAAATAATTATCACTGAAAACAGTTGAGAGATCAGGAATAATGTGTTACTATTTGAAGTCCAGGAAATACTATTGTTCAAAAGAAAAATTGTTTTACTTGACAATGATGGAGTCAAATTATTTGACTAATGTGCTGAAACTAAAAAGATGTGTGACCTATGGAGATGTGTTTGCAGTTGAGGATGTGCTCATCGAATTATTGGCAAAATATGCTCATGTTGTATCCTAGCCAGTAATCCCATCCTCATCGCCAGTTTTGTGGCGGTGTTCGTAGCGACAGACAATTCGCTGTAGAAACGGCTTACGAAGTCACCGCCACACTTTTAATAGCGGGCCGACCAGTCCGCTGGAACAGTGAACAGAAAGATGAAAACCCAAACACTCTGATTAAATAAAAGTCGGTACTTATCTTTATTAACGAAGATACAGAAACACAGTAGTGAACGTGTCTACAGAGATCTGTCTAGTTCGAGTCGGAGCGGCTAGGTCAGCGTCGGCTGACGACAAACAACTCTGCTGCGATGAACACACAACTGACTAGCAAGTACACAATTCGGTGGCGAGTATACAACTGAGCGGCGAATACAGAACTGTCCTAGCGCTCGCGACTCCAGCGCTTAAGAAACCAGAAGCCAGCGGTGGCGCGCGCAGACTTGCGGCGATTTCCTGTCTCACTGGCGCTGCTTATGCGGACGGCGTCCGGACTTTGATGCTGCCAACCTTTTGGCAGCGGGCTCGGGTGGCATTACTGGCTAGGATACAACAGCTCAGAAGCAGTCCAAACAGAAATTACCACTGTCAAGGGAAAATAATTCTTACTGTTGGTCCATATTTATATTTGCACATAAAAGAAACAGAAATGACAGGGGACGTATGGCAGAAACTGAAGGTGTTGTCTGTGGCAAGAAAGAAGTTATTTGTTATAAGTGCAAAAAGCCATGACATTTTAAAAGTAAGAGCCCTGAGAATGAGAAGAATGATATCAGACAAAACAGAACCTCAAAGATCTTCAGTACAGTTCTTTTGAGTGGGTCTTTCTATGTGTCTGCTAGTGTGCATCTCACAGCAAATAAAAGTTGTAAGAATAATATAGTGAACAATGTTAGCATACATAAAATGGTGACAACGCATCAGACTGAAATCCCTGTTTTATGCTCTGAGGAAGCTGATTTAACAGCAGTAGTTGGAAAGACTTTCTGTGACATCACAGTGAAAAATGTTGTTTTTTCTCCAGAAATAACAACACATTTAGTATCTGTAAGCAGATTGGTTGAACAAGGAAACCCAGTTGAATTTAGTGGTGGTCAAGAATCAGTTGCAAGTGTATATCTTATAACTGGTGTTTATAAACTGAACATTGACAAGAGAAATAATCTTTTAGGAATGGTTACTGCATCTAGTTTGAATATAATATTAGGCCATTTAAATGCAAAGGACCTTATAAAAATGAAAAATCGTCTCTAGGAGGAGTATTGTGTAAGGATATTAACATAAATATTTGTAAACAAAACTGTGTGGTGCTACCCTACCACAATATTATTGCACCCGGCCCTCTGTGGCCATTACCAGAAATACACAATGATATTACAGTAAACCAGTACAATGGTGATTTCAGAAAATGCATCACACTGTAAATGATTGCAAGACATTTTTGCACATACTATCAAGTAGTTCAGAGCATTCTTGTGAAATATCACAACAAAAACTCACTTATGTAAGCTGACCGAAGTGCCCTCACTCCCATGTGCAATAGCGTTCTGGTCAACTAATGTATAATGAAGGCAAGCAAATGAGATGGCACTACATGAAGGCACTAGAGTTACTAAACTACTGGAAGCTATACAAGCATATCTTTGTGGATCAATGGAAGTTGTGTTGTTAGGTGATGCAAAGTATTTCCTCATTTTGAAAGATGATTAATAGCCAAGTAGAATTTATGTATTTCCTAAAGACGAAATAGTGGAAAACCAGCAAGAAAGGAAAATGAAAACAGTGAAAACAGATAATAGGAAAGAATTCTGTTGTGTGAGTTTTGACAGCGTGCTGAAGAATCATGGGGTTATACATCATTTGATTAACAGTTATGTATCAAAACAAAATGGTTTAGCGGGTAGGTTGAACTAAACTGTGACAGAAAAGGCAAGATGTTTACTATTTGATGGTAAATCTAACAAAAGCTTTTGGGCTGAATTTGTCAATAATGCAGTATATTTGCCCAGTTGGTGAAAGACAGTGGTGGCTGCTATGTAGATAAAAAATGGTTCATGATGCCACTCATCTAGAAGTTTATGTTAGTGCCACCAGATGGTAGCACACTATGGCAGTTTTATCCCCATTCACATGGATAAATCCTGCTAGATGATAGCACACTCCTCAGACATGCAGATTCACTCACTATATACTGTACTAAAATTAAATCAGACCACAATAGATGTACTGACAGTAAACCTATTTTGTAGTTTTGTGAATGAGCTATAGTATATTAAGTTATGCATTTTATCATACACTAATCCACTTGAGGCCAAATAAGGGCCTAAAGCACATCACCATAGATCGTGTTATTGTTGCATTTTATTCATGCTTCTGAAATCTGTCGATCTTATGGTGATTAGGGTTTATCTGTGCTGTAGGCCCACACTGTGTATATACAAAAATTCACAAAAAGCTGTATCACTGGATCTCTAATATTCACTTAAATGTGGGATCAACGGCAGTGTGCTTTAGGCAGTGGATCTCAGCGCCTCCTTGGTATTCTAGTAAAATAACCATCTTGGTAGACATTACTACTCGATTTTAATCATTTCCACAAATGGCACTTTGTGTTTCAGGTTGGTTGTTTACTGTGTGGGAATGGGCTTCTGTGCACAGTGTAAACATGAACTATGTTGAATCTGTTTAAATGCTAACAGAAAAGCAAAGCTGTGAGGATGGGTCATGAGTTGTGCTTAGGTAGCTCAGTTGGTAGAGCACTTGTCTGCAAAAGGCAAAGGTCCCAAGTTCTAGTCTCAGTCAGGTACACAGCTTTGATCTGCCAGGATGTTTCACATCAGTGCACACTCTGCTTAAAAGTGAAAATCTCATTGTGGGAACAGAAAAGTAAATTAACGGGAAAAGTTAGCCACAAAGGAACTAGGGCCTCTGAGAATAGATGCTTTGATTGAGAGAGTGACAAAATCAAATAAGCGTGACTACAAATGAACATTTAACAAAGAAGTGTACAGTTAGCACAAGCTGTTGTATGGGTGCAATGTAAGAATACCTGATTTTCAGCCCAGAAGTAACTTCGTACATTTGTCCGAAAAAATGGAAAAGCACAAAAATGCCCTCTTACTAAAAATGAGAAGTGGAGAATTGCAACAATTTACACATTATTTCATTATTGCCCTAAACTGTACTTCATTATGTACAAAATAACAAAATTCCACAAAAACAGTTCTTTCTTTTGTCAGATAAGTTATGCATATTATTACTATCATTATTATTATTATTACTATTATTATTACTGTTGTTATTAATATTATGGCATGTGTTATACTTATAACACAGTAAACACCATTTACTTTCACTATGTAATATTTTTATTGGCCAAAGATAAATCAAAACACAAAGAAATAGTTTTCGACAATCACAGTAACAGTCATGATGAATGTCTCACACCAACTAGTCAACAACCAAAGTAAGTAAAATGAAGTACAAAAAAGCAAAGATATTAATATTTTCTGGCAGTTCTGCCACAATATTGGCAGTTGTAGTTGAATAAACTTGTTGATAAGCATAACTGTCATACAGCTATTAATTTCACATTGTCAGATTTATCTGAATCTAAAAACTTGTTAACACCCAGAATGTCACAAAATGCCACTGGTAAAAGGGTTCAAGTTTATTGAATAAAATGTCCTATGAATGGTGGGCTGGCAAGAAACCAACCTTTAGTAATCTCAGAATAATTGGAAGCAAAGACATGATGCCCAATTCTAAAATTACGAGGACAAAATTGGGAAAAATCCAAAAGAAATGATCTTAATATGATATAGTAACACCACAAAAGGCTATAGACTTTATGACCCTGAAGCAAATGATGATGTAATAAGTAGAGATGTGACTACAATGAAAAATGTTAGTGATATAGAAACTGAAATAAAGAATCATGAATAAATCATGAGTTCAGTGGGAGAAGATAAATAAGAAGCTGAGTATGATGCTATACCAAGAGAAGACATCCATAATGCGTCAGAAGATTCATTAAGTCAGAGGAAGAAACTAATACTCAAAAACTTTGTATCACAAGAAGATAAAATGAAGAAGATCAGAAGATCACAATGGCAGTTCAAACCAAATAGAAAATTTGATGATTATTAGGCTTATTTTTCTGCTGGAACTTCAGATCAAATGAAGGACTTGATAAATGTGAAGGAGGACCATTCCAAACATGATGCAAAGGAATGGAAACATGCTATGGATGAAGAAATACAAGCTTTTGAAGACAACAGTGCATAGGACATGATAAACCTTCCAGAAAGTCTAGTGTTGTTCAGTGTAGATGGATTTTCGAGAAAACAGTCAACAGTGAATCTTAGATGTAGCATCCTGCTAGGATATTGGCAAAATGATAGATAATTCACTCATAAACCTGGAACTGATTGTGATGAAACTTTTTCTTATGTGGTAAGGTATTCTACACTTAGATTTATAATGGCTTTATCTGTTGAACTAGATTTAAACATCAAACATATTGATATGAAGACAGCTTTTTAAAATGGTATTCTCACAGAGGAAGTTTTTCTATAAGCAACATGAAGGATAAACTCTTTATTATGATAAAGGAAAAGTTTTTGAGGTTAAAAAAGGCTATGTATGGACTAAAACAATCATCCAGAGTGTGGAATCAAAGAGAAAATGATGTTTCAAATTGTTTATGTTTCAAAACATCAAGACTAGAATCATGCTTGTTTCTAAAGCAAAAGGACAAAGGCATTATATACTGATGATTTCTACACTTTTCCAAATGACAGTTGTGTGACTAAATTCTTGAAACTAAGAGCTAAGATATTTTTAGGGATAGACATCAAATATGACAAGATTAACAGAGAGTTAGCTTCAACTCAAGAGAAGCATTCTAATTAGCTATTGGAAAGATTCAGTATGACAGATTGTAAAACTTTAAAAACTCATACTGAAATTAATTTCTTTTCAAACTGAAAAGGAAAATAAGGTTAATGATGTTCCTTATCATACACTAATATGTAATGTAATGTATTTGTCAGTACTTTACAAAAACAGATATTTCTTATGTGTGAGCTATTTAAGCCAAAAATGATCATGTGCTAAGAGAATTTTGAAATATTTTTAAGGAAACTAAGACTTACTGTCTAAAGTTTACAAAAAGAGATTTAGAATTATGTGGTTTTCTAGATACAGCTTGGCAAACTGCCATTTAGAAAGGAAATCATACAATGACCTTATTTTTCAATTGTGTGACTAGTTTCATAGAGAAGTGCTAAGCAGAAAACCATAGCCCTTTCTAACACAGAGGCTGAGTATATGGTATTTTTCTGAGGCTTGGTGAGAGATAATTTATTTAAGTAGCTTACTGCATTAACTGATAAGCTATAACAATTGTGTGAATTTATTTAATGACTAGGATTTTCCCTGTAGCTTTGCTTGCATATGCGTTTGACCCATTTATTGCACACTTATCCTCCTCCCCCTTTCTGTGTCACCTCTTTTTCCTCCATTTCTCTGTCCACCTCATTCTCCCACAGCTGTCTGTTCATCTCCTCCCCTTCCTCTCTTTGTCCATCTCCTCCTCATCTCTCTGACCATATCTTTGCCACCTCTGTCATTCCATCTCCTCCTCCCCCCCTCTCTGTGACCACCTCTTCTGGCCCCTGTCTCTCTGTCTGTCTCGTCCTCCCACCTCAATCTAGCCATCTCCTCCTTCCCACTCTCTATATATATATATATATATATATATATCTCTCTCTCTCTCTCTCTCTCTCTCTCTCTCTCCTCCTCCTCCTCCTCCTCCTCCTCCTCCTCCTCCTCCTCATGTCCCTCCCTTTATGTCCCTCCCTTTGTGCATCTCCTCTGCACCCTCTCCCTATCCATCCCATCCTCCCCTCTGCCCATATCCTTCTCACCCCCTCCCTATACATACCCTCCTGCCCACCTCTCCATCCATCCCTTCCTTCCCCCCTCTCTATCAAACCTCCTGCTCCCCCTCCTCTCTCTTTCCATCCTCTTGTACCCATCTCTCTCCATGTCTACCCCTCGTCTACCCATCCCAACCTTCCCCCCCCCCCCCCCCCCCCCAGCTGAGCCCATCGAAATGTGTAACCCCTGAAAAACATTTGAGAAAGCTGGCTGATACTATTCCCACACAGTATGAATGTCATGCAGGATCTTAAAAAACACGTCTGTATCTCTGTACATTTTATAGATAGAGTGTTGTAACCCCCCCCCCCCTCACCCCTCTACATCAATCCACTTGTGGCAAAGAGTTCAAATGTCAAATTTGGCTCACTTCAGCCCAGTGGCCTGGGAGGAGTTCTTGCACATACATACACACACTTGGCTTTATTTGTATACTAGCCTTTTCCCCACTGTTTTGCGAGTGTACATTAGTGTCCTATAATGCGCACATCTCTTTGTCCATCTGCTCCTCTCCCCTCTGTGCCAATCATCTCCCTGCCTCCCCATCTGTCAGTCTCCTCCTCCCAAATCTCAGCCTCCCCCCCTCTCTCTCTATGTCCATTGCCTCCTCCCCCTCCCTGTCTCCACATATCCTCCTGCCACCCCTCTCCCTATCCATCCCCCCTCTCCCTACCATCATCTCCTGTCCCCCATCTCTCTCCATCTCCTGTACCCACCTCAACTTTCTCCCAGGTATGCCCATCCACACATGTAGCCCCTGCAAATGAGGTCAATAAAACAGGCTCTTACTACTCCCACATCACACCTCTTGTGCACTGCAACCTATATGCCAAGGGCTTGGGAACCCTTTTTGTCCCGTGGTGTTAGGCTCCCATGCAAAGCAGGCCAATACCGCTCCAGCACAACATGCCTGTGCTGGACAGTCTACACATTGGGGGAGGGGGGCGGGGGGGGGGGGGGGTATGCTGGAAAACTGTTTCTTGTCCCTGATTTGTAGGCTGCCCTGGAAAGCAGGCAGTATAGCAGGCAGATATGACTCCCACTCAACACACCAGTTGTGTAGGGCAGCCTGTATGGTAGGAGCTTAAAAAAACATACATGTCTGAAACTCTGCAAATATTAGAGCTGGAGCATTATTAATTCTCCCCGCCCTTCCTCCAGTGTTGGTCCTCTAAAGGCAAGGAGTTTGTGTATCAAACTTTTGGCTTCACTCGCTTACACATTCAAACATATAATGCACACGTTTCCTCTTCCCCATCCCTTCTACGAGGGTGGTTTGAAAAGTTCTTAGAATGGAATAGGAAAAAGTACTTACCTCACTGTAACCTTTTTTATTTTTCAATGTAGTCTCCTTGTAGACAAATGCAATGGGTCCAACGATATTCCAGTGCCTTGATTCCGTCTCAAAAATGAGTTTCCTCCAGGCCTGCAAAATACTTGTCAACTGTGGCTATCAATTCTTCATATGAGGTGAATCTTCCTCCACCAAGAAAAATTTTCAGTTTTGGGAAGAGATGGAAGTCTGATGAAGCCATATCATGTGAATAAGGCAGGTGTGGCAACAATTCATACCTTAGTTCATATAATTTTGCCATAGTGAAGGCACACATGTGGAGGCGCACTTTATCTTGATGGAAGATGACTTTCTTCCCGCTAAACCTGGCCTTTTTTCACATACCTTTTGTTGCAATTTGTCCAGGAGGTTAGCATAGTATCCTCCAGAAATTGCTTGCCCATTGGGGAAATAATCTACAAACAGAATCCCCTTCGCATAACAGAACACTGATGCCATGACATTTACTGCCAAAGGAATTGTCTTTGCTTTCTTTGGTGGTGGAGAATCAGCATGTTTCCACTGCTTTGAATGTCGTTTTGTCTCTGGGGTATATTAGTGCACCCAAGTTACATCTGTGGTCACAAACTGGTGCAAAACATCTTGTTTGATTCTCCTAAAATGGGCCAAATATTGTTCCGATATATCCATTCTCATGTGTTTTTGATCCATCGTTAAGAGTCGCGGCACCCATCTTGCAGATAATTTTTTCATTTCTAATTCTTCAGTTAAAATGTGATATACCCTTTCAGATGACATCTGGCAAGTGTGAACAAGTTCATGCACTTTAAATTGGTGATCCTCCACGATCATTTTGTGTGCTTCTGCAATGATTTCTGGAGTAGTGACACATCTTGGTCAACCACTGCGCAGGTCATCGTCTAAGCTCTCCTGACCAAATTTAAATTCATTTGACCACTTGGCAATAGTTGAATATGAAGGAACAGAGACCCGCAGTGTATTCTGGAAATCAACATGAACCCCTTTGCTTTCATACTTTTCCTTATGAAGTACTTAATCACAGCTCGAATCTCATTTTTTCCATCTTCACAAATCACTACACAGGAACAACAACAGAGCCATGTCACCACCACAGCTCTCTTCCAAGAGCACTGACGTGGCACATATTTATGGGCAACAGTCCAGTGAATATCACATGAACAACTCGTTGCACTAGTGCTGACCTCTCGTGATGATTCTGAGAACTTTCCAAACCATCCTCATACATCATTCTCTGCAAACCGCCTAATCATAAGTGGCAAGCCACCTAACTTTTGTGTGGTGGAGGATACTTTTGGTACCATTAACTGATGCCCTCTTCCCTGTACCACTCACGCATGGTGCATGGGAAGAATGATTGTTGGTAAACCTCTGTATTAGCTCTAATTTATTTGATTTCTCTCATTATGGTCATTTCGCGAGATGTATGTGGGAGAGTCATCTGCTCATGAGCGGGAGGCATACTGTCTTAGTGATTAAAGTCTACAGCATAGTCATCAACAGACTCAAATGCTATGTGTGTTGCTGCAGTTGACTGCATCTCTGCATGACTTAATTCCACGTCCTCGGGAAATTCCTGCACAGGCACAGTGGCACTCTTAACTGACTGTCACATGCTTTTGTTCTGGCACATTGCACCTGTGTACATCATGTGTATTGCAGTAGAGGATTTGTGAAGGGTTGTTAGCTCCAGTGTTGGAACATGTAAATGCCATTCAGCCACATTGCACAGTGTACTATGTCATTCTTGCCGGACACATAGTGAAAGTAGCATTTGTTTGTGAGCCTAATAGGGATAGAAACATGTAGATATTTCACAGTGGATGAATACAGTGGTAGCTATCTGCACTAAGAGCTTAGCATAAGCCTAGAAACCTCACAGCATGGGGCACACTCCGGGTGTGTAATCGCACCTCTCAACAGAATAACACAAAACATGTAACGATATAGGTTAAAATGAATGTTCCTTATTAGCTTTTCATTAAGTGTTCATTAAATATTAATTCACAACACAAGTGCCTACTTGATGTTATCAAAGTAAATGACTCCCAAAGATTATCTGTGGCATAGACCATTACACTCATTTCTATAATTGTGTAAGGATAGATCACAAATTATGAAGATATGTATTGGTTATTGACACAGAAGAGAGCAAATTTAGAGGATACATAATTATAATGGGCAAAGTAATGTACCCGTTTAACTACAGTTTGCGTAATGAGAGAATTAACAAAATACACTGACAGAAAAAAAATCACAAAACTAAAAAATAATTAATGTAGACTAATGAAATTTTGGGAATGCATTTGTCTAGGTAACATATTTAAGTAATAAACAATGCAAGTTCACTGGTTAATATAAGCACAAGATAAGCCATTGCAAACATGAAATGCTGATACATTAATAACCAATGTACATCTACATCTACATCTATGTAGTTACTCTGCAATTCACACTTAAGTGCCCGGCAGAGGGTTCATCGAACCATTTTCATACTGGTTCTCTACCATTCTACTCTCGAATGGCGTGTCGGAAAAATGAACACCTAAATCTTTCCGCCTGAGTTCTGATTTCTATTATTTTATTATGATTATCATTTCTCCCTACATAGGTGTGTGTCAACAAAATATTTTCGCACTCGGAAGAGAAAGTTGGTGATTGAAATTTCGTAGACAGATCTTGCCACAAAGAAAACCGCCTTTGTTTCAGTGACTGCCACCACAACTTGTGTATCATATCAGTGACACTCTCACCCCTATTGCGTGATAACATGAAACGGGCTGCACTTCTTTGCACTTTTACGATGTCCTCCATCAGTCGTACCCGGCAGTAAGGATCCCACACTGCACAGCAGTATTCCAGCAGGGGATGGACAAGTGTAATTTAGGCTGTCTCTTAAGTGGGTTTGTCGCATCTTCTAAGTGTTCTGCCAACAAAGTGCAGTCTTTGTTTCACCTTCCCCACAATATTATCTATGTGGCCTTTCCAATTTAAGTTGCTCGTAATTGTAATTCCTAGGTATTTAGTCGAATTGACAGCCCTTTTATTTGTGTGATTTTTCGTATACCCAAAATTTATTGGATTTCTTTTAGTACCCATGTGGATGACCTCACACTTTTCTTTGTTTAGTGTCAATTGCCACTTTTCACACCATACAGAAATTCTCTCTCAATCATTTTGTAATTGGAATTGATCATCTAATGATTTTACTAGACAGTAAATTACAGCATCATCTGCAAACAGTCTAAGGGGGCTGCTCAGATTATCACCTAGATCATTTATGTAACTCAGGAACAGCAGAGGGCCTATGACAGTACCTTGTGGAACGCCAGGTATCACTTCTGTTCTACTCGATGATTTACCATCTATCATTTCAAACTGTGACCTCTCTGAGAGGAAATCACGAATCCAGTCACACAACTGAGACAATACTCCATATGCATACAATTTGATTAATAGTCGCTTGTGAGGAGCAGTATCAAAAGCCTTCTGGAAATCTAGGAATATGGAATCGATCTTAGATCCCTTGTCAGCAGCACTCATTACTTCACGGGAATATAGAGCTGTGTTGCACAAGAATGATACTTTCTGAATCCGTGTTGGTTATGTATCAATAAGTCATTTTCTTCAAGGTGATTCATAAGTGTTCGAATTCAGTATATGCTTCAAAATCCTACTGCAGTGATATGGGTCTGTAATTCAATGGGTTACTCCTATTTCCTTTCTTGGATATAGGTGTGACCTGTGCTACCTTCCATTCTTTAGGAACCAGAATGTTGAATGTAAGCATGCAAATGTGCATGGATTGTGTAGTACATTGTACAAGTGCCAGATGTCGGTTTGTGGGGTGGAATTCCATCCCTGTTGCAGTAGGTTGGTCAATACAGGGATGGTTAATGCTGTTTGTGGATGATGCTGGAGTTGTCATCTGATGATACCCCACATGTGCTCAATTGGAGACAGATCTGTTGATTGAGCAGACCAAGGCAACATGTTGATACCCTATAGAGCATGGTGGGTTAAAACAGCGGTATGTGGGCGAGTGTTGTCCTGTTGGAAAACACCCGGTGGAATCCTGTTCATGAATGACAGCAAAAAAAGGTCGAATCATCTGACTGACATACAAATTTGCAGCAAGGTGTGTGGGATAACCACGAGTGCTCCTGCTGTTATATGAAATCACATTCTATACTGTAACACCAGGAGGAGGTCTAGTGTGTCTAGCACATGGACAGGCTGGTTGCAGGCCCTCAACTGACTTCCTTCTAACCAACACATGGCCATCACTGGCACCAAGGCAGAACCATCTTCCATTAGAAAACACAACAGACCTCCAACGTGCCCTCCAATGAACTCTCGCTTGACACTACTGATGTCGCAAATAGTGGTGGTTTGCGATCAATGGAATTCTTGCTACAGGCCATCTGGCTTGAAGCTGTCCATAAAGTAACCAATCTGTAACAGTTCATTGTGTCACTGTGTTGCCAACTACAGCTCAAATTGCTGCTGTAGATGCAGTAAAATACACCAGAGCCATTTGCCAAACATAATGGTCTCCCCTCTTGGTAGTGTCACATGGTCATCTAGAGCCTAGTTTTCTTGCAGCCCTTAGATTCTCACGATCACTGCTGCCAGTAATCACCTACAGTGGCTATATTCCTGCCTAGTCTTTCTGAAAAATCACAGAAGTGACATTCAGCTTCTCACAGCCCTATTCCATGACCTTATTCAAACTCAGTTAGGTGTTGACAATGGTGTCTTTGTTGCCTTGAAGGCATTCTTAACTAACATCAATTCACCAAGTCCAGTCTCAAAGGTAACTAATGCTCATAGCCATTCTACACACTACTAACACCACTCTTATGCAACTGGCATGAAATTCGAATAGACATCATCTTTCAGAGGTAGAAACAGGCCTACCAACTTTCACTTACATCGCACAACTCCCCCTTGGTGTTGCAACTCTTTCCATCAGTGTAGTTGGAATTAATTGTGACTACAATGCATGTTTCAACCAAACATTTTTTCTAGGTCATAAAAAATCATGAAAACCAAATCCTGACATTTGTTCTAGGAATTAATCATGCTTAACAGTCAAAATAACATAATTTTTTCTGGTAGATGGAAACTTTTAAAATAGGAAGCTTTCAGGAAAACTAAAATTCTTGCTGAAAAGAGGCACTGAAGGACTTTCAACTGAGGTATATTATTTTACAAATAACTAACTATTTGTTCATAGAAAATATCAGCTTTGTGTGTTCTGTAGGTTTCAAAAATGTTTAATAATTTTAATTCATTTATTCAGCTTACACCATTATCATGGTCAATAATTCTTTAAATAAATAGTTTCCAGATAAACTGAATATGATTTGTAATTATAAATGACGACATTATGTAGTGAATGATTAAGTTTTGTGAACATGAATAAGAAATTCACCATTTCACATAACTATAACATATGTATCACATATATAATCAGAAAAAATGCTGATATATTTAAGGACATGGAACCATGCCCCAAATTTCTACATTTTATGTAGACTTTCTCTCTCTCTCTCTCTCTCTCTCTCTCTCTCTCTCTCTCTCTCTCTCTCTCTCTCCCTCTCTCTCTTGCTAAGCCAATCAAGGCACTTCACAAGATGTTTCAATCGATAACACATATGCTAATGATGGATTGGGCAGTTTTAAAATTTTGGTCTGAACCAGAAAATCATGACTAAGGGTGTCTGAATATGACACATGCTTTTAAATTGACAGTGTTGGCTTAGAACTTTTCAGCTACCTATTCTGAATAGAATTGTGAATCCTTTTTTTTAATGTTTGTATGTGCTATAGGAGATCTGTTTGTGGACTAGGACTGGAGGGTGGTACCTACCTGTTAAGGCCATAGTAAGACCTTGAGCATAAAGGGCAAGGGACTGCTCATCATTGCAGATACAATTTCCTCTGGTGGCTACTTTTATAAGAGTGACTTTTGAGGTACCATTGATGGTTGGTGAGCTTATAAAGCCCAAAGATCTTTACAGAGTCATCCAAGTATTAAGGGTCAGCAGGCGGGAAAATGACACTCTGAGCTGAAATGTACCACATGAAATGAATGGAAGCGAGGGTGTAAAGATCATGGAGGAATGAGGATAGAAAGTCATGGCACTGGGTCCAGATCATGAATCACTGAACTGGAACAATACAAGGGGGTTAAGATCTTGGGTGGCTGGAATAGCTTCCTTTAGATGGACCATTAACAGGTTGACTTATGAGGAGGCCATTGATGCTATTATAAATACTACACAATACTGTATTTTTTTCTTACCTACCCTGGCTTCTCTATTAAATCCCATTTGTCATGAGTCTTTCAATTTAAAAACATGGATTGTTACCAGGTTTTATATGAATGAACATGTATGAAAAATTTCTTATCTGTTCAGCAAAAATATATTAATTCTGATACATTAATTTCAATCAGCAGCATTACTAATTTCTTATTTTGCAATTGGTCAAAAAGTTAGTAAAATTATTCATTTAAGGATATGAGATACACTCAGTTACAAATGTGTTGAAAGAGTAACTGTAGGATACAACATTAAATTTTGGTATTTTAGCATAATAACTGCGAGAGAATGTTGAATTTTTTTCCCTCCTCAATGTTGATCATCACAGATAACCTACAAATTTCAGCCAGACTTCACAGTAGTGTTTTGTCTGTAAAAATATCTGTTATTGTTGAAGCTATATCACGACATCTTTTTACCTCGTTTAAAGTGATTTTACTTTCAAAACTGTGGAATTCTTTACTATACAAATAAAAAATGAATGACACAGAGGCAGCACAGATTCAGAAACACAACTGGCTCTTTATTCACACAAAGCCATGAGTACTATTGGTAGGAGATCTCAGATTGATTCCGTATTTCTAGATTTCCAATAGGTTTTTGACATCATTCCTCACAAGCAACTGTAAATTTAATTCCATGTCTATGGAGTATTGTTGCAGTTATGTAACTTGATTCACAATATCATGTCAGAAAGGTCCCAGCTGATAGCAACTGACAGAAAGTAATCAACTAAAACAGAAGTGATATCAAACTTTCTCAAGGAAGTGTTACAAGCCCTCTGCTGTTCCTGATCTATATAAACGATTTACACCACAATAAGATCAGCCCTTTTCGCTTGTTTCAAGATGCTGCTGCTATTTAACATCTAGTAAAGTCATTATAAAATTAAAAACAATTGCAAAATGATTTAGACAAGATATGTATATAGTGCAAAAGGTGACGATAAACTCTAAACAATAAAGAGTTTTAGATTCTGCACAGGAATCCTAAAAGGAGCCTGTAAGAATCTGGTTACATGATAAGTTACACAAATTTAAAGATTGTCAGTTCAACTAAAAACTTTCAGATTACAATTATGGACAACTTAAATGGAAACCATCACACAGAAAATGTTGTAAGGAAGCCAAATGAAAGACTGTATTTCATTGCCACAACACTTAGAAGATGCAATAAGGCACTACCTACACTGTGCTTGTCTGTCCTCTTCTGGGTAGTTGCTGAAGGGTATCAAATCCTTACCAGATAGGATTGATGGTAGACATTGAAATACTTCAATCAGTGGCAGCTCATTTTGTAGTATGGCGAAATAGGGGAGAGAGAGAGATATATCATACTCAAACTGGCTGGCAATCATTAAAATGAAGGTGTTCTTTTCACAAAATTTAAATTATCAACCTTTTCCTCTGAATGCAAAAATATTTTGTTGAAACCCACCTACATAGGGAGTAAGGACCACTACAATAAAATAAGATCAATTAAGAGTTCACATGTAATAATTCAGGTGTTCACTTTTCCCTCAAAGCACACCCAAAAGCGTATGATTTTCATATTAGGTGCATCGTGCTGCTGCCCACTTCCAGGTACTCCATATCAGTGACCTCAGTAGTCATTAGACATAGTGAGAGAGCGGTATGGGGAGCTCCACAGAACTCATGGGCTTTGAACATGGTCAGGTGATTGGGTGTCACTTTTGTCATACGTCTGTATGCAAGATTTCCACACTCTTAAACACCCCTAAGTCCACTGTTTCTGATGTGACAGTGAAGTGGAAATGTGAAGGAACACATACAGCACAAAAGAGTATGAGTCAACCTCATCTGTTGACTGACAGAGACTGTCGACAGTTGAAGAGGGTTGTAATGTGTAATAGGCAGACATCTATCCACACCATCACACAGGAATTCCAAACTGCATCAGGATCCACTGCAAGTACTGTCACAGTTAGGCAGGAAGTGAGAAAACTTGGATTTCATGGTCGAGCAGCTGCTCATAAGCCAGTAAATGGCAAATGATGCTTCGCTTGGTGTAAGGAGCGGAAATATTTGATGATTGAACAGTGGAAAAATGTTGTGTGGAGTGACGAATCATGGTACACAATGTGGCGATCCAATGGCAGGGTGTGGGTATGGCAAATGCCCGGTGAACGTCATCTGCCAGCGTGTGTAGTGCCTACAGTAAAATTTGGAGGCGTTGGTGTTATGGTGTGGTCGTGTTTTTCATGGAGGGGGCTTGCAGCCCTTGTTGTTTTGTGTGGCACTGTGTGTGGATGTGCATGATGAATCACACAGAATAATTCTATTTGGTGATGACACAACAATATTAGTAAGTGCAGCAAAAAATGATGATATCCAACATAAAGTAAACTCTTTTACAAATCAATTAAGTAAATGATCCGCAATGAATTAGCTTATAATAAATAACAGAAAAACAGTAGCATTAAATTTCCATAGCTCTTAAAACAATACCCTGTGTTATCCAGATATCACCATCAACCAACAACCCATCATTAATAAAGAAGTAACAAAATTTCTTGGCATATGGATTCAAAGTGACCTAAAATAGGACAAACATGTTAATTCCAAGCTGAATACAGGTTGCTATCTTTTAATGTCTCTAAAAGGATGCATAAATGAACAGGATCTAATGTCTGCCTATTATGCATATTTCAATGCATACCTAAAATGTGGACTCATATTCTGGGGGAATTCACTAGCACCTCTCGGGACCTTCACAATCAAAAAAAAAAAATGCCATTAGGATTATTATAGGGAGCAGAACTGTACAGTTATGTAAATCAATATTTAAAACATTGAAAGATCTACCACTATCTTGTATGTTCATTCTAATGTATATTAAAAGAAATGTAATTGGAAATGATAATGGTATTATAAAAAATTGTAGCTTACATAATCACAACACTAGATTAAAAGGTAATTTGCATTTACTTCCAGCTAATGCTGTTTTATATCAGAAAGGTACATGCTACTTGAGAATAAAATTATTCAACAAGTTGCCAAATTAAATAAAATGTATACTAAATATTAATACTTCCGAACGATCTGTTAGAAAATATCTACAGTACCACCATATCCAGTCAGTAAATGAATACCGGACCTGCAGTAAATGTATAGAGCTGTAACTGATGTAACGTATAACACATAGGACTATATATACTGTAATCCTGAAAAACTCTCTACTGTAATGACCAGAATTAAGTCCAATATCATCTTGTACATTGTACTACAAGTGGTCAAAGGATTAAATAAATAAATAAATAAATATGGTTTTCAATCATCACCCAATCTGGGATTTCAGATAGCTGCTTTTACATGTTGTGCTAACAGATGGCATTACTTCAGTACTTGAGCCAAGCTCGTAACAGTATTTTGCAAAATTGGCACAAAATTGGTTCTTGTCGGGATGTTGGAACAAGAAGGTTCATAACTCTATAATGGTGATGGTCCCAATATATCGGGATGGTGCACTGAAATCAGCATGAAGCTAAATTTTTGCAAGTGAGTTTTTTAATTTTATTGTAAGAATGCATTTTCAATGTAGCTGATTCTCTTTAAATCATTTCTGTGCATTCATTTCATGCAAGAACAAATTTTACACATTTCATTTAGCTCTACTTCAAATCATTGTATCTCAACAACAGATGAAAAATATTGGATTAAAAAAGTTTTGTTTTGACTTTATCAATTTATCTATCTTTGTGCAAAGTTTGAACTGACTCATACAATTTTAAAATATGGAAGTGGTGTACTTAATTTAACTATAAGGATCTCCCTAATTACAAAAATTGATGTTAAAAATCAATGTACATTTTTGTAATTGAATCTGAAATATTTTAGAGATGTTTGTATATTTAATTTAGTCCATGGTCCAGTGCCATTTGTTATCATTACCATCACAGTTTAAAGTAAGGTATGAAACAAAAATTTTCATAATCCACTTAAATTCACAGGTTTTCTGACAGCAATGAGACAGGAGGTAGCAAGAGCACATAAGGGCTGGGCATTGGACGTTGTTACCTTACACAATGAGGTGACAAAGCTCGCATTGGAAGAAGTTCGAATTCCACCAGTTGTGAGTTTCTTTGCAAATAAATGACAGTACTGCTCACTAAGCTTCCACTATGTACCTGCAATTACCAGTTTGCTTAAATTTTATCTTAGAAATGATCTAAAACACTTCCATTAGGTCTAGATGCTGTAGTTAACAGTGTATGAATGACAGGGGCTGCTATTGGCTAGCTTGGATTCTAACTGAGACTATAAAGGCAATAGTGTAGCAGATAATGGACAATAACAAAAGGCAGTTAACTGCATGAAAATGAAAACTGAAGTCAGAAAATTGTTAAAACCACAAGGAGACAGAAAGATTAGCCTTTACTTCTTCAGCAAAGGGAGATTGAATAGGAAAGGTAAGGAAAGAATCTATTCCAAATTGAAGTCAAGTGAGATTAACCTATGACATAGTGGAAGGGAAGCAAAAGTGAAGGAAAAAGCATCAGAAAGAATAGGAGGTCAAATATAGCACATTAGTAAACACTGTACCAATCTCAATTCAGAGGTGTTAGAAAAGATGAGTATATTGAGTGCCTGAGACATACTAGAACATAATGAGAAAAAGAAAGTGGTAAAAATAATGTAATTAAAAATTAATAAGTGGAAGAAAATAGAGAAAACGTGAAAGAGACAGCACCCTTCCTTACAGTCAAAGTACCTATAGTAAACATGTATGTTCTAATACCAAATCCCTCAAGACCTACACCAATAACCTTGTGTTCCCAAACTGTTTTAGCAAAATCAGGACATGACTGAATTTTGAATCGTACAGCCATACTACTAAACAATGGAAAATCCAGGATGGAATAATGGCAGTATAGTGGAGATGTTGAGTCACCGTCAGGCACAACAAAAAAACTGCTAAACAAGTAAGCTTTCAGCCAAAAGACCTGCTTCTTCTGGACTGGAAAACATACACACACACATTCACACAAACACACCTCACACATGTAACCACTGTCTCTGTCTGCCAGCAAACAAAATCATTGGCTTCATTTGTTCTCCATTCAGTAGTCCCACAAAATATTCTATACAGATTTGCTCTGCCTGTTAATTATTTCATTTAGAATATATATACTGTACCATCAGATACTATTCATCTGATCTGTGACAGTTTTTCTTTATATAACGGCTGAAGGTGTAACTTTCTTAAAGTACCCTCACTGGGAACAGACTTTTTGGTACACTTCTCCAGATATAGGTTTTTAACGGGAGTGTTGAGCTTGGAAGAGGAATATCACATGCAATAAATTTCCACTTTATTGTAAAAAAATCATTTCTACTTTTTGAACTCGAAAATGCCAGTTTCTCACTACACTGTTGTCACATTGTAGTTCACTATTCTTAGTATACGTTTCACACCCTTCGTGGTGCTAAATGTGATTTTATTACCATTTCACAAATATTGTCTTGCTTACTCATTTTATATTATTATTATTATTGTTATTATTATTATTATTATTAGAAAAAATTGGCTTGTTATTGATGACTATGTGATAATGGTGTCTTACATTATGACATTATATTTATTTCTTCAGCTATATGTTAAGTGTCAAAACATTTATGCAGAAAGTATTAAAGTACCTTTTCTCCTACTGTAGGATTGACAGTTGATATGTAAACAGTAAGCTTTACAATAGAAATAATTCATCAAAAAATTAAGCTTATTTCGAAATAGCTTTCCTCTCTTATTGTGGGGATTGTGACAAGGAGACTGGAGATGAGTTTTTAGGCTTAAAAATGCTAAACAGGGTGTCCAGTGAGACTAAATAGCCCCAGTACAGATGTATGCCTATTTCAAATGAAGAAACTAAAATGTAGGTCTAACCTCAAGGGCATGAGAAATTATTTAGAATGCTATGAAGCACACATTTATAGTAAATCAAGAAGAAAGATACTCAACTGGGACACGTTTCATGGTATAGGTTGGGTGAGAAATAAAGAAAATGTAATTGATGCATGAAATTGCTGATATTTGAACTGATATTTTATGAGGTAATTCAAATTTTTGGAATAACTCTTCTGTGCCAGGTCCAGTGGGATATACATCTCTTACTATTTTTTGAAAACCAAAATGTGAACATTTGAGTACATGTCTTCCACGAGAAACTTTTTCAAGCCAAAGCATTCAGCAGTGGGTCACAAAGAAAGGGCAAACAAAATCTATCATGTAAGAGTTAAAGAAGTGAAAGAAGAAGAAATGATACAACCGGTGCTGGTGTCAAAAAAAGGTGCTACAAAATCACAATCAGGGATGTTTATATTCATTTCATGATAAATCATTTACAACCATTTAAACAGTGCAAAAAATTAAAGTGCAACACCTAAAGATCTAAGTCCAGCCATAAGGTACAAACATTAGTGTGAACAGAGGAATAATGCCATTTGATACTGGAGGTGTGAAAGCTGATAAGTCACATGCTAATAAGTCACATTTCATGTTTGTCTGTAACAGTGACAAGGTATGAATGTCTTGCAAAGCATGGGACCTCTTGGCAGTGAAGAGAAATTCCAGGCAGGGTGACATTCTAATATCAAAAATATTTATGTAACGTAAGGCATCCTGCAGTACATATACACTGTGTGGTTAACATTGGACAGCCAATCAAAACCCAATCACTAAACCATAAAGGTAGCAAAGTAAAAATAAAAATTATGCATCCAATCACATTGAACTGCATTCTATAAGAAAACAGCACATGTGAGAAGGAGGTCAAGATAAGCAAGCACAGGACAGAAATATATTGTAAGAGGTGAACTTGAGAGAAAACATGTGCTGTAAATGCAAACAAAATTTAGTGGAAGAATTATGGATAAACAATCTTATAGGTCATTGATGTTATGTTCCATAGCAAATTCAGTATTTTGTTGATCTGTCTCATCTGTTTACAGCTATTAATGTTGTTGTTGGCAAATTGGTAGATAAAAAAGCAAAAAATTGGGCTAAACTAAGGGGTTCGTTGATATTTCACTTGAGATTTCATAAATTATTCCTTTCCGTAACTGAGGTTTCATTGGTGTTGCAGCAGAAGTAAATCTGTAGCGCACACACACACACTCACACACACACACACACACACACACACAAATGCCAAAACTGCTATTTACTAACATCTACTATTATCTCCCCCATTATACTAGATCTCATTTCTCTTTTTTCTATCGTTTTTTTACAGGAGGGTGTATACGTGCATGGTCTATTTCTCGAAGGTTGTGGCTGGAACAAAAGAGCTGTAAAACTAGTCGAGTCTCGCCCAAAACAGTTGTTTGTCAATATGCCAGTAGTTCATGTGTTTGCAATTAACAGCACAGCACCTAAGGATCCTAAACTGTATATGGTAAGTAATTGATTATTAGCATGACTTTCCTGGTAATGAGTGTCATCATATACAATGGGAAAATTTTGTGTGTAATAAAGTGAGTGAAATTAATTACAAAAAGTTACACTGATGTTAGCTACCAATTTTAGTAATAAGTGGCACTGAATCTGCATAGACTCAGTTCTCAACTTTTGAGTCCCCATCATCTCTCAGTCACCAAGCTCAGCAATATTTTCTACCTTGTTTATGTTACTCACAGAGAAATTTTTCTTTTTTTCTTTCTGCCATCCCCAAATTGGTACTACTGCATGAAAAAAAAGAGTTTTGTGTAATTTGGGCTCCATAATAAAAGGAGCCACCAGTTCCTAAATGAAGACTCACATAAAAATCTCACTTACTTTTTATCTAAAACTATTACACAAAAGTAGCTGATTAAAATTAATTATTAAATTTATTGTAATAACTTTCAACGTACAATCTAAAACATTACTGCATACAATGTTTGTGAAGGAAATATGATGAAAAAAATTAACTTTTCTTTTAAAGATCCTTATTCTTTTAAAAAGTCTTTTTTATACCCCACAAACTGATGGCAATATTAGATATACTTTACAAAATGCTTCCTTCACCTTCTTCTGCCAGATCATTTGTAACTTTCAGTTTATTGACCAAGAGTAGGGCACTGACAAAATCTTAATTTTTTTGTGCCACTGTGAAAGATTTGTCTTAAGTTGAGTACATACATCCTATACCCACAGTGTTATATTTGCAATATTGATGACCCATTATCTCAGAACCTGTGACAGATAGAGATCTGAAATTTTTGGGATGTATAGCATCACTCATTTTCTGATTACTGAACCAGAATCAAAATGTACAGAGAAATAATTAGCTAGTTATGATTTTTTTTAAATATTGGTCAATATTTTCTTTTAAAAGTCCACTTTTTCTTCTGTAAGTAAAAAACCGTTATGAGTAGAGATGTTTTGGGAGGTTCAGTAGCTGCAGTATACTAAGTGGTAACATAGTGTAAAATTAGAGATACAGGTCAAATAATTTTAAAAATGTCATTTCCGGCAAATCAAGTTCAAACATTTTATTTGATATCAACTGACACGTGGAGGCATGCCAGCTTCTAGAAACAGCCAGGCCCATAATAAGCATTATCTGGATCCTCTTCTTTACTATCCTGCAAACCTAGAAGCTTCCTTCTTTTCCTGCCTCTTGCTTCTTTAGTCATTTCCTCTCCTGCACGCTGGGCTTTCATGATCCTAAGTCGATCCATTCGCTGAAAGGCTTGCAGTGTGTTAGCACCTGGAGTGATACCAAGTTCCTCTAGTACCCCAGTTATTTCCTTTATACCATCATTAAATGTTATCACAGCATCACAAACACCCAAGCGTAGAGTTTTCCTTCCTACAAAGACATTTTTTAGTATGTGGGTTCAAATTACATTACTGAAAGACTCATTCGGGTTTTGCGTTCGATCGTGGAGACATTTGGAAAGAAGGTCAGGATGAGCTAATTCCCTATATATTAGTTTAATAGTTTCCATCACTGCAGATGGTATGCTATTTTTGCGCCTAAATTGTTCCCCACTACCCGCTGTCTGAGCTTTGCGGTACTTGCACCATGAATCAGCACCAGGTGGACAAAGACCATGTATAGGTGTATCATCAGTGGAAGATTTGTGGAAGAATGTAGCCCACACTGCTCGTTTCATCCCTTGTAGGTCATGTGTATTGTTTCTTATTGCCATTCCATAATAATGCTGGAGTTCATCAATGTTTTAGTCTGTAAGTCTTTCTTTACCATTTAAAGTCTTTCCATCTGATACCTTCTCTTTTCCTTTTGTCTGCTTCAATTTTCGGAGGCGTGTTCCCATCCATTTTTTAATGTGGCCCACACATTCAATCTTAACAATCTGCTTATTACCATAATGTTGGCTTTCCACTACTGATTTGTAAGCTTTTGAATCACCACCCCCCAAGTACTCAGTGTAACACACACCTCTCTCTTGTTGTGAACATCTGAACATAGAAACAACTGCAGTAGCCTCCATACCCCCACTAGTTCCCTCATAATTCTTAGCACAATTTGTTTTATGGCTTCCAATTGTTTCATCAACTGATTTACACTGATGACAGTATTTAGTTAGCACTTCAATGTCTAAAACTTTACCAGCGTCAACACTAGTGACAGTTGCAACTGCATTTTTTGATGTGTGACCTCTCTCCTGCCATGTGCCGTCAACTGCCACAGATAAGTCTGTTGTGTTATTTAATTCTACTGCTTCTTTAGCAGCAGCTTTCATAGAAGCAACAGCAACAGATTTGACACATTCACCAATTACTTCTGTGTACTTACTTGATCTGGTTGGTGGGTGTGGCAAGTTCAGCATTGCACATAATACTTCAGCTGCAGCCAATCCTTTCCCAATGCACCTCATTCCATACAGGAATCTAACATTGCTCTCAAACAAGTCATTCTTGTACTTTTCAGAAGTCCAAAATGATGTCGAGAGCCTGCAAACTTAGCACTGAATATCAAGTTTGTTAGCCAGTCCAGTCCTTGCAGATGAGTCCTAAGAGATGCTAATTTGCCCACCACAAACCTTACATGACACAGAATCTTGCAAAACTTGTCCTAACACACTCAAATCTAAAAGAACATAAGCTAAACTATTTTTATCTCTGCCAATAAATAAATCCTCATGGTCTCCAAGTTTCCTCTTTGAAGCACTAGTAGGCGTGTCCTTATCACGTGTCTGTGAAATATCTATTTCAGGATCAACAGTGGATTCAGATTTTGTGATATGCTGATTTCCATGGAAATGTTGCTTCTTAAAACAACCCCTTCTTTTTGTCATGTTGAAAAGAGGTATAAGAGCGTATAATAACACACCAAACCACTATGTTTTCAGTTCAAAGCTTATGAAACACGACAACCACAAAGTAAATAAACAAAATGCATGTGCTATACTGCCATTTCTGTTTACACAGTGCATACAACCTCTTAACACAAGCATTAACATGATTTCAAGGAATAAATACCTGAAAACCACAGCCTTCTAGATTGAATAGTTCAAGAGATAGAGATACTGAGGCAAGTCAGTGCAGAACAACTGGATAATTTTACGCACGCACTATTAACTTTGAAATGATAAAAACTACACTTCCAATTGGAATTTTTCGACAAATATTGAATCAAATTATTCAGGAGAGATCAAATATTAATAAGAGATAATAATCCGAAAATGTCACTTTTTGACCAATTCTGCCATACATACTCCCCTTAAAGAACTCAATCACTCAGGTCAGATCCAGTAAAATAAAACTACAGTAGTCTTCTTTTATTAAGAACTGGCTGATCAATGCCATTATTGACTATTTCTGTGAATTGATCAATTCCTACTTGAACTCTATTAGTTTTTCCTTCTGATGGTTCCCCATAATGCTCAAATGTATTGAACATTTTGATTTTTGAATCAGAAGACAAATTAGGACCAAAGATGCAAAGACGGCAGATTCAGGAGACAGGAACAATAGACAATTTTTCCATTTTTGGAAAATCCCACAAGAGACATCACAATCAACAGTTTGATATTTATAAAGCTGCGAAACAATGCTGAAATCTATATATGGCACTTTGGCTGTGGAAGAGGCAGAGAACCACAATAGATATACACAATGACAGGAAAATACAAATATCATAAACTGTGATGATAATTCAAATTCATCATGGAACACAAACATTTTCAAATAACAAATGCCTTTCACGTTCCACCCTGATAGAGAGCCTCTGGAGCATGGAAACTTCATGAGATACTGCTTTGCCAAGAAAAATCACAATAAACTCTAAAAATTATATATAATGCTCTCGAGATTGCTATTCTCTTGAAGTATCCAGATCAAAATCAAGTGTTCACGACACATTGACCTGACCCAAGTATTACTTGTCTTTTCCATACTTAATTGCAATGGAATTTATTTACATCATTTCCAGACCATTTTTAAATCTTTTTAAGATTATTATAGCCCATCTTCCTCTCAAAAACACTTAAGAGGATAATTTCATATGGATAATGCCTGCCATGCCACATGGGTAGTAGCTATCAGAATATGAACTACTTCCCTGTGACTAAGCCCACAGCAGCAGCAAACCTTGGGGTCATTACTGTTTGATGATGTTTTCTCATCTTACTTGAGGCAATGGAATTTTGTGTCAGTGTTATCAGTGTTCGAATATCTACCTCAAAAACAAGTAACTCTGATTCAACACTACATGAATATGTCACCAATTCACCAATTGCTGTGATGAAAAAATGATTAAAAAGATTCGAAGAACAGCCAGTTAAATGACCAAAATATGAGCAAAGTCATCAGCACAGAATGAGGAATTGATTTTTATTTTATTTTATATTCTAATATATTTATGTCATGAATTTACAAATAAATTATTTACCAAATTGTTGGCTTTCATATTCGCTTTGCTCTCAGCTCTTCACTCTTTCTCAAGCTGCTGAGTGATTCCATGCATGAAACATAGTCATCTTTCTAACCACTGGGAAAGTGATGATATGGATCACAAAAGCAGAAGTAGAGCATGCCACATCATCAAATACAAAGGCACCAGGTCCTGACAAAATGCACAATGTAGTACTAAAGCACCCCAAGGTTAAACAGTCTCTTTCCTTTTTGACTGGTTTGTTCAACAGTATCTATCGAAACAGAATCTTACCACATGACTTGCTTAAACCTGTGTTTGTACCACTTCCCAAAACACACAATGCAAAGTGTTGCAATCGTTGCGGAATAATCAGTTTAATGAGTAGCACCCTCAAATTATTCCTTAAAATACTGCATTTCAGAATATCTTGTAATTGTGATGAGAGCATTGGAGACTCTGGATCCAGGAGTTGTGTTGGGACTCAGGGAGCATTCAGGTATTGACTCAAAAGCTTTGTGATGTTTATGTCAATGTTTATGCTTATTTCATTGATCATGGGAAAGCCATTGACACTATCCAGCATGACAAACTAATGTGCAAACTTTGGTGAACTGGGGCTAGATGGTTGTGACATCCAGTTGATTGGGAATGTCTATTGGAACCAAAGTGCTAGTGTGTGTACAGTGGTCAGCTATGGGAAGTACTGATTATGAAAGAAGTTTCCCAGGGCTGCATCCTCTCCCCATTACTTTTCAACATCTACTATGAAAAGATTTTCTGAGATGCTCTTGATGGAAACTATCAAGCAGTGGTGGCTAATGGAGTTAATATACACTGATAACACTGTTTTACTTGTAACCAGGATGACATATCTGCAAGAATTATAAACTCCATTGCCAAAGGGAGCAATACAGAGAGGATATGTTCACATGTCAAGAAGACAAAATGGATGGTTGTCAGCAGAAATTGAAATGAAATTCAATAACTGTTACACCCAGTAACAGTAGGATTGAAAGAATTTCATCATATAAATATTTGAGGTGTAAAATCAACAGTTACTGGGACTTCTCTCACTAAATTTGCTGCAGTACTGAACAGGCCAGAAGCACTTTTCAGGAACGGACAAAATTCTGAAAGTCATGACATGAGTATTACACTTCTCACTTGACTACTTTGATGTGACATGTTCAGTATCCTACTCGCTTTGGAGTGGAGTCATGGACACTTACTGCAGTATTAGGTACAAAACTGGAGCCATTTGAAGTATTGGTGTTTTAAAGGATATCAAGAATACTATGAATAGATAATATCACAAATGTGGCAGCTCTACAGTGTATAAACAAATATTTAGAAATTCTCAGTACCATCAGGACAAGAAAACTCTAATACTTTGTCCATATAATGTGGAACAAGGAATGCAACTTGCTGCAAGTAATCTTCAAGGAAATATTGATAGCAGACAAGGTCCAGGACATACATCTTGGCTAAAGAACCTAGGGCAGTGATTTGAACTGAGCACAGAATACCTGTTTGGAAAAGCCATGGATAAACAACAGATCGTGCTACTGATTGCCAATGTTCTTGGAGGATGAGGCAATTAAAGAAGCAGATGGAAAACTATTCTTCAGTAGTAATGATATTTAAAACATTAGCATTGCAATGTCACAAATGTGTTCAAGTTTTTGAACAGTATCATTTATTTCCATTTATGTATGTCTAAAAGTCTTCCAGCATGTTTTTGTAGTTGCTCCATTTTTAATACAAGGCTTCTAATTTTGGTATTCAGTTTCTCTACCCATGTTGGAATTTGTGCTTTTTCCCAACAGATCGTCACTTTCCCCACAACTGGTGCGACACTTCGATGCAGACAAAACTATCAATCTCATACTTCAGTTTCTCTAAGGCTTCTGATTCCTAGGCACACATTTCTGTCAAATGCATATTTCAGTGATGTTGAATGAGTTTTGAAAAGTCAGCATTGCATGTACCTACCAAGTGACTATCTAGATGTTATGAGTACTTGTAGGAAAAGAAATCCCCTTGTTGTAACTTTAATAGAGACCAACAATTTTGTTGAAGGTTCTAAAATGGAGAACCATATTGTGAAGCATAAGGCTGACATGACAGGAAACAACTAACTGGACACAAATATGAAAATAATGTTGAAAAAGGAAGTTCCATAAAGGCTGTACATAAAAGCAGACCATAATGATGATGCTTATGTCAATGTGGACCTGCAAAAGAGACAGCAGGGAGGACCTTGTAACTCAAACTTTTGTGGACTCTTTGAACTCCTCCTCAAGAGAATGCCATATCTAAACCTACACTTGAAGATCTGAAATCTATGTTGCACTTGATACCCAGTGATGCCAACCATGTTTATCATTCTCTTATCTGAGATGATCAAGTCATCAATGACATCAAAAGATTTAATAATGTAGTTGATTTTGAAGAAGATATACAATGATGTCAAAAAGGTTGCATAAGGCGTGAGCAGAATATTCGGTTGAACACATGTTTCATGTTACATCTCTCTGTATTGTATTTACTTTAGTATGAAAGAAATAAATACTGCTGTGAAATGTATTATGTTTATATATGTGTTTTTTACTATCGCCAACATCAGAATATTCACAATTTGCTGTTGCTGACCCACAATAATAGTTTGCTAATTTAGCAATAATCATCCAAGAGACATTTTTAATACAGTGTACATAACTGCCTACATTTTTACAAGTTTTGGAAATGATAGCTATTACAGATTTTACAATGAAATGGTTTGCAAATGGATCAATACCTCAGTTTGAGATTTTGGATCTTGGATCATTATTGCTAATCACAGTCCAATTCATGCACCCACAAACTGTAATACAAAATGATTAACATTTGTTCGATTGTTGGGAGTTTGCTTCATTTGTTTCATGGGAGTAACACCCAACTAAATAAATCTTCTCCTGAACCGAAAATGAAGACATTGGTCCTCCTCCATCTACTATTCTACCTCGAAAGTGAAAGACTACTATGTGGTCTGGGGCAAGCTGTAAAAGGGAAAGGCTCAGCTAGCTTCACCGTCTCTGTGTCTTGGAGTCACTGATCCACAAAGTAATCAAACTAATGCAACTTGTGTCACAAGAATGCCTCAGTCAGAGAGACTGAGGTAAACAAACTATGTATATTGGGCAATGAATTAATAATGCAGAAGCGATATTTTGCAATGTTGGTGGTTTCATTTTTGTGGATTTCTAATTTTGAAGGCACATAGGCACCCCTGCCCCTTATCTTCACACAGCTCATTTTTACATGGAATGGAATAAAAGAACAACAAAAATCAAGAAAAATTATAAAAGAAATTAAAAAGTGTCATATAAGAGCCCCCATAGCCTGTCAGCTGCTCTACACATCATCTATATATTGAGGGGTTATTCTTCCTCTTTCACTATTTGTTCCAGATACGACTCTCTAGTATGTATTGTAGTGGTTAGGGGGAGAGATAATGTGAACCATTCAGAGCTGGCGTAGTTATACTAATAAATGTTTAGCCACACCAGAAATTGTAAGTCCAGAAATGCATGCAGTTATGGCTGCTCGCGGGTTAAGAAATATTGTGGCAGTTCTGGAACATTGATTGAAAATTAATTCCTTGGTATTTTTGTGTACAGCTTGATATTTACCTTGTCTCCCCAATAATGTACGATGATGCTGGCATGGCCGCATCGCCTAATCTCTCTCCGTATTGACTTCTTCTCCAAAAAGCTCCATTTTAAAATGCAAGCCCTCGGCATACCAGGATGTGAAGATTAAGACGTAGCTCGGTAGGAGAATGAAAACTTGCAGCTTCTGCATATTACAACTTTTAATTAATGCAATATTGGGAAGGTGCAAGCACATACATCTTGATCACACCAGCTCAGAAGACTGACAGGCACCAAGATAGGTGAAAAAAACAGTTGAGGTACATACAAGAATTGATAGTATAGCTATCAGTTTTCTGTCAGCTTACTCAGAAATAATCATACCTCCCTTTCATGTCTTTGCCGCTCGGGGATGGCGCGAATAAGAATCATCACAAATATTTATTTATATGTGTAGGCCATCTAGAGAACCTACACAGTATTATTACCTCCAGATTTGTTGAGCTTTATTAACACTGCTTCATGAATTGTCATCTGGAGCTATTTCAAACATTTTATTAATTTTTCCCTTCCTGTTCATGTTTTTCACTGGTATTTGTGCTTATGCCCTTGAAGTTACATGTTGCTTGAGTACTTTAGGTATTGTATTAATAACCTACTTTTTTTTTTTTTCAGTGTCCAGTTTACAAAAAGCCAAATCGAACAGATTTGACATTCATTACTCCATTGTGGCTCCCTAGTGACAAACCACCGGATCATTGGATACTACGAGGAGTTGCATTACTATGTGATATAGCGTAATTTTAACTATTGTGTCTTCCTCTCCAGACACGTATTTTGTGCAATTTTGATATAAATGTATTTTTGAGATAATGTACATATAACTGAAAATGCATGCAATGATTTTATAAATTTGAATTTGGAATTATTTACATACTTAAATTTCAGGTCTTTATTGTTAGGAAATGAGAATGCGAAGGAGAAGGGGAAGGAGAAGAACAAGAAAAAGAAGAAAAATCATAATACACCAACCAAATTTGTTATAGGTGAATTGACAACACTTTCTTTTGCCACCCAATCTGAAAGTCGCACCATTGAAGAGACCATTTGACATGGAGCACTGTCTGGAACAGGATAGGGATGGTGAAGGAAAAGTATGTCTATTTTTATAGTAAACATTTTGACATTTGTCATAATACATTTAGGGAAACCATGGGAAACCTAAATCTGGGTGGCTGGATAGAGATTTGAATCCAGCTCCTCCCAAATGTGAGCCCAGTGCTTTAACCACTGGTTGCAAGGGGCTGTTGTCCACAAGCATATACATGCTGAGACGAAGGTTGCAGATGAGAGAGATGAAGAACCACAGGACATTCACCAGATTAAAAAAAAAAAAAAAATGTATAATTATGCAAAGCAAAATTAATTTTAAAAATTGATAACTGTACGGTATGGCACCAGGAGGGAGGTAACTGGCACTCTTGTTAATGAAGGATAACAAAAGAGTTATGAAGACATGGTTTGATGTAATGAATAAGAGAGATAACATACAGTGAGATGCAGACAGCATATTATGTCTACTGGTGAAGTTGTGAGCAATTTTGAAGGGCAAAAAACGGAAGAAAAGCAGTTTTTCTAAGTTTTGTTCAAGAATTAATTTGCTGCTTTTTCCAAAACCAGCCAATCAGTTCTTTAAAAGTGATAATCAGTATCATCCCATTATCTGTTTACAATTAAATGGATGCCCTATCCAATTTTTATCTCACTCCATGTGGTCTTGACTTTCACATGTAAAATTGAAAATTGCAGCATAACTAATGCATGAATTCCTTTGTACGAATTTGTACTGCTTTCTTTGTGTCTGATTCCATCCTATTTCATTAAATGTCAACTCATTTTTTGAAACATTAAATTTAATTATGAATAACAACTCATCATACAGTAATCATACATTAAATACGCTGAAGGCAACAATATATATTGCACACTCAACACGTAGAATGCCAGATTTGTTTCTTATGCTGATATCAAACATACCTGAGTAGTTCCCACATGGAGAACAGAATGGGGACTATTTTACCTGAGAAATATTTTGCCCAATAGGATGCTATCACATAACACAGAGGAGCTGCATGTCTTTGGGAAATATATCAGCTGTACTTTCCCCTTGCTTTCAGTCACACTGCAGTTCCAACAGTGAAATGCCATTTATATAGTGTTACAAGGCCACATCACGTATCGTCAGTCTTTCATAGAGTCTTAAATGGATAAAATGTTCTTGGTTTTCAAGTCTCATCAATTAAGATAACATTCACTAGCTTTAAACAGCAGTTGCTGCTATTGTTTTCAGGAGTCGAAACTCTTAATTGATGGGAAATGTCAACCTTATACACTATGTGACAAAAGTATCCGAACACCCCCAAACACATGTTTTTCGTATTAGGTGCATTGGGTTGCCACCTACTGCCAGGCACTCCATATCAGCGACCTCAGTAGTCATTAGACATCGTGAGAGAGCAGAATGGGGAGCTCCGTGGAACTCACAGACTTTGAACATGGTCAGGTGATTGGGTGTCACTTGTGACATACATCTGTACGCAAGATTTCCACACTCCTAAACACCCCTAGATCCACTGTTTCCGATGTGACAGTGAAGTGGAAATGTGAAGGGGTACGTACAGCACAAAAGCGAACAGGCCGACCTCTGTTGACTAACAGACTGCCGACAGTTGAAGAGGGTCCCAATGTGGAATTCCAAACTACATCAGGATCGACTGCAAGTGCTGTCAAAGTTAGGCAGGAGGTGAGAAAACTTAGATTTCATGGTTGAGCAGCTGCTCATAAGCCACACATTGTGCCAGTAAATGGCAAACGACAGCTCGCTTGGTGTAAGTGGAAAAGTATTGTGTGGAGTGACAAATCATGGTACACAATGTGGCGATCCTATGGCAGGGTGTGGGTATGGCGAATGGCCGATGAACATCTTCTGCCAGCATGTGCTGTGCCAACAGTAAAATTCAGAGGCGGTGGTGGTGTGGTGTGGTCGTGTTTCTCACGGAGGGGGGCATGTAACCCTTGTTGTTTTGCGTGGCACTATAACAGCACAGGCCTACATTGATGTTTTAAGCACCTTCCTGATTCCCACTGTTGAAGAGCAATTCTGGGATGATGACTGCATCTTTCAACAGGAATAGGCTGCCATTCTCCAAGAAACCATACAGCACCTGATTGAATGTACACCTGCGAGAGTGGAAGCTATCGTCAAGGCTACGGGTCGACCAACACCATGTTGAATTCCAGCATTACCAATGGACGGTGCCACAAACTTTTAAGTCATTTTCAGCCACGTGTCCAGATACTTTTGATCACATAGCGTATACAGGAGGCAGTACCATCCAGAACATTCTAGAGAACATTAATACCACTGCATCCACAGTAAATACCATACATCTGCATTCAGCCACTTAATCTAAAACATGGCGTAATTTTCAGGAATCTTTGAAGCAGGTCGGAACACCTGTAGAATACTTAGTACCCAGCAAACTATCCACAGTCACAAAATGCTTTGCTGAACAACAAGGACCATACGCAATGTAGAAAGTTGGAAAATAATACGTACTTGAGGAGGCAAAAAGATAGCGGGATTCTACTATAAATGATACAGCACAATAAATTGAGTGGAGAACTGGGGTACACACTTGGTAGGGCGTGGGGGCAGGCTTTGGACACAGAGCAGTATCAGAGTTGACATTTACAGGTTGGTAGGTGAGCAGATTCAAATATGGCACCAGCGCCTACATCTGCTGACATCATCATCACACTGGTAGTGGGTAAGTGCTGCAATACACTGCTTTACTCGGCTTCCTGCATGTGTGTTAAGCCTGCCCGCATTTGGAATGTTCTGGATGCTGCTGCCTTATGTAAACCAGGAGAACACCTTTCCTATACTGGAAGCAGAAGTTAAAACTTCTGGTTATGATGGCGGTGATGGCTGTTGGAAGCTTGAGAACTTTATCTGAATTTACATGATTTGAAAACAGAGAACATTTATCCAAGGTCAGATTACACGGTCATCCAAACTTTTGCCCCTGCAGCTACTGAAAAAAAGGATCTCCTTCCCTTCTCATTGGTGTCACCTGACCACAGATATCCTTTGATGTGGTCGCACCTACTCTACATATATCTGTGTCGAGACACATGCGAGCCCTGTACAGCGAGCTCCACGATTTGTGATATTCGCACTGTTGGCTCTCTCAGTGTTACCTCATTGGTACAGAAACACAACACAAAGCCTTTGAAAAGGGCCAATTATCAGCAGATGGAACAAAACATTACGCAAATTTAAATGGCAAAAAGTTAAGTTGCAAATAGATTCACAAAAAGAGACCTTCAGACTGTTTGCAACATACTATCAGAACACATATGAGGCCCTGGTGCTACTAAAAGTCAAATTCTGGAGGATTGGTAATAAAAAGATACACAGCTAAAAAATAACTGATTATTGGGGAGTGCACCAAATGAGATTTGAAAAACCTTAGATCTTAGAAGTGGAAGATATGATAATAAGCAAGAGAGATTACTGAGAAAATATCGTGCAAGAGTTGTTTTGTCAGTATTCTCTGTCTTACAAGTACCTATCTTCCACTTTTAAGCCCTCAGGTTTTCATATTTTGTCTGGTGCATTCCCCAATGATTAGTCTTTCCTTCTCATCCCATCCACTAAGTCTCTCCTGACCTGCGGTTCTGGGCAACTTTTCCAAACTCTCCCCATTTCCTAAATTGTACCAGTCCTGTTTTTTCATCCTCCTTCCTTTCTCTTCAAAGCTTTTACCAGGAGCAGCAGCCAATGTCTTCATAAGCTTGAAAATTTTTGTAACATTTATACGTGCGCACACTCCTGCCACTGCTTGGAGAGTAAATTTTTTATCCATCCAGTTGCTTTATATTTTCAAAAATTATTTTCATTGGTATAGATGCAATGTTTATTTTAATAAAAGTTTTTGGGTGTGAAAGTGCTTCAACTGATAAGAGATATCAGAAACTTTGATAGTTTTCACACCATGACAAAAAAAGTACTGAAATGGACTCAATGCACAAAGGCCTCCACTCACGTGAATCCTCTGTTGTGATTAAAGGACTGGGGACTTCAATGAATTAAGTAGAACACGAATTTACCTACAAATGAAATGCACATGAAACCAAACAGTGAACAATGATGAGAAGTAATATGCACCAGAAACAACAAGATCTGTGTGTCCTAAAAACATATGACTATGAAATTGCACTAAATTAATTTTAGAGAAATTGTGCATTAGCAACACACAGCTACACAGGTACAACAAAACTCAGGAGGGAGTTTTCTGAAAGTTCAGTCACATGAACAAACTCCAAAGCCAGATTATAGAAAAAACATCAACACCCAGATTGGTTCATCTCTCTAAACTCCCAGAAGAAACCAAGTAGCATAATACGGATGCACACCTGCCACTGACAAATGAAAGATGTGCTGATGATTGAAGGAGTAAGGTAGCCAATCACTGTAAAGTCACGGCTTTTTTTGATGAGCACATAAAAAAGCATTGAAAAAAATGTATCAGAGTTTTTGGACAATCTCTTTCTTTGGAGCTATTTGATACAAAATACATTTAACACAATCCAATCAATACACAGCTTGAAGACAATGTAGTCGGCCAAGACGATGTTTTTATCAATTAGCTCTTAAGAACCTTGTTTATGTGCCTGATAATCACTCAACATCTCAACTACAAAATGTGTGCTTACGTTTACTCCTTGAATTACTTGCATTTCCACAATACTTTCCAATGTGATACAAAGATGAACCAAAGATAATATTTGTGGAAACATTCAAGAATAGAAGGATATAGCTCCACTGTCCTTCAAAAATGATAAGTGTTATTGGAGCAGGTTATTGAATTTATTTCTGGACGAGTTACAATAATCATGACAGATGACAGCTGTAGATAGGAACAAGTCAGCTGATGAGATCAAACAATTCTTGCACTTCCTTAACATTTACAGCACGTACCCAGTCACAATAAATAAACTGACACAACTGAACCTAGGTAAGAGAAAGGACTCTTTTATAAGTGATACTAGTCATCAGGTCCCTTCATTTTTGCTCCCTTGAACTTCTAGGTAGATACCCCTCTAATGAACATTATTTTTTCTTGTCCACATCTCTATAAGTAAGATCATCATCTCAACAATAAGAGACCAGCCACCTTAAAGCATGTAGGGTCTACAAAACCAGCCATTTATGCCATTATTTAAAGCATTATAGGCACATATGTAATTGATACATATTCAAGAGTAATAAATATTAAAAGGACAAAGCTTAAGTGTTATATGTGGTTGACTTGAGGGAAATGTGGCAAAACAATTTATTAATCAGTTATTTTAGTGAACATTTTGAATATACATACATTAGACATATTTCTGTTATTAAGCTCTTTCAAAATTGGATATATTTTTAAGTATACAAATACTTCTTTATTTGTAAATACTGTGAGAAACGCAATGTGTTGTGTATGTTTTGATATGCCAGACAGACAAAGGTTTGGTTACAGTTTCTCTGAACAGAGACAATGCTTTTAGAGATAAAGACGAATTATTTGACAAGTGTCAATCTCTGAGGAAGCTGTGTTGCACTCTCATGATGTCAAAGTGAAAAACTAAAGTGACAAACTTAGAATGTTGAGTGCTTCAAGAGCAAGATGCCATGAAGTGTGATTTTAAGTAAGTTTGTCTTACCTCATCTCATCTTTTAAAAGATTGAGAAAGATGGACATACTACAATATCTCAGTGCTATGAGGGACATGAAAATATTACAAAAATAGAGCTGTTGCATTTCCCAACACTGAGGAGCATCTCAGGGAATGAATTCAACAAACCCTTGATAAAAACGTTCCCATACATTGGCCATTAGTGAAAGGAAAAGCACATGACTTTGACAAAATAAAACTGAGGAATACAGGTTTTTCAACAAGTGGCTGGGGAAAGCTATGCAGTAAACTGAAGATCTGCTAATTATTTAGTACAAGTATCATTCAGATGACATTTACAATGAAAACAAAGACTTTTTTAAGTGCTTTCCTGATAAAACTATTATGTTTAAAAGAGAAGAGCGCTACAGAGTTAACTCGCAAACACTAATGGATGAACAAACCGCCTCTTATCTACACTGAGAAATCAAAATGATCTCTGTTTCAAAGGTGAGTTTGCTACACAGTTTAATATACTGTACTAGCACTGGAGTACAGCATGACAGTGGCACATCGCCAGCTCAGATATCCTGTCCCTGGTACCACGCCATAGATTGCTTTCTGGAACTACAATACAGTAATATTAATGTGAACAAAATGTTACCCTATCATCCAAAAATTAAAGTCAGCCTGTATCCTGCCATGACCCACAGTTCCTTAAAAATATTCATGAGCATTTTATTTATCAATCGAAAAATCTGTACACTCAATTTGTGATGCTGTAATGAATCTAATGATACTTTGCATAATTCACCTAAACACCCATGACCGATAAGCCTAGCACCAACAGGATTTTGCAGACTGCTGTATACTTAACCTCTGTTAAAATTTCATTGTATTTTCACTCTTACCTGTAAAATAACCAGTTTCATATTTTTTTATTCTTCTGTATTTCATGTATTTATCTGCAACTTACTGTTGTCTCCAAGGCTCAATTCCATGTAGTTGTACCATAACTGGTCAAGAGACATAATGTCCAATTCCCCACCAGGCTGTCATTTCGCTATTGCATCAGAGATCCATGCAGCTCCTCATGGACAGGGGATGCTCGTCACTGACCCCCCATAATGATGTTCACAATACGATCGATCAATGTGCGTATAGAACTATTGCAGTGCCAACTTTTGGGGCCGATAAAATCAACTGAAGGGGTGTGAGTGCCAGTTGTAGTAACTGGCAGTAGGACCAGCCAATCAGCCCAGCTGAAAATGATTTTTGTGATCTGTGCTCTTCACTACACAGGAAGCCTTTACTTCTGTCCAAATACGTCTAATTTTCTAATCGGATCGATTTTCTGCTTTGAAGGTGGAGGGGAAAGGATGAGTCAAAGTTATGGTATACTAATTTAATCATTTATAAGGGTAAAACTCGACCCATTGGTTATGATAGTAAAACATATGCCTGGATGACAAGGGATGTTGAAGTAAGTTTATAACCAAATGAAGAACAAAGGAAGAAAACTTTTTATAATCCATTGCTCTGACCACATTCTCAGGAATATTGAAGTCATATTCTTTACTTGCAATACTGCCACTTAGTTACAGCTGTTGGACCAAGAAATCACACAGACTTTTAAACGTTATTATCACAAAGAAGTCTGACACATTCTGACTGTCCTGGACTAGGACACTGCCCTTGAGGTAAATTTTCTCATTGTTATGAAATGTCTGTGGTAAGTGATGTTACTATCAAGAAAGCTGGGTTTTGGATCAGCACGGGCAACAAAGCCTCAGGAGCAGAGAAAATTGGTGTTGAAACCGGGCTTAGCAACAAGGAATGGGCCAAACCTTTTTAACATGAAACAAGCATGTCAACGCCCTCCGAATTCATAGGAATGGACAACAATGTGCTGGTTGTCAGACTAAACATTGAGACATTTTTGCAGAAATGACAATGACAATGAAGATGGTCAAACAGGCGTTTTGATGAGGTAGAAAAGCACCTTCCAAAGAAGTAAGAAGTTTTAAATGTGCTAGACACACCGCAGAGATTTTTTTTTAATTTTGTATGGACTCTGACCACAGAATTTAAAAAAAAGATATACGAGCTTGAAAAACTGATCAGAGTTTTATTTAAAAAGAGAGAGAGAGAGAGAGAGAGAGAGAGAGAGAGAGAGAGAGAGAGAGAGAGAGAGGAGAGAGAGAATTGATGGATTTCTCTAAAGACTGTATTTTACAGGCTATAAGATGCATTTTTCATTCAAAAAATTGCCTCTAAAATTCAGGTGCACCTTATACTCAAAGTTAGTGTAAAAATGTCCAGTGCTTGATTTAAAATTCCTGTCTATCTTAAAAGTGGCCCTATACTATATGCTGTGGAAGAACTACACTCCTGGAAATGGAAAAAAGAACACATTGACACCGGTGTGTCAGACCCACCATACTTGCTCCGGACACTGCGAGAGGGCTGTACAAGCAATGATCACACGCACGGCACAGAGCGGACACACCAGGAACCGCGGCGTTGGCCGTCGAATGGTGCTAGCTGCGCAGCATTTGTGCACCGCCGCCGTCAGTGTCAGCCAGTTTGCCGTGGCATACGGAGCTCCATCGCAGTCTTTAACACTGGTAGCATGCCGCGACAGCGTGGACGTGAACCGTATGTGCAGTTGACGGACTTTGAGCGAGGGCGTATAGTGGGCATGCGGGAGGCCGGGTGGACGTACCGCCGAATTGCTCAACACGTAGGGCGTTAGGTCTCCACAGTACATCGATGTTGTCGCCAGTGGTCGGCGGAAGGTGCACGTGCCCGTCGACCTGGGACCGGACCGCAGCGACGCACGGATCCACGCCAAGACCGTAGGATCCTACGCAGTGCCGTAGGGGACCGCACCGCCACTTCCCAGCAAATTAGGGACACTGTTGCTCCTGGGGTATCGGCGAGGACCATTCGCAACAGTCTCCATGAAGCCGGGCTACGGTCCCGCACACCGTCAGGCCGTCTTCCGCTCACGCCCCAACATCGTGCAGCCCGCCTCCAGTGGTGTCGCGACAGGCGTGAATGGAGGGACGAATGGAGACGTGTCGTCTTCAGCGATGAGAGTCGCTTCTGCCTTGGTGCCAATGATGGTCGTATGCGTGTTTGGCGCCGTGCAGCTGAGCGCCACAATCAGGACTGCATACGACCGAGGCACACAGGGCCAACACCCGGCATCATGGTGTGGGGAGCGATCTCCTACACTGGCCGTACACCACTGGTGATCGTCGAGGGGACACTGAATAGTGCACGGTACATCCAAATTGTCATCGAACCCATCGTTCTACCATTCCTAGACCGGCAAGGGAACTTGCTGTTCCAACAGGACAACGCACGTCCGCATGTATCCCGTGCCACCCAACGTGCTCTAGAAGGTGTAAGTCAACTACCCTGGCCAGCAAGATCTCCGGATCTGTCCCCCATTGAGCATGTTTGGGACTGGATGAAGCGTCGTCTCACGCGGTCTGCACGTCCAGCACGAACGCTGGTCCAACTGAGGCGCCAGGTGGAAATGGCATGGCAAGCCGTTCCACAGGACTACATCCAGCATCTCTACGATCGTCTCCATGGGAGAATAGCAGCCTGCATTGCTGCGAAAGGTGGATATACACTGTACTAGTGCCGACATTGTGCATGCTCTGTTGCCTGTGTCTATGTGCCTGTGGTTCTGTCAGTGTGATCATGTGATGTATCTGACCCCAGGAATGTGTCAATAAAGTTTCCCCTTCCTGGGACAATGAATTCACGGTGTTCTTATTTCAATTTCCAGGAGTGTATATCTGGTAGCACTGGATTCAACTGACAGCAGTGATGCACCAATGCAACGAACATGAGTTGCGAGGATTCACAAGCTTACTGTCTCCCTCTTACCCCGCCATCACAAACAGAAAACTGTCTAGCCTATGAAGCAGTTAACAGTGCCAATGGACCTGAATTGAAAGTGAACTGTATTATCAGTAGTGGTACAATGCTTTTGTAAGTAGCTAGTTTTGAAATGGAAAAACATAAAAGGTATTCATATGACGCGGGCTATAAATTCATAGTAATAGCATATGCAGAACAACGCAGAAACAGAACAGCTGAGCAGCATCTTGACCCTCCACAAACAGAAAAAAATTATTTGCAATTGGTAGGCTAGTACACAAGAACTGAAAAAAATGTGCAAATAGAGAACTGAGTGCAAAATGGCCAAAACTATAAGATGATGTATTGAAATGGATTCAAAGACACCATCAAAATGGCACTGGAATTACCTAATACAAAAATGATTCAAATACATGCTCATAAGCTACCACTACAGCAGAACTTAACAGACTTTAAGCATAGAGTTGGTTGGTGTTGCAAGTTTATGAAGTGTCAGAGAGTTAGCATGTGAATTACAACCAAAATATCTCACAAAATGCCACAACAGTATGAAGAGAAAATATATTTCCAGCACTTGTCATTCAATATTGAAAGAAAAATAGTGCGGAACTAAGCCAAATAGCAAATGTGGATGAAACTCTTCTAACATTTAATGTACCAAGTAACAGAACTGTTGACATGAAAGGTGCTAAACTGCACCTATGAAAACAAGTGGAAATGAAAAAATGCACTACACTGTTATAATTTCATGTTCTACATCTATATCTACATCCATACTCCGCAAGCCACCTGACGGTGTGCAGCGGAGGGTTGTGCTGACAGTACTAAACTTAATTCAATGATCACTTTTAAGAACAAACCAATGCCAAAACCTTCTGAAATACTGCCAGGTGGTGGTGTTCACATAAATGACAAGGGTTGGATGGAAGAAGCTAGTATGAAATTGTGGATTAATAGAGTGTGGGAGAGAAGGCAATGTGCTTTATTGAAGAAGAGAGAAAAGTGAGACAGGGAAATACAGAGCTTGTGTTATTCTGGGAGGGCTCATAATTGCAACAATTAAAATGTATATATGAGAGAGTAATGGGAAAAATGGATGATGGATGAAACCCAACATGAATTCATGGTGAAGGGTGCTTTAAAACTACCTACAATCACACAAATGTGTCAGTGGATAAAACAGTCGTGGTCTAGAGTGAGAGAATACATTATTGTTGAATCTTTCAAGAAGTGTGGCATAAATAACACTTTCGATGGCACTGAAGACCTCTTATATACAGAGAGGACAACAAAGAGAAAGAAAAAGAAAGTTCAGATGACGCTTTTCTGGGATTTTTACAGTCAGTTTGGTTTTATTAAAATGACGATTTTTTTAAGTCTGGATTTGCAATCTGATTATAAAAATGTTATTTAAAAAAACTGCTTAAAACTTGAGGTGCATCTTATAGTCCACAAAATACAGTAAGTGTATTACTGTACATAATACTTGTTCAGATAATTATGTCATTAGCCATTAATGTGTTTCTTAATTCTGTATGCATTTTATATGCTGTTCCCCACCTATTTTTAAACTTCCTATAAGTGAGACACACAGATGCTACATGTGGATTAAGGAAAACCTCTATAACGGAGAGAAACCACTTTTGAATGTGTATAAGTGAAAAACACCTATGAGTTAGGAAAAAAGAAATAAAAAAAAAAATCAGAGTCCCTTCAACTCTTGTTTATCTAGAGTCAGCTGCATAACAGTGAAATACTAGTAATACAAAAATGACAGTCATTCTCAAGCTGGAATGCTAAAGAGTACAGTAACCTTGAACTGTATCTTACATTGCTTAAAAAACCCTTATGTACGTGGAAATCTTTTGTTAGATGACACAACACTGCTGCTGGACCTGTCAATACTAATTCACATTACAATGGCATTGTGAGAAGCCAGCAGCAGCCTGCTCTTCTTTGAAAGGCTATAGGTAGGATATTCTTTGAAACAACCAATAGTACTAAATTTTATGACTGGGACACTGAAACATGTGCAGCAGTCATTTATGCCACACTGGTAACATAAAGTGTTATATCTAAAAGCTATAAAATAGTTACAAATTCTACTGCACTGTCCTCAATTCTGGAAACAAAGAGTTTGTTTCTGGCATTAATCTGCTAAGAAATTTTGTTACAGCCTCCACTCTGCTGCATTATCAAAGACACATTTCAGCAACTTTTGTAAATGAAACCACTAACACAAGAAAGAAACCAGTAACCTAAATCTGCAATATTTTATGTGTAATCATACTCAAAATGAAAAATTGTAAATAGTCAATGCTTGCCACAGATTTAATCATTCATAATACATTTCAGACAATGATGTGAACATATTCTGACTCACTAAAAAATATGTACAGTGACTAGTTGTTATTTCTGTCATCAGTAACTAGTGACATAATAAGGCTTGATAATGGTCTAAATGTATCAGAAATAATTTATTAGACACTTGCACTATAAACGACAGTCTACAAATAATTACACCATTTGTCTACTTAGAAATAAATGCTCATTGCAATATTTGGCATCACAAAATAGTAAAGAATTATCAAACAGTAAAACACTATATGGTTTCATGTATCACACAAAAATGGCTGTATTTAAGCTCATTTGATTCATTATTTTATATAACTTTCTAATTTCTTTATAACCAAGTAGTAGCTCCCTCCCATGCGAGTCACATTTACTTTTACAAACAGACTATAATTAAACATTAATGGATTTGCAGGTCTTCTCAAGTTAACCACTCGTTGTCCCACTGCAACAACACCTTTGCACATTGATTCAAGAGGTACTTTCAAAATTTGTCTTTCACAACTGTGCAGAAACCAAAACTGCATTTCTGTAATCCCACATTCAGAGGCAAACAGAGAAACAGTCACTTCACATATTTCTCCATGAATTTTCTATGAAACTCTGAACGCAATGAATCATTGATAAATTGATCTTTCTTCTTCTCTGGTTCAGAACGGGCACAGTTCTTGAATACAACATCATCATCCCAACGTCTCTTGACCTGGAAAGAACAACAAATTAACAAATGCACTTTTCATAGGAACCTCCATACATGTGACAATGATACAGCATGTCTTAATCACCTTCAAATCTGCCTTCTGCATCTGTGCGGAGTAATTCAGCAATGGGTTTCCACTCAAAATGTTCTCCATTCTTATTCTCTCTTCTTCTTGTCGTTTCTCAGATTCCTATAATTATTTAGAAGTATTTGATTAAAGAATGTCATTGTCTTTACACACACACACACACAAACACACAAACACAAACACAAACACACACACACACACACACACACACACACACACACAGAGAGAGAGAGAGAGAGAGAGAGAGAGAGAGAGAGAGGAGGGGGGTGAGAGAGAGAGGAGGGGGGTGAGAGAGAGAGGAGGGGGGTGAGAGAGAGAGGAGGGGGGTGAGAGAGAGAGGAGGGGGTGAGAGAGAGAGGAGGGGGTGAGAGAGAGAGGAGGGGGGTGAGAGAGAGAGAGAGGAGGGGGGTGAGAGAGAGAGAGAGGAGGGGGGTGAGAGAGAGAGAGAGGAGGGGGTGAGAGAGAGAGAGAGAGAGAGGAGGGGGGTGAGAGAGAGAGAGAGAGAGAGGAGGGGGGTGAGAGAGAGAGAGAGAGAGGAGGGGGGTGAGAGAGAGAGAGAGGAGGGGGGTGAGAGAGAGAGAGAGGAGGGGGGTGAGAGAGAGAGAGAGAGAGGAGGGGGGTGAGAGAGAGAGAGAGAGGAGGGGGTGAGAGAGAGAGAGAGAGAGAGAGAGAGAGAGAGAGAGAGAGAGAGAGAGAGGAGGGGGTGAGAGGGAGAGGAGGGGGGGTGAGAGATAGAGGAGGGGGGGAGAGAGATAGAGGAGGGGGGGTGAGAGATAGAGGAGGGGGGGTGAGAGATAGAGGAGGGGCGGGAGAGGACCAGGGGGGGGGGGGGAGATCAATCTGGTTAATGCATATTCGTCTACAACAGGTAAATTCAGAAATGCTCACACACATCACAGGCCACAAGAACACAAAAAAAAAAAAAAAAAAAAAAACACTACAGATACATACACAAAACAAAGTTTCTAAAGGGAAAAACCAGAAAGACTATCATAATGTATAACTGATCCACAAAATTTTCCTATTTACAAATATACCTATTTACCATCTGTATTCATATTGAGAAAAAGTTTTAACTTTCAAAATTCATGCAAACGAACCAGTACAAAGTATTAGCCTCACACCTACACCTGTTAATAGACTATATCTGGAAGTTTCTTTTATGTATGGGCACAATTCTTTTGTTGCAAGCTGTTACCACCAGTGTGTGCTAGTGAACAAAGTGGCAACTACACCACAACAGAAGAGCTAGTGTGTCCTTTAGATAGCAAAAATGAGTCAGTAACTGCTGTTCAGTGAGCATTTCTCTCACACTTCCACCAGAAGCCACCAGCAAAGTCTCCTTTTTGCCTGGTACAAACAGTTTGAAGACAAAAGGCTGCATTTAAACAGGCAAAAGTCATGGTTGGCCTCATGTGTTGCAGCAAAATACTGATCATGGTTGAGCAGTAATCCAGCAAACACCACAGAAATCAAAATGCCCACTAAGTCGTGAACTTCAGATCCCACAAACAACCATTTTCAAAAGCCAACCATACAGATTGCAGATGGTGCACATACTGCAGGAGATTATGCTGCACAATCTGACTTCTGCACCAAGATGTAGGCAAGAATAGACAATGATGACACAAATAAGATAAAATTTTTAGTGATGAAGCAACGTTTCACACACTATTGGTAAAGTTAATCAGCCCAATGTTAATTTTTGGGGAACAGAAAACTCATTTCTCCTCGGTAAAAGAGGAGATTTGCCAAAGATCAACTCTACACAATGCTGAGGGAGAAGATTTACAGCTCCTTTTTCATGGAGAAAACTGCCACAGGTATTTTCTACTTCACATGCTTCCTTGTGGCATTTGCCTCAATTCCAAGAAGATTTCAATAACTTCATCTTCCAACAAGATGGTGCACATCCTCATTTCCACACATAACACCTAAACACACATCTGCCTGGGATATGGCTCAACATGTGATGCAGATGGCCACAATCCAATCCTTGCCACAGTTATGGCAGGAAATCGCAATTGCGGTAGAGTCCATCACAAGTAACACGTTGCACAAGGTCTTAGAACAGTTTGTACGAAATCTTGAAAATATAAAGTTCTTAGTGCTCACCCTGTAGTCCTACTAGATCTGTGGAAATATGAATATACTCCAATAATATAGCAATTACAAATAAATAAAAGCAAATTTTTGTACTTCAAGCAATATCAATGCTTCACTGTTATAACTTCTTTTTTAATACAAAGGAGACTAAGTTCCTTAAAAAAGTTTTTGACAACTTCTGGGCTTCACACTGAAGGAAGGAAAGAAGATAGGTTTAATGTCCCGTCAACATCGAGGTCGTAAAAAGATTGCGCACAAGCTCAAATTATGTCAAGGATGGGGAAGGAATTTGGCCGTGCCCTTTCAAAGGAACTGTTCCAACATTTGCCTAGAGTGATTTTAGGAAATGGTGGAAAACCTATCTCTGGATGGCTGGACATCATCAACTCACTCGGTCATGAGGTTGAATAATGACATCAGCAAGGGTAACACTTGTCTCGCAAGACTTTCTGCAAATGTAAGGTCATTCCGATATCCCATGCAATATCAACAATCGATGTGGCAGGTGCCATATTCATTTTTCCATAATTAGCTGTCTTGAATTATAACTTTCAGTATGTTGTTTCAAGGCAACAGCACACTGAAAATGTGCCATTAACATCTCACCCTTATAATTAAATATCAGTTAATAAAATGTCAATGCCTTCAAGAGACACTATATTCTAACTTTTTATTGTCGTATTGTTAACAGACTGCCAGGCTTTCTTATGAATGTCACACAAGCATGTTGTGCAATATTCAATGTTATTTAACATTTCTGTCTGATTAGAGAATGAAGGATGAAATAAATATTTGGTTGTTTACTTTGGCATATGTGGCAATTTCAGAGTGTCTGGTTAGGCAGGAACCTAAGAGAACAGCGTAAACTGTTGCAACTCATATGACCCGTCAAATATATAGCGATTTCCAAGGGTGTGGTTAGGCACGAACCTAAGAGAACAGCTTAAATTGTTGCAGCTAAGTGTGTGGATAGGCAGGAACCTAAGAGGACAGCTTTAATTTCTGCGAGTAAAACAGACCTGCCAGTCTGGCCTTGGCAGCCAGAGGCTGTGGTCATGTGTGCACAAGTTGCATTTTCATGTGTGTGTATGTGTATGTTGTCAACCTGTCAGCCCGGTCTCAGCAGCCAGAGACTGTGGACTTCTGTGTGGTGGGTTTTTTCTTTTTTTTTTTTTTTTTTTTTTTGGCGCTCAACTACTGAGGTCATTAGCGCCCAGTCACTGTTGTTAGAGCACATGGAATCTAGTAAAACTCAAGGGGAGGGGGGGACACCAGAAAGACCTGACAAAGATGCAGATAAAATAAGTAAAAAGGTTAGATGTCTTTGGACAAGCCGGTCAAAGTTATAAAACGCAGAACACGAGCAGCTGCTCGACCGTCATCAGCTAAAATATCTGGTAAAGTAGATGGCAGGGACAGGACAACACGAGATTGACTAAAGCGGGGACACGACAATAAAACATGGCGCACTGTTAATGCCTGACCACAAGGGCACTGCAGGGCTGGATTACCGGAGAGCAGGTAGCGGTGGCTAAACCGGCAATGCCCAATCCGCAACCTGGTCAGAAGGACCTCCTCTCGCCGAGATGGTCGGGAGGAGGTTGTCCAAGCAGTTGGGAGCGGTTTTACTGCCCGGAGCTTGTTTCCTTGGAGGGATGACCAAGCATCCCACCACAACGACACAAGCCTCTTACAAACATCCCCACGAACGTCAGATGGCGGGACACAATGGGAGGCTGGCCGAGGCAGGAGGACTGCAGCCTTGGCTGCAGCATCCGCAGCCTCATTCCCAGGCACTCCTACATGTCCGGGAACCCACAGAAAGCTGACAGGAGAACCATTATCAGCGAAAGAATGGAGGGACTGCTGTATCCGTTGAACCAAAGGATGGACCGGATAGGGAGCTCCAAGGCTCTGAAGAGCACTGAGTGAGTCAGAGCAGAGTACATACGATGAATGGCGGTGGCGGCGGGCATACTGAACGGCCTGATGGAGAGCAAAAAGCTCGGCCGTAAAGCTGGAACATTGGTCGAGGAGCCGGTATTTAAAGGTGGCGGCCCCAACAACAAAGGCACAGCCGACACCATCGTCAGTTTTGGAGCCATCGGTGTAAATAAAGGTGTGACCGGCAAGTCGAGTACGAAGTTCGACAAACCGTGAGCAATACACTGCAGCCGGAGTACCCTCCTTCGGGAGTGAGCTGAGGTCGAGATAAATATGAACCGGAGCCTGGAGCCAAGGTGGTGTCAGGCTCTCACCCTCTCTGAAGGTGGTAGGGAGGGCAAAATCCAATTGTCGAAGCAGGCGACGGAAGCGGACTCTGGGGGGGGGCAGCAGGGCAGACACATACAACCCGTACTGACGGTCGAGAGAATCGGCGAAGAAGGACTGGTAAGAGGGGTGGTCGGGCATAGACAACAGCCGGCAGGCATACCGACACAGCAGTACGTCGCGCCGGTAGGTCAATGGTAATTCGGCCGCTTCAGCATAAAGACTCTCAACAGGACTAGTGTAGAAGGCTCCGGTCGCAAGACGTAACCCCCGATGGTGGATGGAGTCGAGACGGCGTAAGAGGGATGGCCGAGCAGACGAGTAGATGAAGCTCCCATAATCCAGCTTCAATCGGACTATGGACCGATACAAGCGAAGCAGGACAGTGCGATCCGCTCCCCAAGATGAACCACTAAGAACTCTGAGGACATTAAGGGAATGTGTACAACTGGCCGCCAAATGAGAGACATGCGGAGACCAACACAGTTTCCTGTCCAACGTGAGCCCTAGAAACTTAGTTGTTTCCACGAATGGGAGAACAACGGGACCGAGATGTAAGGATGGCGGAAGGAACGCTTTATATCGCCAAAAGTTGATAGAAACCGTCTTCTCTTCAGAGAACCGGAAGCCATTTGCCACGCTCCATGAGTATAGGCTGTCTAGACAACGCTGAAGGCAGCGCTCCAGGAGGCATGTTCTCTGGGCACTGCAGTAGATCGCGAAGTCATCGACAAAGAGAGAGCCTGAGACATTAGGTGGAATGCAATCCATAATTGGATTGATCGCGATGGCAAAAAGGGCTACGCTCAAGACGGAGCCCTGAGGCACTCCGTTCCCCTGGAGGAAGACATCGGACAATACGGAACCCACACGTACCCTAAACTTTCGATCCGTTAAAAAGGAATCAATAAAAATGGGCAGGTGACTGCGTAGGCCCCACCTGTGCATAGTGCGGAGGATACCTCCTCTCCAACAGGTATCATAAGCCTTCTCCAAATCGAAGAACACGGCTACCGTTTGGCGCCTTCGCAAAAAGTTGTTCATGATAAATGTCGACAAGGTCACAAGGTGGTCAACAGCGGAGAAGCGGCGACGAAAGCCGCATTGGACATTGGTAAGCAGCCGTCGAGATTCAAGAATCCAAACTAACCGAGCATGAACCATGCGCTCCATCACCTTACAGACACAGCTTGTAAGAGAAATGGGGCGGTAACTAGAAGGAAGGTGTCTATCCTTCCCGGGTTTGGGTATAGGAACAACGACGGCGTCACGCCAACGCATGGGGACCTGACCTTCGGTCCAGACGCAATAGTAGGTACGAAGAAGGAAGCTTTTGCCCGCCGGAGAAAGGTGTGCCAGCATCTGAACGTGAATGGCATCTGGCCCCGGAGCAGAGGACCGGGACAGTGCAAGTGCATGTTCCAGTTCCCGCATAGTAAAGGGGGCATTATAAGTTTCCAGATTCAGCGAGTGGAAGGAAGGTCGCCGAGCCTCTTCTGCCTCTTTCCTGGGAAGGAAGGCAGGGTGGTAATGGGCGGAGCTTGAAACCTCCGCGAAAAACCGGCCAAAGGCGTTGGAGACAGCCACAGGATCAACGAGAACCTCATTACCTGAGGTCAGGCCAGGTACCGAGGAGTGGGCCTTAATGCCCTACAGCCGGCGCAGGCCACCCCATACGACAGAAGAGGGAGTAAAACTGTTAAAGGAGCTGGTGAAAGAGGCCCAACAAGCTTTTTTGCTGTCGTTGATGACTCTACGACATTGCGCTCGGAGTCGTTTGTATCCAATACAATTCGCCAACGTAGGATGGCGGCGAAAGGTGCGTAAAGCACGTCGTCGAGCACGGATAGCGTCTCTACAAGCCTCGTTCCACCAGAGGACGGAAACGCGACGTGAAGAAGAGGTAGTACGAGGAATGGAACGTTCGGCAGCATTGATGATAACAGCCGTGAGGTATTCGACCTGACTGTCACAACTGAGAAAATCGTGGTCCGGAAAGGTCGCCAGGGAGGAGTAAAGTCCCCAGTCAGCTTTCAGTATGTTCCAGCTCGAAGGACGTGGGATGGGGTGTGGTGCAGGAGACCAGCGACACAGGGGAAGTGGTCGCTCGAATATGTGTCAGAAAGGACATACCACTCGAACCGACGGGCAAGAGTGGTAGAACAGATCGAGAGGTCCAAGTGGGAGTAGGTATGAGTAGAGTCCGAGAGGAAAGTCAGGGCGCCAGTATTGAGGCAGACAAGATTGAGATGGTTGAAGACATCCGCCAAGAGTGAGCCTCTTTGACAGGATGCAGAAGAGCCCCAAAGGGGATGATGGGCATTGAAGTCGCCAAACAATAAAAACGGCGGGGGAAGCTGAACGATCAGGTGCATCATGTCAGCCCGACTAACAGCGGATGACGATAGAGTGTAGATGGTACAAACTGAAAAAGTAAAAGCAGAAAGAGTAATACGAACAGCTATTGCTTGGAGTGGGGCGGTCAATGGGATGAGATGGTAATAGACATCGTCCCAAACGAGCAACATGACCCCACCATGAGCTGGGATACCGTCCACAGGGGAGAGGTCATACCGCTCCGAGGTATAGTGGGTAAAGGCAATACGGTCAGTCGGGCCCAACTTGGTTTCCTGGAGACCAAGAACGAGCGGACAGTGCAGGCGGAGGAGCAGTTGTAATTCCTCCCGATTAGATCGAATACCTCTTATGTTCCCATGTAACAAGGCCATCGCTAGTCAAAAAAGAGGGGGAACGAGACGGGGGAAGAGCTGGTCACCTCGACGGTCAGGTTTCGAGGGAACAACGCTACAACCGGCGGCAGGCGGATCCTGTTCCATCGAGTCGTCGCCAGCTGCGGCCGCTGTCCCTGGTGGTGTAGGAGGGGCAGCATCATTTGCCGACGAGAGGCCAGCTCAGCGCCTGGCAGCAGAGCGTCCCGGCGAAACTGAGGACGGCCGGGAGCAGCGACTCATGGATGGAGCGTCAGACGAAACGCGCCGGGGTGGAGAGGGGGATAGAGACTTCTTATTGGAGGCCTTCTTGGAAGTCCAAGGAAGCACAGGGATGGTGGGCTGGACCCGAAGAAGGTCCTCATGCGCAGGGTCCATTTGGGAATGCCGGACCTCGGAAGCTGGGGTCTGGAACGTTTCCCCGATGGACGCCTGAGAAGAGGATCGCTTCTCAGGCGGCGGGGGGCGAGGAGGAGGAGGAAGGGTGGCCCCTGGGGCAGAGGGGGCGGGGGCCACGGGGGAGGAGGATTTGGAAGGGAGGGATTTGGGAGGCGGAGGCAGAGACCCCAGATGGGGGGAGGAGGTGGAGGGGGGACAGGATAGGGGTGAGGATACTGCGGAAGGAGTGGACACAACTAAGGCAAACGAAGTGGTCAACGGCACGGGATGGAGGCGGTCATACTTCTCCCTGGCCTCAGAATAAGAGAGACGATCCAAAGTTTCGAGTTCTTGTTTCTTCTTCTCCTTCTGATATGCGGGGCAGTCTGAGGATCTAGACGAGTGGATGCCAGGACAATTAACGCACCGAGGTGGTAGGGTGCATGTATGTTCCTCACGAAGAGGACGTCCACAATCGCCACAAAGGGGCTCAGCCTCACACCGTGACGACATGTGCCCAAAGCGCAAACACCGAAAACAGCCCATAGGAGGCGGGACGTAAGGTTGCACTTCGCACCGGTAGCACATCACCTTTACCTTCTCCGGGAGAACGTCCCACTCGAAGGCGAGGATAAAGGCCCCGGTATTGATGCGACGGTCTTTGGGGCCGCGCTGGACTCGCTGGACGAAATGCACGCCTCGGCGCTCCAGGTTGGCCCTGAGCTCATCATCAGATTGCAGCAGGAGGTCCAGATGAAAAATAACCCCCTGCGTCCTATTTAGTGCCAGATGCGGAGCAATGGACACTGGGATGTCCCCTAGGCGGTCGCACGCCTGGAGCGCCGCCGACTGTGTGGCGGAGGTGGTCTTTAGAAGAACGGACCCCGAACGCATCTTACTGAGAGCCTCGATTTCCCCGAAGATGTCCTCAATGTGCTGAACAAAGAACATGGGCTTGGAGGTGGCGAACGTCCCCCCCATCGGTTCGAGAACAGACCAAATAGCGGGGGAAGTACTTCGCCCCAAGCCGGCGGGCCTGTCCCTCCTCCCAGGGAGTGGCGAAGGGGGAAAGGACAGGAGAACCAGAACTAGAGACAGTACCTTTCCTTTTGAAAGGCTCGGCCGCAGAGCGACCTGCTACGTGTTGACATTTCATCTGCTAAACGTCTGCCCCGATACCACCCACTCCGACCAGGGGCTCTCCCCACGGGCGCCACCCAGCCTCAGCAAGGGCCACCTGGCAGGATGACCGTTGCCGGGAGTCCTGATGCCCCAAGGAGACAGGCATCTACTCCTTGGCCGACGTGGGGAGGGTGCAGCTCAGGTATAGGCAGTACGATCCCTGTGTTGTCAGGGGGCTACAACCTAGAGGGTACATGACGACCCCACCACAACGGGATGGCTACCGTGCTGGATTTCTGGTGCCATGGAAAGTCCATCATGATCGTAGGTGCAGATGGGGACGCACTATGGGCATAACTTGTACAACCCATCAGGCGTTTAGGCCCAATTTGAGGAATAGTGGGTATGGTTACAACGCCGGTACAATGCTGAGTACCAAGGTCTTAGTGCACTGAGGACCAGTGGTACACCACGTAAGGCGTCCTTCCCCAAAAGGCTCGTACTTCTGTAGAATTTTGAAAAATGGGAGGTCAAACCCCAAGGGGGACCGTCACATGGAAGGCCTAAACGGTTGAAACTCCTTTTAGTCGCCTCTTACGACAGGCAGGAATACCTCGGGCCTATTCTTACCCCGGACCCGCAGGGGGTGAGAGAGACTGTGGTTGTATGTGTGTGTGTTGCATCTGCATGTGTGTGTGTGTGTGTATGTTGTCCAATTCAGATTTAGGTCTTTTTGGTTGAAAGCTTACTTGTTTGACAGTCTTTTTGCTCTGCATATCTGCGACTCAATATCTACGCTACAATGTTACAAGGTGAGTAGCATTTAATCCTTTTCATAACATTGTCATACTTCACTGTCAACAGTATTAAACTCCTGATACCATTAGATATTTTGGTCCAAATGCAGCTCTAATTCTTCTCAGCTACCTCCAATCGGCTGTGAGCCTATCCATTGCAGCAAATTAACTGCAAGGAAATTAAATATAAAAGCAATGACATTTTGCACTCAAGTCTCACAAAAAGTTGTAGGTAAAATATTGTATTTTCCACCAGCTACTGCTGTTAGTAGCTGATTAAGGGTGTGAAGCCTCTTAGTTCACCCCCCCCCCCCCTCCACCATCTGACTGTGTCTAGAGTTTATACTATGTGCAAGTGTAAGAATGTTAGAAATGTTTGTTAGAGTAAGTTGTATCTGAGATGGGACATGGGTACCAGCCTGGTATTCACCTGATAGTAGGATGTGGGAAACCACCTAAAGCCACACTCAGGATGGCCGGCTCACCAGCACCCATAATTAATCTGTGAAGTGGATTCTTTCCAGTCAGGCTCACCTCCCCATGTGCCAAAAGTTGCACGTTAAAACTACTGGCTAACAGTAAAGAGTTTGTTAATGACAACTGCGTAAAATAGCTATACTTTGCAGGATAAAACAACAATTGCTAAAATGCACAAGGTTCATCAAGTTTTCCTCTCGCAATCTAAACAATGAAAAGCATATTCACAAATTCTGTTTCTAAAACTGAACCTTACTTCAACAACCAGTTTTTGTAGTTTGAAACAGTATGTGCTGTGCACAGAATTTACAATGGACCATCAAACAATTCACACGAGACTCAACATTTGCTAATGTACAGCATATAACACAATCGCCATCCAATTTTTTACAAACAAATGCTAGATAGTCTTGTTGAGCTGTGATATTATTAGTGTTTTAGAATTGTTAAAACAGTAACAGCTCATAAACTGGCCAAGTAGTTTGTCACCAAAGTGCGCTTAAAGAACCATCATTGGGGCAAAAATGGAAATTCCACCTAAAGGTTTTCATTGCATTGGTTTATCATGATTTCTGTGAATGCCTAACTCAAGAACAATGCCTCAAATTGCTTTGTTGTACTTTTAGTTATCAATAACCTTCAGAAAAGTGTTCAGCACCAGTGTCAAATGTCTTGGTAGGCATTCTTCTGTAAGCGGTAGGTTGACCAAAATCAAGCGTTTCAAAAAAATATTGATGCTGTGCTCAACATGATTGAAGATAAACTTCCTGGCTGATTAGAATTGTATGTGAGATTGGGACTTTACTCTAGAATCTTTGTCTTTCGCAGGCCTGCCCTCATAGCCTGACTTCCATTAGTATCTAGTATCTTATCTCCTACCATCTTACCATCACAGAAGTTCTTCTGCATACCTTGTGGACTAGCACTTCCAACACAAACGATGTTGCAGAGACATTGCAAAGGCAAAGGTTCCTCATTCGAGTTCTTGTCCACCACATAATTTTATTCTGCCAGGACGTTTCGAACCGGTGCACAATATGCTGCAGAGTGAACGTTCATTCTGGAAACAATCTCCAAGGTGAGGCTAACACCCAAACCTCCTGCTGTCAGACACTCAGATCGGTACCAAACAATGTATGTTGATAGAGTATCAACCAAAGCACCAATTTAGTTCATGCTGTGTGCTGAATCCAGTAGAAGATGCGTAAACAGTAATTAAAAGTAACACTAGAACTACAGATTATAGGAAAAGCATATCTGTGAGATGTAAGTATGAAGAACAGTGGCAGGCGAGTCAGTAGCTTGTCAAATTAATGGACTGAAGATCCCGAGTTCGAAACCGACTAAAGAGGAGAGCTTTTTTAATGGTTTATGCATGAAATTGTTATATGGGAGAACATTTCTCTGGCATGTAAAAGTATGTTTCGAAGTTTGTAACGATGTTCTTTTGGCAATCCATTTTCGCTTCATTAGTTGAATGTAGCAAAGCTATAGCATATATTTGTATAGATAACATCACGGCTATCTATACAAATGTACTCTTATAGGTTTGCTACATTCAACTAACAAAGCTAAAGCTAGGTTTGGTGTTACTTCTAATTATTGCTTACGCATCTTCTAAAGGTTGATAGCACACAGCACGAATTAAATCGGTGTTTTGGTTGATACTCTATCAACACAAAACGTCTGGTACCAATCTGAGTGTCTTGACATCTCGAGGTTTGGGTGTAAGCCACGTCTCCACAATATCATTCTTCCAGGAGTGCTACTCTTGTGAAACAAGCAGGAGAATTCCCGTGAAGTTTGGAAGGTACTAAATGGGGTACCAGCAAATGTAAGGCTGTGAGAGTGGGTCAGCTGATACAGCATCTGCCCATGAAAGGCAAAAGTTCTAAGTTCAATGTCCAGTCTGGCACACAGTTGTAATCTGTTTAATCTGCCAGGATGTTTCAGATTAGCACTTACTCTGCTGCATACTGAAAATTCATTTTGATGATTGAAGAGGATTAATATGTGACTTACTGTGAGACAGGGCCATACTTACACATACCAAAGATTGCAGTACATTCAGTTTTCCATGGCATTTAGCTGTGAAACGATCTGTACCCAGAATCCCCACAATTTCCGAAAGCTCAAACAGGCTTGTGCCAACCGATGTAAGGAAATACTCAAAAAATTTGACCAAGGAAATGTGAAATTTGTGTACATCATCATAGCACGAGATGGAGCTCAGATACACAGATGTTTCAGAAGTGATGGTCAACATTAAGGGATATGACAGGAATGATCATTCAAAACAAAAAGTCAAGTAAACAAGGGCATTAAAACACATACCTTAAGAGCTATGAGCAATTTTTGATTTTCAATACTGTGAAACAAATGTCTTCTACTGCGAGCTCTTTGTTTTCCATATTTTAAGAAGTGGTAGTATGGACCAAAACAAGGAAAAAAATGTCCAGAACAAGTGCTCATAACTTTTAAGGTATGCATTTTAGCACACGTTTACTTGGCATTTATTTCTTGTTTTGGTTCATACTACCACTTTCCAAAATATGGAAAATACAGAGCTTGCAGTAGAAGAGATTTGTTTTACAGTATCAAAGATCAAGAATTCCTCAAAGCTCTTAAGGTGTGCGTTTTAGAGGCCACGTTTACTTGACTTTTTTGTTTCAAATCATCATCCCTGTCATATCCCTGAATATTGACCATCATTTCTGATACACCCTATATTTGTACAAGCTGCAGACTGATAAACCGTGAAGCATATAAAAAGAAAAAGATTATTTTTTTTTTTGTTTACACTGGTCTTGTTGCTTCAGAGGACAGAACAGTTAATGCCGAATTATGTACAACTATTTCTTTACCATAGATCATTAAAAAAATCAGGACAAACAACCAAAAACATGGCACCACTTTTTGTCATCACTATGCCGCATTTCACACACAGTGTGAACAATTTATTATTTCATGGAAGAAAACATCAAATTACTGTCTTACTAGCCTTATGTGTGTTTAAGTGTATAAATTTTAAAAGTGAGTATTTAAAGAAACAATAAAATGATGGGGGCAAAAAGCTGCTTCTTTGTGTAATTTAGAAAACCATTAAAAAGCAGACCTTCGTATGAATCGAATGAAATCCTCAATCAACCATGAAAAGTCCTCAGCTTCAGGAAACAGCTGAAAATAACATAATACATGCAAAAATAATCTCCTACACTTATAGTTAGCTGAGAAAAATTATCAGCAGCAGAGATAGTTCTCATACAACCAAGTGTTGTGCATGCATCACCTATTTCAATTTTATCCATACAAGTTTGTTACAAGATGTGTCCTACATATCAATCCTGACTGTCCATGATGAACTTAGTTGTGTGAGAGCCAGGTACTATGCATAATAATGCCTAAACAACCTCCTGGCATGTGCAGCCAAAATAATGTGTATAGGATGAACAGGAAGCTCAAAACCCCACTCTAAATACAAAAAATTCTTCTTTGTTCTCCCCACTCACTCACTCATTTGTTTGCACTTACTATCTGCTCCAATCTAACAAGCATCTATCCTCCATTTACTGGTACAATCTGATTCCTGAGAACTGTCCCTTACCCAGATGAGCACAGGAACCGAATTCGGGTCACTAACTCAAACTTTACTCTCTTCCTTTTTTTCCTACTTCTGGTCATATTCCGTGACTTCTCATGGTGTCCGGATCGTATCTGACTAATCCCTGTCACCTCAACTTTTGTGTAGCTCAGTGTCTCCTTCCTTCTGGGTTTCCTTTTCGCACTCTTTTTAACCATCATTTCTTCCATTTTCAGTAAATGTTCTGGTAATTCATTTCTCCTGTTTCTTAATACCGTTGTCACATGCACCTCATCATACAGTGTTTCATTTCAATGTTTTTTCGTCTTCTGAAACCTCCTTGCTGAAACACTGTCCAAAATGTTAATATATTGTTTTCAAAATTAATAAATTTCTTCTCCATCTTTTTCTACAATATCCATGCTTCAGCCCCATACATTAACTGTCTTGTAAATTCAGAGTTACAAAACTCTTGTTAGCAGTTTACCGGTAAATAGTTCATTCACTGCAAACACGCTTCTTTCTCTAGAATTTATATGGTTCCACATTTCCTTCCCAATGTTATTATTCTAATTATTAATTCTTCCCAGGTATTTGAAGATCCAGTCTTCTTGAACAGCATGCTATGTGTCTCCAGTGTTACCTCTGCTATTTCTTTATCTTCTGCTTTGCTACTACTATAAACTCCATTTTCTTTTCTTTGATCTTCAAACCTACTATTTTGTATCTCTCTATTAACACTCTAGCTGTCCTTGTTTGTTCATCTTCCTACTCTGCTATAAGAAAAATATTTTTCACAAAATCTAACAATTTCACCTCACCGTCTACACTCACTCACAGTTCTGCTACTGTCTCCTCCAATACCAGATTCAACATACTCCAGTCCTGTCTTCACAAATATTCAGTTTCCCTGTCCTCAACCGTCCCTTCACACTACAATGCACATTCTAGACAATCTGATTAGTTTCCATGGTATTCCTGACACTTCAAACATTTTCAAGTGTTTCATACATATCCCTTTAACCAGCCAAGTTTAACATCCTGACTACCATGAGGTCATTAGAGATCCAGCATAAATGCAGAATTGGGAAGGAAATCAGTTGCGGCCTCTCTAAGGAATCGTCCTAGCAGTCACCTTATACAATTTACGAAAATCACAGAAAACTTAAATCTGTATAAGTGGACATATACATGAACTGCTGTGCTCCCAAATAAGAGTCCAGTGTCTTACCAGAGTGTTATCTTATTTCACTTAACCTTACAGAGCTCCCATGCCTTTTTGTTACACTTTGCCTTCCCTAAGCTTTTGGGCATAATCACTAACCCAACACACTGTGGCAGCACTTAAATAAGAGATCTGATGATGCTTACTTGGGAAGTCACAAAACCAACACCAACGTCATGTGGTATTTGTTGAGTGTATCCCTGACAGAGAATACCCTTCCACGATCCATAACCCATCCACACTGTATCTTGGGCCCATTTATTATCTGCACCCAACAACCCCCTCCCCTCCCCCCTTCGCATTTGAGGCTAGCCCACTAATCATCAAACTTTACTTTATTCCAATTCAGCACTGACATGTCTATCTCCTAGTGTCTTAAAGAGTGCAACTAGTTTTTCTTGATTTTCAACCAAAAAAGTAGTGTCATCAGACGCTAATTGATGGTTCAGTGTAACTGTGTAAGTTACTTCTGACTTTTAGCAGAACATTTACGAAACATCTGTCCTGCTAATGTGAAACCAGGAAAAAACTATGCTCATACAATAAGTAGACACTGATGGAAAAACAGAGAATTACATAACTTTTGAACAAAGCTTTTATTTGTGATGAGTGGAAAAAATTACTACTTTATGTATCATGTCGTAATTGCTAAAAAAAAAGTTTGCATACAATGCACAAGAGCTATAGTATTTCAGTAAAAACACTACAGTAAATGGCATAATAAATCAATATACGATACTGAAGGATTTTCTGGTCAATATTTCAAATCAGGGTGTATACGTGGACAAGGAAAAAATATTCCCGGATTTCCCCATTAAAAATACACTTTCTCCCGGATGAAAATACACTTTTTTCATGTTAAATAACAGCATACTTTTCCTCAAAACTGTAAAACTTATCAATCATTTCAATGGTTGTGGTTTTATACACCAGTGTAGAATTTCCCGGCACTTTTGAAAACAAAACTCATGGGAAAAAGCATGTTTTGGAAAGATGTCCAATGTGCAGCAACATGTACACTGCATATTTTTGTATTACGAAAGTATAAATTTGAATTTCACCAAACACCACATGTTACTTTTCGAAGAATTGAAATCGAGATTGCGATGCGCTTTTGTAAGCCAGTCGTAGCTCATGTCAAGCGATCTCGCCAGCCGATTACAGCAGATATTCAGAGCATAGGACATGTGATGTAGTCAGCCAACAGCAACATCACTGTTAAGCAGCGCGAACATACAATAGGAAAAGGTAACGGTTTAAATTAATATACATAGTGTTGCTACAAGAAAAGAAAAGTTTTTACGTATAACATTGGTCTCCAAGATTAATAAGCTGCAAGAGAAGCTAAGGTTTCACAAATAATGTTGACCTTTTTTGTGCATGTTACACTTTAAGATACATCACACAAATGTGCCAGTAAAATTTTTAACGAGGACATAAATGTCTTATCTTCTAGGCTCAAAAATATTCTAAATGGTCGTCGTCAAAGATTTGATTTTTGAATGAGAGTCAAAGACTCTGTGATTTAAAAAATTCATCGGACATTCGCGCACAGAATTCATCTTGCATAAAAAGAAATTTACTTTGAAAGTAATGCTTTCCAAACAACCATTCGGAATATTTTCCCGCGACCTGTTGGAAATAGATTCGTTTCAGCAGTTGCCAGAGAGCGCCAGATAACAGGCGTCGCCACACTTTCGCCACTACGGTGACGCAGGAAGCCTGCACATTCGTACGTGTAAAACATTAAAAGATCTTACATTATGTCATAAAAGAAACAAAACATTAGAGGATACTCCAAGAGCATGGGAATTTTGTGAACCATAATAAAATGCTTCACTCTGCTTAAAGTGCACATTCTTGTGTCCAGATTGAGATGAAATTTTCTTGGAGTACCACTACTGTATTATCTCATGTTTGGTTCTTTATTAAGGCATAATGCCACATGTGCTAGGAGATGAAATCGTGAACTTGAAATGCAGTGAACAGTTGAAACTAGCCAATAGTGTGGAATTAAACACTTCGTTCAAATAAATTGACTGCCTCAGCAGAAAAGATTTACTTAACAAACCCACAAAAGTAACTTCATTGTTCTGCAAGGCGAGTAACGCTTGACTGTCAGACAGGTGGAAACAAAATAAAATCTGAAACTAATGACATATTTTAGCCTTCCGTAATTATGTGAATATATTTTAATTCATTCGATAGCTCCCGGCCACAGAAATTTGATTTGTTTTCATTTTGCGTGAGAGCAATAAACGAAGAGGAAACAGCAAAATCACTTAAGGTAAACACGGGTCACGTGTAAGACATTTTATTTGGTCTTAAGTGTGCCAAAGTGCAGTGCCACACCTCTTCACACAGCATTCTTCCATCGCACATCTCTGTATTTCGTTCTGTGGAATTCAAACATGTAATATTTTAATGGGTGCCATCAAACTATATTCATGCCAGTGGAAATTAAAATTTCCTGTGGTACCTCTCTTGCTCCCAGTCGGCTGGTTTGACATCATGCCCCTCTTTTAAAAAATCTCGCAATTAATAATGGATGGGATTATTTGTAACCGGCAGAACAAGAACTCTTCAGAAAATTTGCAGGCTTTACTGCCTATTAGCTAATAACGTGCTGTTTTGTGTGACATAAAATTAAATATTGGATACATAAAACTAGTAAAGACAAGAGACATGCAAGACAGTAGAACACATTTCTTCAATCCTTTTAAGTCCTACCTTTTTTTTCTCTCTCTAATCTTGCCACAGCTTTATATGGCGTACTTTCCTTTCTGGGAAAGAATCTATTACCTCATCAATGTTTGTCAATGTTTTGCTACATGAAAAAACAAAATGTCATTGTCTAATACTAGAAAAGCTGTTGATACAAATAGTACCCCAAGACTGGTGAGGTTTCTCGATATGATTACGTGTATTTTGTCACTTATAGATAAAACGAAATAGGCCTGCCTAATACTGCAGCAATTGTTACACACACCAAATAAACAAGACTGTTTTGGCACAAATAGTCATTTTTATAACACGACGGAATATAATTCACGAAGTACCAATATCAAATGCCTATTAAGCGTACTAAAAGCAAAAAGTTTTATGTTAGGAAATAGTTTCACATTTCATTCATACTCTCTAGCTTCTGAAGCATGAGGTCGAAAAATAGTAGTACGAAATTTTAATATAAATTTGAAATCGTCATATTCTTCCGTGATTTGTGAGAGTCCCTGTTTCTTCTCCTTCCATGTTCTAACAAACAATCATGTCATCACTAATCCTGTAACTTTTCCTGCCATTATCAAAACTTATTCTTTGGTTAACTTCACTAACCCTGCCACAATCACCAGTTTAGTTATCCCACATTTATTCTCCTGTTAGCCATTATTACGTGTTCGTACAATGCATTTTCCGCACTACTCCCAGAATAGAACTTTAGCGGCTGCTAGCCGGGGAATGTATTAATGGCCCTTAGTAGTGTAGCGGTCTGGCCAAAAATTTTCTGTCAAAATTTCATTTTCTTGGATACACAGAGGAGACAATACGCAATCTTTGTTGACTGTTATTCCTGTTAGTCATTTATTTCCACTCTGGTAGTCTGAATCTATGGAATTCGCTAGTAGTTATAACAACGCTGATCATTTGCAAACCCAGTCAACCACATAAACAGTGATTGGCATTCACCCGTTCGGCTTTATTCTACTCTGCTTGTATAGACCGGTCTCCTTTCTCTGCAGGAAAGTTTATTTCTAGATCCGACGGGGATTCCTATGGCAGAGACATCACGTACACTATGCACGCATTCAAAAATCAACTTACGATTCTTTGAGAAATCAACTCAGAATTTGTTCCAAAACCAACAGGGATGCGTTCAAAATCATGTGAGTAATCGATAGACCAACGTGCGCTAGTTGTTAGGTGCTTTGTGAAACAAGGTCTTTTTCCTCAATAATATGAATATTTTTCTAGATTTTCTCCTGGATGAAAAAATTCCCGGGTTTTTCCCAGATCTCCCAGTTGTCCCGGGTCGTATACACCCTGCAAGTGCATGTAGTAGGATCAAAGGCTATTCTTTTATGGAAAAGTCACAGAAACATCAGAAACGACAGCAGTGAACAGTGCATCTTCTTATAACTAACAAAATAACACAATGGAAAAACCCGGATGGAATCATGACAATATTATGAAGAGGATAATCCAGGATGGAATGTAACTGTGTGTGTGTGTGTGTGTGTGTGTGTGTGTGTGTGTGTGTGTGTGGATGGGTGGGTGTGCACAGATTATCCATTTTGACAAAGGCCTTGTTGGGCAATAGCTAACTTTCTGACAGTCTTTTTGTTGTACCTTTCTGTGACCGAGCATCTCTGCTATATGGTGAGTAGGAACTATCCTTTTCATAATGTTATTATGAAAAGAATAGATTATTACTCGTGTTACAGTGGAAATGATTGAGTCACAGATAGGCACAACAAAAAGCCCGTCGAACAAGTATGCTTCCGGCGAAAAAGGCGCGCGCCCGCGCTCACGCACACACGACTACTGTCTCTGGCTCGAGGCCAGACAGCGAGCAACTGCTCATGATGAGAGAAGCAGTTTGGGTGGTGGGAGTAGGGAGGAGGCTGGGGTGGGGAGGGATAACAGGGTAGGGGTGGTAGGACTGTAAACCACTGCTTTTGGGGGCTCACACGGACAAGATGGAGAGATGGCAGGGCAGTTACGTGCAATCAGGGAGTCAGACGGAGGGCAGGGGATGGGGGTGGAGAGGGGCAGCGGAGAAGGAGAAAAGTAAACAGACTGGGTGCGTTGGTGGAATAGTGGTAACAGGGAAGGGGTTAGGTGGGTGAAGGACAAAGACTAATGAAGGTTGAGGCCAGGACGGTTATGGGAACACAGGATATATTGCAGGGAGAGTTCCCACCTACATCAATGGCCACTCGTGTGGACAGACGGCTTTTTGGACTTCATGCCCACATAGAATGCAGCACAGGGGCTGCAGCTTAACTTGTAATCACATGACTGGTTTCACAGGTAGCCTTGCCTTTGATGGGATTGGTGATGCCTGTGACCGGCCTGGAGTAGGTGGTGGTGACAGGATATGTGGGGCAAGTCTTTCATCTGGTCTATTACAGGATATGCTCCATGAGGCAAGAGTTGGGGGCAGGAGTTGCCTAGGGATGGACAAGGATACTGTATAAGTTCAGTGGGTGGCAGAATACCACTGTGGGAGGGGCAGGAAGGACAGTGGGTAGGACATTCCTCATTTTAGGGCACGATAAGAGGTAGTCGAAACCCTGGCGGAGAATGTGATTTAGTTTATCCATTCCAGGGTGGTACTGAGTCACAAGGGGAATGCTCCTCTCTGGCCAGAGGTGTGACTTCAGGAGGTGGGGGGTGACTGGGGAGATGAGGCACAGAAGAGCTGTTTCTGTACAAGACTGGGAGGGTAATTATGGCATGTGGCCTTGCTATATTTCGAGATGCACTGGTTGTCACTACAAATGTGACTGACACTGATGGCTAGGCTGTATTGAAGAGACTTCTTGGTACGGAATGGGTGGCAGCTGTCGAAGTGGGACTGCTGCTGTTGGTTGAGCGGTATGATATGGGCAGAGGTACTGATGTAGCCATCTTTGAGCTGCAAGTTAGCATCGAGGAAGGTGAAGTTAGATGGGTTGTGGAGGACCAGGTGAAGCAAATATGACAAAGAGTTGAGGTTCTGGAGTAATATGGACAGGGTGTCCTCACTCAATCCAGATCACGAAGATGTCATCAATGAATCTGAACCTGGTGAGGTTTTTTGGATTTTGGGTGGTTAAGGAAGGATTCCTCTAGATGGCCCATGAACAGGTTGGGATATGACAGTGCCATGTAGATGCCCAAAGCCGCACACCAAATTTTTTTCTTGGTGATATCTTCAAAGGAGACATAATTGTGGGTAGGGATATAGTTGGTCATGGTGACCAGGGATGAGGTCGGTTGTAGGTTTGGAATCTGTCGGGCATTGGGAAAGGTAGTGTTCGATGATGGGAAGGCGATAGGGATGTTAGTGTAAAGGGACATGTCACCAATAGTGGTGAGCAGGACACTGTATGGTAAATGAACAGGAACTGTGGAGAGTTGGTGGAGGAAATGGTAAGTGTTTTTTATACAGAAGGGTAGGTTGTGCGTAACAGACTGACGGTGTTGGTATACAAGAGCACAGATTCTCTCAGTGGGGGCACAGTAACCATCCCTGATGGGGTGTGCTGTGTGGTTGGGTTTATGGACCTTAAGGAAGCATGTAGAAGACTGGCGTGTGGGGAGTGGTACAAATGAGGAAGGGACGGGGGAGAGGGAGGGAGGGAGAGGGAGAGAGATTCTGGGGAGAGGTTCTGGGATGGGCCTAAGGATCTGAGGGGAGGCTGGAGATCCTGTTGGATTTCTGGAATGGGGTCACCGTTAGGGACTGAGATGAAAAGGGGAGGTTTTTAACAAGTCCTGCGTGATTGATTTTGGGAGTGGGACAAAAGGTGAGGCCTTTCGAAAGGACTGATACACAGTTGGTTTACTACTCTCCTTTTCCGCTGCCCCCCACCCCCTCCCCATCACTGCACCTGACTTCCCTACCCTCTCTCCACCTTGTCCCTGTATGCTCCCACAAGCAGTGCTTTACCATCCCCTTCCTTACCCCTATCATGCGCAGCTACTCCCTGTTTGGCCTGGGTAGCCAGAGGCAGTGGTCATGCCTGTGCGAGCTGCATTTGTGTGTGTGTGTGTGTGTGTGTGTGTGTGTGTGTGTGTTTGTGTGTGTGTGTGTGTGTGTTTTGTTTCACTCAGAAAAAGGCCTTTTTGGCCAAAAGCTTACTTGTTTGACAGTCTTTCTGTTGTGCCTATCAGGGATTCAACATCTCTACTATGTGGTGGGTAGCAGTCAATCATTTTCCTAACATTGTCACCACTAACAATGTAGCAATGTACTTTTGAACACACGTCATGATATAGTTCCTCCCATCCCAGGTCCCATATCCATGTCTCATTTTCTGATCTCTTATATGTGTGGAAGAGAACATCTTACCAATCTTTTTCTCCTTTCTCCTGATAAACAAAAACAGACACCTGTTATTTTCAATTCCCATATATTTTTAAAGATTGATGAAAGGAGGTGATTTCTCAAGCTTCCATTTGATTGGTTTGTAGGACCCACTACTAAACCACTGAGTGTTCATATTCAGTTATGATTTTCTCATTGAATTATATAAAAAATGACGATCTAGCCAAGCATACACCTTTATCAATGAAGTTCAATAATGTGAAATCCAAATTCAACAAAAATAATTTTTGGTATATGTGAGAGGATGTTTCGCTGTGACCATTCTTATGGATGTGTTCCTGGTTCCTCCAGGATGTCTACAATAATGAAAGTTTTCAGCATTTACTATAAGTGCCATTTTCACAAGGAAAACTAAAGTTTCCTTGTCAATCCAGAATTGGTTTAAAACTAGTTTTTGTGAACAGATAAGTCAAATGAGATCACAGTGATACTTTGTGAATGAATTTTTGAAGCAATGCTCTACGCTCTGAAATCATAAGTAGTCTACATAGTTTTAAGCAACTTTAGCTTGTTAGGAGTAACAGTTTCCAAATCAGCAAGCTCTGAATGGAAAGCATTATCACTTTCAACATCCAGAAAAATCACTGATGCAACTTTCATCAACTTTTTAAGCTTTCCTTAAATTATTAAAAGCTGAAATCAGAGCAGGATGGAGATCTAGGACTACTGGAGCATCAGACAGAAATCTGCAAAGAATTCCACATCAGATACCAACAAGGCGACACTGTCTATTGACAAACTTAATTACTACTTTGTAGCTCCAACATTCAGTTGCAAGCCTGTTCTTTGCCACTTATTAATTTCTTGATACGTGTTTGTATATGGCACTGCCTTTTGTGTGGCATGTAAATTCCCAAACCATCTGGTAAACTTATGAGCAAAAATATCAAATCCACAATCGTCAGAATAAAGCACTCTTCAAAGTATGTCTTCGTACAGATCACATCGCGTTCTCAATTACGAAACTGCACTTGAAAATGTGCTGCAAGAATAGATAATAAACATTTCTCAATACAGGGGAGTTATAATAAAGCTTTCAGCACTTGAAACGGCCGCCATGAGAAAGAGTGACCATTGGACAATGAAAATTTGTGGAAACATTGGAAGGACATGCCAAAGGGAAATAGTGCATAAACCGTAGAAAGAAACACAATTTCCATACGAAAAGAGAAATAGTGCATAAACCATAGAAAGAAACACAATTTCCATATGAGAATGTAACATCTGTTTATTGTGTATCATGCTTATGATGCAGATTACAAATTTTGCTCAGTGTGACCACCTGCATCCACAACAGCCTGGAGCCACACTAGTGATTGCCCAATTGCTGCGTGAAATAAAGTGGACCACGGAATGTTAAGCTATTGTGAAGGTCCTGCACTCCTTGAAGATTGCACATTGCATCCAATATTCTCAGCCATGGCAACAATAACTTGATCAAGAACTTGTGCTGCAACTGACAGTCAGTCTCTCCCAGGAGCAATTCCCAAATCATTCGTTAATTTGAACTTCCCAATAATGTTCTTCAACCCTAGTGAGGAAGGAGGCCTCTCCGTATTCCTTTTGCGCCGATACTTGTGAGGAGCAGCAGTACTATTGCTGCTGTTTTGACAAAACAGCTTCACAAGTAAAGCCCTGTTCACCTTGTCCAGAACCTTGTTGACTGTCTGCAACTGTAATGCACACTTGTGTTTCAAGCCTACATAACCATACTAGCACTGGATCCTAACAGCTAGTCATGACACTAACACTACTAACAACGCAAATTCAGCTGTGTACAGTCTGAGTGAGCGTCATTCCTATACAGTTGGGTACTCATACATATTTTCTGTCTACACTGGCCCAAGTAGTGAAAGTTTAATTATAATCAGGCTGTGTTATAGTATAATTGGTATAATGTCAACTTTATCCTGATGCCACATGTCCTTGACTTCCTCAGCCAGTTGGATGTATTTTTCAATTTTTTTCTCCTGTTTTCTTTTGTATATTTGTTGTATTGGGTATGGATATTTCGATTAGTTGTGTTAATTTCTTCTTTTTATTGGTGAGTATGATGTCAGGTTTGTTATGTGGTGTTGTTTTATCTGTTATAATGGTTCTGTTCCAGAATAATTTGTATTCATCATTCTCCAGTACATTCTGGGGTGCATACTTGTATGTGGAAACATGTTGTTTTATTAGTTTATGTTGTATGGCAAGTTGTTGATGTATTATTTTTGCTACATTGTCATGTCTTCTGGGGTATTCTGTATTTGCTAGTATTGTACATCCGCTTGTGATGTGATCTACTGTTTCTATTTGTTGTTTGCAAAGTCTGCATTTATCTGTTGTGGTATTGGGATCTTTAATAATATGCTTGCTGTAATATCTGGTGTTTATTGTTTGATCCCGTATTGCAATCATGAATCCTTCTGTCTCACTGTATATATTGCCTTTTCTTAGCCATGTGTTGGATGCGTCTTGATCAATGTGTGGCTGTGTTAGATGATACGGGTGCTTGCCATATAGTGTTTTCTTTTTCCAATTTACTTTCTTCGTATCTGTTGATGTTATGTGATCTAAAGGGTTGTAGAAGTGGTTATGAAATTGCAGTGGTGTAGCCGATGTATTTATATGAGTGATTGCTTTGTATATTTGGCTAGTTTCTGCTTGTTCTATAAAGACTTTTCTTAAATTGTCTACCTGTCCATAATGTAGGTTTTTTTATGTCGATAAATCCCCTTCCTCCTTCCTTTCTGCTTAATGTGAATCTTTCTGTTGCTGAATGTATGTGATGTATTCTATATTTGTGGCATTGTGATCGTGTAAGTGTATTGAGTGCTTCTAGGTCTGTGTTACTCCATTTCACTACTCCAAATGAGTAGGTCAATATTGGTATAGCATAAGTATTTATAGCTTTTGTCTTGTTTCTTACTGTCAATTCTGTTTTCAGTATTTTTGTTAGTCTTTGTCTATATTTTTCTTTTAGTTCTTCTTTAATATTTGTATTATCTATTCCTATTTTCTGTCTGTATCCTAGATATTTATAGGTATCTGTTTTTTCCATCGCTTCTATGCAGTCGCTGTGATTATCCAATATATAATCTTCTTGTTTAGTGTGTTTTCCCTTGACTATGCTATTTTTCTTACATTTGTCTGTTCCAAAAGCCATATTTATATCATTGCTGAATACTTCTGTTATCTTTAGTAATTGATTGAGTTGTTGATTTGTTGCTGCCAGTAGTTTTAGATCATCCATGTATAGCAAATGTGTGATTTTGTGTGGGTATTTTCCAGTAATATTGTATCCATAATTTCAATATAATGGAAGGAAACATTCAACGTGGGAAAAATTATATATAAAAACAAAGATGAGGTGACTTACTGAACAAAAGCGCTGGCAGGTCGATAGACACACAAACAAACACACAAAATTCAAGCTTTCGCAACAAACTGTTGCCTCATCAGGAAAGAGGGAAGGAGAGGGGAAGACGAAAGGAAGTGGGTTTTAAGGGAGAGGGTGCATACTTGTATGTGGAAACATGTTGTTTTATTAGTTTATGTTGTATGTCAAGTTGTTGATGTATTATTTTTGCTACATTGTCATGTCTTCTGGGGTATTCTGTATTTGCTAGTATTGTACATCCGCTTGTGATGTGATCTACTGTTTCTATTTGTTGTTTGCAAAGTCTGCATTTATCTGTTGTGGTATTGGGATCTTTAATAATATGCTTGCTGTAATATCTGGTGTTTATTGTTTGATCCCGTATTGCAATCATGAATCCTTCTGTCTCACTGTATATATTGCCTTTTCTTAGCCATGTGTTGGATGCATCTTGATCAATGTGTGGCTGTGTTAGATGATACGGGTGCGTGTGTGTGAGTGTATACCTGTCCTTTTTTCCCCCTAAGGTAAGTCTTTCCGCTCCCGGGATTGGAATGACTCCTTACCCTCTCCCTTAAAACCCACTTCCTTTCGTCTTCCCCTCTCCTTCCCTCTTTCCTGATGAGGCAACAGTTTGTTGCGAAAGCTTGAATTTTGTGTGTATGTTTGTGTTTGTTTGTGTGTCTATCGACCTGCCAGCGCTTTTGTTTGGTAAGTCACCTCATCTTTGTTTTTATATGTATCCATAATTTGTATTATTTAGCATGTTGGATAGTGGGTTCAGAGCAAGGCAGAACCAGAAAGGACTTAATGAGTCTCCTTGGTATATTCCATGGTTAATCTGTATTTGCCGTGATGTGATATTATTTGAATTTGTTTGGATATTAAGTGTGGTTTTCCAATTTTTCATTACTATGTTTAGGAACTGTATCAATTTAGGATCTACTTTGTATATTTCCAATATTTGTAGTAACCATGAGTGGGGTACACTATCAAAAGCTTTTTGGTAATCAATGTATGCATAGTGTAGCGACCTTTGTTTAGTTTTAGCTTGATATGTCACCTCTGCATCTATTATCAGTTGCTCTTTACATCCTCATGCTCCTTTGCAACAGTCTTTTTGTTCTTCATTTATAATTTTGTTCCGTGTTGTATGTGTCATTAATTTCTGTGTAATGACTGAAGTTAATATTTTGCATATTGTTGGTAGGCATGTTATGGGGCGATATTTAGCTGGTTTTGCTGTGTCTGCTTGATCTTTAGATTTCAGATAAGTTATTCCAAGTGTATGTGTATCAGGGAATGTGTATGGGTCTGCAATGTAACTGTTAAATAATTTAGTTAGATGTGAATGTGTTGAGGTGAACTCTTTTAGCCAGAAATTTGCTATTTTATCTTTTCCAGGGGCTTTCCAATTGTGAGTAGAATTAATTGCTTGGGTGACTTCATGTTGCAAAATTATCACTTCAGGCATTTGTGGTATCATCTTGTATGTATCTGTTTCTGCTTGTATCCACCGTGCATGCCTGTTACGTTGTACCGGGTTTGACCATATGTTGCTCCAGAAGTGTTCCATGTCTGTTATGTTTGGTGGATTGTCTATTTTAATGTGTGTGTTATCTATTGTCTGGTAAAATTTCTTTTGGTTTGTGTTGAATGTTTGGTTTTGTTTCCTTCTATTTTCACTTTTTTTGTATCTTCTAAGTCGTTTGGCCAATGCTTGTAATTTCTGCTTCTTTTCATCTAATTGCTCTATCACTTCTTGTTGTGAGATTTTACCTAACCTTTTTCGTTTTTTTTCTGACATTTCATTTCTTATAAATTGTGTTAGCTGTCCGATGTCTTTTCTCAGTTTTTCTATTCTGATCTGTAGCCTGTGTTGCCATGCTGGTTTTGTGGGTTTCTTCTGTGTGTTGGTTGGTTCTGATCTCTGCCTAGTGTGTATATTTAGTGTAGTGAGTGCTCCTATATAAACCAGTAGTTGTAACTCTTCCATAGTTGTGTTTTCATTTATTTTGTTGTGTATGATTGTGTTGATAGTTTTTATTGTTGTTTCGACTTGTGGGTTATTTGGCGGTCTATGCAAGAATGGTCTAATGTCTGTATTTGTGTCTTTGTATTCTATATATGTCAGCTGAAATTTTTCTTCTATATCTAACATGTGTGTCACTTCGTGTTCTATTTGTGCTTGTTCTGGTGGCTGTCTTAAGATTTCGTTTTCCTCTGATTGTTTAATTGATGCGTGTTGTTCTTTGTTTGTTTGCTCTGGGATGTTTGAGTCCATTACTGTATTTTCTTCTTCTTCTGATTGCACATTATTTTGTTCCAGTATTTGTTGTACTTGTTGTTTGATGTTTTCTAATTCTGACTGGGGTATCCTGTTATTTTTTATTATTACACGGATCTGATCAGGTAGACGTTGTTCTGTTAAAAATTTTAATTCTGGGTATCTGGTAATAAATGTTGTGTATACTTGTGATCTGTATCCAGTTGTGTTGGTTCCTAGGTTTGTTGCTTGGTAATAACAGAACATGAGGTGTCGATTAACTTCATCTGACCATCTCATCCTCTGCCTTTGTTTTCCTTCTAGGGTGGTTGCAGGAAGCATATCCTGCAAAACACCTCTATTTGGATTTAAATCATTTTCCAGTTGGCTAGCAGTGTCGTTACCATTGTGGGCGGGCATAGGGTTCAAGCGTCGTCCCCGACCATGATGGCACTTGTCCGAGGCTTCTTTAGTTCTGTCCTGAACCAACTAATAATACTAAAAGGGGGGTTAGCCCTATTAGTGGTTTGTTCTTTTCATCACCTTTTACGACTGGCAGAACATTATAATAATTATTATTATTTTTATTATTATATTACTGATTCTAATAAAAGTACTGACTTTGCAAAGAAATAACTAAAAATCAAGCAAAGCGGGAGATTATTTGGGTATGCTGATGGGGATTTTCTGACTGGGTATCAATAGCTAGACTTAAACCAAACACGAGTATATTTGGAGTTTTAACTAGTGGTTTATAACCTCTTTCTTTCTCTCCATCATCTATAGAAAGACCATTCCCTGTTGTTGTCATCTGACACTGTTCCATATCAGGAAGTTTGAATGACAAATCCTCGTAGCAATGTTTTCAGCTGGTGTCAAAAAATGCAACAGTAATAAGATATGGTACATGTATAAAAACTGGTGCTCATTGTGTTATGTCATCTGTTTACTTGAAGCATAATACTGCAAAAAACTTGGACAAAGTCCAAGCAACACTGAGGTTATTATAGACGGAGAACTTACTAGTAATGTGAATACTATGATAGTCAACAAAATGTGTTCAAGTACATCTATATTTAATATCATGCTTTATAAATATCCATAACCTTTAGTGTGAATCAGGAAATCATAACAATGTTGTAAATTCACAACAAAGCAATGGAAAATTGACAAGGTAGCCCAAAAACCCATGGTTGATAAAGAAATCTCCAAAGGATGGCACACACACAAGAGGCAACCATGAATGAGCAGGGAAGACTACAGCATATGTTTTGCATTTCCTAACATGAGGACTTCATAATCAGTTTTATCTCAGCTATAATCTCTGAGATTGATTTGCAAGTAAATGATTCAACATATAGGCCTACCTCACAGATGGCATACATTTGAAATTCCTAAACATTCAAAAACTGCTGGAACTTTCACTATTTCATGCTTTTCACAAATAAAATAATCTTATTTGAGTATTCTAGATTTGTGAGACAAACTGTGACATTATATAATACCTAAACACTCCTTGTTCTAAATAAATCCTTTCTTGTTATTAACTTTTCATTTTATTTCTTAACAGAAAAATGTAAGTGTAGAGAAAGAGGGTTGAATGAAACTTCAGAATGAAAGTGAAAGAACACTGAAAAAACAGCAGAAGGGAAAGAAATGTACTATTTCTGTTATGGTTGCTATTTATCACTATTGCTCTTGAGCAAAGCGAAATGTTTTATCATAGTTCACGTCCAGAGTTTGTAACCAAAATCAAAACTAGACCATATAGTCCTTGTAGAGATGGATCTGAAATTCAACGTGATGACAACGAAAAGAAAAGGGAAACTTAAACAGCAAAACAATGAACTTAAATTAATTAAATAAACGTTCAAAGTCCCAACAACACTGATACAATTATGGTGGAGAATTAAATTAGTAGAAGTTCTGAAGGAACTATTGGTAGTGTTCCTAAAATAAAAATCCCAGTTTTACCTCAACTGATTCAAGGACACTGCAACAAATAAGAAACACAATGACAGGATAAGGATTTGAGCTTAAACCCTCCACCAAAATACTATCTTGTTATTACCACAAAAAAGCTATAAAAGTAGACTAATGTCAACACTGAAGCCGTTGCTCATATCTTCAAGCTCACAGCGTGAATCACATCTCTTTGCAGTCTATATTATAAATATCTACAGAACATGTTCCTCAACAATACGTTGCGTAGATAGTCACCCTTTTTGCCTGTTCCATAGCACGTTCCTTTTTTATTCGCTGTAACTCAGCCAACAACTGTGCTGTATCATCATCACTGTCACCATCATCTGAATCATCTTCATCTAATGGATCATCCGCATCTAGGCTTGCAGCAGGGACCTGGTCCAACTTGGGTCTCTTGCTAGTAAAGAAACAAATTGATTGTCAATTATCATTAAATATGCCTCATTCCAATAAACAACTTGCAAGTATGAAAACTCACTGTGAACTGGACTCTTGGGTTCGGCGATCCCTGGCATTGTTCTTTTCTTTCTCACGTTCTCTTTCCTCCAGTTCTTTGCGGAAGTCTCGTGATCTGAGTTCCTCAGTGGTTCCTTGCCCATGTTCTCTATAAGAAAGCAGCACAGGCTTGAAAACACTCAAGAAACAGGCTCCATAAAAGTGATCCATAGCACATCAAGTCAAACCATGCGAAAATGTCATTCTATCCAAACATTGTGCCATATTTCGTTAACGGCAGTAAATTTCCACTACTCAGCCTGTTTCGCTACACAGGGATTATTACAGCAACAGTAAATTCGTGAGATAAGAAATCTCAACAAATTTAAATGCCAATCTCCAGAATACCTAAACATGTGAAAGAGTATAGCATTAACATGTACACACAATGCTGAAATATTGATATGAGAGCTCTGGAGGGTGACACTGTCTGAAAGCTTAGCACCACTTCCATTCTCGTTTACATGCTTTTTAACTGTCCAAAGATTCGACTATATGGTGACTGCTTACCTTCACGTCTTCAATTTGCATGCAGAAGATAACAGCTAGTAATATGACACGAAAAGAATATGAAAGGGCAGAAATGATTTTCTATAACATAAAGACATGTATATGAAGGACAAGAGACAGCAGAAAAAAACATGGTGGTTAAGGAAAACAGGAAATATAGTATACAGTCAGAATGGAAGATGTGGTGGCCATAGCATGCCACAAAAAAAATCAGCTGTCGCAAAAAAAATGTATGGAAAAGCCTGCCTAAAAAGGGAGCAAAACAGAATTTCTTAGTAGACAAGAAAACTTAATCTCACAAACTTACATAGGGTAATTTGCTGAAAATACAACAACCTAGGAAAAGTCAGCGTGCAGAAACGTTACATGTAAATGACAATGAAAGAAACTTTTTTTTTTTGAAGGGGGGCATAATCTGTATAACTTCAGGCAGGGGGGGGGGGGGGGGGTTACCTTCTGGTTATTGAATTTAGCATATGTTAATATTCTGGAGTAAGTAAGAAACACATATTTTTTGTTTTCTCCAAAAAAAATTCCTGGCCTGAGACAGAGGCCTCCAAAGATGACACTGGTGACACCATTTTGAAGAAGTGAATTTCGGAAAAATTTTTAAAATGCTGTATCTCTTAACAGTTCTAGATATTTTGTTAGAACTTTTTTTATTTGAAAGATAATTGCTTTAAGATTACAATGGTATCCTCCACTTGGACATATCTATCAAAGACATTTTAGTGCCGCCTTTTGAATTTTTTTATAACTTATAGAAAAAAATTGTTTCTCAAAAATACCTATCCAGAAAAGTTCGATTTTTTTCTGTTCATCAGTACTATGAAGTACTATATTCTCCGTCAAGGAGAACTTTTAAATTGGACAGGTATTATTTTGAAAAATCTGTCTTTTTTTTAACTTTCAAGCGTAATGTATGTCTTCACTGAAGTTGTTTCTTCTAATTTCTTTGTTACAATGTTTATTTGTATTGTCTTTATTGCAGTTATTTCGTATCACTTTTTTGTTGCAGTTATTTCTTTTCACTTTCATTGCTGCAGATATTTATTACACTTTGTTGTAGTTTCTTGTAAGTTTTTTTGTCGTGGTTGTTCATTGCAGGTTTCTGTATGGTAACTGTTCATTGCTAATTTGTTTACTGAAGAGGCTTCTGAGAAATCCGCAACCATCCAGCCAGTTCTGCATTTTCGTGAGGAATTTGCCAGTTGACACAGTTGCAGCGTATTTTGTGAAAAGCACTGTTTGAAATGTCTTCTGACTGGGGCCACAGAAGAGTGAAGTGTGGTGACTATTTGCACATCCATAAAAGAGTGATATATAAGACAAACAAGTATGTGTTCTCATCAGAAAACTCTGTTTCAAAGTGAAGATGTTTGTGGTATGAATGTTTTGTCAGAATAACAACAACAATAGTATCTGAACAAGGTGAAGCCTCCCATGGTGCACATGATGCAGATTTTGCACCAATAGAGGAAGAATTAAATACCCTGAATCAGTCAACTAGAGAGTTAGGTGTTAGTCCTGTTAAGAAACAGCGGTCAGTGAAGTCGAGTCATAAGCACTATGCATCAAGAAAGCACAGAGTAATTAAAAAAGCTATGGATGAATACACTAGCCTATAGAAAAACTGACCACACTCTAAAAAGTAGAAATTCCATCTTCAGAAGAAAATGAACCAAAGCACTCTTGCACCTCTTGCCAGGAATTTTTCACAAATATCAATTCAGCTGTTGAATATTGTGCATTCTACAGTGAAAAGGTGCAAGTTTAACTATTATTCCAGAGACATTTTCAAATAAAACAATTTTGAACCACATTCCATCAGTATCAAAGTAAACGGTAGACAAATCACAATATGTGAGGTCTGTAAAATGAGTCTTCAAAGACCAGATCGTTATTATGGTCCTGTAGAAGCAGCTCAAGTTCAAATAGTGCAGTCATTTTATCTGGAAGATAAAGGGGACTGTTCTCACCAGAGTGCCGACAAAAAAGACACTATAACTGTAACAGTTGAAGGCCAAAAAGTTCTGAAAGTGAAGAGGTACATGACTTGCACTATTAAAGAAACTTTTGCAAATTAACAAGAGCAACTATACACCTTCACATACTGGAAGATCAAAATTTTATGCACTATGACCTAAGAGGGTAGTTCAATGCCCACGTAGAGATGTCTGTTTGTGTGTGTACTGGGTCATTCCATGCCAAGTGGTCTAAACCTTCCCACCATCATGTCTCCAATTTTCTTCAAATTTTATCTGTAGCACTAGTCAAGTGCTAAATTAAGTTTCTCAAGATTTCAAGCCTCTAGCTGCAATACTTGCTGATCTACACCCCCTTGTCTGAAGGGTAGTAAGTTCGCATGCGCGCGACATCAGACAAAATGCCATTTTTGGGGTCTCATAAAATTGAAACCAATTCATAAGAATGGTTAGTAAGATGAGACCCTGTACAGTTTTTTGTGCTGATTCAAACGAAATTAATTATAAGATTACTGATGCAAAATCCGGTCAAACAAGTCGACTCAAAGTGTACCCCTAATTCTGTCGTGACTTAATGCGACAAATTTTGACCAATATTCAGACTGCAATAATTTCCTTGCAGATAAAGATATGGACTTGAACTTTTTACCAAGTCTTATCTTTGTGCTGGACATAATACAGCTGGATTTCCAACTACCCAGGCTTTATAGTCGCCTTGCAAAATCTCTTCAAATTTGGCAGTGTCAGCGCAAATGGCTTTATTTACCAAAGTTCAAAGCCCATTACTACAAAATAGTCAGCCTGGATTTAATTGTGAATAGTATCATCTGAAAGAGAAACTCTTGCTCTACGAGATGGATATATTTTTCTTTTGCAACGCTTCCATTAAGTGCTTATTTACTCAGGTCAAAGTATCTTATATTTTGTGTGCGCAGTGCCCTGCGTTGGTCCATGATGGCTGAGCCATTACTGGTTATCACAATAAAACCAGCATCCCCATCGCCATAGGGGCCACGCCCGATAGCCATGCAGTAACAGCCACGGGTGGGTATCTTTACTGCAGGTTCCCAAGCCTGATTACAGGGTGTCTTTACCACAGGATCCCAAGCCTGATTGTGGGTTTCTTTATGCAGGTTCCCAAGCCTGTCTTCCTCAGTTACTTCATCATTCTGGAAGCATCGTTGATTTGCAAGAGAATGCTTTCAGGAAAACTGTATTGCCGACCAGATGATGTCACTGATGGAGCTGGAATAACACCAATGATAAGTTGTTCTGGAATCCAGCAAGTATCACGTCTTAAGGGCCAATAAAATGAACTTGCAGGACCATGAGGATGCATAAAGCTTATGAAAGCATCTTTCTGTTCGACTGAGATTTCAACGATGTTTCCAATCCACCATTTCTTTTCATAAATGCAAGCAACATACTGCCCAGGCTGAAGATCCATGACTTGAACTACTACTTCAGCAGCACTAATTTTGGCCAAAAAAGATGTCGCATCATTAGAAACTCTACTGACCTTAATTGTCGTCATATCAATGGGCAAAAAATGGTGGTTTTCTCTTGTGCCAGCTAGAGTGTGCCCTTGCAGGAATCTTTCTTCTTGAGAAGCTTTTTCTTCTTCAACTTCCTCTTTGCTGATGAAAAAGAATTTGATTCCATTGATATTATCATTGCAGAAGTTGAAAAGATCTTTGGGTGTTAGAATCTGGTTTTCATATGGACGTTGCAAACTTGCTCTTGCTGCCAACCGTTTTGTTGTGCCTCCAATGCCATCACAAGGCGACTTTCCATGGCTTGTTCCAAAGAAATTCCATTCTGCTGTTATTTCAAAATCTTCTTTGTGATAGCATAAGTTGAGAAAATTCTTGAAATTCTTATATTGTGCAGCTGAACCATCACTGAAGTAGTGGATGTGGCTTATTTTGGAAAATTGCATCTTCAGGTAATTGATTACTTTTCCAATGTAAACATGGACAGTAATCGTATCGTGTCGAAGGCAGTCACTAATAACACAAAGATTCACACATTGCACCTCTTCGTTTTCACAGTAGTAGACTACAAATGGATGAACTGTTGCTTGACTGTTTTCCCAGTGAAAGCCTTGCACTGCATCTTGAACAATAAATGAATAGTTTTCAGCAAAATCCATTAGTATTATGAATTCGCCTTCTTTCAAATCAGTTTTGAGAGCTTTCAGGTGCTGGCTTTGATGCTTGGCAATGTAGTGATGACAAGACAGGTTCCAAATTTTTGCTGCAATATCTTCAACATACTCTTCTGTTGAAAGCTGCTTTGTTTCTAAAGTATCCCTGTCGGTATGAATCCATTGTTTGTACTCAATCAGTTCTTCAGGGTCATTATCTTCAAAATATGTTGCAATAACTGCTTCTACACCTTCTGGACCAGGGCAGTTTTCACAACGATGAAGCATACAATCCTTGTTTTCCAAGCTGCAAACAGCTTTGCTAAGAATTTCCTTGTAGTCTTCATTGATTGATGCACCAGTGAGCATAAGCTTGACATTTTGGTGTATTGTACAGACACAAACTGAGTGCATTCCAGCAGAGCCAACTGTAACACACCATTTTGGTCTAAGCTCGCAAAACTTTGAGAAGCCAATTTCTGGTCCATTTTGCTTCTGATAAGACACGTACATTTCCTTCAAATTGCAAAGCAACAACCGCTTTTGCTTGTACACCTTTGTTCCTGAAATTCTCACAGGCACACAGTCTTTCTTCCCTGGACAAAGTCTGCTGAATTCGTCATCTTGAAAAAAGTCATGTACTTTCTGAACAACTTCATCTGAAAGCTTCCTTCCTTGCCGATTTGCTGGAAAAGCTAGAACACCTTGCTCATTCTTCAGTTTTCTCGCTTGCTTTACCATTCTTTCTGATACATTAAATGCTGTTGTCGTATCTTTAATTGTCCAGCTTCTTGGAACCAAGGTCAATATTTGAACTTTTGTCCTACGATTTGACACTTTACATTTTTCTTTCAACTCTTCTATAAGATTATCAAGATCTGCACAATTATTGCATGGGCGACTTTTACTTGAACTTGGCTGTTCATCGTAATTGATTCCTACAGCAGCAGCAATTTGATTCCCAATTAAACTTTGTGCATCCAAGATCTTTCTTTTTGCATAGCTTTGCTTATCTCTTTTACTTAGTTGTCTTCTTTTCAATGGTGAAGCACCAATAAATGATAAACTTTTGTTGATGGCTGGTTCAGTTTCATCCGTTGTGAAATCTTGTTCAGATTGGGTTGATAGTGATGATGAATCTTCTAGCTTTTGGTTCAGTGCCGACATGCAGCGAGGGCAAAGCTTCTGACCAGGTTTTATATCAATCACTTCTTTTTTCTTTAACAGGCAAAGTTTGGCAGCTGTTTCATTATCAAGCAGTCTAAGTCCAGCTTTTACATTGTGATTCCTCTTCTTGAATGGATTGCAACATTTCTTTTGCATCGCTTGATATTCATGTAGGAAGAGGGCTTCATGGTGGAAGCAAATGATGGAATTTTCGTCAAGTTTGGCTTCTGAACGCGAAACAAGCAATTTCTGGTCACATTCTGTGAAATCACTAAACGCTTTGAATCCAGTCTTCTTAGCATAGAAGATAACATGGCACTTCGATGCAGCAGCATCTTTTCCAATTGAACAGGGGGCCAACGATTCTTCTTCTTCATTAACTTCTGACATCTCTCACTGGCCAATCACTGAATAAAACACGAATGAAATATCCAATTATATCAGTAATTCTAAGCGACTATTAAGATTCAAATTCCTAGAAATGAAGAAAAATTAGTGCATCGCGCATACAAAATATAACAACTTTGATGTGAGTTAATGAGTACTTAATGGTCGCGTTGCAAAAAAAACAAATGTCAGTCTTGTAGAGCAAGAGTTTCTCTTTTAGGTGATACTATTCACAAGCAGATTCAGGCCAACTATTTTTTAGTAATTGGCTTGAAACTTTGGTAAATTTTACCGTTTGTGCTGACACTGCCTAATTTGAAGAGATACTGCAGGGCGACCATATGGCCTGGATCATTGCAAATCCGGCTGCATTATGTCTAGCACAAGCATGAAGCTTGGCCAAAAGTTCAAGTCCATATCTTCAACTGCAAGGAAATCATTGCAGTCTTAATATTGGTCAAAATTTGTCGCGTTGTGTCACGACAAATTTTGAAGTATACTTTGAGTCGAGTTATTTGACCGGGGTTTGCATGAGTAATGTTATACATAATTTCGTTGGAATCAGCAAAAAAAACTGTACAGGGTCGCATCTTACTAACCATTCTTATGAATTAGTTTCGATTTTATTAGACTCCAAATATGACATTTTTTTTATGTTGCATGCACATGGACTAAGTACACTTCAGACAAGGGGGTCTAGATCAGCAGCTATTGCAGCTAGAGGCCTGAAATCTTGGGAAACTTACTTCAACACTTGACTAAAGCTACAGTTAAAATTTGACGAAAATTGGAGACCATGATGGTGGGAACTTTTTTCAGTTTTAGACCACTTGGTGTGGAATGACCCTACTGCATAATTTTGAACTTTGTTTGGGAACTTACTGGAGCACATAACATATGACACATTGGTTGGGCATGTGAAGTCATTAGTAGTCTGTGACATAAAGTGAGAGACTTGTTTGTTTCAAGAATGTGGTGACTGTCTTTACAGACACTTGGCCTGGAAGACGTAGCAGGTAACTGCAGAAATTACATATGCAACATGGGAGGGAAATAAACTAATTAAGAAAACTGTTGCCTTTGACAGTTTCAATGATGAACTTGGTAAATGGTCAGTGAAAGCAGTAACACAACGGCATCTCAAGAAATTGCAACAACAATGCACTGCAGAAGTGAAAGGGTGTGTACAAGCTGAAGGACTATGTTTAGTGCTTCACTGTGGTTTTGCTCAGAACTGGTCCATAATTCTCCTACAAGATGTGCAAGGGCATCATTGGAGTAATGACCAGGTTTCAATTTTTACAGGAGTGACATATTTTCATAACAAAACCACAAGTGTTGTAGTTATAAGTGATGACACAGGACATGACTTAGCACATGCTTTGCTAGCAATGCGTAAAATTCTTCAACTGCAAACAGGGGCAGAGAAGATCATCATTATTTCTGATGGTGCTCCTAGCCATTTTAAAAATCATTAGTCTACCAGCTGTTTGAATTGAGTAAGTCGCTCATGCTGAATGGCTGGGTATACAGTGCTACTGGTCACAGGGAGGGGCCTTTTGATGGTGTGGGCCTGCTGAAACACCATGCTTCAAAACATAATCTTTCCAAGCCAATACCAAAAATGCTGAGGATTTTACAAGAGTCATGAAATGTTACACATCCACAGCCCTCATTATTTTATCCAAAGAGGAAATCGAAGAATTCTGTGAGCAGAAAAATGAAGAATGGTCGAACCAAACTACTCCCATGAAAGGAATTCAAAGTCACATTTTTAGACTCAAAGTAATGGGCGAATTCAAATTGCACACACTTTAAAGAGCAAGAAAGAAGAAATTCCATTTGTTCGGCCAACACTTCAGAAACAGCTGGATAATAATCAGATTCAAAACCTGAGTGGGGGGATGTTTGTGGTGTGTGTGTATGACTGACCGCTGGATTGCAGAGATTACAGACACCAATTATGAGTTAAATGAAATTGTAGTGAACTTTATATTACCGTACCACATGGACCACCTGCTGCTTATAGGTTTCCAGCAACAGCAACAATGCTATCAGCGCTTACTTCCTGTTCACAATGTTTTGAAGATTGTTAACTGCTCCAGTTCCTATTGGTTCAGCAGGAAGGTATCAAACGAAAATACTGAAGCAGTGTAAGACATTTTTAGTTCATTCACTGGCTAATTTCAGTACAAAATAGATTGCACAGAAGTTATAAAAATCCAAACCTTTGAGTCTTTGGACCTTTCACATGCATTTTGGAACCATTTAAAATGCTTGAAAAATTAGTCTCCTGTTCATCTTACAAAACTAAATGTTAAATACAGCTTTATCAGTCTGTTATGTGACAATGTGGTCATAAAACACATTGTATGTATGGCAAAAATTTCAGTAGTTTATAAAACCTGTTCAACCTAAAAGTGGAAGCTCTCCTTTACAGGGAATGTAGAACTATATGGTACTAATCACCAGAAAAAAATCAAAATTTTATGTATTGGCATTTTTGGAAAAAAAATCCATAAATTATAAAAAATGTTCAGAACACTATAGTAAAATAACTTTGACAAATAAGTCCAAATGGATCATTTCATTGTAATCATAAAGCAATTGTCTTTCAAAAAAAAAAAATAGAACTATTCCAGAGATACAAATGTTTCCAAAATTCGCATCTTCAAAATGGTATGGACTATGCCATGGAGAAAAACCAGTGAAATCAAGTTTTTTCAACTTACACGCTACATATATTCTCTCAGCTACACAGAATCTGAGATGAATGATGATTGATCATGTCTCCATGACCTGCAGACATACTATCTCAAAGTAGTTACAAGCTCAGAACCTGCTATGGAAAAGTTCATCCCCGGACTATTTACTTTGGCTGAGTTTCAAACTGCAAGAAGGTAGTCAGCCAAGTACAGGTACACTGCAACTGCATATAGAGAGCTGTTGAAAAATATGGAGAAATACAGACTGTGTGTACGAGATCAGTAGGGGATTCACTGAAGGTGTTCAAATTTGACAAGAAGAATGCATCCTACATTGAGTTTGACTAAGCTTGCTAGTTTCCTAAATCCAGATGTCTAAACATTTAAGGACACACTGCGTTATGAGTATTCGGGAAATTTAAACATTATTGAAATTGGATGAATAGTCAGCCGCATAGTTCATTTTTGGTTGTGGATTTATTTAAAGTAAAACTATTAGCTACCCAGGACTTAAATGTAATACTATACTGTTATGTTATACACAGGAAACAATTTTTTTCTACAAAATCATTTACATGGGAAGTGAGCTCCAAATACATTAACTGCTCTTTCATATAAAATAAATATGATCAAATTAATTTTAACTCAAAAAACTGTGATGTTCTTCGATTGCAATTTTCATAAGTAATTATTAATCATGTAACATCTATTGATATTTTGTCATGTAGATAATTGTTTTAATAGCGGGAATTCAATGTTTTCAAAAGAAAATATGTGCAAAATTGACAGTTCTTGTAAATTGTTGGTGGACATTCAATGCTGAGACTATTTACTGTCCCACCAAAGACAAAGTTTTAAAGACGAGAAACAGCTCACGCTGTAAACTTCTGACATCTGGAATTAAATAGAAGGTAAAACAACTATTCATGTGATCAATCACTCTTTAATTTACTTCTATTTTGTACTTTTTTGTTATATTAGCTTTTGACTGTTGAAAAATGTAGTGCCACTGTCCCACCCTTAACAATGGAATCCCCCAAATGCAAATGCACATCAAACAAGTAGGAAGTGTAGAGATAGCACAGAGACCAGAGACAGTGCTGATGTGTGAAAATAATTAATATATTTATTTTCAAAACATGAGGACCAGAGAGAGAGAAAGCTTTTTCCATGCTAAGGCTGAATAGGATGCATGTTTCAACAAGAACAGAAACTTCCATTAACAGGTTGTTACTCAGCCTAATACTATAAACAGCGGACAGGCACATACATCATAAAAGTGTTAATGAAGCATTATTTCAGTAGGCTATATACTTTTCTCATAGGTACTGGTATCAAAAGGTATATGGCCAAACAGACAAATTATCTGCCACTGTGCTATTTCATTTTCGTCATTATGTATGTAGGCTTACACGTGTATTTACTGGTGTTTACATATCAACAGATGTATGAATATGGACTGCAAAACGTATATGGATCCTACAGGCATACAAGCAAAATTATAAGTATAGATAGTGAACCGTACATGTTGGCTACAGACGTTGACCCATGACTGTCATTACTTTTAAAAACACCAAACACACAATGTTTGTAGCTATGCTGTTACTGGCTGCAGATCTTTAATTCATTATTCACGTACAACATACAAAATTTATTAGATACTTATAGTAAGAATAAGCTCATGAATAACTACTTCTGTTCTCTACGACTGAAACTAACTAAAGAATTTAGCCAATACATTTGTAGAACGCAAAAGGTAAATCTCTGCAAACGTTTCAAAAATCCACTGGGCTTGCTATATCTTACCTGTATTTCAGTTTATTATGAGATGGCAAATCTCTGCTCGAATACTGTCTTGAAATTGCACTCAAATCTTTCTCGCCTCTGCCCTGCCCACCACGGGCAGGTTCGAAGGTAGGTCTGGCAGCGGTAGTCATTGTTCAACAAAATACCAAACCCACCAGATTCAACTATTCTTACACAAAACACTAAAACAACAACAACTAAACAACTGTCTTCCAATCTATGTTACACAATTAACGAAGATCTTTGAAGTGTACTATGATCATTCAGAGTAGCCAAAGACACGTAGTATTTTATTTATTTGACCTTTTAGCTAAACACCTTCCGCCCCGTTCACATAGGGCTCCCAAAACCGGATTTCGTAAACCGATTTCCTAATAGCGCTTGTGGGTGGTCTTGTACATGCTTCAAAATCGTTTATGGAAATCCACTTCTAGTGGCCGGAGCTCCATTTCCCCAATCGATTTTCGCTCACTTACGCTGGTCAGCTTTCGTCATGTTTTTAAAAATTTTCTGCTGATATGGATGGAGTGGCTTTTTGCACAGTGCAGGATAAGTCGAAATGTTAAACTGAAGCTTTTAACACTCGTCTAATTTAAGAGAAACTGCCACTGTGCTGACTGAACAAGAAACTGTAACAGCGATTTTTCAGGCTCCATATTTAACTGTGATAGTGAATCCGCTTCAGACAATAGCGTGTAAACACGACAGCGAGAAACGGTTGCTGAAATTCGGTTTTCGTCTTTCGGCAGATGTGTCACACGTAAACGTAGTGATTGTGTAATAGCAGATATTTTACAAACATAATATCAGAATTTCTGGTATAAGTAATATTTAATGTCCAATGCAGCACGTCCGCATCTCTTACAGGCAGCCGTCTATTGGAGTTTTGACATCGACCTTTCAATCATGATTCTCCCAAAACACAAACAGTAGATTCTAAATTTGTAGGTTTTTGTATTAAGCCTGCGAAGTCCACACGATGCCTCTTTCCTTGTGAACAGTTACAGGGCGCAGGCACATGGGAATAAGCCTACACACACAAAAACTAGTGGATAGAACACATGTACGCATCCGCGTTTCGTGCCTATGAGTTGCTTGACCACACAACCGGTCTGCTATGCACCCCCTTGTTTGCTCGTTTGTACGGCATGTCTTCTGATAAAAAGCGGCAGAAAAATAACGCAGAGGCGACTGTAGTAAAAAGATGTATAAGTAACACAGCTACGAGAAATACAAAGTTACTATATCATATTGTTTGCAAATTTCAGGAGGAGTTCAAAGTGACATTTTAGATTTGCTGCTAGGAAAACTGCAACAATAAAGCTGCCAATTGTTAGGTAACAACCGGTGACTTTTATATCAGTTTGAGCTACTTATTTCGCCTTTCATAATAAAGCTTTTCAGTGATTATTTCTGAAGTTGCGAAATAGTTGAGGAAGGTTATCATCTGAAGGGTAACTGGCTTTCAATATATCGTTTGTATTTTACCTTATAAAAAAGTTGTTTACACGTATTTGATCTTGAAAGATTATTTATAGATTAACGTCTTCAGACTCAAAAAATTCAGGAATGCCACAGACCCCAGAATCCACTAGAACAGAGGCTGAATTTTCTAATTTTGTCTTTTTTGCATCATCAGTGTCCTTCATTTGAAAAACTACACGCAACTCGCGTTTTCTTTGTTCATTTGTCAGATTTGTTGTGTTATAAAGTTACAATTGCATGAATATACAACCAGTTGCCATGTATGGCTTCTTCTTCACCACTTTCCTACTTCAAGACTAACTTATTTTTTTCAGTAATATGATTGAGAACTTTCATCTAATACTTGTCTGCCCCCAGTAGCTGAATGGTCAGCTTCAATTCCTGGCTGGGTCGGGGAATTTTTTCCGCCCAGCGACTGGATGTGGTGCTGTCCTCATCATCATCCTCATCGACTGCAGGTCGCCGAAATGGAGTCAAATTGAAAGACAGGCACCCAGTCTGCCTGATGGGGGGGGCCCTAGCCACACGATTAAATAAATCTAATACTTGACGCCCCCCCATGAACCATAGACCTTGCCGTTGGTGGGGAGGCTTGCATGCCTCAGCGATACAGATGGCTGTACCATAGGTGCAACCATAATGGAGGCGTATCTATTGAGAGGCCAGACAAACGTGTGGTTCCTGAAGAGGGGCAGCAGCGTTTTCAGTAGTTGCAGGGACAACAGTCTGGATGATTGACTGATCTGGCCTCGTAACACTAACCAAAATGGCCTTGCTGTGCTGGGACTGCGAGGACTACTCAGGAGGACGTCGTTATCAGGAGAAAGAAAACTGGCGTTCTACGGATCGGAGCATGGAATGTCAGATCCCTTAATCGGGCAGGTAGGTTAAAAAATTTAAAAAGGGAAATGGATAGGTTAAAGTTGGATATAGTGGGAATTAGTGAAGTTCGGTGGCAGGAGGAACAAGACTTTTGGCCAAGATAGACACGAAGCCCACGCCTACGACAGTAGTACAAGGCTGTATGCCAACTAGCTCTGCAGATGACGAAGAAATTGAAGAAATGTATGATCAAATAAAAGAAATTATTCAAATAGTGAAGGAAGACGAAAATTTAATAGTCATAGGTGAGTGGAATTCGGTAGTAGGAAAAGGGAGAGAAGGAAACGTAGTAGGTGAATATGGATTGGGGGGAAGAAATGAAAGAAAAAGCCACCTGGTAGAATTTTGCACAGAGCATAATCATCAAAGAAGGTTGTATACATGGAAGAACCCTGGAGATACTAAAAGGCATCAGATAGATTATATAATGGTAAGACAGAGATTTAGGAACCAGATTTTAAATTGTAAGACATTTCCAGGGGCAGATGTGGACTCTGACCACAATCTATTGGTTATGAACTGTAGATTAAAACTGAAGAAACTGCAAAAAGGTGGGAATTTAAGGAGATGGGACCTGGATAAACTGACTAAACCAGAGGTTGTTTAGAGTTTCAGGGAGAGCATAAGGGAACAATTGACAGGAATGGGGGAAAGAAATATAGTAGCTCTGAGGGATGAAACAGTGAAGCAACAGAGGATCAAGTAGGTAAAAAGACGACAGCTAGTAGAAATCCTTGGGTAACAGAAGAAATATTGAATTTTATCAATGAAAGGAGAAAATATAAAAATGCAGTAAATGAAGCAGGCAAAAAGAAATACAAACGTCTCAAAAATGAGATTGACAGGAAGTGCAAAATGGCTAAGCAGGAATGGCTAGAGGACAAATGTAAGGATGTAGAGGCTTATCTCACTAGGGGTAAGATAGATACTGCCTACAGGAAAATTAAAGAGATCTTTGGAGAAAAGAGAGCCATTTGTATGAATATCAAGAGCTCAGATGGAAACACAGTTCTAAGCAAAGAAGGGAAAGCAGGAAGGTGGAAAGAGTATATAGAGGGTCTATACAAGGGCGATGTACATGAGGACAATATTATGGAAATGGAAGAGGATGTAGATGAAGATGAAATGGGAAACATGATACTGTGTGAAGAGTTTGACAGAGCACTTGTAGACTTGAGTCGAAACAGGCCCCGGGAGTAGACAACATCCCGTTAGAACTACTGACGGCCTTGGGAGAGCCAGTCCTGATGAAACTCTACCATCTGGTGAGCAAAATGTATGAGACAGGCGAAATACCCACAGACTTCAAGAAGAATATAATAATTCCAATCCAAAAGAAAGCAGGCTTTGACAGATGTGAAAATTACCAAACTATCAGTTTAATAAGTCACGGCTGCAAAATACTAATGCGAATTCTTTACAGACGAATAGAAAAACTGGTAGAAGCCGACCTCGGGGAAGATCAGTTTGGATTCCGTAGAAATATGGGGACACGTGAGGCAATACTGACCCTACGACTTATTTTAGAAGCTAGATTAAGAAAAGGCAAACCTACGTTTCTAGCATTTGTAGACTTAGTGAAAGCTTTTCTCAATGTTGACTGGAATACTCTCTTTCAAATTCTGAAGGTGGCAGGAGTAAAATACAGGGAGCGAAAGGCTATTTACAATTTGTACAGAAACCAGATGGCAGTTAAAAGAGTCGAGGGACATGAAAGGGAAACAGTGGTTGGGAAGGGAGTGAGACAGGGTTGTAGCCTCTCCCCGATGTTATTCAATCTGTATATTGAGCAAGCAGTAAAGGAAACAAAAGAAAAATTCGGAGTAGGTATTAAAATCCATGGAGAAGAAATAAAAACTTTGAAGTTCGCCAATGACATTGTAATTCTGTCAGAGACAGCAAAGGACATGGAAGAGCAGTTGAATGGAATGGACATTGTCTTGAAAGGAGGATATAAGATGAACATCAACAAAAGCAAAACGAGGATAATGGAATGTAGTCGAATTAAGTCGGGTGATGCTGAGGGAATTAGATTAGGAAATAAGACACTTAAAGCAGTAAAGGAGTTTTTCTATTTGGGGAGCAAAATAACTGATGATGGTCGAAGTAGAGAGGATATAAAATGTAGACTGGCAATGGCAAGGAAAGTGTTACTGAAGAAGAGAAATTTGTTAACATCGAGTATATATTTAAGTGTCAGGAAGTCGTTTCTGAAAGTATTTGTATGGAGTGTAGGTAGCCACGTATGGAAATGAAACATGGACGATAAATAGTTTGGACAAGAAGAGAATAGAAGCTTTCGAAATGAGGTGCTACAGAAGAATGCTGAAGATTAGATGGGTAGATCACATAACGAATGAGGAGGTACTGAATAGGATTGGGGAGAAGAGGAGTTTGTGGCACAACTTGACTAGAAGAAGGGATCGGTTCGTGGGACATGTTCTGAGGCATCAAGGGATCAAAAATTTAGTATTGGAGGGCAGCTTGGAGGGTAAAAATCGTAGAGGGGGACCAAGAGATGAATACACTAAGCAGATTCAGAAGGATGTAGGTTTCAGTAGGTACTGGGAGATGAAGAAGCTTGCACTGGATAGAGTAGCATGGAGAGCTGCATCAAACCAGTCTGAGGACTGAAGACCACAACAACAACAATACTTGACGCTCAAGACACCTCCAATTTTTATTCAATTTATCTTCAGACTTGGTATTCCATATGACTCCTCTTTGTCTGTTAGCTGTACCGTAAGTCGTTGTTTAACTGCTGCCAAAAATCTCTCTCTCTCTCTCTCTCTCTCTCTCTCTCTCTCTCTCTCTCTCTCTCTCTCTCTCTCTGGCTCTGTATAATATATAAAAGGTGCCCTAATTAAAGCATGGAAAGACAGAAGCTTTATATTTTTAATATATAGAGGATACAATGATGTATAAGTAATATATCAAAATCGAAACATCGTTAGCAAAAATCTTGAAAAGTTCTTGGCAGATTTACTTCAAATTATTTTTTGCACAATACGGTATTCTAATAAACAGCTGTATGGACAAAGGCTATATATGTATGTAGATATAAGGGAAATAATGTTACCACAAAATCTCTAAAAGTTCTTAACCATTTCACTTCAAATTTTTACATGGTCCTCTAATAAACATTTGGATCGACAGAATCTGTTTTTAAATATATACATATAATATGTAAATGCATATATAATGTATAATAGACAAATGTTGTCGACAAGAATCCCAAAATTTTTTGACTGACTTACTTCAAATTTTTACACCATAGACATAGACACAGGATATATATTTCTTTATTCAATGGTGTGTAGGCCTTATTTTGAAACTGACTGTGAGAAAAAAATACTGTGCTATGCTGTGCTGTGAATATATGCAGTTTCGTTTTCTTTCTCACAGTCAGATTTAACTACCATAGCCATGTATCTGAACAATAGACAGAGTGTTTCTTCCATATACATTCTCTCTCCTCATATATAATTTTAAATAAAATGTGTAAGCATAATTACATAATTTTTTGTTTTCTTCCTTGTAGTCTTTCAACAGGAAACAAGAACATTATAATTGTGGTTTACTGGCTTATGATTAGAATACTACTACAGAATCTAGATTGTCCAAAACTTTGTAATCCGACCTATTTGAGGAGTAAAAGTATGATAAATACTGTTTACTATCCTCACGGGTCCAGCAGCAGGAGTGGTCTTTCATATCCCATACATCAATGATCCCATTTGAGCCACCCAATCATTTTGAACGATTTAAGTTACCAGTCAAGGTTTCGTTGGCAATAACAATAAACAAGGCTCAACATCAGAGAGGTAGAGAAGAGGAGGTGGAATGTTTTGTATGATAATGGTGGAGAATCATGTACACTCACACAAATGTTTATTTTTAGAATACTCGTTTTTTGTCTTTTGTAATATATTTAAGGAGATCTCTTTTCTCATCAAAATTCTAAGCATGAATATATCTACATGTAGTCTTCACACACACACACACAGATATATATATATATATATATATATATATATATATATATATATATATATATATATATATATATTCACGCATCAAATGCTGTAGAAGGAGATGTTCTGTATTTAGTGCACCAGTATCTCATCCCATTTTTTATCTCAATTTGTTGCACTGCGTTTTTGGTGCTTTTAGTAGGTCAGTGCAAGTATGGGTATTATTGTTAATACCATTTGTGCCTTTTGTGATGTCTATCTGTTACAATGTATAGTTATGCAGAACGATATGTAAGATTATTATTGCCATATTTTTATGAGGACCCAGTCCACTGCAATTCATTTAGGAGAGGTAATATATATCCTTCTATATCACTCTTTTATTAATAAATTTCAAATCATCTCCCATGGTACTTTGTGGCAGTGTCATAGAACGCTGTATTCTGTTAATAAATATAAAATGATATCATGATACTATGATAACATTTGTTCCTTCTCGAATGTACATTTGTTGGGAGTTATGTTAAAGATAAGAACATTCGTAATCTCCACATATGAAGGGCTTTTTTCAATAGTGGTACAAGTCCATTTTTGTTCATTCTGAGATACAGAGTCCTAAAGTTAAATGAGCGCTGAAAAATCTGCAGATGAAATAAGCCCTTCATATATAAATTCAAGTCCCCTGCTCATGTATTTCTGTACATTTGGGCTAATCTCAGGAAATACTGTAGGTATCTGGATATGGATTTTACTAATAAGCAGACTGCTTTATGAGGAAGATTTGTGTTTATAATTTAAAAATATTTCGAGCAAATGGTCTGAACTATAATGAATTCGTCAACAACCGCTTTGAAATCGATGCCACTGCCATCTAGTGGCGAACAGCAGAAGTTCTTCGATCCACAACTCTGCAAAGCGTGATGTAGCCACAGCAGTGTGAGAGTATGTGTAACACTCTACATACTTTGATGTATCGACAACAGAAGGAACGTCTTTGGTGTGGCACCGTCAGTGCGGATACAACTTGTACATATTCAGTTATTATTTCTTTGCACTCTTTGTGATTAAGCTACATTTCGTGTGCAATACTCAGTAATCTTAAGTGCACCAACCGAATTGTAGCAGAACTGCTCATAAACATTTGTGGGTATGTGAACTTTTTAAAGAAGGAAACTGACATGGGCATGATCTTCTTGACATCTTGAACATAGGGGATAGATGCCATTCAGAAACTCCTAGCTGACAACTAGAGAAAATTTCGAAAGATTTTGGGGATGCTTGGGATGATTGGGGATGTACTTTGTAAAACAGCGAAAATTTCAGGCTGTCAGTTTCTGCTTCCCTCAAATTTGAATCGCTATTTGCACTCAGAATTCACTGCACATTCTTTCAGCAATGGACAGTGAGTTACTGAACTTTACACTATCATAAGCGGACGTATGGGAAATACTGCAAAGCGAAAAGCAATTAAATAGCAAATCTGTGGTTTTTATTGTTTTATGCAAAGAGTAAAACATGTTCCGAAATGTTTCTTCAGCGAGGGACATACCTTTCATTCCATGCCCCAAAGAAACTTTTTCTGCAACAAAGCAGAAATCTCAATTTTCAGCTTTTTCTTTCATTTCAATCAAATCTAGATACAGACCACGGTTCATTGTGTGGCAAGGTGAAAAGTCCACCACAAACACTGTGATAAACAATTGTGGCAGTAAGTCTGAACAATGAATTAGTGGGTACTAAGGTTTACAAGATGAATACTGTCATGGGCTACACATTTCCATCAGCCATGTATCTTACTGTTTCAGTTTTTTTATTTTTATTTGTGAACGTCAGACATAATCCACTCAGCTAGCCTACAGTACATGATATGCTACAGATTCAAAGACATATTCAATCATTCACACACACAAATACCAATGATTTGCGCAGAATATATACATTGACTCTGCACTTGTTAATTAAAGAATCAGAATTTTATTGTCTCATAACATACATATTTGTGAACGTCAGACATAATCCACTCAGCTAGCCTACAGTACATGATATGCTACAGATTCAAAGACATATTCAATCATTCACACACACAAATACCAATGATTTGCGCAGAATATATACATTGACTCTGCACTTGTTAATTAAAGAATCAGAATTTTATTGTCTCATAACATACATGTCAAATCATTGATTTATTGAACACGACACTAATCAAGCGTATAACTGTAATAGTTTGTACATGGAATGCAACATTTACTGGAACTATAAAATATCTGAATACATATACTATTAATATTTATCCTGACCAAATGATCAGATCATCATTAAAAAACTCATCAACAGAGTAATAGTAGTTTTGTACCAGAGTGCTATATAATTTTCTTTTTACTGTATCAATGTCATTGCCATGTCATGTCTATTCAAAGGCCAATTACATATACGGTAGAACAGATAACATTCTTGCTTCCTACATCTACATTTACATGATTACTCTGTAATTCACACTTAAGTGCCTGTCAGAGGGTTCTTCAAACCACTGTCAGATTATTTCTCTACTGTTCCACACTCTAACAGTGAGTGGGAAAAATGAACACTAAAATCTTTCTGTACTAGCTCTGATTCCTCTTGTTTTATTATTATGATTATTTCTCCTTATTCAGGTTGGAAACAATGAAATGTTTTCACATTCAGAGGATAAATTTGGTGATTGAAATTTCGTAAAAAGGTTTCGGAGCAATTGAAAACACCTTTGTTTCAATGACTGCCCCCTCTCCCAACTCGCTTATCATATCCATGGTAATCCCCTAATTTCGCGATAATACATAACGAGCTGCTCTTGAACTATTTCGATGTGTTTGTCAATCCTATCTGGTAAGGATAACATAACGCACAGCAGTAATCCAGCAGAGCATGAACAAGTTTAGTGTAGGCAGAGGCTGCCTACATTAAACTTCTTGAATGTAGTAGACCTGTTGCATCTTCTAACTGTTCTGCTAATAAAATTTAGTCTTTGGTTTGCCTCCCACACAACATGATCTATGTGATCGTTCCAATTTAAGTTGCTCGTAATTCCTGGGTATCTAGTTGAACTGACAGTCATTAAATTTGTGTGACTTATTATGTAACCGAAATTTAACGTATTTCTTTTTGTACTGGTTTGGATGCCCACACCCTTTTCGTTTTTGAGAGGCACTTGTCGCTTTTCACACCATTCAGATATTGTGTCTAAATCATTTTGATCTTTTGTTGATTTTAGTAGAAAGTAAATAACAGCAGAATCTGCAAACATTCTAAGAGGGCTGCTCAGATTGTCTCTTAAATCATTTATATAATAAAGGAACAGCAGAGGGGGAACGCCAAATATCCCTTCTGAATTACTCAATGATATTCTCTTGATTACTATGTACTGTGACCTTTCCGGGGGGACTAAGTCTCTTATGACAAATGGTGCCTTAACTCTTCTGGAAATCTAGATATATGAAATCAGTTTGAGATCCCCTGGTGACAATCACTACTTCTTGTGAATAAAGACCTAGTTCTGTTTCGAAAGGACGATATTTTCTGAATGCACACTGATTCTGTCTCAATGGGCACTTACCATCGATGTGCTTCATGATAGTCAAATGCAGTATATTTCCCAAAATCCCATTGAAGATCGATGTAAATAGCATGAGTCTGTAATTTAACTGATTACTCCTGTTTCCTTTCTTGGGTATCTGCATGACCTATACAACTTCCCACTCTTTTAGTATGCACACTGATTCAATGGGCACTTACCATCGATGTGCTTCATGATATTCAAATGCAGTATATTTCCCAAAATCCCATTGAAGATCGATGTAAATAGCATGAGTCTGTAATTTAACTGATTACTCCTGTTTCCTTTCTTGGGTATCTGCATGACCTATACAACTTCCCACTCTTTTAGTATGCACACTGATTCAATGGGCACTTACCATCGATGTGCTTCATGATATTCAAATGCAGTATATTTCCCAAAATCCCATTGAAGATCGATGTAAATAGCATGAGTCTGTAATTTAACTGATTACTCCTGTTTCCTTTCTTGGGTATCTGCATGACCTATACAACTTCCCACTCTTTTAGTATGCATCTTTCGTCAAGTGAGCAGTTGCATATGACAGCTAAGTATGGGGCTATTTATCAGCATACTCTCAAAGGAACCTTAAGCCTATTCACACTGTCTTTCACTTCACATCATATCATGGCATGGCATGGCACCATCGGAGATCGGTTTTTGTTGTTTGGATTTGTAATAATGAGCCAACTGTGCTACCTGTGCCAAACATTGCTTGACTTTATGAAATGCCGCTAACATCATGGAAGTCCAAGTTCATATGCTTGCCAGAGAGCAGTGCAGTAAGTATTTCCTGTTGACCTGCCAATCCTGGAATGCGTCACTGGTAATAATTTAACTTTCCCAAAAATCTGCAAATCCTCTGTAGTTTGTCGGCAGAGGTATACCCTACAATGCACCCACACATCCAGGAAGCAGTGACAGACTGGCTGATGCGACTAAATATCCCAAAAACTGCACCTCTCGTTTGCTGGAAACACTCTTCGCGGTGTTAACGAATACAACTCAAAATTTGTATTGGTAAAGTTCGAAAGACGCTGTTACACCATTCTTCTGGACATCCTCCAGCACTACCGCAATTCGCAAAAAATGCTTTTGTACACTCGACCTCCACTAAACACTTGAGCATGAGAAACAGTCAGTCACATGAGGCGTGGAGTAATGATAGAGAATTGTGTGGGCATTGAGTGGTGTGTAACTCCTCAAAATCCTCAGGAGCCATTTTTTTGTGCCCCATGCCTCGTAGAGATGCCCAAGAGATCGACGTTTGCTAACACGAATTGTGTCAAAACAACACATAACTACAGCAGCTAAAGTGATCGCAGAGCTCAATAGTCATCTTCAAGACCCCATCTCTATCGACACTGTCCGCTGAGAACTTTAAAAAGCGAATATTCGGGGAGGTGCTGCTATACCAGAACAATTCGTGATGATAACCAACGCAAAGAAGCGTAAAACATGGTCTTGGGAGCATAAATCCCGGGCAGCTGATCTGGTGGAAACACGTCGTATGTTCAGACGAGTCAACATTTTCGTTATTTCCCACATCAGGCCGGGCTTACGTCTGGAGAACGCCACAAGAAGCCTACAACCTGATTCCTTGGTTCCAACGCTTAGACATGGGGGTGGAAGTGTGATGGTGTGGGCAGCCATATCAAGGTATTCTGCTGGTCTCATCATTACTCTCAAAGGCCGTGTTACAGCCAATGACTATGTGAACATTGTAAGTGATCAGGTGCACCTCATGATTCAAGTGTTGTTCCCCAACAATGATGCCATATTTCAGGGCAATAATGCACCTATTCACACAGCCTGAACAGTACAGTCTCGGTATGAGGAGCACAAAGCCGAACTGCAGCGTCTTCCCTGGCCAGCACAGTCCCCAGACTTGAACATCAGCAAACCCTTGTGGCTGGTATTGGAGTGCAGACTCAGGAGCATATTTCCACCTCCCTCATCCCTAAAAGAGCTAGAAGGGGCTCTGATTGAAGAGTGGTCTAACATTCCACTGGAGACTATACAATCATTATATTATGCCAGGATTCCAAGAAGAATTGCAGCTGTGTTATGGGCAAATGGGGGTCCAGCCCCTTATTAATGAACCATTCCCAAGTAAGTACAGATGCTCATATTACTAGAATGAAATTTTTACTCTACAACAGAGTGTGCGCTTATACGAAACTTTCTGGCAGATTAAAACTGTGTGCAGGACCGAGACTCGAACTCAGGACCTTTGCCTTTCGTGGGCAAGTGCTCTACCAACTGAGCTACCCAAGCATGACTCACGTCCCGTCCTCACAGCTTGGGTAGCTCATTTGGTAGAGCACTTGCCCGCGAAAGGCAAAGGTCCTGAGTTCGAGTCTCGGTCCTGCACATAGTTTTAATCTGCCAGGAAGTTTCATATCAGCGCACACTCCACCGTAGAGTGAAAATTTCATTCTGGATACATCCCCCAGGCTGTGGCTAAGCTATGTCTCCGCAATATCCTTTCTTCCAGGAGTGCTAGTTCTACAAGGTTCACAGGAGAGCTCCTATGAAGTTTGAAAGGTAGGAGACGAGGTACTGGCGGAATTAAAGCTGTGAGGACGGGGCGTGAGGCGTGCTTGGGTAGCTCAGTCGGTAGAGCACTTGCCCATGAAAGGCAAAGGTCCCAAGTTCGAGTCTCGGTCCGGCACACAGTTTTAATCTGCCAGGAAGTTTCAGATGTTCACATTGTTTTGCCTGTCCCCTGTATGTACCTCTCGTCGTTGGTGTGCATTCCATGTTGTTGAAAAATGCACTCTGTGTGCGTGAACTATGTCAATAGGCAATTAAACGAAAATAGTGGGAGGTTGACATGACCAGAATGGGTCGTGGAATGCAGATTTTGCTGGTTTATGTCAGCTTTTGAAAGTTGCAACATAGCTAGAGATGTGGTTTGTTCCACTTTAACTTCTGTCCCTGGCGATTGCGAGGTCATGTCCATCATTACTGTAAAAAGAAAGGACTTACAGATCTGAATCTCTCAATCTTCAAAGAGTCAGGTCGAGCTCAGACTATCGGCAATTAGATGACAAGAAGTAATTTCCATATAAACTGCAGACAAGGATGATTACACAATACGTAAGTTTATTGCGCATCAAATCGTAAGTAACGTACAGAACACTACACTGATAATAAGTATTCTCTTTCAGACCAAAGATTCGTCTTTTATCTCTTGCGCCTGCTACTTGCACAGTAACTGATGTCACACAAGGGAAAACATAGAGTCTGCTTGCCTGATCCATGAAGTTTGCTTTCCTACTGGGCAAATAATGTCATAAACACTGGTATTTTCTGCTTCTGTAGAGTTGACTTTTTTAGTTAATAAAATATTGTTTTGCTGAAAATTTCTTCGTCAACTGATTTTCCTAATTAGAAACATAGTTAGCCCTATTCCATTAAAGAAATATCTAAATAATTTTATAGTTTCAGATACCTGGCCTCGCTTATGGAAGAGCACTCAGTGGAAAAAGTATCCAAATCGTCATCAAACATTTACAATTTGCCAAGAAAAAAAAAAGACTAATAAATATTATGAAGAAACAAAAGCACAAAATAAACTACTATATTATGTTTGCGCGCGAGGAGTACAGGTTAACTTCCGATGTTTACAGGCACAGTTCCCCCGTCATACCAATGTCACCTTCTAAGCTTTCTTCTGGAGAAACTTTGAAGTGACGTGACGTTCACGGCCTGTATGAATGCAGCCATTTGTAATGTGTTGTTTAATGTTTTGACGGGAAGTGACGTGAGGGTAGGTGTGAATTTGTCTTTTTGCCCAAGAATAGTTGTGATCGCAAATAACGTAGAAGTTTCACTACATTCACATGTATTTAAAGTTAAATACATTTCACGTAATTACAACTTTTCCCAGTTTTTGTTCCTTGATCATTTTTACAGGTATGACATACAAACTTTTCCCCATGAAGAGCGATACGATTGCTCGAAATTTGACTAATCGTGACGGATACACTGACGTGATATATTGTTGATGTTTGGTATGTCAATAGCCGTGGCGTATCTTCAAGTTTGTGAACTGCTTTGACATTGTGTGGAAAGTCTCTGGTTCAGAGGGTATTGCCCAGTACATGTATTTCTCCCATTTTAGCTTTATATTGTGGAAGGTATTAAAGTTTGGGAAAGTGGATTTGCGGAGGATGTTAAAGGACATTGCACTGTGTTTCTCTGATGTTTTAAAATGGCGTGTTTTTACATTAATTATTTAGCGACTGCAGAAAACCGCGCTCGGAGATATCAAATTGGCTCAGTTTGAATGATATTTCAGTGCCTGTCAAATGTTGTGTGTAGGTCGGTCAAGGCGTTTCGGTGACAGAAGGGCTGATCATGACTTGTGAAAGTTGAGTGTGGAGTGGTATATTTATATTATTTTCAGCTGAGAGCTTACGCTCGAGAAACGGTGATATTGAAGAGTGAATGATAGCATTATGGATCGAAGTGAAGACCGTCGCAGAGTTGGTGCCAGTTTGGAGTTGCAGGACGCCTATGACACAAGACAGGTATGTTTCATTGTATTCCGTCCTCATGTGAACTGCACTGCCCGAAGACTTCTGGAAGATCGATAGCGACGTTGGTTATGGAGTACGTGATAGGTGATATAAAGCACTATTTATTCTGACACAGTTGGTAATCGAATGACAGAGAATCTTAAATAATATTAGTCTTCAGTGAAAACACTACCGAGAACGGCGAACTGTGTAAAAGAAACTTAATACGGTTTAAGTTTTTGTATTCTGACATGGTATTAGTTTATGATGAAATTGTCTTTACATATGCAGTAGGCCTAGTTGTATCTCTTAGACATTAGGTATCAATATTGTGAGTTATAATTTCCTTTTGATCTGCACAGAGCTGGGTTGCTTAAGTCCTGGATGACTCTTAATTTGAATGTTCTAATTGCATTTATCACTCCCTTCGTATTACATTTGGTACTAGTACAGACTGAGTTAATTTACTTCAAATGCAGTGTATCTAAAATAGCAAATCTTTCGTGTTTTTTGCCCCAAGATTATGGATTATTTACTTTAGAATAATAAATGTTTTTTGTTATTGTTTCAACATTTAACAGGTGATAACACTATCTACATGAACACGTGTGCACCATAACATGCACCAGGTTTTTTAGGTACGTGCATGCACTTCTACTATAAGCCCTATTGTTCGCTCATTTTACAGTTTCCTACATACATAGAAACTGAATGCAGATGTAAATGTGATTTTTTTTTTTTTTTTTTTTCTCTCTCTCGTTGTCTGAGACAAAATCATTAGCAGCCGCGTAGCTGAAATTATGATTGAGATGCACAGACATAAAACTTAGTAAGGCATGAAAATAATTAGCATTTACTGCAACGTGGGAAGACAAAGTATCACATGCATACGCTTACACTTTTGACACTTGCTGCTTTCAAAAAGCTTTGTGTGCGTTACAGATCATCGTGTCCACATGTGCTGTAGACAATAAAATTTTTTTATATTTTCAGAACAATTTCTCAAGTTTGTCAGGCATTAACCACAATGAGCCAATTGTTCCACATATTTCTTACGAGACCTACAAAGTGACCATATACTAACACATTAGCTGTCGCAGATTCACATTTCTAATTAGGCCTACGTGATTAGTATTAATGCAACGATCCTGATAACCTAAGACTAAGCATGGTTGATTATCATCATTAAAATATTCAAAAAAATCATCATGTTGCATAAGTTTGTCGCTGTGAGGTATTACACTTCTGTGTACCTGTGTCAACTTGTGGCTTGATAAACCTTCCTTGCGTTGAGGTTCACACCCACGACATCGAGGTCCATCTGTTTGACGAATAGTTCAGCCTGTACACTCTTGACTGTTGAACATTCTGTTAGAGACCTAAAAGAAAAGAACCTATTAGAACTAAGGACCTGTAAATATATTCCACGGGTCGAGCGTGGAAGGATATAGTGGTAATTTACAAGATATGTGATGTAGGCTACGTGTTACCATTGCTGAGAAATGTTTGGAGCAAATATTTTTTTATTGCCTTGACATTTTAGTAGTAGCCAATGAGAACCTTTCTGCAAAATTTGTTTTTGAATAAGTATTATTTACAAACCGATGTTGCATGTGGATTACGAAATGCTTTGTAACATGAGTGGCTGTGAATTGTGGCGTTCTTGTTTTGCTACAACCCATTTATATCACCAGAAAGTGAAATCTTCATATGTGCCTCCTGATGTTGGCTCTTTACGGTTTCTTCAAATGGAATTAAGATAAACTAGCATGGTTTGCTCAACAAAGGCATGGTAGGATCATTGCCTTATCCCAGTAGCGCCCAGTCTGCGAAAGTGATCCCTACAAGGATTCTCAGGTGCCTCACACCCTGCGTGTTTTCTGCAGTACTTTTTCAGACAGCAATGTACAATGCCACCAGATCACAAAAGCAACCTATAGTACTCACAAACAACGCATTGTTGACTGAAAGAAATACAGTAACGTAGTGATCATGATGTCTGAAGAATCATGTCGTACCATGTTCAGGCTGGCGATACTTTTGAACTCTTGAACTTCATAGTACCCGAATTAGTCTTGATATGGTTGTTAATTTATAAAGTACGGTTTTTACATTGGGATGGGGGCGAAGTCGTCTTTCTGGGATTGGCTCTCATACTATACATGTCAGCAGCTCTGGTCTTCGGCGCTATTCATTTACAACTGACGTTCTGAAGCTATTTCCACATTCCATCGTGTCAGTTAAATTCTGAATATGAACTCGCGAGAACACACACTTGCTAACAATCTTGATGTGAGCGGTCATCTGTGCGTGCCACGAACACAGGAGGATCGAGCCAGTCATTCGCCTAGATGAATGAACTGAAATTCACTGAGCACCACATTTCATGCCAAGTGCTGTAATTGTTTAATGTAGTACTACGACGCGCAGTATCATAGGCACATTATGTTCTGGACTACTAGTTACTCGTTAAATAATTAGTAGAAGCCGAACATGCTACACAACTGTGGAAATTATTGGGTTCTTATACAGTGTTAAATGTGCTCAGTTTATCGAACGAAACTCGGCAGCAAAGCTGAGTTCAAAGGATGGTGCAATGCTTCGCTTGCCTCGCTAGTTGGGGCCGCTGCCTCTGTTTCAGAGATACCATTATCCAATACGTGCATGCTAGGAAGAACACTAAACCATCACTGATTACTATGTCGCAATAACAGATGTTTCCAAGTGATCGTAGAGCTTTAACATGGGACAGTGCCGGAAATGTAAAGAGCGGCATAGTTTCACTAGCCGTACATGATTTAGATTACGATCAAGGAGACAGAGCGCCAAAACTCATCTAATACATTGGTGAGCTATTCATTATAGTTTTGGGTACGTCATAAATTGCGTTGTCAGAACAAGGAACACAGAATTTTTCAACGTACTCCACTGGGGTACACTGGAAAGTTAGTCGTGTACGAAAAAAGGTTTTCCTAAGAAGTGTTCGAAAACCAGCCCCAAATTGTCATCTCATAATGTTAATCTGCTTTCTTGCCGCCCTCCATCCAACGAAAAATCTTTATCATTAATTTTTGAGCTCGAGAGTAACACGTTGGCCCCGGGCAGTGGCCTGCGGAGTACATCGTCTGATTACTGACGCCGTGAACCTGTATGCTCTCACGGAAAATGTGATATTCTACTTTAATTGTGGTACTTCTGACCATAGACAGTTCATGGGAAAATGTATAATCGTTGCTTGAATTAATTCAAGCACTTGAGGATTTCAGCCCCATTTCGACAGCATAAAGAATGTGTGCGTGCTATTGTTGATAATAATATAATAGTTGCAGTAATGACGATACCATATACAATGCCATGCGGTTTTTCAAACTTCTATTCGATCTCTCTCTCTCTCTCTCTCTCTCTCTCTCTCTCTGCAGTAAAGGAAGTCTTAGTTCACTGAGTTTGTTTTACTGTGTAGATTAATTTCTCCCCAATTGTTTTACACGTTCCGCCCGTCTGTCTCTCTCTGTGTGTGTGTGTGTGTGTGTGTGTGTGTTAGAGGGAGAGAGAGGGGGGGGGGGGCAAGAGTGTGTTCAGTTTAAGAAAATTGAGCAAATAAAAACAGCGTCAGTCAATATGTTCGTATTTTAGTTCAGGTGTTATTCTTTGGTGTGGGGATAAGTCTGTATAGGTAGAGCCACAAAACCAACTTTGCTTTGATACCATGTTTTACAATGTGGTACAGCAAGAAAAGCGACAAGCATTTATCTATCCTCATAACACGTGCTCCTTGCAATATCAGCTACGAAAATAGAAAATGATCGTCCGTCTTATCTTTCTAGTTTAGCAAAATTGAGTTCTTATTTTAGTGCCCTCTTTATAGAACGAGTATTCGTTACTCGTAAATTATGTTTCATGAATTTTTTTTGCGCTTGGGGTTTGCTGCTCGGCAACAGACTTTCCATCTGTTGAAAAGCCAGTTATCCATAGCATGTTTTCTTTATTTTCCCAAGGGTTTTAAAGAATTTTGCTTGTTTACACAACAAGTTGGAAATTTCCTGAGAACGGTTGGTTTCGAGTCAGTATTGTTGCATAGATAATAATGCGGAACAATTCGTTTTACGTGGACGACGACTCGGTCTGGTCATCGCATTCAGTAGCTACAATGTTAAACTCCACACCCGGCATCCAAATTTAGATTTTTCGTTGTTCCATAAATCGCTTAAGTTGTATGTCTGCTTGATACTGTTGAAAGTTAGCCGTCTACAGTCTGAACTACTTTTACACCATCTCTGAAACACTTCGTCTTCGATAGTGGACACGCTCCAATCCTTCTTCTTCCCGCCTGATATATATTATGAAAGCCCTTCGGTAGTCAGTATTTTTATCATGTAATAAGGAGAAACTAGATTAATCGCTATGCATTATACCTTAGTATTTTCCTAGCTACCATTTAAACTCATACTGGAAACATGTGTATTTTGTCTTAGGTACGAATCATCCCTTGGGGCCCTGCTGTTTCTTCTGCAAGAAAGACTGCGAAATCGAAACATTTGGAGTGTTACTTCTGTAGTGCACGAGGCAAGCACTACGGATCACCTCTTGCATCTCTTCCACGCTATTTACGTAAAATGCTTTTTAAAAGTTCGTCGGAGCTGATTGGAAGGGTCAACGAAACGAATGAGTCTGCCCATGTTCTAGGTAGACAGACTTGTTTCTCATAGTTCCCTTCATAATACCAAAGACTAGGAGGATTCCGCAGTTGAAATATTAAACTTCTCTTCGTAAATTTTAATAAAATGCTGAAATTGTAGTTTAGTGGGAAAACTTTCGATAATTATCAGCGATTCATGATTTAGTATATGCAACTAATGAAATCACTTGGTGTGGTGTGCCAGTGATTCGCGTGTCACTTATCACAGCCAAGTTTGCTGGTTCTGTCAGTCATATTTTCGTTACTGGATAACGGCTACGCCCAGCCATAAAGTGGCAAGATTGCTGCATCTGAGACAGTCTTCTCAGAGAAGAGCTTATAATTTCTTATTCTTTGCGTTTCAGACATGGTTGCTAGCGCGCTGTAGCTGCAAGACAGGAAGAGCGTGTTAGTCACCAGGGCGTCACCGCCTTGGAAAGAAGGCGCACAGCAGTCGAGAGCAGGCACTAATTCGACTAGTATTACTACAAAGAACTGTGGTGTAGGTGTCATAGAACAGCACGGCTATCATCTGCACATTAGAAAATAGGTTACTGGTTGATAAGGAGCTGCGCGACGAAAGCTATGTCATGAGTGTACGTGCAGGTTTCGTAACTTTGGCACAGCCTGGCTCGACTATTCGCGAAGTTTCGGAGCATTTTTGTTTCTCTTCTTTGTCTCTATTGCGCATGGACCTTTCAGTACGCTAGTTTAGTCATTCCCTAGCTAAAATTACCGTTTCAAGAGCCAGTAGTTGGCAGTCAGTTTATGGATGCTTTCTCTATACCTGTTAGCCAGACATAGGCATAGGCACAGAACTTCATTGAGGCGTCCCAAAAACGTTTTAATGCAATGTCAGTACAAAGATAGTAGATTGCTGCAATATTCATAAGTGTTTCATTGTATGTAAATAGAATGAAAGACAAAGCCTTTTGAATATGTTCTGGAACAATTTTAGTACATAGCCGCACCCTTGTGACAAAATTTATTGCGGTCAAGACATATGCGATCTGTTAAACTGTTCTGTTGAGAGTAAAGTAGCATATGGATTTTATGTTGTTTGTCGCAGAATTGGTATGAATTGATAGCGTTATGAGAGATTCATTTTTAAAGTAGTCTTCAATTTATATCATTCTTCTATGAAAGATGTTCGAACCGCTGCAGGAATTTTAAGGATGGTGCTGAACTTATGAGAATAGTTGCTAACAGATATCTTGAAAACGATAAGGCTGTGTTAGCTTTATTTTAGATGTATATAATAGAGTGAAGTGGACCAAGGATATGGAGACTGCTGGAAAGAAAGGTTGTGATGAGCTATTTGTGTGTGACACAGTCGGAAAATAAAAAAATAAAAAATAAAAAACTGAGTGGGAAGAGACGAACTACCGCATGGCTCTGAGATAAGTGGGTTATTGCCTATTATATTCAACATTTATCATGAACGAGTGGTAAAGAAATATCTCCACGAAGTAATAGCTGTAGGTGGAAATAAAATGTTATATGATTTGGATTTACTGGAAGTCATTCTTAGGAGGAGGAGACAATACGTAACAGTTTGAAGGAAGTCAAGAACACTAAGAACAACATTGTATGAAGATAAATGTTTGAATAAGGGGGGAGACTGTGCAACAGGAAGGCCGTTTTAAGTACTTGGAATGCAAAATAAAGATTGTATGAAATGCGGAAACAAGAACTCCAACAACAAAGGAAAGTTTTCAGAGAGAGAGAGAGAGAGAGAGAGAGAGAGAGAGAGAGATCCTTAGATGAATATGAAAGGAAAGAGTTTGTGAAGTGTTTTGTTTGTAATGTTGCCTTATTTTGTCCTAAACCATGGACATTGTGAAGACGTGGAACCATCATTTAGAAGAATTAAAAGGTTGGATGTGGGTGAACATAAAAGGAGCGAATCAGAAATATGAAGTGAACGAGGCGTTACTAATAGCAAACTAATTACCTGGGCATTCCTTGATAAGACTGTATAGTGATGATGCTTTTCGAGGAACTATGTATGAAAGGTGAAAAAGACTGTATAGTGATGATATTTTTCGAGGAACTATGTATGAAAGGTGAAAGCACGGAGAAGATACTAACATATATTAGGATCAATTCATTGCACTATTAAACCAAAAGGACGACAGACAAGAAGAGATCCTGGAGAATGCTGAACCCCCCCCCCCCCCCCCCCCCCCAGCGATACACAAGCCCTATTCCTTGTTTATATCCTCCGACATAGCATCCGGAAGACAAAGTTCGGGAACCGTTGTGCTCTATGTTTAGGTCTGGACCGGTTTTGCTACCCAGGTCAAATATATCCATATGTCGACCAATACTTGGAGAAAATAAAGTATCAAAGCAGCCCTACTGCTCCCATCATTCGCGTTGTAATTTTTTTTTGAGGGAGAGGTAATAGATTATGTGAAATGACAATGCCCTTAACCTAAGCATAATTGTAGACTGGGTATTCCCTCGATATTTAATTTATAATGTTTACTTAATATTTCCCCATTCTGGTAGAAGTTAAGGTTAGTAATACGTGTAGTTGTGCCGTAAGGATTCAAAATAATCAGCTGGGGAGTCCAGTATATTGTTGTGATTCGTATGAATTTCTGTTTCTGTAACACAAATTGCAAAATCGAAGAAAACAATTGTTTTGGTTTTGTATTCCTTTTTAAGTCATGTCAACATTGCCTTCAGCTTAACTTTTCAGAGTGGTTTGCCCATCATAAATAAGTATACATTCCTTATTTCACATGGGTTTAGCGAAACGGTGCGGAACTCGAGAACGACTCTTAGTAACTAGACAAACGAATCCCGCCATTCAGCTTTATTGCCATATGACCTATTCCTCGCCTGCGATTCGTCATATTGCTTGAGAATTAAGAGCGACCATCTATCGATTGCGGCGTTCTGCGATTAACTCCTCATACGAGCGGTCTGTGGATAATCACTGCAACCCGCCGCTCGCGTGTGGTGTCCTTTGCTTCCGATGTAGTGAGCATGATACCTGTTTCTCTTTGCTTCAATATGGTAGTTGTGTAACTTCTTCCTGAATCAAATATTGCTTCTCCTAAGCTACTCCGTCTAGATTAGCCAACATTTTTAAAAATAAGACTGAACCTAACAACCCAAGCGTGTGTGAACGCTTACATAGGAGCGAAAATCGATTGTGGAAGAGAAAATGTGGTAGCTAGAAAAGCATTCCGTAATCGATATTGGCGTGTATACATGAAACTTCATAAACAGTGTTGAGAATTCCTTTCACGCAAGCACGCTTTTGGAGCTCCTAGGTAAACATAGTGTTACGGCAGAACACGCGGAAGGGGTACACTTATAATATACACTGAGGTGACAAGCCATGGGTATACCGATATGTACATACACAACGGCGGCAAAATCGCGTACTCAAGAGTACGCTGGCGAAGTTATCATTTGTACTCAAGTGATTCATGTGAAAATGTGACCGATGGGATTGCAGCCGCACGACGGGAATTAAGACTTTGAATGCGGAATAGTAGTTGGAGCTAGGCGCATGGGACATTCCATTTCACAAATCTTCGGAGAATTCAATATTCCGAGATTCACAGTGTCGAGTGTGTGCCGAGAATACCAAATTTCAGGCTTTATCTCTCACCACAGACAACACAGTGGCCAACGGCCTTCACTTAACGATCGAGAGCAGCGGCGTTTGCGTAGAGTTGTCAGTGCTAACACACATGTAACACTGCGAAATAACCGCAGAAATCAATGTGGGACGTACGAAGAACGTATCCGTTAGGAAAGTGCGGCAAAATTTGGCGTTAATGGGCTGACAGCATATGACCGACGCATGTTCTTTTGTTAACTGCATGACATCGCCTACAGCGCCTCTCGTGGGCTCGTAACCATATAGGCTGGACCCTAGACGACTGGAAAACCGTGACCTGGTCCCATGAGCCCCGATTTCAGTTGGTAAAAGCTGATGGTAGGGTTCGGGTGTGGCGCAGACCCACAAAGCCAGAGACCCAAGACGTCAACAAGGCACTTTGCAAGCTGGTGATGGCTCCATAATGGCGAGGGCTGTATTTACATGGAGTGCACTGGCTCCTCTGGCCCAACTGAATCGATCATAGACTGGAAATGGTTATCTTCGGCTACTTGAAGACCATTTACGACCATTGATCGACTTAATGTTCTCAAACAACGATGAAGTTGTATAGATGACAATGTGTCATGTCATCGGACCACAATTGTTCCCGAATGGTTTGAAGATCATTCCGGACGGTCGAGCGAATGATTTTGCCGCCTAGATCCCCCGACGTGAATCCCATCCAACAGTTATGGGACATAATCGAGAGGTCAGTTCGTGGAGAAAATTCTGCACCGGCAACACTTTCGCAGTTGTGGACGGCTATAGAGGCAGCATGGCTCAATATTTCTTCAGGAGGATTCCAACGACGTGAGACCATTCCACGTCGATTCGCTACACGACGTCGAGCAAAAGGAGATCCGACGCGATATTGGGAGGATCTCCGTGACTTTTGTCACCTCAGTGTAATTTGGTGTTCACGATTAGAGCATTATTGTCAATGTCTTGGAGACTGGATAAATGATGGTGATTTCGGGTAGCAAGTGATTAGTTTCTTGTAGCAAGAGCAGTGGCAACAGGCAAAGTAAGTCAGCAGTGAAAGCCTCGCGCGGCGGCTTACGAAGAGCTCAGTGGGCGGGCGGAGGCGTGACCTTGGCTCGCGTCGGCGACGCTGACGACCACGCGACGCCTCATATGGGAGCGCCGCTCCAAGCTCTATCTGGGACGCCGCACCTTGCTCTCGCCGACGCCTTGAGCCCACCACGTCACACGGTGACCACGTGCGGCCTGCCCCTGCGTATGTGGCCTACCTTAGCGTCTCTTCTTTGCCTTCTTTCTTCATTTTGTGTCACCATCAAGGCCATTTAATCTTGTTTCACGGGAGACTGCGTTGTCTCTCGTTGTCTTCTGCAGTGCAAGTGTTACGCTGAGGTGACAAGTCATGGCAAAGCGATATGCACATATAGATATGGTGTTAGTATCGCGTACACAAAATATAAAAGAGCACTGCATTGGCGGAGGTGTCATTTGTACGCAAGTGATTCATGTGAAAATGTTTCTGACGTGGTTATGGCCACACGACCGGAATTAGTAACTGTGAACGCGGAATGGTAGTTGAAGCTAGACGCATTGGGACATTCAACTTCATAAATCGTTGGGAATTCAGTATTCCGAGTTCCACAGTGTCAAGAGTGTGCCGAGAATCCCAAATTTCAGGTATTACCTCTCACCGCGGACAACGCAGTGGCCGACGGCCTTCTCTCAACGACCGAGACTTGCGGCGTTTCCTTAGAGTTGTCATTGCAAACAGACAAGCAACACTGCGTGAAATAACCGCAAAAACTAATGTGAGAGGGACGAGAAACGTATCCGTTCGTGGGCTGTGGTAGCAGACAGCGGACGCGAGTTCCTTCGCTAAGACCACGACATCGCCTGCAGCACCTTCCTGCGTTAATGTCCACATCGGCTGGACCCTAGACGACTGGAAAACCTAGACCTGGGCTGAGGAGGTCGATTTCAGTTGGTAAGAGCTGATGGTAGGGTTCGACGCCGGCGCAAACGACGCGGAGCCGTGGAGCCAGGTTGTCAGCAATGCATTGTGCAAGCTGGTGGTGGCTCTTTGTTGTGAGCCATGTTTACATGGAACGGACTAGGTCCTCTGGTCCAACTGAACAGTTCATTGACTGGAAATAGTTATATTCGGCTGCAAACAACGGAATTTTTACAGATGACAATGCGCCTTGCCACTGGGCGACAGTTGCTTGCCATTGGTTCGAAGAACATTCTGGACTATTCGAACGAATGATTTCGCCTCCCAGATCGCCCGACATGGATCTCATCGGACTTTGATGGGACAGTTCGTACACAAAATCGTGCACTGGGAACTCTTCTCAATTGTGGACGGCTATAGAGGCAGCATGGCTCAGTATTTCTGCAGGGGACTTCAAACGATTTACTGAGTCCATGCCACGTCGAGTTGCTGCACTACGTCGTTCAAAGGGGGGCCCGACGGTATATTAGGAGGTAACGCGTGGCTTTTGTGCGCTCAGTGTATAAGGTTTATAAGTTATATACAGCTTACGGTTTCAGAGGTTACAGGATTTTTCAGTCTAATGTCGTCTCAGTTTCTTGTGTATCTTCCATGGTTTCTCCTCCATTGTTTCATCTAACGACATAGCCTTCAGTGAATAGTGCTAAATGAGAACTTCTCGGCCGGGCTGGCAGTGATTTTTTTTTTTTTTTTTTTTTTTTTTTTCGGGAATGTTTTTATTTTAGGCAGAAGCCCTATTCACGTCAATACACTTCATCCGACACTTTTCAAGCCAGGAGATTCCATCCTAGAAATGCGATCTCGAAGGTTTACAGAGCACCATTCTCCGTATGGTCCTGTAGTTTCTGAAGAGGAGTAGTGGCGTTATCAGTAGTTGCAAGGGGCAAAAAGGTAGGGGTGCGCAAACGGTACATTTAACTATTCAGTAGCTGCGTCCATAATGGAGAGATCTCTGGAGAGGCCACACAGTCCTATGGTACCTGAAGAGGGTTAGTATCTTTTTCAGGAACTGAAAAGAGCAAAGATGTGTGTGCCTCAACAGTACCGATATCCATACAGTAGGTGCATCCAAGACGGAGAGGCATCTAAAGAGCACAGACAATCAATATTACGCTTCCTGAGGGGGTAGTAGCCTTTTCAGTATCAAGGCCGGCAGCATCCTGGACTTTTGACTGATATAGCATTGTAACATTGGCCAATATGGCCGTGTTATGTTGAGAATGCAAACGACTATAAGCAAGGAGAAACTGGAAAATTACAGCCGTTACTTCCCGTGAAGGCATGCAGCTGTGCTCTGTGGCTTAATGATTTTGCGTCATCTTGGGTTAAATTATTCTGCATATAAAATCCTTCTCGTTAAACAGGCAGGTAGGCTAGAAGATTTAAAGAGGGAAATGGATAATTTGAAGTTATTGTGAGAATTGGTGAGTTGCAGTGACACGGGGAACAGGGGTTATGGTTAAGTTGGTACGGGGCTATAAATACAAAAGCAAATATGGGTAATGTTAGAGTCGGTCTAATAACGATTCAGAAAATAGGAATATGGGTAAGACACTATCGACAGCCAAGATACACAGAGCACACACATTGCCACTATAGTACATGTTCATGTGCCTACTTGCTCTTCAGATGGAGACATTTAATACATGTAAGATTGAAACTTCCTGGCAGATTAAAACTGTGTGCCAGACCGAGACTCGAACTCGGGACCTTTGCCTTTCGCGGCCAAGTGCTGTACCAACTGAGCTACCCATGCACGACTCACGCCCCGTCCTCGCAGCTTTACTTCTGCCATTCTGGAAACATGTATGAGTAGTTAAAAGAAATTATTCAGAGAGTTAAAGGGCACAACATTTGTGATAAGACTTGAATTCTACTGTAGGAAACGGAAGAGGTGGAAAAATAATAGCACATGGACAGCGGGGATGGAATGAAAGGGGAAGTCGGCTGGTAGAATTTTGCACATAACGTAAAATAATCATTGCCAACAACTGATTTAAAGATTATCAAAGAAGGTTGCACACGTGGAAAAGACATAGACACAACAGAAAGCTTCAGGCATATTATATAATTAGAAGACATGGATTTCGGTATCAGATTTTAAGATGAGAAGCAGGGAAATTAGTACGGCAGTAGACGAATGGATAGCTTTGATAGATGAAATAATGAAGACATCGTAGGATTAAACGGGAAGAAACAGAAGTCTTCGTAGAAATCCTTGGATAACACGAGAGGTATTGAGCTTTTAACTAATGAAAGGGGAAAATTTAGAAATGCAGGAAATGAAGCTACCAAAAGGGAGTACAGACGTCAAAGTATGGACAGAAAGAGCAAAATGGCCAAACAGATACGACTTAACGACAGCTGCAAGGCTGTCGAATCGGGGAAAGATAGACGCTGTCTGCAGAAAAAAATAGAGCGATCTAAAGAGAACAGTAACGGTACATAATTTCAATGCAGAAGAAAAAGAAATTACGTTCCTTATTGCACATTAAGTTTCGTATAGAACAAAAGGGGGTCCACACTGAGTCACCATTTTTGATCGTTTACCCAAAGATGTAAAATGACCGACAGGCAGCAAAGTTGAATTCGTAACGAACTAAAAAAGTTTCTCCTTAATAACTTCTATTCTGTGGAATAAAGGCTGTGGGTAGGGTGTTCTTGTAACTGGTGAGCCTGTAGCCATGTCTACATATGAATGTGTAACGTGGATGTAAATGACTCGTTCCACATCATTACGATTAGCTGTACAAAATGATGCATGGAATAACGAAACTGTGTAAGTAATGAGAACTGATGGAAAGCCAATACGAAGCCAGGGTGAAGTGGAAGGAACAGGCTATGCAACGGAAATGAACTCGAAGACAATACTGTAGAAAGCGAAGAGGAAGTGATTGTAAATAAAGGAGATATGATGCTGCGAGAATAATCTGACATGGTGGTGAAGGACCTTAGATGAACAAAGCCTCTGGAGTATAAGACATTCTCTCAGAATTATCAAGATGCCCGAGAGAACATACCATATCAAAACTGTTCCTCTTTGTATGTAAGATGTGAGATTGGCGAAATGTCCTCTGACTTCAACGAGAACGTAATAATTCCCATTCCAAAGAAGGCAAACGCAGACAGTTGTGAATATTGCCGAACTGTCGGTGTAATTAGTTTCAAAATATTGACACGAATTGTTTAGAGAAGAAAAGGAAAACCCTTGTAAAAGCTGACCTTGGAAAAATAAGTCTCGGGTTTTTGTAGAGATACCAGAATACAGTTAACACGAATTGGACATGAAAGGAAAGCAGTAGTTGAGAAGGTAGTGAGACAGGGTAGAAACCTAGCCCCCATGTTATTTAATCTGTACATTGAGCAAGCATTAAAGGAAACCAAGGAAAAATTTGGAGAGGTAATCAAAGATCAGGGAGAAGAAATAAAAACTATTGAGGTTTGCTGATGATACTGTAATTTTGTCAGAAACAGCAAAGGACTTGGAAGAGTATGGATGGAATGGATAGCGTCTTGAAAAAGATGTTGTAAGCTGAGCGTCAACAGATGTAACACAACGGTAATAGTATGTAGTCGAATTAACTCGGGCTAGGGTGCGCGAATTATATTAGGAAATGACACACTAAAAGTAGGAGACCAGTATTGCAACGCGGGCAGCAAAATAATTGATGATGAGCGAAGCAGAGAAAATTTAAACTGCAGGCTGGCGAAAGCAAGATAAACAGTTCCGAAAAATAGATATTTGTCAACACTGAATTTAAATTTAAGTGTTACTGTGTCTGTTCTGAAGGTTGTTGTTCGGTGTCTAGTCTTACACGGAAGTGAAACGTGGATAATAAGTTCAGACCTGAAGAGAGTTGGAGCCTAGCCATCAGCAAGGACTCAACTGCTTGATAACGGAGGGAAGTGTGAAATCTTAAAAATTTTAGACCAAAGCTTGAATTCAGTAACCAAGTTCAAATGGATGTAGGTTGTAATACATCGTAAGGAGAGATGAGGCAGACTTGGAATAGGGTGGACTAGGGTGCAGAGCTGCATCAAATCAGTCTTTGGACTGAAGACGACAGCTCGCGTTGATCAGCAGATTTTTTGTTCCTGTTTTTCAATTTCGTCAACTCTCAAAGGACATTTGGATATGGTTTTTAATCTATATAGGCCTAGGTCTTCCGGCTAACACCTGCCTTCTAGTATCGCAGTTAACAATTTTTGCGACATTACACGTTTGTTGTTGCAATTCCAAGTTAGTTTGTATATCATTGTTTCTTAAAAAGGCCATGGTAGTTTCCTTCCCTTATCGTTCTGCAGTCAGAGCTAGTGCTCCGAATCTGAGAGATAGACATCGATTAGATGGCAAACTCCAATTTTACCTTTTGTAATACAGATAAGGACAAGAGATTCATGTAATACCCACAACCTTTAGAAAGATCTTTACTACTAAAATAAAAAGAAATAGTTGCACACGACGGTGACTTGGTTGTGGAGAATAAATTCAGTGACACACAAGTTTCCGCAAAACTTTGGTGGTGTGATTGCTTTATCAATTGTGCACAGTGCCCTTGGCTGGGTGAGAACTTCGCTGCAGGGTGTATCGCACGAGTTGTCAGTACGTGGTGCTGGACGTTTACCTTGTATTACAGCGTAAGCCGAAATGTAGGGGAGCAGCCAGCAGTACGGCAGTGATTAAAAGTTATGTGGAGCGCCAATTTATTGGACGTGCGCTACGCGAGCTCGGTTTCTCTTCTGCTCCCTGTTCAGATGACCCAGTGCTTCGCCAAATGGGAAATGGTCACGCACTTACTATTGGTGTATTGTGAAGAAAATCCACAAAACTTCGATGCGGATAATGGACGGCTGTGACATTGAACCCGACAAACTTTGAGATTGTTTGCTACTCGATCCTTCCGCAACCATAACCGTATTGATGTCCTTGTGTGTAGACATCGAGGAACCTTCAGTTGAAATATGAACCACAGTACGAGTAGACAAGGCGGGGTGCAGTTATTAAAACAAAGGCGTCTTTCGTTGCGGCGAGATTTTTCCACGAAATTTCAATTATCAATTTCGTCCTCTGAATGCGAAAATATTTTGTCGCCAGCCTACATAGGGAGAAGTGATCATCGTAGTAAAATAAAACAGAGCTCGTACAGAAAGATTTAAGTGTTCATTTTTCCCACACGCTGTTTGTGGAACGGTAGAGAAGCAGTCTGAAAACGGTTCGAAGAACCATCTGCTACACCATTAAGTGTGAGGTATAGTGTAGACATGTAGATGTGTAAATCGTTGCTGAAATGACTTCAGTATTTTTATTCTAATTGTTGTGACTTGGCGAGACAGCCAAGCCACTACGAGGTAGCCGAAAGGCACGCGTTTAAGCTCACGCAGGCTAGCGTGAGGTTTGGAACAGTTAAAGGAGTTGAGCCTAGTAAAAAAAGGTACATAGCTCCTGGAATACTTAACTTTAATCCATAATTGGTGAACATCGGTTTGACGGTACATGCATCACAAGATAAATAGCAATTGATAATGGCGCCTTGCTAGGTCGTAGCAAATGACGTAGCTGAAGGCTATGCTAACTATCGTCTCTGCAAATGAGAGCGTAATTTGTCAGTGAACCATCGCTAGCAAAGTCGGCTGTACAACTGGGGCGAGTGCTAGGACGTCTCTCTAGACCTGCCGTGTGGCGGCGCTCGGTCTGCAATCACCGATAGTGGCGACACGCGGGTCCGACGTATACTAACGGACCGCGGCCGATTTAAAGGCTACCACCTAGCAAGTGTGGTGTCTGGCGGTGACACCACACTAATAATTGGTTAAAATGCATTATTTTTACTTCTAATTCTGCGACAAGCGTATCTTCAGCAGTGCCCCGGTAAAAGTGTGACAGGACCACCTTTATTCTCTCTATAAATAAATGACCTGACGTACAGGATTAGCATCAATCATGGCTGTTTGCTGATGATACCTTGGTGAACGGGAAGATGTCGTGGAGTTACTGCACGAGGATACAAGAAGACTTACACAAAATTTCTAGCCGGTGTGATGAATGAGAGCTTGCTATAGACGTAGAAAAATGTAAATTAATGCAGATAAGTGGAGAAAACAATCCTGTAATTTTGAAATACCTCGAATACAATATTATTAATTTACTACTTGACACAATCACGTCGATTAAATACCTAGGCGTAAAGTTGCAAAGCGATGTGAAGTGGAACAATTATGTAGGGAGGGTACCACGTGTAGAACACTAATGCGACCCATTCTTGAGTACTTGGGACCCGCACCAGGTCGGGTTACAGGAAAGCAGTTCAGAGATGGGCTGTTACATTTGTTACCCGCAGTTTCGATCAACACGCAAATATTACGGTGATGCGTCGTAAATTCAGATGGGAATAACGGGAGGGAAGAAGACATTCTTTTCGCGAGGCACTATTGAGAAAATTTAGAGAAACGGCATTTGTGGGTGATGGCAGAAAGATTCTACCGACACCAACGTACATTTCACGTAAGTTATGACAAAACATGAAAGTGTTTTTTTTTTCTTTTTTTTTTTTTTTTTTTGCCCTGTTTGTGAATGAAACAGGAAAGGAAATGACTAGTAGTGGAACAAGGTACCCTCCACCATGAACAACACGGTGGCCTGTGGAGAATGTATGTAGATGTAGCGTTTCATTGTCGTATTAAGTTATTCATTTGCTCTAATTTTTTTTCTGTGGTTTTTAATTTGGAATCTTTGTTGATGTGATTTTAATTATATGTATTTACTAACTACCGAGCGAGGTGGCGCAGTGGTTAGACACTGGACTCGCATTCGGGAGGACGACGGTTCAATCCCGCGTCCGGCCATCCTGATTTAGGTTTTCCGTGATTTCCCTAAAATCACTCCAGGCAAATGCCGGGATGGTTCCTTTAAAAGGGCACGGCCGACTTCCTTTCCCGTCCTTCCCCAATCCAATGAGACCGATGACCTCGCTGACTGGTCTCCTTCCTCAAAACCAACCAACCATTTACTAACTTCAATTTAATTTACCCTGTTTATCATTGCATTTTTGCATCTACGTTAGTGCCCTTGGCGCAACAAGAATTTGTTTTTAAATGTTTGTGTTATGTTCACAACCCAAAAAATGTGCATCTTATAACGAAAACTACATTTTGAATACCATTGCACAACGAATATACGTAGATTATTTCATCCTTTTTTTAATCGATAGATCGGTATTTATTAAACGTTTAAATATTATGATTAGATAAATAAGAAGCAGAATCACGTGGACGATTCCATATGAAAGAAAAACGTGATAGAAGAAATAAGAGCAAATAAGAAAGTCAGTACGACGATGAAAATGACGCCGCAAAGTATTGAAAATCAAAAAAATACGTTTTAACCAAATAGCCGAATAAAAATTTGTCTCGAAAAGATTCAAAAATTAAAAAACGTCAAGTACCTGACAAAATTCGATCCCACAACCTTCTTCCTATTAATGTTTCATAACCAGTGGCTAAGATAGATACGAAGCCCACGCCTACCACAGTAGTACAAGTTTATATGCCAACTAGCTCTGCAGATGACGAAGAAATAGAAGAAATGTATGATGAAATAAAAGAAATTATTCAGATAGTGAAGGGAGACGAAAAGGGAGAGAAGGAAATGACGTAGGTGGATATTGATTGGGGGGAAGAAATGAAAGAGGAAGCTGCCTGGTAGAATTTTACACAGAGCACAACTTAATCATAGCTTACACTTGATTCAAGAATCATAAAATAAGGTTGTATACATGGAAGAATCCTGGAGATACTGACAGGTTTCAGATAGATTGTGTAATGGTAAGACAGGGATTTAGGAACCAGGTTTTAAATTGTAAGACATTTCCAGGGGCAGATGTGGACTCTGACCACAATCTATTGGTTATGACCTGTAGATTAAAACTGAAGAAACTGCAAAAAGGTGGGAATTTAAGGAGATGGGATCTGGATAAACTGACTAATCCAGAGGTTGTCCAGAGTTTCAGGGAGAGCATAAGGGAAAAATTGACAGGGATGGGGGAAAGAAATACGGTAGAAAAGAATGGGTAGCTTTGAGGGATGAAGTAGTCAAGGCAGTAGAGAATCAAGTAGGTAAAAAGACGAGGGCTAGTAGAAATCCTTGGGTAACAGAAGAAATATTGAATTTAATTGATGAAAGGAGAAAATATAAAAATGCAGTAAATGAAGCAGGCAAAAAGGAATACAAACGTCTCAAAAATGAGATCAACAGGAAGTGCAAAATGGCTAAGCAGGGATGGCTAGAGGACAAATGTAAGGATGTAGAGACTTATCTCTCTAGGGGTAAGATAGATACTGCCTACAGGAAAATTAGAGAGACCTTCGGAGAAAAGAGAACCACTTCTATGAACATCAAAAGCTCAGATGGAAACCCAGTTCTAAGCAAAGAAGGGAAAGCAGAAAGGTGGAAGGAGTGTATAGAGGGTCTACACAAGGGCGATGTACTTGAGGACAATATTATGGAAATGGAAGAGGATGTAGATGAAGATGAAATGGGAGATACGATACTGCGTGAAGTGTTTGACAGAGCAGTGAAAGACCCGAGTCAAAACAAGGCCCCGGGAGTAGACAACATTCCATTAGAACTACTGATAGCCTTGGGAGAGCCAATTCTGACAAAACTCTACCATCTGGTGAGCAAGATGTATGAGACAGGCGTAATACCCTCAGACTTCAAGAAGAATATAATAATTCCAATCCCAAAGAAAGCAGTGTTGACAGATGTGAAAATTACTGATCTATCAGTTTAATAAGTCACAGCTGCAAGATACCAACGCGAATTCTTTACAGCCGACCTCGGGGAAGATCAGTTTGGATTCCGTAGAAATATCGGATCACGTGATGCGATACGGACCCTACGACTTATCTTAGAATCTAGATTAAGGAAAGGCAAACCTACATTTCTAGCATTTGTAGACTTAGAGAAAGCTTTTGACAGTGTTGACAGGAATACTCTTTCAATTTCTGAAGGTGGCAGGGGTAAAATACAGGGAGCGAAAGGCTATTTACAATTAGTACAGAAACCAGATGGCGGTTACAAGAGTCGAGGGACATGAAAGGGAAACAGTGGTTGGGAATGGAGTGAGACGGGGTTGCAGTCTCTCCCCGATGTTATTCAATCTGTATGTTGAGCAAGCAGTGAAGGAAACAAAAGAAAAATTAGGAATTGGAATTAAAATCCATGGAGAAGAAATAAAAACGTTGAGGTTCGCCGATGACATTGTAATTCTGTCGGAGACAGCAAAGGACTTGGAAGAGCAGTTGAACGGAATGGATAGTGTCTTGAAAGGAGGATATGAGATGAACATCAACAAAAGCAAAACGAGGATAATATAATGTAGTCGAATTAACTCGGGTAATGCTGAGGGAATTAGATTAGGAAGTGAGACACTTAAAGTAGTAAATGAGTTTTGTTATTTGGGTAGCAAAATAACTGTGGATGATAGAGGTAGAGAGGATATAAAATGCAGGCTGGCAATGGCAAGGAAAGCGTTTCTGAAAAAGAGAAATTTGTTAACATCGAGTATATATTTATGTGTCAGGAAGTCGTTTCTGAAAGTATTTGTATGGAGTGTAGCCACGTATGGAATTGAAACAGGGACGATAAATAGTTTGGACAAGAAGAGAATAGAAGCTTTCGAAATGTGGTGCTACAGAAGAATGCTGAAGATTAGATGGATAGATCACACAACTAATGAGGAAGTATTGAATAGGATTGAGGAGAAGAGAAGTTTGTGGGCACAACTTGACTAGAAGAAGGGATCGGTTGGTAGGACATGTTCTGAGGCATCGATGGATCACCAGTTTAGTATTGGAGGGCAGCGTGGAGGGTAAAAATCGTAGAGGGAGACCAAGAGATGAATATACGAAGCAGATTCAGAAGGACGTAGGTTGCGGTAGGTACTGGGAGATGAAGCAGCTTGCACAGGATAGAGTAGCATGGAGAGCTGTATCAAACCAGTCTCAGGATTGAAGACCACAACAACCACCAATGCACTACACGACCACGCTTCACAACACTTTTTTATTTAAGTTTCTGTAGTATTAAGCGAAATTCTATCTCGTGTCGATGCCTCGCAAATGTAGGCGCACTTTGATGAATGGCTCTAAGGTGTTTTAACTGGGACCATGACATTCACTACCGAATAGATTGTTTCAAAAACAGTTGAACGCATCCCTGAGGACCTCTCCTTGTATATGGTATGTTGTGCCATCGTCAGATTTCTGTTTGTTGGGCTATAAATGTTAGTGTTGTGTGGAGTATACACTAATTATTTAAAAAGTGGGTGCATGTATCTGAGGAAGCTTCTCGTCAAGCCGTGTGTTGTGGGCCACTGACGTGGATTTCTTTTGCGGTGGACATTGCTGGCGATATTTTCTAGACAGCCATTTGCGCGCCTAGTCCAAACGCATTGAGCTGTACTCTGTTAAAGATGTGTCTCTAGGTTCGTCACGACTAAGAGAACAGTTTGTATGTATATGAAACTATTCGGAGCATCGTTTGTAAACATGCTGAATGATACCATGAGTATGAGTAAGCGTATTTATTTTTCCAGATATGATCAAAGTGACATGAAGATATCAGTATATCACTAATCCCAGTGAAACAGTAAATTATATGACCAAAGCTCGATTGTAGAACTTAATTTTTTTTCTCCCATTTGCATAATAGACAGGCTGACATTCTCATGTCCAATATTTTGATTCCACATTCACCACGTTATGTCAGTGTTTTTCTTAGGCTGTAAAGTTTGCGTTAGGCCTTAAATGTAGTTCTGTAATCCATTCTTGCTTCACTACGCCCCGGGTCTCATCCGTAGATAATGTTTCGTACTGAAGTATTATAGCTTATTCAGACAGCTGTTACTCAAAACAAAAATTAAAAATATACTTTTGAACTGTAAAATTATCAGTCGCACGAACAACAATAAGACTTGATGTCCTATTCTCTTTTTAGCAGTGCCTCATGTTTCCTAATTTCCTCATCTAAACCATAATGAAGCCATTACGATGTTGTACATCACATAACAAAATGGATTTCGTCACTACCACGGATTTTCAACCGCAACGTTAACACAAATCGAAGAAAAGGCTTCTGAATTTTTTAAAGAGTGAGGTTTTAAAGTGTGCTGTAGCGACGCTGTAAATGGCTGGTGGCAGTTGTGGAAAAAATGAGCACAGTGCCAACGTTACGAATTTGTACTTCGGATGTGGGCGATAGCGTCGGCGTCTGTTGACAGTGTTAATAATTTTTCGAATTCTCAAGGCTAGCACGTTAACGCCTGTCTCCTACAGATCTCTCTCTCTCTCTCTCTCTCTCTCTCTCTCTCTCTCTCTCTCACACACACACACACACACACACACACACACACACACACACACCTTTTCTTCCTTCCCGCGGCCTCCAAGTATTAAACCTCATTAAGTACATTAGTCGCAAATAATGGAGAGCACATGTACTCTTTAGTGTCATCTCGGCTGGATTATGGGTGCTGGGTGTATGGACAGGCAAGTCCTATACGTCTAGAGATCAGTGTCGCTTTCCATCGTTTGAGTGGAGTGGAGAGGATTAGACACCTGTGGGACCAACTCCGTGACAAATATCTGTACCTCTGTGCTGAGACTGGTGAGCCGCCACTAATCGTCCGGTGTCAGCTGCTAGTGGTGTAGCAGGAGTGCGGTGTTTTTTTTTTTTTTTTAAATCAAAGCTCAACCGCAGTCTATCTTGCTTGTCTTCTTCTAGTCGATGTCAACCGCAGTCCATCAGTTTGTCCGCCCAACCATGGAAAAGTCGACTCGCTCCCGCATACCAGAGCTGTTTGGTATCCTTACTAAGTACTAAACCTTCGTATGAATGGATTTCAGTCTAAACGTAGGCTTCCGCGGCCATTGTCACAGTCAATAAAATTTTTCTGGGTTTGTGACCGCATTGTCATTGTATATAATGCGACCTTTTTTCAGGGTGTTTTTTGGTTACTGAAGCAGTAAACAAAAACACCCGGAAGGAGGTCGCTTGCAATAGGGACCGAAGCGTCAGTAGTTTCATATACATTGACATTGCGGTCACAAACCCAGAAAAATTTTATTGAAAGAATGAGTCGTTAACTGGGATGGAGCCGGCTCCATACTGACGATGTCTAAATTATTGTAGATGCGACAAAGCACTTATTTTTACTATGCTGGATCCACTGATGGAGTGAATCGCTGTTTATGGCGGAAAAATGCATGTGATCTTGAGGCCAATGGAACACATGAGCTGAAATTGAGCTTCGAATATTCTATGCATTTATCCAACAGAGAACCCAGTCACAACCATCTAGGATACCTTCCCTCATCTTCAGCATCATGTGAAGCGCATGATTTTCTGTTAGATACTAGAGTATCTGGGAATTCGGAACAACGAAGGGATGGATACAGTAGCCGAGATGGTGTATCAATACCTACCGTTTCAAACTGCACTACTTCCAGTAACTTATTTGTTGAGGAGCACAATAAGGAGTTATTAAGAGGAGGGCGGTTGGAAATAATAAAGATGAAGTCAATGGAACCCGAGCTGGCCGTGGTGTAGCTGCTTCTAAGCCACAAAGGCTTAACAGAGTAATCTAGTCTTCCCTCGCCTGCGGATTGGGCATCATCCCATGACGCCAGGGAGAGACCCCAGTTTGGTGATGACTGATGACGTATGTCAAATATCAAATTTCTTTCCTGTTGCCTGACAGATTTCGTTTTTTCCTATGTTTCCAGTTTTTAATGATCAGAGTATGTGATCAGGTGTACCTGGAGAAATAGCTCATTAGTTTAACCATAATGTTGAGTTTACCAAAGCTGAAACTGCTAGTACTATACAGATTTAATCTAACGTGAATTGCTCGTACTCACAAATTCTGTTTCTGGTCAAAGTAGTCCATTTTTCCGTATTGTGGGGTGTATTCCCACGTCTGCCGCAAAGGTTGGGTGGTACGCGTCCTCCTCCTCCAAACACATGTTCTATTTCATGAAGATAGGTGGAAGAGTTCTATTATGAGTGTGTGTTGTTGTTGTTGTTGTTGTGGTCTTCAGTGTATTCAGTGTATTATGAGTGTATTCAACAGAAAAGTACGAAACAACTCTATTGGTTTATTTGAAGTGTATATTCATAAGTATTCACCGGATGTCTGAGAAAAACTATCCCACTGATTTAAAGCCGAAGGATTCCCTCTTCCCAGAATTCCTATGGCTGTGAACAAGAGCCGGCCCTCCTCTGTGACCTTCAGTCCGCCGTCAGAGTTGAAGCGCTTCCCTCAGATTTTTTTAGCGGACCAGAAGCACGGAAGTCGCGGGGCGACGTGTTCGGGCTGTAGGGCGGATGTTCAAGCTGCTTCCACCTGAACTTGGCCTTACACTTGTGTGACGTTGGAGTGTGGTGAACTAATGTTATCCTGGAACAGACTCCCTCCCTCCACGAGCTATCAAGGCATTTGCTCGTGACGGACTTCGTAGGCTGTAGGGTGTCCCACAGTACACATCATACACATCACTGCTAACTCTTTTTCTGTGCTTGAGGAGTTCGATGAGCATCTAATATCGGACGTCGAAAAAGACGTTGAGCATCATCCTGTCTATGAGAGAACAGCTTTGAATTTTTTAGGAGAAGTTGAAAACATTGTTTCCGCGTCCCTAGATGTCTCATACGTTATCCCATAGTGGCATACGCTGATTTCAACCGCTTTAGTTACGAAGTTTCATATCCTTTCACTCATATATATAAACGTATAACAGAAAACAGTCAAAAAGCGAGACGAACATTTTAAAGTACCACCTATAATCTAAATTACATACCGACCAATATGACAATATTTATCATTACGTGTGCTGTGCATTTTTGTTTGCTTCTCAGACGTGCGTGAAATGAAACTTGACTGAAAAACTATAAATGAAGTGTGTATATATAGTAATTCACGTAAACTTCACTTACAGTTTTCAGTAAAGTTTCATTTCACGCACATCTGAGAAGCATACAAAAAGGCACAGCACACGTGATGATAAATATTTACATATTGATCGGTATGTAACGTAGATTATAGGTGGTATTTTACTCTTTTTTATTGTTTTCTGTTATACGCTTGCAACACACTTGATAATTGTCAATATAGAAACGAAACTGATCAGGTCATAAAGTAATTTAAGATCTTGATGTTTCAGATTACGTGGCGTTAACTTTTCTCAGCTGGGTATCTTAATTGTTGACTGTACCATGTCCGTTTAGAGTCGGTTTGTCAGACTGTTTATAATCTCTCGGAAAGCTAAAAATGTCACGTAGGACTGGGAATCCAATCCAGATCCACTTTTCCTCGTACAGTGCCCTTGTGACTGAGCCACCTGATCACACCTCTCTTTAACACTCAAGTTTCCAGTGGCTTCTCTCAGTATTTCCAATCTTAAGAGTTCCGAAAAATGAGAAGTCCATTTCGCTTTAGTTGTGCCTGCGGTCCACCTCGACGATTGCCGTTTTTTGTTATAAATAATTAAAAATCACAGTACCATTCGCGCATGAATTACAGGTTTTCTCCTTACTGTCAAGTCTCGCGTCGTATGTACTTCTAACGCTGCAACTTGGCTTCCCCCAGGCTCTGTTGAATGCGCCAGATGTCATGTATGTCACCTGCAGCCCCTGTAGCGTGGGAACCCTCGTACAGTCTTTTCGTGAGATATCCGTAATCGCTGCAGCGGTACAGGGTGGTAATAATTAAACTCCTATTACTTGAGCCGCTGTAGACGCAAAACTATTCACCGCATGGGTACCCAACTTTATAGGAATTTGTTCAGACCATGCGTTGCAGAATTTGTTTTGTTAGCAGTGTGAGTGTCATAACTTGCGGTTAAGTGCCGGTACTTGTAGGATGATGTAGGATGAAACACATCAATGTGGATTAGAGTTGCAGACAGTCAACATGGGTCTGGACAATGTGATCAGGGCGTTCCTCGTAAAGATGTTGTATCAAAACGACAGCAATAGTGCAGCTGCTCATCGCGACTATCGACGCATTAATGGAGTACGGAAAGGTCCTCTTTCTGTACTGGGGTTGAAGAACATGATTCGGGAGTTAGAAGCATCTGGACTTTTGGGAACTCATCCCGGGGGAGGCCGAAGGCCAGTTGCATCATAAATTGTTAATAAATTACTGCTGCCATGGCTGAGAAAACAGTGTGCGATCTTTAAGTAGTGCATGAGCTGTCACGACAGCTGAACATTTCATGGTCCACCGTTCGAAGAGTAATGCGAACAAATTGTGAAATGATATCTGTAACGAGGTTCCAGCCTGTCGTGGACGCAAGTGGTCGTCACATTGAGCAATTTTTGTAACCTGGAACGTACACATGGTACGCAATTAACAAATGTTACCCACTCATGTGTCCGCTGCTTAGTTGAGTGGTAACGTGTTTGCCGACCATACAGCGGGCCTGGGTTTGATTCCCGACCGTGTTGGAGATTTTCTTCGCTCGTGGACTGGGTGTTGTGTTGTCCTTATCATTTCACCACCACCTACGCGCAAGTCGTCCAATGTGGCGTCATCTGAAATAAGACTTGCAACTCGGCGGCCGAACTTACCCGGACGGGGCCTCCCGGCCATCAGTTCCACAAGATTACTGATCTTTTATCCACTCATGTGGAAATTAAAATGTTTCTTTCAGTGGTTTATTCGTTATTTCTCTTCCACATGCCCTTACAAATGTTTCTACAAAGTTTCATTTTCCTACGATCACTAGTTTTTCATGGGGCCATCTCAAGTAGTGAAAAATTAATTGAAACTATCCTGTCTTTGGAAGGAAAGACTCTCCAGTTGAAGATGCGCCGTGACGAGGATATGTCACAGACCTATACTATGGCAATAGGAGATATTCATACTCACTGCTGGCGTGAACAATGGAATCAGGTTTTTGTTGGTACTAAGCTATTTTTAGTAAGTTATTGATGACTAAATTACAAAAGAATTTTAATTTTTTACACAGTCTCCTTCATAGAAATGTTTCTTATCTGAATAGGCTGTTTCTACGTGTCCTGATCTATAGAGGAAATGATGATGCTAACGTCATCCAATAACGGACATAGTCCAGAATGATATTTTCACTGTGCAACGGATTGTACGCTGATAGGAAACTTCCTGGCAGATTAGCCCATAATCACTGTCGTGAGTATTTCTCACGCAACTACAGTCGTGCGTTCCCGTGGACCGCGTTCAGAAGGCGGGAAAAATACGTAAAAATCACCAATCTAGCGCTACTTTTTGAATTTAGTACTACATATTTATCCTTCAATTATACATAAATGGTAACGTATGCACAAAATATTGTTTCGGTGCTGTGAAAAAGACCTATTCATATTGCACTCTAAATTCTCATTGTACAGTGATGGACAAATATCGAAATATCTAAGTGTAGTTAGTTACTTGAAACTTGGTTGTTGCAGGTTAATGTTGATCAAGTACCGCCAGTGTTAAATTTAACGAGTATTCCTGACAGCGAATTAAACAGAAAGAAATCTGCACTGCCGAAAAATGGCCACATTTCGCACCACCTTACACGCACTGCGGACACACCTTACAAGAGCATTCCAAACAAATTGGGACCTTGCACTTGCGACACAAATAACTTGTCTTTCTCTTCTTTTTTGGTGGGGAAATGCGACATGTCTTCCTTCCATCCCTAGGTAGTTTGTCTTCCTTTTCCAGCTCTTCATGGAGATGTACTTCAGTTCCTAGAACTCGACCGATAGAAAACCTCAATTCTCGTGGGAGGCGTTTATTCATTACCCTTTCGCGCAGTGAAGGTTCGACCAGTTCTTTCGCTAGGGCTTTCATAAAGTTCATCCTGGTAAACACAGTTCTTTCCTTGAATGGCTAATGAACAATATATGCATTGACAACACTCATGTCAAGAATACGGAAAAACACGTCCATGGTCCAGCGTTGTGTGCGGCTACTAGAACAATATTTGGCACACTTTTCGTCTACAGTATCAACACCACCCTTTGTGTTATTTCAACACCACCCTTTGTGTTATTACAGTGGCTATTATTACAGGTTTTTTACTTTCCACGTCATCTTCTATGGAGTGATGCACTGTTGATATAAGAATTACTGCTCTTCCTTTCTTAGGCACATGCGAAATGAGCGTGATATGTTAAGTAAATCGATACAGCGTTGTTCGAACTTCACGTCTACGGGAAGGCAAGAAAGATGCCGGAATTTCCTTTCGGTTCTTCCGCATTGTTCCCACTGTGGTCAAACCATTTTTCCGTATCACGTCTGGAAGTTCGATTGACACATACCAGTTATCAGCAGTAATGTTTCGGCTAGTGTGTGCTGTTGGCTTGTACAATCTGAGGACAACCTGAATGGGAACGGCGTATTTCTTCTCGCCTGGGGAAAGTCCTGCTCCATCAGTACCTTTTCCACAGTAGAGGCAGGTGCTACAGATGCAGTTAGTCCTGGAGTCGGCGAGGCATTGAAGCTTCAGGCGGTACTTCGCCGGTTTAGATGGAATATATATTTTGAATTTACAGCGTCCTCTGAAACCGATTAGCATTTCATCAACTGTAGCATTAGCCCAAAGAATATAGGATCGCTGCGAATTTTCGTTGAATTTATGTAGAATGTTTATTACAGCAGCTGCTGGATCAGAAACCTTACGTAACTCCCTGTCATCAGGGTTGTCAAATCTCAGGCAGTTGAGAATTACAGCAAATCTTGCTGATGGCATAGTGATACGGAAAATATCACGGCCAGTCCCATCAGTACAAAAGTGAGAACGTATTTCTTCGTTATTCGATTTGAATACTGCAGTGTATATGAGAAGGCCGATGAAACTCATTTCAGACATTGTACAAGATCTGACTTCTGTTCTCTCCGTATTCGTGTATTCTCTATGATTTTTTCAAGTTTCTCATTTGTCCATGTATTTCGTTCAGCATATCATCACTGAAAATATAACTCCGAGCAGTCAGTGGGTCGATCTGTGATTGTCCTGAGTTTGTGTCGAAGTGCTTGGTATCTTCAATATATTATGAGCTGGAATTCTGACATGCCTGTTTGGTTCTACTGCCGACCACTTGAATCTGTTTCTGCCATAGAAGTATTTCCTAGCACGATCCTCATCTTCATCGCTATCTGATTCTCATTCAGACCTTTCCTCGTCACTTTCACTCTCGCCAGACAATCAATAATTCTTGAAAGTTTTTCTTCAAAATTTGGATCGCCTGTTCTCACAAACGAAGGTCCAGGGTTACCTGACATAGACATGTGCAAAGAACAAAACAACCACAACGAAAAGGAGAAATGTTCAGTCAGTTATTGACTTACACTAAAACAGTCGTGCAGTTCCGTGGACGTCGTTTCAACGAAACAAAACCAAACACAGCAATTGCAACAAGACTGCCGTGGCAACAAGCAGCAGACTGAGAATAAGAAAGCTACTGGGCCGCCCAGCTCTTCGAGGTCAATGGCGTTCCTAGAAACAGGTGTGTGAAAAGTAGCGCGGTCCCAGGGAACGCACGACTGTAGTTAGAGTTAAAACTTAGTGCCGGACCGAGACTCGAACTCGGGACCTTTGCCTTTCGCGGGCAAGTGCTCTAACATCTGAGACACCCAAGCACGGCTCACGCCCCGTCCTCACAGCTTCAATTCTGCCAGTAACTCGTCTCCTACCTTCCAAACTTCACAGAAGCTCTTCTGCGAACCTTGCAGGACTAACACTCCTGGAAGGTTCGCAGAAGACGGTTCAAATCCGCGTCCGGTTGTCCTGATTTAGGTTTTCCGTGATTTCCCATATCGCTTCAGGCAAATGCCGGGATGGTTCCTTTGAAAGGGCACGGCCGACTTCCTTCCCCAACGTTCATTAATTCGATGGGACCGATGACCTCGCTGTTTGATCCCTTTCCCCAAATCAACCAAACAACCAAATCTTCACTAAGTAGTTCCCTGAGTTATCCCTAGTTCTGCCCCAGTGGTTCACTGGTGCTGTTTCCATGTCGTCGGTCGGCGTGTAACGATGTACTGCATTCTTATTTCCAATACCGTGAAGAAAATCGAGGATTAACATACTTTTGAATACAAAAAGATAACAAAAATGATGGTAACCAGTATTTTCATTGGCAGCCATCTTTCGTGCCCTTGCTCCTGTCCTGTGGGGTATAGTGGAGGATCAAAATCTCAAACAGTCGCAAACATATGTCTTCCTAGACAATTTCCTGTTTCGCTTAGGGGTCGCGGGACACGCCTCCTTACGACTTGCGTTTGAGTGACACTCTTAACGGACTCCCACTTAAAACTGTTGCCGAATTGAGTTTCCAACTCCCTTAGCGCAGTGAGTTTTCCTTACTGAGTACTTTCTCTTACAACCTTGTCTTGTTTATGGTTCTTTCTGCAAAAATTGTTTTCTCACACTAGTCTCCTATGTGACAGGCATCTTTGATGATAATTAGAACTTGCTAGTAACATGATTACGCGTTTTCATTAAACAGCGTTAAGATGAGAACACAGTTTCGAGAATTTACTTTTGTTATTCACACAGTATTGGCATCGATGAGAAGCAGCACGTGACAAAGTGTAAAAAAAAGTTCATCGAACCCCATTCTCCATCCAGCCACTCCTTAATTTTGTTTGTGGCATCTGTATTCCTTACGCTATGTAGTCGCGCGGTAAAACGAGCTATATAGACATATTTTTATGTTTCTATCGAATCTCCAACCATTTAGACCTGGATGCCATCGTTATAACGTCAATATGTACTCAATGTGCTACCACGAAAACTAAATCGTATTGATGTAGTCGTACTATTCAGTTGTGCTCTTTGGCGTTGCCAGATGTAACCACGACATATTCTTAATTGTATTCTGCAAGGTGTTGGTGACACTTCCGAACATTACAGTGGGACCATCCCAACCATTAACACAATTTATTCGCGAAGAACTGCGTCATTCCAGTGCCAAAATTAGTTTCATTTTTGTGGGAGTGTACGTGTAATGTAAGCATTCATTCGTTATGCAAGCTACTGTAATTCTGTGCTTTCGTGTGTATAATGTGTACATTTTAACGATTTACTATAAGGAGCGTGTGAGAACCTGTTCGGAGGGACAGTATCCCGTCCGATGAAATGAGACCATGATGGTCTTTTTTTTTTTTTTTCTTCTCTCCAAAATATGAACCAAACTATGTAGTCAGGAACTGGGGTCTTCCGTAGGACTTAGCAAAATTGTTAGGCTTTAGATGAAATAAAATAGCACAACCGTTTTGACCTTGGAATCCCCCTTTTTAGGGAACTTGTTCCCTCTAGTTTCTATAGAGATCGACATTGATTGCTACTATACCGCCATGGCTAGTTTCGTAACTGACTTCAAAATGTGAAAGATTGTAGGCTCTTCATAGGTACTTCGCAACGTCTCTTTAATGCAGAGGGTTTGCATGGTAGGAAATAATTCGTTCGTGTCCTTATGGTACTCTTTGGCAAAAAATGAGTGGAATCCAGAACAAAAAGAAAACAGGTTTTAGCGCAAGAGACATGATTTTATTCATGGAAGACTTTTGTAATGGAAGAGTTGGCAACCTGAAATCAATATATATATAAATGGGTTGGGCTTAATCGCCTAAGGGAAAGTTTCTTCGATAATCATCACAGAATGAAAGCGAAAATATGGTAAATTCGTGGAAAAGTCAGACTCGTACCTAGATAGTGAAATGCTGCTCATATATGCGAATGGTTTGTCACCTAGGCCCCATTGTAACGTTCGCACTTCACGCTCGAAGTTTCCTTATCTCCCGCGTGTGCAAGCATTCTTATCTTCCTGAAATTCCTGCTATTCCGACAAAGTATACCGGTACATGTTGCAACAACAGACCCTGAAGAGCGTCCATTACAATAACTGGAATTGCGGGGAATGTCCGCGTTCCCAGTAGTATGCACACGAATGTTCCCTACTGTGGCGGAACGATAATCCGTTGGTCACCCGGGAAAGATGTTCCACAGTAATTCAGCCCCTGTCGTTACTCGGACTCTATACAGTCTGTGGAAGTGGCTCGCGCTTTGATGGTAACTTTGATGTAGTCGACCAGCATATGGAGGATTTCACTGAATTCCGGTAGTCTGTCTTCGCCTCGAAGCTATTTCCGGCACCTGCCTCGCCTGATTGTGTTTCCCGCCGGCACAGTCGGGTATTCGTAGAGGCGAGACGAAAATAAGAAGCGGAAGCTGCGACGGGTCTATGAGGAAGCGGGGGGGAGGGGGATCCCGGGCGCGGTGGTTTGTGCTGCACCGCCAGCACTTCGTTAAGGAGTTGCGCTTTGCGTCTGCAGTAACAAGCGAATTAACGGGAACTCGCCTTGCCGCCCGTCGCTCCTTTCTGGGTTGCGGAGTAATTGGCCGAATCACCGGACCACCTCACTCCGGACAAAGGCACACTACTTGTCTCACTGGCTGCTTGATTTCTTCCGCTCTAATTCACCCACCTGCGGAGGGCGTCGCTTCATTTTAATCATTGCTTTACCGGTTCAAACGTTGGTGCGTGGAAAACTATAGATGGTAGGGATAGCGGGTATTTTGATCACTAGACAGAGAAGTGTGGTAGCAAATTTGAATGACATGAGAGGACACGTTGAAAATTTCTCGGTATGCCAGTGAACGACACTATTTTCTTAGGTAAAAGAATTCACTTATTTTTCGCTATAGTACCTTTCCGTCTCAATCCAGCATTTTCCCCACTCACCAGTTTCCAAATTTGTTATGCTGCTTTCGAAGACGTGCAAAATAACCATCTAGTACTGTTTCACTGAGCGAAAGCCACCCATAAATTGGTTTAGATAATATGTCAGTCGGACTAATATACGTAGAGGGTGACTGATCTGTCTAATTGTTACTTTAAAGCTCTCGCACTGTTCTCGGTTTTCGCAATGCCATTGTGGCTTTTTTTTTTTTTTTTTTACTGCTCATTGTTCTGATTTTATTCTTGTCCAGTCGAAAGCTCTTTTCGTATATCCTTTCTGTTCAGGTTGCTTATAAAAATTGCTTATTATTTGTCAGCTATTTAGTACTCTACCGTCTGCAAAACAATCGGTTAGAAGGATCCCTTGTGGATCGTGGAGAACACTGACTGTATAAATTGCCTGATAGATAAGTCTTCGTCGCCATTTATGCCCACTGTTTATTTTGCCGTTTCGATTCTTGTGTGAAGTGATCCCATGTCTCATCTGCAGTCATAAATCGCCACACAATGTTTTATTTTTGAAATCGTTCCAACATTAATGAGAAATTGACTTTCTTCTGACTTTGAGCGTGAGTGCAGCAAATGAGGTATCCATCTCGTAAGTTACATATATTGTTGGGGAGAGATATATAGTATATATATCCCCAACAACATGTGTAACTTAAAAGATCGATTCCCGTATATACTTGATTTTAAGACCTTTATTCCAATTACCTGTGTCGACAGAATCGTGATATAATCTTCAGATTGACATTACACTGTATGAAAAGAAAATAGGTAATCGGTAATCTGCACGAGCTACAACCATTTTTTGGGTTGTCCCAAATTTTACAAAAACTTACACACACCTTTGCGTATATGTTCACATACATGTGCCGTCGAAATTTTGAGAACAAAGTGTAAATACATAAAGAAACTCCGCTTGGTTTGTCGTTTATAAAACAGTATGCTCCCATATGGCTTGTCAAATGAAGAAAAGGTAAAAGTACAACATTCGTAGCACCAGTAGAGTTAAAACTACACGTCATGTCGACGACATCACGTGGACTAAACTGAGGCGCCGCAGAGCCCTTGCGACTTGCCATGTAGACGTCAGGCGGCGCCATCATATTAACCGCTGATATATTGAAGTATTTTGACATCTCATGAAAGTTTTTACCCAATTAAAAAAAAATTATGTACTATATGAATCACTAAGGTAAATCTTCACAACTGGATCATATACAAAGATTGGCGCATTTCACCAATATAAATTACATGAATGGAAAAACGTAAAGGTAACAAACATTTGTAATCCTCCTAGACTGTCATGTCCTACCAGGCGCTCAGTACACCACAACAGCTGATGAGTTCGCCCACTGTTCACGACGATCTCTGTATTCATACCCTATACATACCATTCACTAATCCATCCAAGCCTAGTCATACAAAAAAATTATTGTATGCACCATAGATCAATAAATCCAAAAACCAGGGGAGGGAATCGGAGGATGGGAGGTTAGGGGGGGGGGGAGGAAGGGAGGCCGTGGAGATGGGGTTCCCGCCCCCCTTCCCGTATTACCTCCCTCCCCCCTTCTCCCTCCCCCCACCCCCACCCCCCACTATCCACCCCTCCCCCACGGCCCCCAACCTTCAACCCCCTCCCCGTGATTTTTTGATTTATTGTTCTATGGTGCGTACAGTATTTTTTTGTATGACTAGGGTTGTACGGATTAGTTAATTGTATGTATAGGGGATAAATAAAAAGATCATCGCGTACAGTGGGCGAGCTCATGGGCTTTTGTGATTTATTGAGCGCCTTGTAACACGTAATGACAGTGTAGGAGGATTGCGAATGTTTGTTACCGTTACGTATATCCAAACATTTAATTTATATTAGTGAAATGCGACATATCTGTGTATAGAAAACAGGTACAACTATTTACCTTTGTGATTCCTGTAGTATATAAAATGCATTTTTTAAATTGTGTAAAAATTTTCATGAGGCTAATGTCAAAATACTTCAGTATATCGCCGATTAACACGTTGGCACCACCTTACGTCTACGTGTCAAGTCACAAGGACTCTGCGGCGCCGCGGTTTAGTCTACTTGAGGTGGTCGACGTGGCGTGTAGTTTTAACTCTGTTGGTGCTACGGATGTTGTACTTCTACCTTTTTATTCATTTGACAACCCTTCTGGGAGCATTCTGTTTTATAAATTACAAACAATTTGAAGTTTTTAACTTTATATACACAGACATTGTTCTCAAAATGTCGACGACATATGCATATGAACATGTAAGCAAAAGTATGTAAAAGTTTTTATAAAATTTGGGTCATCCCAAAAAATGATTGTATATGGTGCAGATTACCGATTACCAGTTACACTGTGTAATGCCAATCTCCAGATGACAGCACGAGTCTGTCGAAACTGGTAATCGGAATAAAGGTCTTAAAATCAAGCGATCTTGGCTTTCACCAAAACACACATTTATCCATCTTGAGCAAACTTTCCCCTTACTTAATTCTTTGCGTAAGACTTTCGTATTGATATGCCTTTTATAATCGTTTCATACGCCTTTAATCACAGACTACTTGGCTGTTTTAATCTATTGTTGATATTTTGGTATGTCCTTTACCTGTATTACAAGATAAGTACGCTACCCATTTCTCAGCTTTTAAAAATTAGGAAAATACTCCTTATAAACGACATCCTTTTACCATGAAAAGCGCACAACACGATTCCCTTAATAAATCATACAAAAGGAAATATTCCGCAGATGAATTTCACGTCTGACCACGGTTCTTCCGCAATCTCTACCAACATAATAAAAAGAATGTTATTGTTATCAACTTCGCACTTTGCCCTAATATATCCAGATAAGGCCATTCTCATCAGGAATGTTAGTGGCTTCAGAGATAATTTTTACATATTTTTAGGTAAAGAATTAACGAAAACCGGAAGAAATTGTACAGTGTGCAGTGTACTGTGTTAGTGTGTGCTAACGACTGTAACATGCCAAGACAAAACTGCACAGATGAATGTTACTTCCGTGGCGTTTTATACTCCATAAGGCTTGCAGCATGTTTACTGGCACAAGTAGGCCTCAGACCTGTAAGAAACCATTTAGAGCAGTTGTTCGCTCCGAGTGAGCATGTGGTGCGGAAAACATGCGCAGCTCGTTGAGGCCTGTGGTGCAGACGTGATATCGCAGCGATTGGCCGGTGACGTCAGCGGTTCCATGATGAACGAGTGTGTCAGACTTCAACAGCACGCACGTCCAGCAAACATTAATATTGCAGCGATGAATGCGGAACGGTGACTCTCATTGTCACAGCTGCCGTACAACAGAACAGAGTATCGGACGGTCTGTGGTCATCACGTCATAGGGACATTATCAACTGTTGCAAAGTGGCTGCACGGTGGGTACGTCGACAGTTCCTATCACAACATATCAGTGAAGGACCATCAGTGTGTAATATGTTTATTATGATCTAGAAGGCATGCATTTCTCTTCCGTATAGTGATGGAGAGTTCTGTTAAGTGTCACACTCCTCCTCATAGCCATCAATGGGCTTGTAGCTTCTTGTAGCATTTGCTGAGCGCTGGTTCCAAGGCACCGTCCGACAGGCCTCTGCATGGGCCGTCTCCCATGTCTTCCAGTTTTCCCCCTCCAATACGCGGGTTATGCATTTTTGTCGTCAATCCACGGTACACCCCAATCCAGAACTCTATTTAGGCGACCTGCTCCACGATGTCCCATTTCTTGTTCCTTATTTTTTTTATATAAAAAGTTAACGTGGCTGCCACATATTCGCCACCTGAAGACTAAATGCTTGCCGAAACTTAAAGCTCTCCACCTCCTGACACACACATCTTGGGGTGCAGATCATGCTACTTTTCTCCATCTTTACAATGCTGTAGTCTTGTCCAGACTAGATTATATCTCAATGCCCCATTCCATTCTGAAAATACTTTACCTTGTTCACCATTGTTGGATGTGTCTAGCTACTGGTGCTTTTCACACTAATCTCGTTGGCAGTCTCCTCGCAGAAGTGTGGATTCCCCCTCTACAATACGACAGAGCCAACTCCTGGTTTCTTACGCAGTCGCCATTTGCACATTCCCTGACCATCTCGTGTACTCTGTCCTCTTTTGCAAACGGAGGATGCCTCTCTCCTGGTAAGCACCCCTGGATGGGATTGCCAGTTGGAATGGGTCTCACTATCTTCTGTCAGGATCTCCATCGCCATTCACTGGAATGCGCCCCGTGTAAGTCTCCACTCCCCCACTCCCACCCCCTTGGATGGTGCCTAGACCACGGATTAGGACGACCTGTTACAGGGTCCTGAGTTCTCTGTCGCCCTTGTGGTTTTCCATCGTCTTGTACTTGCCATTCTTGTATAGTTTCGGGGTGCCACCATCTTCTACACTGATGGTTCTAAGACGATAGGTCGGTGGGGTTCACTTTCATGTCTCCTACTGGCTCAGAACACCATTTATTGTTGGGATCATGTAATGTGTTCGCAGCAGAGTTACTAGACAATAACAGAGCCCTACATTTTGTTTCTCAGGTCTCCCTGCATAGTGTGTTAATATGTACGGACTCGTGGGCAGCCTACAGGATATCGACCCGATGCTACTCTCGTCATCTTTTGGTCTCTGCTGTGCCACCAGCTCAGTTGTCTTTCTCTGGGTTCCAAGTCATGTTGGTGTCCCAGGGAATGAGCTGGCTGACCGTTTGACTAAAGAAGCACGCACTTACAACCCCCCCCCCCCCCCCCCCACTCCCATTCACTCACTTTCATGATTCCAGCTGTGGATATGCGGATTTACGTCATCTCTCTCTTTGCCCAGAATTTGAATGACATCTGTTGTGACACTGCTCTCAGTAATAAACTCAGCACAATCATGGAGCCCACTGCAGTTTGGTGCTCTCCCTTCTGCTGCTCTCAGAAGGAGTCCGCTGTCTTATGCCGTCTACTAATTGATCATACCATAGTCATTCATTGTTCCCTCTTGCATAACGAACCACACCCACAATGAGGTTGTGGAGTCAGACTGATGGTATCCTGTATATTGGTGGAATGTCCCGATCTTTTGGCCCTTCGTACTAAGTATAGTTCTCCAGATTCCTTAAATTTAGTATTAGCAGATAATTTGCGGATGGTTGAACTGGTCCTCAGTTTCCTCCGTGAAAGGGATTTTTATTTTCAGATATAAGGCTTTGCTTTATTCCTGGAGCAGGGGCAGGGTATGTGTGGCTGGAGCCTTTGTTTATGTTTTCTCGGTCTGGGACCCATGACCACTCCCCCTTGCAAAGTTCGCTCTTTTCCCCTTTGTTTTCGCAGTTTTTAGATTTGGGCTACCCTTTATACCTTATACTTTGTGAGTTTAAACTTCCTCGTTGTATAGTTTGACTTCTCTGACTGGATCCGTCCGCTTTTAGCGGACCCCCTCTTTTCCGTGTGTAACTATGGAATCGCATTACTGATGACCTGGCCGTTTAGTCCCATAACCTCAATTAATCAGTGAATCTATCTCTTTGTTTACAGAGTAGTTTTCTAACACCGCTATTAAATCACGGCGGGTCTTTCCCATCCCTTAAAACCTTGATCGAAACATACTTTTCTAGGTCATATTGAATTATTTTTTAATTTTAATAATCAACAGCTTCAGTTGCACCGTTTACCTAGAATTTACCTAGGTTTCAGTCGGGATAACCCAACCTCCTTCAGAATAACAGTAACTACCGTTTTCCCATAGTAGACATCGTCAAGCTAAACTAGAAATCCATAAATTATCGTCAGACTAAAAACTTACCTGAAACTGCCACGGCCCCACTTCGCGACCGCGATGCGGCAGCCACGAGTGCTTTCAGTAGAGCAGTCCAGCAAAATGACATTTTCTTCGAAAGTCGATGCCATGGTCGTAGTTTTGTTTGCGGAGCATAAATATTGCTGAAGATAGAAAAGGCCCAATTCAAAACTGTTGTCCTGTTGTAGATAGCAAACTGCGGCCAAAATTGTTTCCATAACCTCGATCTTCAGTAGGTCGTAATTAATTCCAAACCATAACAGACCTTGCAAACACTCTGCGTTTAAATTCGTCGCCTGGAAACCGAGGTAAATACTTCTCGCCGGACACATGCGAGGTCCATTCGTGCTCATCTGAGTAACGCACACTGTATCGTTGCTGATCACACAGTGAATGCTTTTTATTCGCTTACCAGTCTAGTCCAAAACTTCTAATTTATTAACATAAAAATGTTGTAGCTGTTGTCTTTAGTTTCACGACTGGTTTCATATAGCTCCCCACGCTAGGCAATCGTGTGCAAGTCCATGCATCTGGGCAGAACTACTGCATCCTAGTTCGATTAGAATCACGTTATGTGCTATCAATCGATCCCTTGAGTTAGTCAAGCTACACCATTCGATTCTTTTCTCACCAATTTATCCCAGCACCACCTCATCAACAAACTGAAGTACCCAGGTAATCTTCAGTTTTCTGCCGTAGAATCACATTTCAAAAGCTTCTCTTCTTGTCTGAACTGTGTACCCTACACTCCAGACAAATACTATCAGAAGAGACTAACATTTAAATTTATATTCTATGTTAACAAATTTCAGTTTTCAGGAATGCTTTTCTTGCTATTGCAAGTCTACGTTTCAAATGCTCTCTACTTCGGCCATCATATACTTTGCTACCCAAATAACAAATTTCATCTTCAACTCTGTGTCATTTCCTAATCTACCAGCATCACCTGACAACCTAAGTTCCATTATCATTGTTACACTATTGTTGTTCACTTAAAACTGTTTTCGGGAGTTTAGATTTCCGTCCAACTGATCTTAGAAGTATTTTACGTCTGACATAATGTAATGGGCAAACCTGAGTTTCTATTTCTTCTCCCTGAACTTTAATCGTCTTTCCAAACTTCTGCTTCTTTTACTGCTCGCTCAGTGTATAGAGTGAACGATAGGCTTCAACCGTGTCTCACTACCTTCTGAACTACTGCTTCCCTGTCACGACTTTCGACTTATGTAACTGTAGTCTGGATTCTGTAAGAGTTTTAGATGAACTTTCGCTCCCTGCATTTTGTCCCTGCTACTTTTAAGATTCCAAAGAGTGTATTCCAATAAACATTGTAAAAGTTTCCTTCAAATCTGCAAATATTATGAACCTACGTTTGCCTTTCTTTAGTGTATCTTGTCAGGTAAGTCTTAGGGTCAGTACTGCCTCGCGGATTCGTAAATTTCTCCGAGGTCGGCTTTTCTTTCCATTACATTACAAATAACTCGTAGCACAACCTTGCAACCATGACTTACTAGGCTGACGGTTCGGCAATATTCATATCTATCACCTATTTTCTTATCAGCAGGAAATATTAAATTATTCTATAAATCTGAAAGTATTTCGCCTTTCTCGTATCCTCCACACTAGGTCGAATAGTTTTGCCACGAATGTTCTGCCAAGGATCTCAATAATTCTTTGAGATTGATGTCTATTCGGTGGCCGTTGTTTCGACTCAGGTCTTTCAACGGGCTGTCAAATTCTTCCCTCTATATCACATCTCCCGTATCATCATCGTCCCTTTTAATAATATCTTCACGCATGTTTCCACTGAAAGAATACTGAACAGGCGGCAACTGAGGGCCGTTAGCTAGGCACGGAAAGCACGCAGAGGAAAGCTGCGGTGCGTGGTCGGGCCCCACCCATTGCGTGTGTAGTCTGTCGCGTGTTGCCGTGTGTGGTTTACCAGGGCATTAAATCGTCGAAGACTGATGCAAATCACGTTACCTTTGAAGAATGGAAGACTGTTTAATTCGCGTCTACCGCACAAGCCTAAAAAAGGAAAGAGTATGATAAGAACGAATTCCAGCCTACCAATTGGCTTATCTAGTTTCCAATCTTTACAGTATCGGTCCAAAGTTAGTCTGCCAAGAGTCCGTATTTGTGCCCCAGTACGCCACAATTTATCTTTTTTCCTCTCAGAAAGTTTCACAACCAGCGCACACTGCACTGTAAAGAAGTCATTCTCGATGTAAGTGGTGGCCGAACGTGTTCAACGTGACGTGTACATCCGATAGTACGTAAATACGAGTAGAAGCAAAATTCACTATCATACACACATTATCTAGAGGATCAGTTAAATGAGTTGGAATAGTGCATAATTGAAGAACTCACTATTCGGAAATTTCCTCAGTGTGTGTTACACATGCCTGGGCCTCATGTCAGCGATAGTACTGTGAATTAGAAACGACAAGAGTCACAGCTCACCTCCATCGAAAGTAATCGTTCATTGGGAAACTCTAAAGCGCACTCTACAAACAAATCTGCAAACATGTCAGACCCCTTTTGCAAATGACTTCTACTACCGCTCACTTATACAACAATCCAGAGTGAGGCGATAAGGCACTTCATAGTCGACCTGCTGGCAAGGAAGTACCTTACAATGATGTTAGAAGGCTTCATGGGTGTGAGACTATAGGTTCAGAGATGCAGTTTTCGGTTCCAGAATTATTTATGTCACTGACTTCTACTTTTACACTAGTATTTTGTGTACGAGCTTAATTTTACACTTCATCATGATTCAGACTGCAGGTTGAACTTAAGGTTTCCGCAGTATCTCGCTGAGTTAAGAGTATGCATAGGGTAGACAAAACCCTGGCTTGCAACTCATCTGATAAAACTAGCTTTCAAGTGGGTGGCCTCTGTATTTCAGAGAAAGCCAAATGCAGTTAATCGGTGCACGGCCGCACGTATTGGGTAAATGTAAATGGCGCTATTAATGTGTACTACTTATTGATGTTTGTGAATTAAAACTGTTGATATAATTGGTCGATAGCCCGACGTATAGCACAACAGTAACGAATAACATACAAAAACGTAAATAAAGCGGATCGTTTTTTTGTGTTATTTGAAAGGATGACAGTGAGCAGATTCACGCCTGGTGGCGTTTTACGAAGAATGTCGGTCATACGTTACAGTACGATATTGTTCCCACCTTTACAGTGGATTACAATCCATAACACATTTTAATCTTTTAGTGCTTGCTGTTGGTGTAACTAGATTGTTTCTGAAACGGTAAATGCTGTGTGATATTAATCTACTACTACATAATATAAAGTGATATTGTAGCAGCACAAATGCTAGGAATAAGCGCATTTCTCTCACGTCGACCATATTTTCGAGCAATTCTATTGTACACATGACTAAAGTGAAAACGACGTTAAAGCGCAGCTTTAGTGCACACTGGCAATGATATTAGAATTACTTGCCTCCCCCTCTTTCCCGCCCTCCACCCACCCCCAAGTTGAACCTTATGGCAGAAGCATTTTTGAGAAGCTATATCGCTTTTAAGTGAGATTTCAGGTTTTTAATTTATAAAACTGTTTCAGTGGCTCTAGCTTCAAATAATGTTACTGCACAGCTACCCATCCTCTCTCCCTCTCCCAAAAATACTTACTGCTGCTCCTGGGAGAATTGCGACAGTTACTTGTAGGTTTGTATCATTGAACGAGCGCTTTAGTGTACGGTGTAAAGACATAGAAATAGGGGTTCGAGTGGCTGTCAGGTAAGCTCTGCTCGAGGGCGACATTGTGATGACGAGGCTCTGTAACACGGCTCGAATATCATTTACAAAGAGGCTACGGGAGCTGTCTTGACCACGATTTTCCATGTGACACACAGCAGTATATAATTTCCGGTCTGAGAATCTTCAAGCGCACAAGTCAGAGCATTGGCGAATATGTTTTTAATTAGTTTTTTGCATGAATTTGCCTTAAAGGAGAAATGCACGTTTTGCTAATGATCTTGAACAGTGCTGGTGTTAATAGTTCGTTTCGTTATGTTGTACGTCAACGCAAATCTTACGGGAACATGTTCAGTGAACAACGAATATAGCTTTTACCTATTTATTGTTTGGATTTCAGAAGTTTGCCGATTTCATACTGTGAAGGAGTAATTTTTTTTACAAGGCAGGTTTAGTTTGTGCTTCAAGGGTAGTTAGTAATCTCCGAAATTGAACATATCTCTGAAACTGAAACATAAGATATGTTATGAAAAATACTGACGGTGTATAGCTCGTGAGAGTTTTCAGATAGGGCTGAACTGTTCGACGATATTGTCTATGTCTGTAAGCGCCTCAAACGAAGGTAATGTAAACCAAAGCAGTATTTAAGTGCAAAGGTCTGAAAAGTGACGTACTTGGAACTGGCGACATCTCCTGCATCCGTTAGTGGATGTTGGCAAAGAGCAGGTGCACAGCATTCTAACTCTTACATTTCGAAACTGATGGCGCAGTGTGTACTAGAATAGCGGGTTGCCGTTGTTCTGTCTGTCGCCTGTAGGATTTGTTACAAAATTTTATGAATTGCTACTTCTATCGTTCTTACTTGCTGTTGTCCAGAAGTGATCTGCCGTGTGCACTAGCACTGGATGAGAATATTGAAATTCCACAAGTGGTAACGTTAGTCTTTTTACGTCTAATTATTAGAGTTGTAATTCGTGAAAAAATTAAGCATGTAATTGTAATCACACTTCCAGAGTGCACCAAAGCCTGCACTATAACGCCTTTTCCACCTTAAACATCTGTTTTAGTGATTTCTCCGAAATATGGGCGACGTGATAAGCGCTGTTATGACAGCACCTTATACTAAACTGTAGAAGATTTATATCACTTATTACGAAGTGGTATCGAAACAGAATCTGTTGAATTACTTGATTTCGCGTGCCACATTGATTAGAAATATCTCGGAACATTGTCTTCCCATTTCGAACATAAAGTATGGACGCTTCGTATTTCCATCTGTTTAAAAGTACTATAACAGTAGAAATGTTAATTGAAAGTAAGGTAGGTTGGTTAATATGGCCTTCAGGCAACAACCCGTAAAATACACGCGCTAAACACAAAGTCCTTATGCCGAAAGAGACGCAAGTCGTTTGCAGTCTGTTGCAGTCTGCCATGCCATGTCGAAGGGAAATAGTTTATAGATACTTTGTGAATTACACTCACAGCGTTTGATATATAGCATGTTGTAATACACACATCAAAAAAAGTTTTGCATCACCTCGTTGCAGAGTGTTCCGGAACCTGTACAGAAAATTGGAATAGAGATCAACATAAACAACATTTCCGCCCTATTTATTGCTCATGAAAACCACACTTTGCATGTTGTACCACCATACAACGAGACCTTCAGAGGTGGTGGTCCAGATTGCTGTACTCACCGGTACCTCTAATACCCAGTAGCGTGTCCTCTTGCACTGATGCATGCCTTTATTCGTCGTGGCATACTATCCACAAGTTCATCAAGGTACTATTGGTCCAGATTGTCCCACTCCTCAACGACGTGTTCGATAGGGTTCATATTTGGAGAAGATACTGGCCACTCTAGCCGAGCGATGTCGTAAATCCTGAAGGAAGTAATTTAAAAGATATGCACGATGGGGGCGCGAATTGTCGTTAATGAAGACGAATGCCTCGCCCATATACTGCCGATATGGTTGCATTATCGATCGTAGGATGGCATTCACGTATATCGTACAGCCGTTACGGCTCCTTCCATATCCACCAGCGGCGTACGTCGGCCCCACATAATGCCACCCCAAAACATCACGAAACGTCCACTTTGCTGCACTCGCTGGACAGTGTCGCTAAGTCTTTCAGTGTGACCGGGTTGCCTCCAAACACGCCTCCGATGATTGTCTGGTTGAAGGCATATGTGACACTCATCGGTGAAGAGAATGTGATGCCAATTCTCAGCGGTCCATTCGGCATGTTGTTGGGCCCATCTGTACCGCGCTGCATGGTGTCGTGGCTGCAAAGATGGACCTCGCCATGACGTCGGAAGTGAAGTTGCACAGTTTGAGTCGAAATACGACGTCCTGTGGCTGCACAAAAAGCATTATTCAAAATGGTGGCGTTGGTGTCAGGGTTCCTCCGTGCTATAAGCCGTAGGTAGCGGTCCTGCACTGCAGTAGTAGCCCTTGGGCGGCCTGAGCGAGGCATGTCATCGACAGTTCCTGTCTCTGTCTCTCCCCTCCATGTCCGAATATCGCTTTGGTTCACTCCGAGACGCCTGGACACTTCCCTTGTTGAGAGCCCCTCCTGGCACAAAGTAACAGTGCAGACGCGATCGAACTGCGGTATTGGCCGTCTAGGCTTGGTTGAACTACAGACAACACGAGCCGTGTACCCCCTTCCTGCTTGAATGATCGGATGTCTGACCCTCTCCGTTTAATAGGCACTGCTCATGCATGGTTGTTTACATCTTTGGGCGAATTTAGTGACATCTCTCAACAGTCAAAGGGACTGTGTCTGTTATACAATATCCATAGTAAGTGTCTGTCTTCAGGAGTTCTGGGAACCGAGGTGATGCAAAACATTTTTGATGTGTGTGTATATTCAGATGTACGCTTGCTATCGCGTACATCAGTAAAAAATGGTTCGTGTTTCAGGTGTACCCTTTCTCATCTAAGGCCCGTTACTCTACGTCGAATTGTCCCACACAGGCCCTCACATGCCTTTTATTTATTTTTTTTAAAAAATGTGATGTAGTGCAATGGCTTATTTAACCCTTCCGTGCATGACCTAAAGTCTCTTTCGCACATGCACATAACCTGGGTTCATTGGACTCGTTGTGTCCAATACGAGGTTTTAAATGCAAGCAAGTATTTCGTGTTTGTCATCATGCACGAATATTTTGTTTTAAGGTGTATCAGTGTAATATAAGACAGCTGAGATAATTTTTAGCAGTTTTGTGAAGTTAAAAAGAAGAATATTAATCATGAAGAATTTTCGGTGAATAAATTACATTATGAAAATTGAACGTAACCCACCAGTATTATTTATCACAAACTCTTCACTAATTGGTGATCACGCTAATGACAAAGAACAAATCAAATGGCTCTGAGCACTATGCGACTTAACTTCTGAGGTCATCAGTCGCCTAGAACTTAGAACTAATTAAACCTAACCAACCTAAGGACATCACACACAGCCATGCCCGAGGCAGGATTCGAACCTGCGACCGTAGCGGTCGCTCCGCTCCAGAATGTATCACCTAGAACCGCACGGCCACTCCGGCCGGCAGAACAAATCATTAAACAAAAAAGCTTTGCCTTAATTTTAACAGTAGATGCACAACTGAATTGTTCCAGGCACACGTTTTGTACGCTTACAACACACACTTTGTTATTCTGTAGTTTGAAATAGTTGAACCCCTCTTCTTCTGACGGCCGACCGTGCTGTTAACTACTGCTGTTTCGTGTTTGAGGGATAGTAATGAACTCCCCCATGTATGGGTATATGGATTTCTGTTGAAAGGGACTGGAAGACCTTCTGCCAACAACTCATTTGAAGTTTCTTGATGAAAAGTCTCCTCTTGTGCAAGTGCCGTTCGTGGTGTGCGGATTGTTGTGTTGTGTAAAAAATGAAGGCATTTAGAGTGCATGCGTCCATTGTTCTACCAGAGAGCTATGGGCCAAAATTTCGTATGTCTTGTGCATGTATAATTGTGCACTGGCTGATCCGTAACATCCACGCCAACCTTCGTTGGTTGTATTATTTCACAACCTCAGGCTTCCTTTTTTGATGTTGTTCATGTACAGAGTTATCATGTTGTATGGTACTTCGGAGGACTACACACTTTTTATTTGGCGAAAAACCATCCACTGCCATTTCTTTCGTAAATACGAAGAGACTTGAATGTTCGTGTTTGCTACTATTTTGCTTCATCTCTTGTAGAATTTGTTTTATTAATCATTATTATACCCACATCTCCCGCGGCTCAGGAACAACATTTGTTGCTCAGAACGTGTAGCGTTTTTACTGCGGAGCAGATGGCCATCAATGGCCAGGCCCTGAAACCACGCAGTAGTCGACCGACCGCCGTATCATCTTCAGCCATTCATCACCGCATGCGGTATTGTAGGACATGGGGTCAGCAAACCACACCCCTGTTAGTTGCCGATGTTTAGATCTTAGAGCCGCCATCTTTGTCAAGCAGCTAATCAGGTGGCATCAGGAGACTGAGTGCACTCTGGTCCAGCCCTCTCGCAAAGGAGAAATCTCGGGGATTTTCGGGAATCGAACACCGCCTGGTCTGTCGCTACAGAGGCGGGCAGCCATTAACAGAGCCCGTTGTTTTAATAAAACAAACGTCCCTCGATCGCATTTTAATTTGTATTGACTCACTGAGCAGCCTGCTGGCGGTTATATTTGTTACTCACGATCTTTTCTCTGATCCTAGTCGTACTGCCTGCTCATTTGTCTGTCTCTGGGTTCCCAGAGACCCGAGAAATGAATTTGCCAACAGTTTGGCCAGAGAAGCGATTACTAGCCCAACATTCGCTTTGATGATCACAGGTGCAGATTTGTGGATGCAAATTGTCCCCTCCTCACTTGGAGATGGAACATAGTCTTGCGGGCTGTTACCCCCTCTAATTAAAACTCCGCACTATCAAGGAGACTACTACTGCTTGGCGCTCCTCCTACCGTTCCTTCTGGAAGAAATTCGTCGCTTTAGATCTCTTTCGCATTGGTAATACCAGATTAACCCATAGTTTTTATCTTATGTAATGATGCATCCCCACTTTGTGGCTGTGGAGCTCAGTAGACAACAGCTTCCATACTGGTGGAATGCCCGCTCCTTCTGGCACTCTGTGTTAAGCATGGTCTTCTGAACTCCGTGCCTCTGATATTCGCTGACGACGTACGGACAGTTGAACGAGACTTCCTTTTTCTCCAAGAATATGGTTTTTATTCTCAGATACAACGTTTTACCCTACTGTGGGCACGGCAGCGGTGTGTTTGGGATTGCGCGGCCCCTGCCGCATTATAAGTCTGGGGGACCCTTGAACCTATTTCCTTCGCGAGCTGCCTTGGTCATCCCTCTTCGTTTAAGTTAGTTTTAGATACGGTTTGCCCATTTTTGGATTCATACCTCAGTTGGTAGAAGCGGAGCCCTTATAGGATCACTTTATTCGTCCGTCCGTCCGCCCTTCCGACTGTTTAGTATCCTTTTCAGGAAGGGGTAGACTCATCAAGTTGAAATTCATGTCACATACTAAAGTCTACAGTCCCATGGCAATCTACAAAACTGAAGCTTCTAAGCTAGTGCAAATAAAAGATACAGCCATTTATGTTACATATTTTGATACTTGCAAAGTCGCACATCTAAACCTATAATGTACTTCCCTTTGGCCTAGAATCATTATATTTGGCAAGAAACGAGGTTTAACATTAAAAGGTAAGTGGAAGATCTGTAAACTGCAAATTTGTAATTGTCTCAAACGAAAACAAAAATCTTTTCATTTATTACGTATGTGCGTCTGTTAAAACCCCTTTTCTCATGAATGGGTAGAGGTATCAAGTTGAAATTTCTCACATACTAACATCTGTGGTCCCTTGGCGGTGTAATAAATGTAAGTTCCGAAGGTAGTGTAATCAAAATACGCGGCCATTTATGTCACATATTTAAATCGCCGCGTGTTTTGAGGCGCCTTGCCACGGTTCGAGCGGCTGCCCCGGTCGGAGGTTAGTCCTTCATGGGCATGGGTGTGTATCTTGCCCTTAGCGAAATTTGTTTGATGGATTAAGTAGTGTGTAAGCCTAGGGACCGATGATTTCAGCAGTTTGGTGCCATAGGAACCTTCCTCCTCCTCCTCCACCACCACTTCCACTTCCATATTTAGATACTGACAACTCACTCATTGACTTACAATCATGAAATGTGGAAGAAGCAAGGTTGCCCAGACAAGTAAAGAAAAATATCGGAAAATTGTTAATATGTAATTATATCACACGAAAAAATATTTCATTTGTTATCCAACATCAAACTTAAAATTAAAACTCTCTCAAAAAATCTTAGAATTCCCGTGACCGATATCTGATGTCTTGGCAGTCCGACTTGCACCTCCCCATTTTTTTCTGTTGCCTCCTATTTCACAATTTAGGAGAAGCATTCCGATGAAGGCAACCCCTTACCCTAGATACTCACTGATGACGAAAGAACCGGTCAACATACTTTTATACTCCTCTGAAATAGTGAGTCCTGTTCCCATTTATAACAACTTCGACTATAAAGGATCAGGGAGGGACAAATTCCGCCACATGCTGAGTGCCAAGGGACTCTCTCGTCGTCGTCGTCGTCGTCGTTGTTGTTGTTGTTGTTGTTGTTGTTGTTGTTGATCCAGTTAATGTTCATAACGTTTTTAGCCTTCTCCCTTTTGTTGTTACGAATCCTCTCAGCTAAAATGCATTCTTTAATTCGTAAACTGTCGTGGTTCCTTAATCGGGTTGGCGGGGGTCAGAAGCTTATTTGTCAGCTCTGACGTCAGTATTGCGTTCACTGTCGCGATTTTACCACTCATACATATTTTCACAATTCGGTCAAATTTCCGGCAGACAACATTAACTACAGATGACCTTTCTCTTGACCAGGGGACTGATGAGCTCGATGTTTAGTCACTTAACCAACCAACCGGCCAACCCAAACTGTGTGACATGATCTTTTAGACTGGCTGCTACAATTATAATCCGTCTATTTTTGTGAGCGTTCCTTTAATTCAAAAATGTTTGTCTCGCGAATAAAAAAAAAAATTAAATGTAATTATGTGTAATGGCTCAACCAAAACACACACACCATTCGAAACGTCGCATGTCGCAATCGTGTTTTATTTGTAATATTTTCATAGCAAATTTCTCTTATTTTCTATTATTTATTTCTGTAACCATGAATTCTACGCCAATCCCATTCGTTATTCATTATCTATGTCGTGCCCAAAAACAACCACCTCTGTTTTTCCACCCGCGTTTTGCTTGTGTTCAAGAATTGCTGATGAATGAAAAAATCATTAGCGGGAAAGAGACAATAGCCTCATCCATTCAGTCATGGACCCATGACCACGTTATAGACTGAGAATTATTTTTTAATAAAACTGCAGCTTTTACCAATTTAAGCAAATTCTGCAGGGATCCACATTCACTCTCGATCGGTATTCCGTACTGAGAGAGGATTAGCTAGTGACGCCAGTGAAGAATGACCGTAATCTTCATACCGGACTGTGAAATTAGAACCATCAAAAGCTTGTGATTAACAGTAGCACGAACGAGGTATAGAAATGCGCACAGGAAGTTGCGCATACTTAAAGCAAGCGTTACTCACGATTTCCCCTTTAGGTCAACGGCTGTAGCTGGGAGAGGAGAGCACAGGGAGCGCCTTTGTACGTGTAGCACATGTACAAACAGCAGCAGGCGACGTGGGAGTCCACTGCTGTTTGCGTTGCGTTACGTTACGTTACTCGCTCCCTGTATACCTTCTATTACACATCGCAGACCGTCGGTAACCCGGGTGGTTCTGCTTAATTTTTTCGGAAAGCGTTATTAGCTAGCGCTCTCTCTCTCTCTCTCTCTCTCTCTCTCTTCTCCCACCCCCTCCCTCCCCCCTCTTCCCCTCCAGATGATACTGTATCTGTGTATGTCCAGCAGCAGTACACTGCCGCCGTACCTTTGACACTCTTACGTTGCTGGAAGGTGGACAGGAATTGGCATGTGCTGGGACGGTAGACGGCGTAACCGTGTTGCATCCCAATTAGCCGCCTCCTTGACCCACATGGCACAGTTTGCGGTCCCCGCCCTCCTACTGGAGCCGAGCTGGAGCCGCCGGAATCGATAGGCGTGCGCGAGACAAGGCGCGCCGTGGTCTATCACCGCGGCCGCCGCGTCGCCAACTTTTCGTGCTTCTGCCCCTCTCTCCTCCTTTCCCTGTCGCCGTCTTGGCCGGCAGCTCCCATGCCCCAGGGGTTAAGGCAAATTGTGCAAGAAGTTACTATGGAACAGTCGTCGATTTGATTCATTCCACAATTTTAAATGCTGAAAGTAACGTCATTCGAACTCGGACATCGGAATTTTCCAGATATTTTGCTAGAAATAGTCCTTTGTACCTTAAACATTAAAAAAAATGGCATAACACACCAAACCATGATTACCAAGTTTTTTCTAAACTAAGTCGTGATTTTGCCCGGACCTAGTAGCTAGGTCTAAAATTCAAACGTATATCCTATAATTACTGATTTACTATTAATCCTTAGCTTTGGAAAGACACAAAAGACAAAGTTTGAACTGAAGCAAAACTGTAAGCTCTGTATTTCACTTTACTGATATTTCTGCTTGCATTTCAGCTGCCTTTGTATTATGACATCTGTAGTTCATCACTAATTAAAATTCTAATGAGACCAGTGAGATAGGATTCCTCTCACCTTGCCAAGATTTTTCGTGAGGCTAAATATTCTTTTCGGAAGAGATGCGTTAGAATGGGGTACAGAAAACACGAGACAGACAACGTTAAACAGGGTTTCTGTGTTCCAGCACTCGTTTTTTAACGTCATTTTCGCCTTCTTGATACAAAATGAAATAAAGGGCAAAAAGTAAAGTGAGCTTTACAATCCTCTTTACCTCTGTTTAAGCCGAATTGAATCCTCCAGCATTCATTGTGTATTTTGATTTCAGTTTCAACGTTTGGAACTTACGGGGCACTGACGCTTCACTAATTTTTTCTTTTGACGATTAATTAAATTGTAAAAATGTTTAACGAGCTGTACACTGACATGAACGGATTGTGTTGATCCACTTGACTCTCTACTGAATGTGAATAAGTTCAATTTAACGGTTATTGGTTTGCCGCATTTGCACTCTTCGGGATAAAAGCCTTAATTTCTATTACTTTTATAAGCCCGTCTCTTAACTTACACTTGCATACTGAACAGAGCAGGCCAATTATGTGAACTATTACCCTTTCTGGATTTTTACCTATTCTGATGAGGTTTAATCGGGAGACGAGTTTTCAACAGGAAATTTGAGCAGTCCTGCCTGACTCGAGATACCTGGCAATCCTGTACAGAACCCAAGTGGTTGTTCACATACAGGCCCACTACGAGTGGGCGTTCACAGCTAAGACAATTTTTTCAAGGCACTGTTTTTACAGAGCATGGAGGCCGATAATAGCCGGTTGAGAAGGGGGCAGAGGGAAACCGCAGATGAGGCAGAACACCAAATTCGAGCTCATAATCGTTCATTGCAAGAAAATAATCATCTTGAGAAACTAGGAAGGTTGAACGTAGTTACATAAGAAGTGGCTGATGTGTTAATGCCCAGCAGTATATCTTGTTGCCGGACTTGGATTGCTACTGGCCACATGAATTACATTGTAGTTTTTAGTACTTTAGCAATAGGCCTGTATGCCAGAGCAAGTACGTGCCTAGCCTCTGGTCATATTTGCTTCTTTCGATACCTCATCAGAACTGAAATTTTGACTGTTGGAGGTGGTTCAGTAGTTAATGGTTGTCGAATTGAGTTCGAAAGGAACCAAGAACAAGGTTGCTCAAATTCTTACTATCTTTTGTTGTTTCTTAGTAGCTCGTTCAGTTTCTTTGCACCGCTTTACCGTTATCTCTGTCTTACGCTAAGAAAGCCCGCACATCAGTACATGATCGTGTTTAGTACATAATTGTGTTTAGTTTGTAAAGAAAGCTTGTACACTGACTGTTAATAACACTGCTCAAAGCTGTCCAGAGTAAAAGAACGAATAACGAAAAATTAGAAAACAGAGTATTGTTGCCACATGGGTAATTTAATGATCCGTTGAGTTTAGTGTAAGGGGGCGATCAAAACGTTTCCGTTTGTGGGCTTTGGAGCAGCGTATACAGGGTGTTATAAAAAAGCACGGCCAAACTTTCAGGAAACATTCCTCACACACAAATAAAGAAAAGATGTTATGTGGACATGTGTCCGGAAACGCTTAATTTCCATGTTAGAGCTCATTTTAGTTTCGTCAGTATGTACTGTACTTCCTCGATTCACCGCCAGTTGGCCCAATTGAAGGAGGGTAATGTTGACTTCGGCGCTTTTGTTGACATGCGACACATTGCTCTACAGTACCAGCATCAAGCACGTCAGTACGTAGCATCAACAGGTTAGTGTTCATCACGAACGTGGTTTTGCAGTCAGTGGAATGTTTACAAATTCGGAGTTGGCAGATGCCCATTTGATGTATGGATTAGCACGGGGGAATAGCCGTGGCTCGGTATGTTTGTATCGAGACAGATTTCCAGAACGAAGGTGTCCCGACAGGAAGACGTTCGAAGCAATTGATCGGCGTCTTAGGGAGCACTGAACATTCCAGCCTATGTCTCGCGACTGGAGAAGACCTAGAACGACGAGGACACCTGCAATGGACAAGGCAATTCTTCGTGCAGTTGACGATAACCCTAATGTCAGCGTCAGTGAAGTTGCTGCTGTACAAGGTAACGTTGACCACGTCACTGTATGGAGAGTGCTACGGGAGAACCAGTTGTTTCCGTACCATGTACAGCGTGTGCAGGCACTATCAGCAGCTGATTGGCCTCCACGGGTACATTTCTGCGAATGGTTCATCCAACAATGTGTCAATCCTCATTTCAGTGCAAATGTTCTCTTTACGGATGAGGCTTCATTCCAACGTGATCAAATTGTAAATTTTCACAATCAACATGTGTGGGCTGACGAGAATCCGCACGCAATTGTGCAATCACGTCATCAACACAGATTTTCTGTGAACGTTTGGGCAGGTATTGTTAGTGATGCCATGATTAGGCCCCATGTTCTTCCACCTACGCTAAATGGAGCACGTTATCATGATTTCATACGGGATGCTCTACCTGTGCTGCTAGAACATGTGCCTTTACAAGTACGACACAACATGTGGTTCATGCACGATGGAGCTCCTGCACATTTCAGTCGAAGTGTTCGTACGCTTCTCAACAACAGATTCGGTGACCGATGGATTGGTAGAGGCGGACCAATTCCATGGCCTCCACGCTCTCCTGACCTCAACCGTCTTTACTTTCATTTATGGGGGCATTTGAAAGCTCTTGTCTACGCAACCCCGGTACCAAATGTAGAGGCTCTTCGTGCTCGTATTGTGGACGGCTGTGATACAAATACGCCATTCTCCAGGGCTGCATCAGCGCATCAGGGATTCCATGCGACGGAGGGTGGATGCATGTATCCTCGCTAACGGAGGAAGTTTTGAACATTTCCTGTAACAAAGTGTTTAAAGTCACGTTGGTACGTTCTGTTGCTGTGTGTTTCCATTCCATGATTGTGATTTGAAGAGGAGTAATAAAATGAGCTCTAATATGGAAAGTAAGCGTTTCCGGACACATGTCCACATAACATATTTTCTTTCTTTGTGTGTGAGGAATGTTTCCTGAAAGTTTGGCCGTACATTTTTGTAACACTCTGTATGCAATTAAGCGCGTCTTCGATGCAGCTGTATAAGGCATTGTAGACAAGGTGTTCAGGGTTCCTTGGAACGGAAACTTCATGATCGCCGCCTTATTCATTACAATACGTAATACTTGTCAAAATGATTGCTGAAACGATGCTGCCTGGACTGCCTTCGACATTCGAAAATCCCAGGAAGTTCTAATGCGTAGAAAATTGGCGTAAAACTATACTGCGACTATCCCGGCATCGTGGGGCGCACATCTTAAGCACCGGAATAAGATCCCAAGACAAAACTGGGCAGAACATTATTGAAGTTCGGACGAGAAGACACAAGAATGAATTTAATTATGTTTGAAGCCTGTGCTATGTATCAGTGGAAATGTTTGCATAACGAACAAATGTTTGCATAACGAACGTCACATTTTCATATGCACGTATCATTAGTGCAGTAGAGTCACAAAGGTAAGAGTAACAAAACTGCACGAACTATGTTAATGAGCCACTGGATACCAAGGGGTCCTTGGAACCAAACATTGAGCGGTCATTCATCTATTTAATTTTTCTTTTTTTTTTTTTTTTCTTCTAGAATTCGACTATTTGTGGGTTTGAAAGCTTCTGAATCAGCTGCGTATCACTTGCTAGGAGATACCTTCTAAAATACACGACTGACTTTACTGCCGACGTGAGTTGTAATCCCTTTCCAGTCTTCATACTGGACACACTTCTGACTTGCTTTCTACACTACAAATACTACGGGGAAATGTGGAACGTTTATCCAGTTATTGGTTTGGTTTAAAGGGATTTAGTGTTTGTAAGTAGTTTTGCAAATAGAATTAGTCATTGTATTTGTGTTCAAATGAGACATCTCTGACCCTTGGGTTAACAGTTAGATGATATACTCCCATCGCCTTGTTGGTCGATGCAACACTTTCCACAGTATTCAGCATGAATCCGTTCCCTCTTCGTCATAAGATCATCTACGTAGTATGTACTGCACTGAGAGCCTATCGGAAATTCATGTGCAGAATAAATGTTGGAGAACCATACGTTAGATACAACATGACACGTGTGTGTGTGTGTGTGTGTGTGTGTGTGTGTGTGTGTGTGTGTGTTTGTTTGTTTGTTTCATAATGACGCATGTCTGGAGCCGCCGTGGAATTGTTCATTAGATTTTGCTGGCTGTGTAATAAATTCCATATCAGTGTAATAGTTCCGTGCTACACTGTAATGTTTATCAGCGTAGCTATTCAGGTCGTTAAGCAGACAATAAGCCCTAACTGTCTGCACCGACAGCGATATTTCAGCTTTCAATGATGTGCGGGTGCCGTGTCGTGTATGTCTGTCCATATTTTGAAAAGAAATGTAGGGTGAACCAGATATCTACCGAAAAGCTCTCAGAAGTGAAAGTACGGACCAAAACGAGAAAAAAGTGACTAAATGCATACCTTAAGAACAATGAGCACTTAGTCAACTTCGCTACTGTGAAACACCTCTCTTCTACTGAAAAATTGCTCATAGCTCTTAAGGTATGCATTTTAGAGCCCATATTTACTAGACACTTTTCTGGTTTTGGTCCATACTACCATCTCATAAAGTTTGTCGGTGGAGTTCTGGTTAATCGTGTATTAAGGAATCCCAACTAATTTAGAGACCCATCAAAAACCATTTGACACCCACTGCCAGACAACGGCCTCTGCTAGGCTTTCCCGTGCCTTGCAGACGTCAGGTATAAGTTGTTCATAGATGTTGCTCCTTCATTTTTTCTGACATCTACCCATCTTCCGTGAAGTCGCTGTCTCGGTGTTTTCTTTGTTCTTGGAGTCCAGCAAAGAACTTACTTGCCCGACTAACAGCCACTCTCGTTGTTGTAAGACTGCCGTCGTAATTAAATCTTCAAAGTCAGTCTGTTCTCTGATCTAATAATATGGTGGTAGTGCTCGTGCAGTCTGAACAGACGTTACTTGTGAAAGACAGAAGGAGGGGGGGGGGGGGGGTCAGATTGCAGATATTCATTTGCACTTGTTAATAAACGGGCGGTGGGCCAATGAGAGTGAGGCATATTATGCGGATATGGCATGTATATTTCAAGTCACGTCAGTGTTGGATGCATGCGACTTTACGAAACTGCATTAAATCGTTAAGTCCTCGTCGGCGTATACCGGCGCCCACACTGTCCGCGAGCGTCCTGGAAAAGACCGATATCGCGCTGATGTGACCTATGACCTATGGACGTCATTCGCGTTCGAATGTTGCACTTCTAGGTAACGGACAAAGATAAATGTTTATGCGTACAACGGAGCACTTCCTTTCGAATTCAGATATCAGTTCGACTAGTAGAATTTATCAGTTTTTGATTGTTGAAGTGTCTCTTGGGTGGCTCGTGATTGATACAGACACTGCGAACATTAGACATAGGCCGTACTCACACCGCTGTAATGTTTACTACCTGGAATCGTGGTCCTGGGGATTTCGCTTTGATTGCACACTCTCTGGATTGTAACTTCTTGAATCAGCACTGAGCGGAATGAAGTATCTTAATCAGTTTTGATCAAGATATCGCTTCAAAATAAGGAATTGTTTGGCGGCATGACTGAAAAATGTTTTGATATTCCATGACGAGATAAAACCACCATTATAACATTAAAAGTTCGGATCGTAGCAAATTATTGCCAAAACTAACTTCTTAAATCTTGGTGGACATAATTGACGATATTATCGAATTAGAACAGACGTAATAATAATAATAATAATAATAATAATAATAATAACCATCATCATCATCTATATTACTAAATGGCGAACACTGTACATCGTGCACAGTCTTAACTGTAGGGAATAGCAGGGAGGTGGAGGTGCTGTCCCTGTTTTAGTATAAAATTTATATCCAAATTAAATTGATCAATTAATTACCTCCCACGCCCTTTGGATGATGTCACGTGTTTCCCTCAGGTGGCGCGTGAGTCGCCGCACCTCCCCCACCTACCCAATCTGTGGGAATTTCGAATTTTTGTGGAAATTCTTTGTCCCAGGGCTGTGCTGACATACCACCCTCCACACGGGAATTTGTGAAAATTAATAATGGCGATACCCTTTGTGGGACTCAACCCCTGGTTCTTTGGATGGAAAGCCCAAGTGCACCAAAACAATACATGAAAACTGTCCAGATGCAGGAGAGGAAGGCTAGGTTAGGGTACTTATTTATTTCGGTTGGGAAACTGAAGTAAAGATCGGTCCTAATTATGTAATTAGTCATAAAGATCGAATTGCACAACTACATGCATAACGCTACACCAGCCGTGCCTAAAATCGCAATACAGCTCAAAAATTGACAATGCCATTAAACTGGTGTTATCATGCGGGGAAAAATTTCACTATATCACTCGGAACTAGTGGCAGACGCACTAATATAGGTAATAAAAGGGGTCACTACGCTTTTAGCTACCTAGTTTCAACTACTTTTCAAGATCATCCAACCAGCCACCTCCACTCTGAAATACGTGCACATAGATCGTTGTATATAGGAAATGTCTTCGGACTTTTGGTAGGTTAGCGAATAAGACAGGTAAATATTCTCATATAAAATCTTTAGTAACTTTTGCATATACATTTACTCACACAAAACAAATCTTTCCTTATTTTTGTTAGGTGTTGTTTTAATAGTGTCCACTTTAATCTTTAACTTATAACTTAAATCCATATTTGAATCATCTATTTTTTTCTCCAACCATAATTTAACAAATATAAAGAGGGTATAATATCGAATTCTAATACATATCTAATTTTCCTGTAATACCTGTTCTGTGGCTTAACTATTAGCTCAGTTCCTTCCTGCAATTCTTCTAGGCGAGAGCATTCGGGGTTTTTAATTTTTTCCTCGTATCTCCTCCATGATGCTAATGTTAAAGCACTTCACGTCTTCCTGTATACATGTCGGCAATGCTCCACGTTCTTGGGTGATTGCTATACAGAACTTTAAGTTTACAACTTTTGCCCAGTTACAACCAAATATTCTACAGATGCAATGCACTTGCTCCGTTTTTCTGTACGTCTATGTTTGTGTGTCATGGATGGCTGCCATAAACCCTCCTTCGAACCCTAAGACAGATGTACTGCATTGCAGGTTGTCCTCTAGGCACCATTCCGGATATAATGTGCGGTGGATCCACTAGTGGGAGGACGTCAGGTTTATTGGAGCCATCCGCAACACATATATGGGTATAGACACACACAAAAAAGCAGAGGAAATGCATTGCTTTTGTAGAATATTTGGTTGTGAGTGACCAGGCGCATTCGAAACAGCACTATACCATCTGAGTAATGTGCTGTTCTGTACCGTACATAAGAATAACATGAAGGACTGTCTCACTCCTTCCAGCGGACATCTCGGACACAAAATAGTGGAATTCGGATGATTATGTGCCATCATTGTGAATCTTTAAAGAGTATAAAAGGATGCGTGATAGGCAAAAGCAACATGCCATGGTGTGTTGTTATTACTGGAGAATCTAGATAATAATGTTACGACATGTTGGTAACACAACTTGCCTCGTAGATATTACGCTTGTTAGGAGGATGAATATAAATGTGCTTACATCCCCTAAAGAATCCATTTGTGAAGGGTTCTTCGCTATTTGTGTGGCTGTAGCACTATCGAAAGTAACGTGCATGTGGTTGAAATAGACTTCGCGATCAGTAATATGCATGCATAGTCCCTATATGTATGTGTGTAGAGCTGTCAGCGGTGGACGGTTGCGATTCGAATGCATAACTGTTCGTCTATAAATTATGTTGCCGGGGGTGCGCACTTTTTAGGTACGGGGAGGGGAAACACAGTTCATTAAACTAAGTGCAATCGACACACTGTCAACTAACAAATGACTTATAACTAGGATAAAAATAACAACCGAAACCTACAATCCGTAGATGTCCTGACAAGTTGTGGCTACTTATCAGGGTAGGAAGGTGTATAGAAAAGTAGCGAAGCCCATCTGATAAGCAATAAGAGCATAAACTCTATCAAGTGTGTCGCTACATGAGTCTGCAGACAAGCGCTCTGATGTGTCGTAGCAGTAGACGGATTTGTTTTCAGGCTACGAGTTTTCAGTCTGCACCACGTGTTGAGTCTCATATAGGTATGAGGTGAGTGTTACTATATTTTTCGTGATTCTCCTATCCACAATGCATGTGTGTAGATCATAGGGAAGAGGGAAATTCGTAGGATTTTTTAGTATGCTGGTGTGTAGGACACGCAAATATCCTTGTATAAAATCAAACAACGTATGGGTATCACGGCATTATGACCATATACACACTGAAAAATATAAAAAAAATATGAAAAATGACAAAATCGCTGAAAATCGATGAAAAACTGGTATAATTACGACAAATTGAACGAAAATACGTTAAATTGAGGGAAATACGACGAAATATATAAATCCGCAAAAAACTTGTAAATCATTTAAATTGATTAAGAACACGTCAAATTAGAGAAAAAGTACCACGAAATGCATGGAATGGAGGTGGGTTGGCGGTACCCGGATACTAAAGCCTGAGAAAACTTAAAAATTATGCATTGGCTGCATTAACTTTTAACATTCACCCTCCCCCTGTCAACTACGTGGGTTGTTGTAACATATACTACAGAAAGTATTACACACAGGCACTATATTAAACCAGGCAAAGCATATGTATCCCAATCCATAACTGTGTTCTCACACATGCAGTCAACCATGTGTATTACCGAATTATGGCCGGTTCTCAAAAATGTTATTCATTAAGTATAAGAATCAATGCGTTTATCAGACTTAAGCCATTCCCTAGAGTGTTCTGTAGGAGGAACCGATGTTGCATGTATCACCTTAAGTAGTGTGAGGCGGGGTGTAAACTGTAGTAAGACTGTTAAATCTCCTTTGGCTACTGATCGTGGTGCTTACTCCCTCGTAAGAAGTTGCTGCTTCTTCATGTGCATTTTCGTGCAGCAGAGTGTGGGTGGTACCTCAATGTATCAGCTATCGAAAATGTTCATGCCTATTTTTCTTCGCTCTATTTCCTAGTGAGACATAGCCGCATCCGTCAAAACCAATACTACTACTACTACTACTACTATTAATAATAATAATAATAATAATAATAATAATAATAATAATAATGTGCATGACTGACGCAGGAACTGTGATTAAGGGTACGTACGTTTCCGACGCATAAAATATATTAATTTCCTAGGAGACAGGACAGCAGTCTCCGGACTTTGTTCTAGTTGGTTTATAAGCAGCTTGAACGGTGGATGTACACTGACTATGCCATCCTAGGACACCAGAATAGTGCAGAAGGAAATAGTTTTTTCATTTTAAAGTTTGTTACCATAGTGTTTGGGGTAGGAAACTTGCGGGGTGATGCTGGATAAATATATCCTGCATTAGAGTATTAAGAGCGTTGCATTCCGCACGACTAATATTCGGAAACTGTATGGCATTAACAGTATAGCATTTTTAGGTGCATAAGCATGTAACCATTGGACTGTGTGTTCATGCTCTACGGTCATTTCTCTCATGCCAGTACCTTCCTGGTACGGACTCCAGACAGTGTGGAATAATGCTCCAGAAGTGATAACACGGTTGATTTACGTGAAATGTTTCTCAAACTCCATCCATCTGGGGCTCCAACGCGGATAAACCACACTTTTCTTCTTAACTGTCTGGTATATCACCACAGCACTCTCATGTCTACTGCACACCGATAAGAGGTGCTACCCTCCTCGACACACATGCATCTGGAGACATCTTGTGCTTTTGGATGGGTGCCTTGGGTAAGATTGGTGTTGCAGGGTGGGTTGGTCAAGGACAATCTCATACTTCATCTTATGAATGCGTGAATACACTGTGACCCCCACCACACTGGAGAGGCAGCCAATCATAATCATAAACTTCGTTCTATAATCAATGTGCTGGAAATATGTAGATAATCTAATTGTATCGGTATAGGACGCTGTGTGGTATACTTTGGTTTATATGGTCGCATGGATGTACTGCACAGTCATGTAGCTGCTTTTGCAATCTAGTATATTGTAGCTGCAAAGTAGTGGATGGGTGATTTAGCGATGACACAGAAATTGGGATGCATTCTGCTGTGCCACTGGCTGGCATTGAAATTACAGAACAACTGGTAAACTTGCTAAAATTAATCGCTCTATCAAATGGGATGTGTATCACAGTACTATCAACAGGGTCTTTTCCGCCCCTCTCTCCACTGGTACGCTGTTGATTGATGAACAGTGATTGACTTACAGCACTTGGTTGAGATGGAGATGGAAGGAACCTTGGCGGAACACTGGATATCTGCTACTTTTCACTGGAACACTGGATATCTGCTACTTTTCACTGGAACACTGGATATCTGCTACTTTTCACTGGAACACTGGATATCTGCTACTTTTCACTGGAACACTGGATATCTGCTACTTTTCACTGGAACACTGGATATCTGCTACTTTTCACTGGAACACTGGATATCTGCTACTTTTCACTGGAACACTGGATATCTGCTACTTTTCACTGGAACACTGGATATCTGCTACTTTTCACTGGAACACTGGATATCTGCTACTTTTCACTGGAACACTGGATATCTGCTACTTTTCACTGGAACACTGGATATCTGCTACTTTTCACTGGAACACTGGATATCTGCTACTTTTCACTGGAACACTGGATATCTGCTACTTTTCACTGGAACACTGGATATCTGCTACTTTTCACTGGAACACTGGATATCTGCTACTTTTCACTGGAACACTGGATATCTGCTACTTTTCACTGGAACACTGGATATCTGCTACTTTTCACTGGAACACTGGATATCTGCTACTTTTCACTGGAACACTGGATATCTGCTACTTCTCACTGTGGAGCATGGGATTAAATGCAGAGGTAATCAACTTCAGACAGTTGTTTGGAAGCGTTCCTCAATGTTGCAGACTCGTCCTATTTCCATATGGTACGATGCCCTCAACAGGATTTTTTTTTTCACCAATGAGATAACAGTACATCTTTTTATTTCTGCTGTCTCATGCATGTTGTGAACGGCACCTTCCGGCCATAGCCAACACTGGAACAATAGTCGCGTACGTGACTGCAAAACAAGGAAACAAAGCTCATCAAAACGGAACACCGAGACATCTACTACCCGGTTGCTGTGGAAAATGAGATTTACTGTATACCTCATCACTTTCGGATAGCTGTTGTAAATGCTTTACAATGCCGCAAACTCTTTGTTTCCATATGTTGTGATTTCTTCCACATTTTCGTCAATGAGAAACATCGCCTCTGTATGTCATTTCTGCCAACCTGTGTGCTGCAGGAGCTGCATAGTTTACACCATGCGATGTTCAGCATTCTGTAAGAGCCAAAGATTGAAAGGTGTTAATGTCTGTTTAGCAGCTGACACATACTTGGAAGTCATGGTAGAAAAACAAAGTGTAGGGTGGTGTACATAACTGTAGTCGTAAACTGCTTGTATGTGTCACAGCCGAAAAAATAATGTATTAAACTGCTTATGAAGGAGCAATACAGGAACCCTCTCTTGTGACTGATAATCGGTTGGGTATGATCTTCCTCCAGTGCAGTCGACAAAACTTATGCAGCTCTGTGCAAGCGACTTTTAGCACTGGCCACGTGCTCCATTGGAGCGATATGTGTATATGTAATATGCTCGATGTCAACACTCAGACGATATTTGTTTTTTCGATATATCGAAAGAGAGACGTGGTAAAATCTTATAGGGAGTTCTATTAAAAGGAGTGGTATAACTGGTTAGAGTTTGGATGCATTTAGTTCTCTCAAAACAACACCGATTTTGCTCATAAAACTGATAGAAATCAGGTGTATCTATTATCGTGAAATCATGATTGTTTTTATTATTATCGTCATGATTGCGTGTTTGAAAAACAGGTGTTACCGCAAGTCCTGTGTTACTTCATACTTAGTAACCTCTAATTATAAAGGACACTACTTGAATTATAGCTCGTTGCGGAACCTAGAAATGACAGTTTTGTCCCCCAATGTGAGAAAATTGTGTGAAACAGGCTGTGATGATCAGATTGCTTACAAAACTAGAACGCCGGAATATAATCTATGATAGAAACTCTACACACATGTCGGTAGAGGGAAATTATGGAGCAAAAATGTCAAATGCAAGCACGCAGATGGTAATTGGTTTTGATGTGACGGAAGAAAGACGCGGTAAAATCTTACAGGATGTTCTGTGACAAGACAGGCTCTCACGATTTGTTTCGTAAAATAATCAGGTGTGATATAGCTTCGCGTTGATGTAATGGTACTTGCCATACTGTACAAAACAGCACCGTCCTCTTGAATTATAGCTTGCAGTTGTCGAATGTAAAATGATAGTTTTTTTCTGGCATGTGTACAATGGCGCGAAAAATTGTATCCGCTAATGTTATTTCACATGTCTGAAATGTTTGTAACACACGCACGCATGACAGTTTATTTACAGAGACTAATTTGAATGCGAGAGATGCTCTCAGGTCGTGTAATTTGCCTATCAAGTTGACAGAAATTGCTTAACATATACGTTTCTACGTCAGAGTTTAAATTCTCTTTTTCTTTACTCCGATGATTTCGAGACAACGAGGATATTATGTGGTGATCGATAGTTGTTGGAGCAAAATAGTGGAAGTTAAGTAATCAGCGGCGGTGCGCTTTGTTGGGTGTCGCAAAGATGCGAATTGTAGACTGCAGTCAGACGTAAAAACTATGATTTTGCTCTTAAACTAAAAAAAAGTGGGTTGTGACTACTTTCCTGAAAAGAGAATATTTATCACCCCATTGTACTCTCCGTTTTAATAGATGCTTCATTACATGAGATACTTTAACGTTAAATAAGTGTTCTCCATCGCAGAACTCTGGCCGCGGGAGGCTTTGGGGGCATGTATACTGTGTGTGGTCACTGAACACAGCTGCGCTCCGACCAGGGGCAGCGTGTGGGGGCGGGCCTGTGCCGCTATATTTCCCTTATGTGTTGGCGAAGGACCGTCGCCTCAAGGAGACCACGAGCTCGTGCCACGCCTTGCAGGCTGCTCCGATCACAGCTGAGGAAGATTGTGCTCCCAGATATGAGGAGTCTGTTGTCGCTTTAGGCTGAGGGCTTCCTGTTATTCAAGTCATTTTTGTTCCATGGGGGTTCAATATTTCCGAGAAATATGTTTAACAGATTGCATGAAATGTCTTGTTCTTGTCTTTTGTCTATCTGTGACTAATTTCTGCGAACTGGGGGACAGTATATCAATGCCACCAGAAGGATCTCTCTGTGGACCACCAGAGACCTCTGTCCCTGCCTTCAGTGAGGGGCAGGAGGGAGGGAAGGAGAGCGGGAGGGATGAGAGGTGGAATGGGGGGTAAGACTACCTCCAAGTTGAATAGTTCATGAGCGCCCATTGACGAGGACACAGCTGCCCCTCTGCTATCTTCTGGGGTCGGTTTTTACAGTAGTTGTGTTTGTTTTTTCCGAATCTCCAGTACATGTGTTGCATTATTACCCATTGATTAGGAGTGCTGGCTTTTTCACAGCAATTTCGAAGTGTAATTAGAACAGTGATTGCATTCTTTCCATCAGTTGTGGTAGCCTGTATTGGCTTCAATTACCTATGCTTCTATTACCTGGGCTGCAGGGTGATTGTCGAGCAGGCGTCTGTAGCGAACTCTGACGTCAAACATTGATAGATATGGTCCTCAACTGTATGCTTAAAGGTAATGCACTTACTAAACTCCTTTCTGTCAAACACCAGCAACTCGTTAATAATATATTTCCTGCCAAAATAAGTAAATAAATAAATGAGTAAATATAGTACCTTACACCCAACCCGTCTTCCCGCCAGCTTGTAGGTGAAGGGTAGAGTGTACGTCTACCACTAGTTTAGAATGATACTGCGAATTTTTTCCCTAGCAGGATAACAACTGTTGTATGGCGGCGTCAATTTTTGAGCTGTATTGCGATTTTAGGCTGTCCTTGTGTAGCGTTGTGTAATTAGGCCCAATCTTTAAAACTAGTAACATAATTACGACATCTTCACTTCAGTTTCCCAACCAAAATAGAGTACGCTAACTTAACCTTCATCTCCAACGTCTGGGCAGCTTCCATGTGTTTGGTGGTTGCACTAGGGCTTTCTGTCCAGAAGGGCCAGGGTTCAAGCCCCGGAAAGGGCACCGCCATTTTTAATTTCCCGCCAATTCCCGAGTGAGGGTGGGACATCAGCACAGCCCTTGGACAAAGAAATTCCCACCTATAAGGTAGGTGGGGAGAGGTGGGGGTGGGGATGGGGGAGAGGTTGGAAATGCATGTGCAGGCTGAGGAAAACATGTGGAGTCACCTGGGGGTGGGCGTGGTCGGGGGTAATAAATCGACCAATTTAATGTGCATATCAATTTGATATTAAAAATGCATCAGCACCCCCCCCCCCCTCTATACTAGTGCAGAGTGCCCATGTAACAGCTTCCAGAGACAACAATAATTTGACTATTAATACACTCCTGGAAATGGAAAAAAGAACACATTGACACCGGTGTGTCAGACCCACCATACTTGATCCGGACACTGCGAGAGGGCTGTACAAGCAATGATCACACGCACGGCACAGCGGACACACCAGGAACCGCGGTGTTGGCCGTCGAATGGCGCTAGCTGCGCAGCATTTGTGCACCGCCGCCGTCAGTGTCGGCCAGTTTGCCGTGGCATACGGAGCTCCATCGCAGTCTTTAACACTGGTAGCATGCCGCGACAGCGTGGACGTGAACCGTATGTGCAGTTGACGGACTTTGAGCGAGGGCGTATAGTGGGCATGCGGGAGGCCGGGTGGACGTACCGCCGAATTGCTCAACACGTGGGGCGTGAGGTCTCCACAGTACATCGATGTTGTCGCCAGTGGTCGGCGGAAGGCGCACGTGCCCGTCGAGCTGGGACCGGACCGCAGCGACGCACGGATGCACGCCAAGACCGTAGGATCCTACGCAGTGCCGTAGGGGACCGCACCGCCACTTCCCAGCAAATTAGGGACACTGTTGCTCCTGGGGTATCGGCGAGGACCATTCGCAACCGTCTCCATGAAGCTGGGCTACGGTCCCGCACACCGTTAGCCCGTCTTCCGCTCACGCCCCAACATCGTGCAGCCCGCCTCCAGTGGTGTCGCGACAGGCGTGAATGGAGGGACGAATGGAGACGTGTCGTCTTCAGCGATGAGAGTCGCTTCTGCCTTGGTGCCAATGATGGTCGTATGCGTGTTTGGCGCCGTGCAGGTGAGCGCCACAATCAGGACTGCATACGACCGAGGCACACAGGGCCAACACCCGGCATCATGGTGTGGGGAGCGATCTCCTACACTGGCCGTACACCACTGGTGATCGTCGAGGGGACACTGAATAGTGCACGGTACATCCAAACCGTCATCGAACCCATCGTTCTACCATTCCTAGACCGGCAAGGGAACTTGCTGTTCCAACAGGACAATGCACGTCCGCATGTATCCCGTGCCACCCAACGTGCTCTAGAAGGTGTAAGTCAACTACCCTGGCCAGCGAGATCTCCGGATCTGTCCCCCATTGAGCATGTTTGGGACTGGATGAAGCGTCGTCTCACGCGGTCTGCACGTCCAGCACGAACGCTGGTCCAACTGAGGCGCCAGGTGGAAATGGCATGGCAAGCCGTTCCACAGGACTACATCCAGCATCTCTACGATCGTCTCCATGGGAGAATAGCAGCCTGCATTGCTGCGAAAGGTGGATATACACTGTACTAGTGCCGACATTGTGCATGCTCTGTTGCCTGTGTCTATGTGCCTGTGGTTCTGTCAGTGTGATCATGTGATGTATCTGACCCCAGGAATGTGTCAATAAAGTTTCCCCTTCCTGGGACAATGAATTCACGGTGTTCTTATTTTATTTCCAGGAGTGTATTTTATATTGATGTTGCCCGAAATTAAAATGCTGTCATCTGGTGGTTTAGGAGGTATAATCTTATATTAAACATTTAACGCACTAAGACAAGCATTACAGTTAGCAACTGTTCACCTGTCGTGAAGCAGCGTAACTTATGGCGCGCAAATATGTGGACTTGATTCATCGCCTGTTTGAGAATGGGAGTATTTAGCGACTTCCAACAAACTTTACATGTAATTGCAAATATTTTCTAATGTTTTACCGTCGCTTACATCGTTTATCTCAAATACTTACATCAACTTATTTGAAAAGTAATGTGAAGTTAAATGATGTTTTATACACGAGAATCAGATTCTTTAAAGAAAGGTGGTGAGTCTACTGGTATCTGTTAATGAAGCTACTGATTCGAACCGCACCGAAAAGTCAATTCAGACTAACACCATGCAAAGCTAAGTAATATCATCTACCATCGGAATTCATTAGACTACGTTCGGTTGCAAGTTGTGTGTGTAATTGTTTTACAGCAGAGTATATACGCCCCGGGACAACCGGGAAATCCGGGAAAAACCCGGGATTTTTTGATTCAGGACAAAACCGGGAAAAAACCCATGATTTTTTAGAATTCCGGGAGTTTTTCATTGTTTCAGTTTTCAGTTAAATTTTTACAATTTTGGCTGGTAAGAACTGATACGCTAACAAAGGATTTTGCTTTAGTCCGCTGCTGCAGAATAATACTACAGCAATAAAACATAAACGAGGGAAAGAAAATCAAAATAAACTTGAAGTTGCAAAGGAAATGCGCCATTTCCAACAACAAAACACAGTGCATACACAAGTGTCTGCCAACACCAAAATGTGCCAAAGACATTAGGACGAAGACTATGCAATACTTCATAACAACAAACTGCTTCCAACGACCGTGACGTCACAAGGTTCTTTGAGCAGTTGCCAGCGTGCTCGTGCTTATGCGCAATTGAGTCGCGTATGAGCATTACCTTCTCCCGTTAATGGCTACTTGAAGTACGACTGTTAACTGTATCAGCAGTAGCAACAAGCAGCCAGTCAGTAGCCCGAAAAATGCATCTGGCGAGCACAAGCTGCCAGATTCGCGCATGCGCAGAGCAGTCTTAAAGTTGCAGGGGAGAGACCGGTAGTCTCCACATGGCCCGTGTTTATGTTTAGTGATCGTTTCTTCTTCATTTACAACTCTCATGTCAAATGAAAACAAGACGGATTTCTGTGGCCGAGAGCTAGCAAGTGGATTAAAATTCTTTCAGACTTATGGAAGGCTAAAATATGTTGTTAGTTTTAGTTTCCTGATTTTATTATTTCCATGTTTTTGGCAGTCAAGCAGTAATTGCTTTGCAGAACATTGAAGCTATTTTTGTCGATTTGCTAAAGAAATTTGGCTTTCATTAGTCTTTTCCACAGAGGCAATCAATTTATTTGAAACGAAGTCGCTACTTTCAAAGAAAGTTTCATTTTACTCAAGATGAATTACGTTACGTGTGCGATTGTGCTTTGAATTTCTGAAATCACAGAGCGTATGATTCTCATTTAAAACTTAACACTCTGAGGGCCAGCCACTTAGAATAATTTAGAGTCCAGACGTCTATGTATTATTTAAAATTTTGCTGGCACATTTGTGTGATGTATATTTAAGTATAACACGTGGAAAAAGGCCAATATTATATGTGAAACCTTAGCTTTTCTTGTCGCTATACTACGTATATTAATTTAAACCATTAACTTTTCCTGTGTGTTTTCGCGGTACTGAACAGTGATGTTTGTCCTATGCTCTGTATATCTATCATCGGCTAGCGAGATCACGTGACATCAGCTATGATTGGTTTACTAAAGCGCGTCGCTATCTCGATTTGAATGCGTCGGAAACTAACGTGCTGTGTTTTGTGGAATTCAAATCTATATTTTCATAATACGCAGCGTACATGCTCCCTCGGGGGTGTGTGTGTGTGTGTGTGTGTGTGTGTGTGTGTGTGTGTGTGTGTGTGTGTGTGTGTGTGTGTGTGTCCTTAGGATGATTTAGGTTAAGTAGTGTGTAAGCTTAAGGACTGGTGACCTTAGCAGTTGAGTCCCATAAGATTTCACACACATTTGAACATTTTCTTTTTTTGGGGGGAAAGGGGGGATTAATTTTCTAAAGTGCCGGGAAGTTTTATGCCGATGTATAAAACCTTAACCATTCAAATGGTTAATACATTTTATGGTTCCGAGAGAAAGTTTTGTCACATAACACGGAAGATGTGTCGATGACTCCATTTAATCAGAGAAGCTTTTTGCTGAAGGTACGTCACAAACAGTTTCCAGTTTTCCTGCAGTGTATTAGTTGTACGGTAATAACACACTGCAGTGACAATTGTAACAGCACATTGGAGGTGTAGCTGCTTTTATTTCATTCCCTCATCTCACACATCAGTCACAGTGCATTATGCCCATAATTCGCTTATATGGCGGTTCTGTCCCTGGCTGTTCAGATATTATAGTATTCATAATTTCAATCATCTGCATCCCATCATTTCACAGTATTGGGACGAATGAAAACATTCAAACCAGCGCATTTCACTGCTCCACTCTTCATAGGAAGAATTCTAAGAAAATGTGACTCATCGACGAAAGAAGTAGCTTACAAAACGCTTGTTCGTCCGATTCTTGAGTATTGCTCATCAGTATGGGACCCTTACCAGGTTGGATTAATAGAAGAGATAGACATGATCCAGCGAAAAGCAGCACGATTCGTCATGGGGACATTTAGTCAGCGCGAGAGCGTTACGGAGATGCTGAACAAGCTCCAGTGGCGGACACTTCAAGAAAGGCGTTACGCAATACGGAGAGGTTTATTATCGAAATTACGAGAGAGCACATTCCGGGAAGAGATGGGCAACATATTACTACCGCCCACATACATCTCGCGTAATGATCACAACGAAAAGATCCGAGAAATTAGAGCAAATACGGAGACTTACAAGCAGTCGTTCTTCCCACGCACAATTCGTGAATGGAACAGGGAAGGGGGGATCAGATAGTGGTACAATAAGTACCCTCCGCCACACACCGTAAGGTGGCTCGCGGAGTATAGATGTAGATGTAGATGTAGATGTTGGTGACAGAAGTGCGTGATCGTACTGGTCTACACTGTGACACTAGGTGCAGAAAAGCAACGACCTGCAGAATGGGAGTGGTTGGTCGTGGCAGAGGCCGCTAATGCGGCGCGGGCTGGTGAGGCACGGTGTGGCTGTAGCCCACATATTCTCGCCATCGACCCTCTGCGGCCTTGCTGCCTGAGGGCGCCCCGGTGCCCGACATCAGCGCCCGAGGAATCCTGGAGGCAGTCTCCCTCGTGGGTCTGACTGCGGCACAGCTGTGGCCACATCCCTGCCTCCACGACCATCTCACCAGCTGCCGAGTGGGCAATTTCTGTGCATTAGCTCAGAGATCAGCAAGCAATGAGTACACACCATAGTGCACAGCGAGGTGATTCATTCAGAAGCAGGAACAGTAAAAGAGTTTTGCGGAAATTTCCATTAGGTTCGACGGGAAGAAGAGATTTTAAGTAAACTGCTATTTACGTAGTTGAAAGCTAAGCATTAGCGACAGAGTACAGAATTATTTTGCCACCTACATGATTACTCTCGCGTAATGGCCATAAGGACAAAGTGTGATCTCGTAAAGACTTGTGCGGCCAATTGTTTTTCCTTAGCTCTGTTAGCAAGTAAGAAATGGAATTCCTAGCAGTGATGCAAATTACGATCTGCTACACATTGGATAGTGGGTTACAGAATATGTATGTACAAGGGGCGTTCAGTAAGTAATGCAACACAGTTTTTTTTCCTCGGCCAGTTTTGGTTGAAACACTACGGAATTTGTTGAGAGACATCTTGGAATATTCCCCGTTCGGCCCCTACAGTTACATGAAGTTCTGATGGGGGGGGGGGGGTTATACGTACGTACAGGTCCTCCCATTAAGGTGGCGCAAGGCCGTCGCATTGAACGGAGATTATGTTGAAAAATATTGTAGCCAAAAGAATGGGGAATATATGATGTATTGGAATCCTGAATAAAACCAACTTGCTTTCAAAAAAAAAAAAAAAAAAAAAAAGTGTGCCGTTACTTATTGAATGCCCCTCTTACATGTGGGCAACAAGAAATTAACCGATATTCAAACCCTTAGCTGGAGTAGTATTAAAGTACGCAAATGCGAATGGCTGGGTGTGTAATGTAGAGTAGTTTGTATCGTAGGCAGGATACACTGGCTCACTGTGAAAGTACAAGGATAGGCTGCTATCGTGGTGGCTTAAGATGGTTTAATGAAATTATGAGAAAGTTAAATCATTGTTCCCTGACAGGAATTTTAACTCTGTTCGCGACGGCGTAATTAGAGAATGGGAGCTGGGGCCGTGCCTTGGGTGGTGTGTCCGTGGGGGCGCAGTTTTGTGACGCTCTCAACAGAGAACAGCAACGAGAGAAAAGAGGGAGGAGGAGGAGGACATCATCGATTTGGGGCCACCGAAGTGGGGAGGGACAGATACAGGCCTGCCATCAGAAGAGCCATGAGATCCGGATTGGTCTATTTAGAGCAACAGTTCGTCCTTTCCATGGTCCAGAGACGCTAGTTTCTGTTCTCGACTGCTGTATCGAGCCATTCTCGTTATGTCGAGTGAGCCAACGCAGCAAAAGTGTAAAAAGTTTATTTTGCGTTTCTTTTGATTGCTACGGCTTCGGATTTATCGGCAATGAAACGATGAAGAAGGGATCACGTGTTGCGTATGGTGCTACTTTGGACTGCGTGTTTTCCAAATAAAAAATTACATCATCTAAAAAGAATTTCTGAAGTATGTACCTTTAACTGTAAAGTCGTGGTAATCTCGATAAAGTAAAATAAGAGAGATTTTATTAGGAAATGCTACTTAGTTTGCCCTTACCCCGTGCTCCCAAAGTGTTGCCACTGCCTACTCCTCGTGACCAAAACGGACTGTTAAGTGATTGTATTTTGGAGTCGGACCTTCCTACTACATGAAATACACTGCAACAAACTTAAGTCCTTTTTGTGGGTACGAGATATGTGAAGTAGAGCGTCTAACCAAATTTATATCGAGCAGTGAAAGAAGTGTCTGCTAATGCTGTCATCCAGGCGGCGATATGACAGTTGTGGGTCTTGAAGTTTTCCCGGCGTAATGTGTGTCCCATGAAGCCTCGGGCATAGAAACAGTTGACGTATATGTCTGACAAATTCATGGGACAAAACAGTTATTTTTATTTTTAATTGTGGGCGTGCAACTGATTCCTATGGGAGACTCCGTCACTTGGCAGGGGAACCAGGCACACCCTTTGAGTGGGTAGGATTAATTTTAACAAATGTGTATACATTACGCAGCTACTCAGATTGTTTCCTCACCTAATGCCTAAATTTAAAGTCAAGCAAAATATCTCTGTATGTCCAACTTAGAGATGAGTGTGGGACTAGGTTGTTCGATAGAGGATGTCAAATTAAACACCTTTCAGCCGTCAAATTTCCGACCTTATTTTATTTGGCAACCAGTCTCAGCGTTATACTACGGCATCTTCAGGCCCCTGACCGACGTTTAGGGAGAATCTACGTCGATTGTGATCGAAACAGGGGCCAGCGATACTGGTATTAGTAGATACTTGCTACAGGTCGGCAAGTGATAGATGAAGTGATCCTGTAGCAAGTATCTACTAATACGAGTATTGCTGGCCCCTGTTTAGATCACAACCGAGGTAGATCCTTTCTAAAAGTCGATCAGGAGCCTGAAGATGGCGTAGTATAACGCTGAGACTGGTTGCCAAATAAAATAAGGTTGGAAATTTGACGGCTGAAAGGTGTTTAGTTTGACATCCTCGAAGTAAAGTATGGTATTTCATCACGCTCTAGTTCCAGTCCCTTCAGGATAACTGTTCTGTATAAAGGAATGGTTTTCTGCAAAAATTCTGAAAACAAACGTCCCACGAAAGCAGGCAACTTACTTTTTCAGACATGAATTTCTTGCAAAATATCCATGACTAAGAAAATCGGAGAGATTCGATTTTATGTGAAACCCTAGATAATTGCTCTTTCGCCACACTATACGCGTTTTAACTGGAAGAGTGGAAATTGATAGTGGTACATGGAGTAGCATGCTCTAGACACTGGGTGGCTTGTATATTATATATACAGGTCTGCGTGTAGTGTTTCGTTAAAGAAGTTGACTTCTCTCAGCGCAAACAAGTTACGATATGTCGTGTTCTGCGACTTGAAATGTGAGGACGTGTTCAGTGTTCTTTACCAGGGTCAGACTTGTCGTATGCTTCATGCAGTCAGCTCTGTGTGTGGCGACTTCATACGAGCCCATAGTACTTCGTTACGCGGTTTGTTGAATCTATCGCGTACGAGAGCTGCTTGTGTTTCTCTGATTGTGAAAGCCATAGTCGGGCGGTAGGTTGCCGGAGTTGTGCGCCGCTCTATTGTTTCAGGAACACGGCAGTCTGGAGGCTTCCGCAAGTATTCATCAGAATGGGCACCTTTCCAAGCGGGCTCATTTGCCCGTCTGCAGAACGCACAATGGCCGCTCTCAAATAACATCGATCCGGGACGACATTGTCTGCTGTGCAGGGCTCTACAGCATGTGGTGCAGGCACGTTGATTGGTGCTTGACGCTGTCGTTTCCGGGGATGAGGAATAAAAACATTAGCTTTGCAGAATTCAGAATATAGTAGCTTTCACGACAGTAGTAATTTCCATTCGACGGCGATTGTTGTTACACCTGTCCTTGATGCTGGCGTACTAAACGCAGCAGTAATTGAGGGGGTAAGTGACTGGAAATTGTTTTTTTACGAATCTACAGTTGCAAGAGCATTCCCGCAGGCTGTATGGAAAAAAAAGATATCTCCGAGTGCGGTGTTTACGCACTCACAGCCTAAAGACTGGAAAACGCGGGAAATCATCTGTAAAGCGTGTGTAACCAAATCAGTTTACCAGCGTCAGAATCGGGAAATGTTCAAACGTACGAACTGGTGGTCTAGTCCTCTGTTCACTGTTCGTTGACAACCTTTGTGCCATCTTACATTGTGGAATATGGCACATTATTTAAGACCACAGATAATAATTTCTCCATCCATTTCTACAGGGTGGCCAGAATAAAATAGGCCCCATGTCTTATAAACAACATACAGACAATTCACTTGTTTATCGTAAATACAGAATACGATGTAGTAAATTATGATTATGAAAACAACGAACTGAACATTCAGTAGTTCACAGGAGGTGCTGAAAATGTTAGCCATAAACTTCGATACACAACTCTGCACGTCTAAACATGTTTGCGGAAACTTTTGTCAATTCATAGAGTGTGATTCCTTAATCCCATTCCGAATGTTTTTCAACTCTTCAGATGTCTTTGGGTTTTTTTTTCTGTAGACTTTACCCTTTAAATTACGCCACAGATAAAAATCACAGGTAGACATTGGGCGATCTGGGAGGCCATAAACGTGCGGCAACTGTAAGTTGTTCTCCTTAAGCTTCATGGACGTACGACATCGAAAACCATGAAGTAAGGGCCTTAGCGCCATCTTGCTGGAAAACGCATACTCTCGTTCTTCGTCCCTTAGCTGCGCTGTGAATGGTTGCAACAATGCCGTTACATAGACTTAGAGTACATGGTGGTGTTAAAAAAGATGGGATCTATAATCCGTTGGCCTGAAAATGCATACCAAACACCTACTTTCAGATTATACGGGGACACCTCAAAGTGTTCCCTGGGATTGTATATTTGCTAATTGCGCGTGTTTTGAGAGTTCACGTATCGACTAAGGTGAAATCACGTTTCGTGAGAGTTGAAGTAAAGATTTGGATTGAGATAACCATCAGCAACAAGCGTGAGTAGCCATTCGTAGTTATATTGTCGTTGTGCATAATCCTTAGATTTTAACGCTCGCATCACTCTTACTTTGCATTCTCGGAAATGGAACAGCTTCAACTTTTTTCTGGCATGACGTTAGTTTGATTTTTAGTTGGAAGCATAGACGGCTAATTGATTTCTGTGGACTTTGTCTCGGTGAACACGTCCAATATTTTCCCGCGAGTATACTTTCTTTACACGGTTATGTTTGGCGTTAGCTTCTGAACCTGTTGCTCGAAATTTAGTGATAAATCTCTGCGCAACCCTTTCTGCAGGAGCGGCTTTCTCTGGATATTTTGTCGTGAGCCTTACATTTAACGATTTACATTAAAAAATTTCAACAAAAAATATAGATAAAAATGCATTCTGCAGAATTGTATTCACAACAAACTTGAAACTGATTACTGACAGCGTAGCACTGATCACTAAGAAATAACACTCCGACAGCTTCCGGTAAGTATAAAAGGTGCCTCTTTTATCTTAGCCATCCCGTAGGTTTCCCCTGACTTGGCGCTTCAGACGACTCGACGCAGCCCCTTGAAAATCCCTCAGCCAGTTCCTGCCCCTATCACTCACATGCGAAGCTTGGAAACCATATCAAATGACCTCACCGCGAAAGAGAAGTTAGACTAACATCCCTTCCTGTTTCGTCGTTAAGCATCTGCACTGTCTCACTGTGTCGTGAAGTTTCCAGTGACGAGTGTGTTAACTTTTTTGATTCATATGTTACAGCTGCCTTTTTGGGTCCTAGCATGCTATAGATACTTCAATTTAGAAACACCAAGACATTTACATGACCGTATAGAACTACTCAGCGACTTTTTTCAGTTCCGTATAAGACACTCTGAGGTCTACATTTAGAAACTATTATATCTATTCATCCGACCAGAAGACGTTGCCGATATTTGACTTTATTTTCGCCCACATTAAACGTTTCAACGCAATCCGAACGCAATGATCGCGATGTAAACATGAATTTGTCCTATTCTAGGACTTGGCGCTGGTAGTTGATATTACACCTCTAAAAGCTGGTGGCAGTTCTGTCTCTGGTGGTGGTGCAGTGAATTAATTCTTATAGTGCTACCTTTTTGTTTCTTCGTTTTGACAGAGGGAAGCAAAATTCAACATGAGATACAATCTGGAGAGCAGCAATCTTCTTAGCAACTGGTACTCAGTGGATTGTAGGCGGCAGTGGAAAGATTTTGCTAGGAGATTTAAAGCTCTCTATCGTGTACCTAAATTATCAGAAGATTTCAATATGCCCCACGGTGGCTGGCTCATCTAATTTTTGAGTACTGATCAGCCAGCCACAACATCCTGATTTACTGGTTTGGACCCGTCCGTCAGTGACTTTGTTTTAACTGCTTGTTTTGAGACTGAAACTTAGTCGCAGTTTTAGATTGTCTTGTACCAGAGACAGTAGAGTGGAAAAGGCGGTGACTTTTAGCGAAGGGTTTTACTGTTTATAGAGTGCTTGTTCTCCGAAATATGTCATTGTTGGATTACCTGACACTGACCTGAAAAAAAGAGGGGGGGGGGAGGGAGAGAGAGAGAGAGAGAGAGAGAGAGAGAGAGAGAGAGAGAGAGAGGAGAAGATGATGATGATGATCCCAGTGGAGGGAAGAGTTGCAGACGTGCTTACGTATCTTATCCATTAGAGGTTTATAGCTTTCGAGCGCCGCAGGCGAGATACGGAAGAAGTCTGTCTAGAAGAGCCGTTGAAGTGTGCTCTTCTCACGTCTCGCCGTGCCTGGCGCCAGGGAGCGCCTTGTGCCAGATAAGACAACAGAAAGTTGAGACAAATGCATGTAGCCACCTTCGCTGTCCACCGCACGATACACACACGGCACCAGGCTGCCTGAGAGTTTGGTGTTCCAGGCGAGGGTCAAAACGCTCCGTATTACCTGATTTTTATTCGGTTACTCTGCAAGCGGTTACAGTTGTAATCTTATCTCTTACAAGAGTTCACTGCCATGGGGCATTGAACCGCGAAATATAAATGATACTGATTATGTGGGCTTCCGCTTAGCAAATAGTTACTCCTAAATTGGCAGAACATAATGCAAAGCTTTGTTGTTGGACATTCAGTATGTATAATGCGTGTAAGATCGCAGTTTCCTGTATTATGCGTCCTGTACAGTTGTTATGACTCGTATCTTACGCATATGGGATTGTAGTAGCAGCTTGCGTCCGCCATTTTGATGATCTGGGTCAGTGTAAATAGATGACATCGGTTGGTTCAGTGTTTTCCTATGCTTATAACAACACCTTAATCCACGAATCATGGCTATGTATGAGAGCAAAAAATTAAAATTTATCACCGCGAAGAAAAAAGGACAAACTGAGGTACCCATTGGGGATAGTGCGTTACATCATAACATGTCACGTAGTGTGCTCTTTGAAATGGGGAAACAAGCAAATTTACAAGTTATTTTATGCATTTATCATTGCTATTGTAGATAAAACAAAGCACTTTATTTATTAGAAAAGTGTATGGGTATTGACTACTCTCTCATGGTGGATATGGGGTGTAAATATTCTGAAATAGCAAAATTTGTAGATTGTTTTCCTGTTTCTGTGCCAAAATATCGTGAACGAACCAATGACACCATTGTTAATAAACTTGTGGAAATTTGCTGCACCCCACTTGTGACTATATAGAACTCCCGTATTCAGAAGGAAAAGTTACCGAAAGCACCAACTATACAAACGTTCGTACAAAAATGCAAGACAATCGGCACGGCAGTATGGTCTCTCAGATGGTTTTGTGGCTCTCTCTTTGATTGTTAATCGCCGTGTAAGTTACGTGTGACCGGTTGCGTTTACGTATTCTTAGAGGATCGGGTTCACTCCCACGTGATTTTCTTCTTTGGGAAGAGGGGGATCTTTCAGCAGGCTGATCACTTTGTCAGTGCTTAGAAACGACTGCACGGAGCTTTCAAAACATAAAAGAATTTCTCTATCATATTTCCCGGATCTTAAGATATCTGTACGTAGGTGAGACCACCTCTACAGGCGTATGCCCGGATAAACTTCCATTGCATGTAGCTGCTATTTATATACTCCAAACGGCGACTATTTTGGGTGCTAGCTGGTAGTAATAAAAGTAATGGCTTGAAGAGTACGCACTCTTGTAAATTGGATAAGCTGATTAGGAAGTTTAGTAACAGCTGTCAACACACATTTCATCATAACACAGAAGATAATAAATATAGGGGAATAGCATAAATTAATTCTTCCATGAATGCATTGGCTGTCCCAGAAATCTTTCTAGCTATATGCTGTGTACGAATGCTTTCACAGTGCCCTGATCAAGTTAAGTCCAGAACATGACATCGATTTGTTTGCAAACATTTTGGAGTATTATTTCCTTTGGTTGAAAGTAAAGAGTAATTTCTCCGTCTCTCAGATCAGAAAACTGTTGGTCATAGTGTTCCAAACATTTTTCTTTGTAGTAACACTCTTACAAAAAATATATTCGCGAGCATTATAAACACACCAAGCTACTAGGTGCACTGTGCCATTGACTGGCTACCTTCGGGGAAACTATAAGATGAACCAAAAAATCTTACGCGTAATTGCGTTGTTGTTCGGTAACAAATTACTAAGACGGTACTCGTCTTAGGTTACCGAGCGTGACAAGTTGCAGGTGATCATATGAAATGCAACGTTCTGCTATACAGATTGCGTTAATTAGGCTCGTTGTCAAGTCTGGCGTAGTTGCTCTAATTTTCTGCGAACCCGGAGTAGGCGGAGCGTGGTTCGAGATAGTACTTATCGCTGTCTTACAGGGTAAACTCAATGGATGTGCCATTCTCTTAGCATATATTTTCCTTATCGCTGTGCAGCTTGACGTAATACTCCAGCCGTTATATTTAGAGAAATCTATTTTTACACATAACTATGTAATCTCCCTCTCATTTAAACCGTATGGGAGAAGTTCTTGTTCTAGTCGTACCCCAGAGAAATAATATGCGACACAAGTGAAAGCACCATATCGGTAAAATTGTTGTAGGTACACTAGACTCTTGCTAATCCGGCCTTTCCTTGCACACATGGGTGCCGGATTAGGGAAGTGCCGGACTATTGGTTATCTTACATTTAGTGTAAACTCATAGGGATTATACTTTATTAAATCCAAAGATACATTCATGTTCATAGATAATTTAGTCCTTGAGTGTGTACATACACAGTTGTATCACTCACAATGAAACATTTCCCAAATTTTTAGTTGTCGCAATGATGATATGCGACGGTAGTATGCTTTATCACGCAACGGCTTTACAAGTATTACATCGGTACTGCACATTTCTGATTGTTGCATTATGTATTCCAGGAATATACCAGCTGCTTTAGCACCAGCAGCGGGAGATACCTAAATGTTCTCCCCTATGCCTTCTTTTTCATCAGTCTCATCACAACTTTGCTGTACGCCATTGATTATCTCTTCGTCTGTTAAAGTTTGGTCATAAATTGTTGTTGCCCAACACTGAACTCACCCGCAATGGCTTTCTGCAAAGAAGTTCACTTCAACTTATCTCTGATCTAGATTTCCGCTGGAGGTCTAACATAATGTTTCCTTTTAGAAGCCGTGGTATTGAACTGTAAAGAAAGCTACAATTAAAGATATGGATAGCATTGTTTAACACTGTAATTAACTACATTGCTGCACACGAGAATTCGTTGTTATATGCGTAATTTGTGTCTGAGCGACCAGAGGCTGGCTATGAGCCGAGTTAGAGAGGCTGGACTACTGAGGGGTGGATCAACGAGAGTTTAGTGTATGACATATGAAAGTTATAATAATTTTTAATAAATTTGTAACTGTAATGACTGTTTATACCACTCTGCTGGCCCGATATCCCTGAACTAGTACGAAATAGGTAAGTGATGTGGTAACTCTTTTTAGGTATTTGAAATTTTTATTCATCCATCGCTGTAATGGTACAGCTTTGTAATAGGTTATTTGTACACGACGCGTTACCGTGTGTATGAGACCCCTCACCTCCTTTGATATTCTGAAAGTCAGTTTACTCGAAACGCGTAAATGAAGTTGAGTTGCTGAACATAAAGTGACTAAATTTTTCTCCAGCGACTATAACATCATTGTATAAATAAAAATTTCAAATTTATAGAATGGTCACATGCCTCTTACACGACTTTCTCACTCGTTAGTCTCAATGTACGTAGACTTCTGTGCTGAAGGAGCTGTACGCTGACAATGTTCATCGGTTTACTTACCGTACGGATGAAGTCTTACCACTATCGCGTTCGTTTACAGTGGTTCAAGTTCAGTCTGAGAAAGTACTACAGTGGTTTCCACTTTTGCAATATGATGTATTTCCACAGACATAGCATAGCACTTCGCATTTTTCTGTTTGTCAAAATTCACGCTGGCTGACTTCCAGACATACATTGTTATGTATATAATAAACATAAACCTCTAAGAGATTCTTACTTAAACGCATTTAAGCTTTTGTCACGTTCACGACCCTATGATAACAGCGAGAACGGCCAAGCTTAAGGATACTGTGATAGTTTATTAAGCTCGTGTATCAGCGCATTTGTGGTACTGGTGGTTAATTTTGTCCGTGGTCAAGAATTTTAGATTGAAAAGTGTAAACAAATTCTACCGGTAATCGCATGTAAATTCAAGAATACCGTAAGCTAAGTAAACAAAGTTTATGAAAAAAATGACACTAACCTGCGTCAGTTCCACGAGTGTCTCCTGGCGACTTGCATTCATCACAAAATACAAACGTAGAACTTAGTATTTAAGACACCAGAAGACAGAAAGTAGCTTCTTTGACGAAAATATCTGATTACTCTGACTTGGATTGTTGTGTTTCTCCATAGAGTTGTTAATTAGAAGTAGTGGCGAGACAGGACGGACTGGAAGAGATCTTTTCACGGGAGGTAAGGAGGATGGTTACATTTTAATATCCCATGGGCGACGAAGTCATTAGACACGGAGTTAAAAGTTCGAACATGACATGGGTGGGGTAGGAAACCAACCGTGTTCTTGTAAAAGGAACGATCCTGGCTTTCATCTTAACAATTTTGGTAAACTACGGTAAAGCTCTGTCTATAGACGGAATCTGGTTTGATCGTCGTTCGCCCACATGCGAATCCAGCATGGCTAACCATTGTGTCATTTTGCGTGGCACAACAGGTGCGGTTTCTTCTCATTTACATTTACTTAAGTCAAGGTAAGGTGTCGGTTCCCAATCCAGCGGGACATACGGCCCCACAAGGGAGCATCCTCGCAGCTGCAACTTGACAGACTTCCTGTGCCAGGGAGCACACTTGCTCTTAATGTTGTATCGCCAGAGCCACGCGTGTCTTGAAGTATATTTTATGGGTTTCTTGTTAGTTACTTCAGAACGGTTAATTGAACTGGGCTCGCAAATACTGTGGGACTAGATTTGACGTTAGCGAACATCGCATGTTTCGTTGCCACTTGATGCGGTTACGCTCCAGGAATTAGGTCGGTGAGCTCGTCACACAGGTTCTTATCAGCATCCGTCAAGGCAGGTGGTTTCATTAATGAAATGCATTATGCACTGTAACAGCTACTTAGGTATGAGGCAAAGTGATTTGGAAGGGTTTTGTGTGCGGCGGCTGCTGCTTCTTGGCAAGTGACAGCTTTCTAACTCAAACGGCTTCTGACGCCTCGGCATGTTGACACACTTCTCGTGTGCCCGGTCAACTCTCGATGCGCCAGGCGCTTCTGCGCCCAGCAAATGATCTGACCTAATGCCTTTCGTAGACAGAGGATAAGGGTTCTGAAATGTGCTACAGAAGAATGCTGAAAATTAGATGGGTAGATCGCGTAACTAATGAAGACGTACTGAATAGAATTGGATAGGAAAGAACTTTGTGGTATAGCATGACGAAAAGAAGGGATTAGTTGGTAGGACACATTCTGATATATCAAGGGATCACCAATTTAATATTGTAGCTAAGTGGGGGGTGGGGGGGGGGGGGGGGGGAGGGTAAACGTTATAGAGGGAGATAAAGTGATCAGTACATAAGGAGATGCAAAAGGGTCTAGGTTACAGGACTTATTCGGAGATGAAGAGGCCGGCACAAAATATAGAGCAGTATGGACAGCTGCATCAACTGTGGACTGCCACGGTCATGGTACGTGAACTGGTTTAAAACAGAGGCGTTTCTCGTTGTGGCAGGATCTTACCATGAAGTTTCAATCACTAACGTTCTCCTCAGAGCATGAAAATATTTTGTTGGCGCCCACCTACATAAGGAGAAATGATCATCGTAATAAACATCAGAGCTCGCACGGAAAAATGTAAGTGTTGGTTTTTCCCGCGCGCTGTACGAAAATGGAATGGTAGAGAAATAGCATGAAGGTGGTTCGATGAATCCTCTGCCAGACAGTGAATTGTGAATTGCAGAATAATAATCAAGAAGTAGATCAGACCAGGCTTCGGTCGGAAGACTATCATCAAATAGCGAACTATATTGCAGGAAGATGATGATAAAGTCAGGAGTTCGCATGTGACGAACACCTGCGAGACAGGCGTCATTTCTGGCTTGAGTAACTGTTCTGCTCCCTCTCGCATAAGGACTCTAAGGGTCAAATAAGGATAAGCGTTCATATATAGGCATATAATCATTTTTCCCTCGCTTCATGTGCAAATGGAATATGAAATGGCTAGCACACTTTAACATGGTCCGTAAGTGACTTGTGGAGTAAGTATGGAGATATACACTGAAGCGACAAAGAAACTGGTATAAGCATGCGTATTCAAATACAGAGATATGTAAACAGGCAGAAAACGGCACTGCTGTCGGCAACGCCTCTATAAGACGGCTGTCTGGGGCAGTTGTTAGATCGGTTACTGCTGCTACAATAGTAACTTATCAAGATTTAAGTGAGATTGAACGTGGTGTTATAGCCGGCGCACGAGCGATGGGTCAAAGCATCTCCCAGGTAGCAATGAAGTGGGGTTTTCCCGTATACCATTTCACGAGTGTACCGTGAATATCAGGAACCCGGTAAAACATCAAATCTCCGAGGTTGCTGCGGCACGTCCCTCATCGAGTCTTACCTGAGTGGACGAACGTTCAATGTCCGTGCGGGAGCGGACATATCTACAGCAAGGCCCATACAGGCGAAGTACCGCAGGGTTCTGTTCTCGGACCCCCTACTATACTCCCTATATACCTCGGACACGCCAAAGGCTAACAGTCTCTCGCTCGCATTATACGAGGACGACACCGCGCTGTATACCACAAGCACGAATGCGAACCTCTTGCGCCGCCGCATAGACGGCATAGGACGCTCTAAGCACATGGGCCACAAAGTGGCGCCTCAAATACAATGCCAGCAAAAGTCAGGCAATCATCTTCACGAGGAAAAGAATCCCCATTGACCTAGAGCCGGTCCGGATCATGGGAGGCCCCATCCCATGGACTCGCACCGCGAAGTACCTCTAGGTGACACTGGACAGGGACAGGCACCTCATGTGGGGGCCACACATAAGGGATATTAGGGGTAAAGCCTATGGAAGATTGTGAGCTCTGTACCCAATGTTGAAGCCGAAGACAACCCTACCCACACGCTGCGGTATTACGCTGTATCTCGCCCTTATAAGGCCGGTAATAGAGTATGCGGCAGTAGTGTTGGGCAACGCGGCTGACTGCCACATCCGAAGATTGCAGGGCCTCCAGGGTAGAATACTTAGGATGATCATGAAACTCCCCCGTGACTTCCCCACTAGGGAGTTACATAATATTACAGGAGTGCAGCCAATAAAGGCTAGAATAAAACAGACTGCTCGACTTTTCTACGAGAAGTCACAGCAGTCAGAAAACAGACTGGTCGCGAACCTCGGGAATATACCACATAGAAGGGGCAACACAAGATGGCCCGACTTGCTAAGGCAGTAAAAACCCCCACAGCAATGTATGTTAACCATCATAAAATTCTCAGCACACAATAGGGCCAAAATAAACAATAGGCCCACCTAAAATACAAATTAGGAAGCGCAGGAATAGTGCAAAGCACTTACCTTGCACAACCTAGAGATAGCCAGGCACTTTCCAATTAGGTAAAGAGGGAGTCACTAGTGTACCGTTAATGTCGGGAACGCGGTAAAACATCAAATCTTCGACGTCGCTGCGGCCGGAAAAAGATCCTGCAAGAACGGGACCAAAGACGAATGAAGAGAATCGTTCAACGTGACAGAAGTGCAACCCTTCCGCAAATTGCTGCAGATTTCAGTGCTGGGCCATCAACAAGTGTCAGCGTGCGAACCATCATCCATATGGACTTTTGGAGCCGAAGGCCCACTCGTGTACCCTTGATGACTGCACGACACAAAGCTTTACGACTCGCCTGGGCTCGTCAACACTGACATTGAAATGTTGATGATTGGACACATGTTGCCTGATTGGATGGGTCTCGTTTCAAATTTTATCGAGTGGATGGACGTGTACGGGTATGGAGACAACCTCATGAATCCATGGATCCTGCTTGTCAGCAGGGGACTGTTCAAGCTGGTGGAGGCTCTGTAATGGTGTGGGGCGTGTGCAGTTGGAGTGATTTGGGACCTCTGATACATGTAGATAAAACTCTGACAGGTGACATGTACGTACTCATTCTGTCTGATCATCTGCATCCGTCCATATTCATTGTGCATTCCGACGGACTAGGGTAATTCCTGCAGGACAATGCGACACCCCACGCGTCCAGAATTGCTACTGAGTGACTCCAGGAACAATGTTGTCAGTTTACACTTCCGCTAGCCACTAGACTTGAACATTATTGAGCATATCTGGGATTCCTTGCATTGTGCTTTCCACCCCCTCGTACTCTTACGGATTTATGGACAGCTCTGCAGGATTCAGGTTGTCAGTTCCCTCCAGAACTACTTCAGACATTAGTCGAGTCCATGCCACGTCGTGTTGCGACTTGCTCACAGGGGCCCTACACGATATTAGGCAGGTGTACCAGTTTCTTTGGCTCTTCAGCAGTAATACTGCTCATCGTTCCTGCTGTTACATCTCCTGGTGACATTCCATGGCAAACTGTTCCCCTTTCCGTGCCTTCTCTGATTCGAGTCTTCATACAGCTCTTTCAAAGTGAATTTTTAGTACCAAAGAATGCATAAAACGTGTAACATTGGTCACCTACGTGCGTCATAAAAAATGGAAATGTCGTGTGGCTAGGGCCTCCCGTCGGGTAGGCCGTTCGCCTGGTGCAGGTCTTTCGATTTGACGCCACTTCGGCGACCTGCATGTCGATGGGGATGAAATGATGATGATTAGGACAACACAACACCCAGTCCCTGAGCGGAGAAAATTTCCGACCCAGCCGGGAATCGAACCCGGGCCCTTAGGATTGACAGTCTGTCACGCTGACCACTCAGCTACCGGGGCGGACACGTGCGTCATGCGCTAAGATTCTTAACTGACAGCGACTAAATGTGAGTGGAAGCAGAGGATTCAGATTATTAAACACAGTAAAAACTGCCTGCCATCAAAGTTTACCTAATTTTTATTGTGAATGGAAATAAAATGAAATCTGAACAATAAATAAACTGCAGCGCAGTCCAGTTATTTGCGGAATATACACTGACGGAAAAAATCGAAATGACAAAAAATAATTAATGTAGAGTGAGAAAATTCCGGGAATACATTTGTGTAGTAACATATCTGATTAACTCTGCAGGATCATAGATTAATGTGAGCGCGAGATAAGCCATTGAAATGTGAAATGCAGATACATTAATAATCGTGGTAACTGCCAGAATGTGGAATGCAAACGTGCAAATTTGTATAGACATCATCTTCAAGTGTAGAAACACGCCCACCAACATTGGTTTACGTCGCAAAAATGATTCAAATGGTTCTGAGCACTATGGGACTTAACTTCTGAGGTCATCAGTCCCCTAGAACTTAGAACTACTTAAACCCAACTAACCTTAGGACAGCACACACGTCCATGCCCTAGGCAGGATTCGAACCTGCGAACGTAGCGGTCGCGCGGTTCCAGACTGAAGCGCCTGGAACCGCTCGGCCACGTTTATGTCGCACTTACCTCCTTCGCGTAGTGGTCTTTTTTCCGTCTGTGTATAAGTAGACCTAAATATATGTAGTCATGCAAAACAAATTGCCAATGACCATACTCAAAATTGATAAAAAAAAAATTAGGCGATTGGGAACGCACTGAATATGTGAAAATCTTATCTGGGAGGAGTGGCATTATGGGGAAAAAATCACAAGGTTTGCTTTAAATACACGCAGTAGCGGTCGTGACCGTTAGTTAGCTTGAAACTGGACGTGGTGAGTTGATGCTAATCAAGAATGCCTTTAAGGCGACTAAGATTCCATGAAAGAGGTCGCGTAATAGAGCTACGAGAAGCTTGTTGTTGCTTCTGAGATACTGCAGAAAAACTTGGCAGAAATGTGGCCACTGTACGTGATTGCTGGTAGCGGTGGTCACGAAAACGTACAGTCGCAAGAAGACCGGGCTCCGGACGGCCACGTGGCACTACCGAGAGGGCACGATCGTGCTAGGCGTAAGATACTGGCACATTGTACGGCACCTGCAGCAGTAATTTGAGAAGCAGTTGGCGCCACAGTGAAACAACGAACTGTTACATATCTGTTACTTTAAAGACAGCTTCGAACCAGACGTCCTGAAGCGGGCATTGCACCGACCGTAAAATCACCACCATTTGCGACGTCAGTGGTGATAAGCGATAGCTCGTTTGAGGGCAGGGTGGGGATCTGTTGTGTTTTCTGATGAAAGCTGATTCTGCTTCGGTGCCAGTGATGACCATGTGTTGATTAAAAGCAGGCCAGTTGGGGGGGGGGGGGGGGGGTGTCTACAACCAGCCTGTTTGTGACCTAGACGTACTGGACCTACACTTGGAGTCGTCAGGTTGCGATTTCGTATGATAGCAGGAGCAGACTCGTGATTATCCCACGCTCTCCGACTGCAAATTTGTACTTCAGTCTGGCGATTCGACCTGAAATTCGTGAACATTATTCCAGGGGGTGTTTTGTAACAGGATAACGCTCGTCCACATACCGCTGCTCTAACACAACATCTCTAAAGACTGTCGACATGTTGCCTTGGTTTGTTCGATCACCAGATCTGTCTTTCAATGGAGTATGTATGGCACATCATAGGGACGAAAACTCCAACGTCATCCATAAACAACATTAACCGGCCCTGTATTGACCGACCGAGTGCAACAGGCATGAAACTCCATCCCACAAACAGAAATCCGGCACCTGCATAACACAGTACATGCGCGTTTGCACGCTTGCATCCAACATTCTGGCGGTTGCACCGGTTATTCGTGCACCAGCATTTTACCATTGCAATGGCTTATCTCGCGCGTACCTGTGATCTTGCAGTGTTAATCACTTCAACATGTTACTGAGACAAGTGTATTCCTGAAATTCTCAGTTAGTGTATTTACTATGTACCAGATGGATGCTGTTATAAATTTGTATGCTGACGTTACTGCTCTCGATAGCTTGTAGCAGCAACACAAGAACTGCCGTAACTCGAGTGTAAAGAGCGGTTTATTGGAGAAAAATAAATATGTAATTGTAAACCCACTGCTGGCAAATACGCCTCTTGAGAAACTGTGACTCTTGTAGAATGTGTTAAAAAAAATTGCCGGATGTAAGGACGACGAGTTTGTTGGTTTGATGCTGGTTCTGCTCCGTAAATTGCCCTGTGCACAGGTCTAACTGCTGTTATTCACGTATACTTAAAAATCATTGACCATTGGGCCCTGCACGTACACAGCATGGCACGAGACCTTAAAGCCACATGATTGCAGATCACACCCATCCCTACCACAGACCGTCATTGGCAACTGTATGCGGACCACTGTGTTGTTGTAGCCAGAGGAGCCGGCGTATAGTACTCCACTGCACCTTCTCCAACGTAAGTGATCAGTTTGTCGTTTACTTGTGCTACAGCTAGGCAATACCGGTCGCTGTGTGGCCAAGAACGCAGCGTGTTCCTCTCTTCAGTCCCAAAACTGGTTTCACGCAGTTGTCCCCGCTAGTCTGTCCTGTGCAAACCTGTTCATCTCTACGTAAAGGTGTAGCCATGTTTGAACGCATGAAAAACAGATGGTTTTTCTTAATTTTTTCCACGTAAAATAAAAAGTAATGCTAAATCTGATGAGTTTTATTCCTTACTCTTTTGTTTTTAAGATATTTTTGCGTCCACATCGGACTCTCCCTGTAACCATTGCACCAGGAGAGAGAGGACACCTTGCAGTCAAATCTCTTTCCTCCCAGATTCTGTTCAGTGCCTCTATTTTGTTAACTCGATCTACCGTTCTAATCTTCGGCATTCTTCTGTAACAATACATTTGAGAAACTTCTAGGGTGCTCTTGTTGTACAGCGCTGTGATGATTACAAAAAACGAACTTAAATTTTGATGAGGCTTTTGCCACAGTTAGTGTTGCTGCTTGATACGTGTTGATGGGTCTGTATCAGCCCAACGGCATTTAAACGAAATGTTATTGGCAGAAGTAGAGCCCTTCCTGTAACGCTTTGCCAGCGCAGTGTTATTAGAAGACATGCATCTCGTTGAGATCAGATTAGATGTCGCCGCTGCCAATGTGTAAAAGAGCGAATATTCGCATTGATGTAGTTTTTCAGTTCCTGCTCCTGTGCGTGCTGTAGTTTATGTAACATCAGAGACTTTATTACGAACTTGTGGTGTACCTATCTGTTTTCGTAGTAGCTAGTATGGTTTGCCATAGTCACCTTACAATGATGGCATGGAAGAAGAGAAACCATGAACTTCAATATCACTGTCACGCCGCGGAGAATCATAGCGTAGCACTAAGCTCCTCCTTGGCTCATAATTCTTGCAGAATACGAAAACTAAATGTAGTTTTTGTTTTGAGTAACTTGTTTGATTTTGTTCCATTGACTCCTTTGTTTCTGGGCGTTTGGACATGAACTGGCATATCAGCTTCGAATAACGCTGAATCTCTCTCCATTCTTTAATGCCTCGGGGGACTTATAGCGCATATTTTTGGTTCTAAGTAGAGATTCAACTCGATATCCATGGACGTTTCTTCGGTGTTGCTGCCCTAAAGACAGAAGCAAAGATCGAAACGTGATCTGATTTGTAGGAAGACTCTGCAAACATCCAGCATTATGTACTGAATTTATCATTGACATGAAATTTGCACTTTTTCTTAAAACAGAAGGTTATAGGCGACATATAAATATTAATACAGAAAATGAACTTATTTGTTTGGCCGAGTGACACGTCTTAAAACACATAATACTTCCACCTCCATTACACTGCAATTTTGGTGTTCTGAAGTACTCGAAAAGTGTGAGGTCATCCACATGAGTGCTAAAAGGAACTCGCTAAACTTCGGTTACACGATAAATCAGTCTAATCTAAAAGCCGTAAATTCAACTAAATACCTAGGTATTACACTTACGAACAACGTAAATTGGAAAGAACACATAGAAAATGTTGTGGGGAAGGCTAACCAAAGGCTGCGTTTTATTTGGCAGGACACTTAGAAAATTTAAGACCTACTAAGAAGACTGCCCACACTACGCTTGTCCGTACTCTTTTAGAATACTGCTGCGCGGTGTGGGATCCTTACCAGGTAGGACTGAGGGAGTACGTCGAAAAAGTTCAAAGAAAGGGAGCACATTTTATATTATCGCGAAATATGGGAGAGTGTGTCACAGAAATGATACAGGATTTGGGCTGGAAATCATTAAAAGAAAGGCGTTTTTCGTTGCGACAGAATCTTCTCACGAAATTCCAATCACCAACTTTCTCCTTGGAATGCGAAAATATTTTGTAGACACCGACCTACATAGGGCGGAAGGATCACCACGATAAAATAAGGGAAATAAGAGCTCGTACGGAAAGATACAGGTGTTCATTCTTTCCGCGCGGTATACGAGATTGGAATAATAGAGAATTGTGAAGGTGGTTCGAGGAACCCTCTGCCAGGTACTTAAATGTGATTTGCAGAGTATCCATGTAGATGTAGATGAATCGAGCTTCTAGACGTGCCGTAGAAATTCAGACATACTTCCCATTGATCTTGTATCTGTAAAGTATCAATTAATGCGCTGATTCGATAGGATTTCCTTTCAGTTTTTTGTATTAGCACAACCATGAAATCTGTACCATCTGAGTAAACAGCTTAGCCCAGAGCGGATTGATAATGAATATATATAATGGTGATGCATGCTGAAAGCTAATTTTAGGAAAAGAATTTGGGGTTCGTTCCATAAAAGTGAAGATAACTTTGCCTTGTGGGTTCAATTCAGTCATTCCTCTGATATAACTGTCAGTAATGTGCTTCGTCAACAACTTCTGTTTTGCGAGATAGTTACCGGAACAGGCAAATTAGTGGTGCGAAAAAAATGGAGATAGTTGTAGTGCAAGTGTTTACCTCGTGTTTAGAGAAATGTTACACTTCGCTAATTATGTACGATCTCCAAAAGGAACAGTGATCTATCGCAGTGCTGAAGGCAGATCTCATATTCACGAGGAACAGGTCAAGATCGGATTTAGATTTATTTTGTTTTTACTAAATTCACTTGAGATGATTGCCAGTACTAAGAGAGACCACGACCTTCTCCATTCTTGTCCAGTCCGGACGAGGATTCTGCCGTTAATGATCTTGACGTAGATGGGCAATGGACAGTAACCCCAGTTTGTTTTTAGAAAACTGGGAAAAATGCTTGGGCATCTTCAGATACCTGCGCAAATTTTGTGAACCCAAATTCTATATCGCCGTCAAGAACTTGGCTATACAGTAGATACTTCGGGGCAGTATAGAACACAATATAGGAGATAGCAACCAGTGCTGACTGCCGCTTGACTACAGTTCTCTAATTCTCTGTTCAGATGATTTAACAAGTCAGCTTTTGTGGAAACAGATTGAGTTACAGAAGCTGCTGTGAAAAGCTCCAGCTCCAGAAATTCCGTTATGCGCGTCGCATAGGGGGCCGTTGTTGCGGCTGTTATAAATTTTTATATAGCTTTGTGATATTTTTCCACAAGTATACGATTGTTTTGTAATGAATTAGGGCTTCCCTTCTAATGGATTCCATTTCTCTAGTGTCAGAAGTGATGTGAGAGCATTATCGTGGCCTCGTCAGATATAAAATATTTGACCTCCTGTAATTACTGATCCGATGCCGAAGGCTGTTGACATGACATCGGCGGCTGATGTTGAACCGTATACAGTGTAGTTGTTTCACGCCCACGTGCTTTCTATCACGAGACGCATAGATTTTCTCATCTTTCTTATTCCGATCGCTTGGAAACACGCATTCATTTCGAACGGACGCAATTGACGGTTACAGTGTTATTCCTTGAAGTTGTAGCTCATAGTGCTTATCATATACAGTATAACAGTTTGTGCTTGAATAGTTAGCTACACCTTCCTCTTCCCGTATGGGCTGTTACGCCGGTGTTAAAAGTTCCGTCGGCCTCCAGGGAAATCAGTGCCTCTGAGTAGGACGCCATAGCTTCATCAAAATGGCAACCGCAAAGTATGTACCACACAGGAATTTACCGCTCGGCGAGAGTTTCAAAGGGAAGAAACTCGACTTCGGTCCGTCCTCAGCCAATCATAGCGTAGTCACGTAGATAGTGTTGCCATATTTAACAACACCTAAATTCTTAAATCACATATAGGTAGAAACTTAGGTTCTGTGTACGCCATCGATGATTGTCATTCCTTCATTGGCTCAATGTTCTAGAGGAAACAGTATTAATCTCCCGCAAGACACAGAGGTTAGAGCGAGATGGAGAGCTAGTTTAATTGAACAGGGTCTGTGAAATCAATCAGTGCGTAGAGTTTCCGAAGAGTCAGTTGCTGCATTACCCTCAAGTAGCGCATGGAAAATATAGAGGAATGAATTACAGATTGCAAAATGACATTTCAAAGCCAAATTACGCACGGTGCTATTCTAGTCTTTTAACACATTAATTATTCTTGCTCTCTCTTGTTTGCTACATAGGGACTGTTTACTGTCGGAAAATAGACCGATGAATTCCATCCCAGTAAGCGAAGAGAATTTCGGTTGTTGTTGTAGTAATAGTAGTCTTAAGTCCTCAGGCTGGTTCGACTCAATGCTCTGTACTGCTCTATCCTGTGCAAGCCGCTTCATCTCCGAATAACTACTGCAACCTACATTCTTCTGGATATGCTTATTGTATTCATCTCTTAGCCTCCCTCTATGATTTTTACTCACACACTTCTCTACAGTACTAAACTGGTGATCCCATGATGTGTCTGAATGTTTGCTATTAACCGATCCTTTCGTGTAGTCGGGTTTGGCCACGAAGTTCTGTTTTTCCCCAATTCTGTTTTCAGTACCTCATTAGCTACATGGTCGACCCATCTAATCTTCAGCATTCTTCTGAAACACCACATTTAAAAAGCTTCTATTCTCTTCCGGGCGTTACTGATTCTCATCTTTATTGAAGAAGGGAAAGATCAGTGTTTAACATTCCACCGACAGCAAGGTGTTTAGAGGCGATTACGAGCTCTTACTGTGTAAGTACAGGAAAAAAAATTGACCGTGCCTTTTCAAAGCCTATCATTCTCATGATTTGTTTCATGAAAACCACTGGAAACGTAAATCTAGTTGGTCAACAGGTATTTGAATCCTGCTCCTGCCGAATTACAGTCGATTGATTTAACTTCTGCTTTTCGTGAAAGCTGTGTATTCCAATTAAATGGATTGACATCAGTAAAATCTGTGTTGTAGTGGGAATATCCTAAAATTTCGTACAAAAATAGAATTATTTCATTAAATTACCGATTTCCCCCAAAGTAATATCTAGAAGTTTTGATTTCCAAATGTACTCTTAAAGATTTATCAGCCATTGTGAATTTGCGACGATAATTTTTTTAGAGGCAATGGTAGTTCAGTGAAGATAAGCTTCAGGCTTTGTTAATAGTAGTAATACTGTAGAGCACCGTTTTCTGTTCCTATGCACATACCGCTTAAATTTTGTACCTGTCTGTTTAGGGCCTCGCTCATTTACGGAAATTGCATTTAAAGTTACGCAGTTTCTGTATTGCCAGATTGGCCTTGTCTACTGTTTCAGTGCAGAAAGTAATATCCAGTGACCCATGCAGGAGATATCATTCCATCCATGATTCAGTTTCCCGTAGTTGTCTCTGTATGTTAATTACAGGCGTCATGACTAGTCAAGTTCACCTAGTGCAGTCTCGTCCTATTACAACTGTACAGGTAGACAGAAAATACAACGAAGGTTTATCCTGCGCGTAGCATGCCTCTTTCCACCTGTCTCCCTAACCCTTCCCCCCCCGCCCCCCCCCCCCCCCCCCCCCGCCCCACACTCCTCTTTTCCTGCTGGTATTATTGTGTAGTCTTGTGATATCTGTTGTGACCATCTGCCACAAAGCTTCAATGGTCCTCCTCCTCCATGAAGATGTCTAATATGTAGCAAGCTGTGAAGATCGTTACCTAGTGATGCTAACAGCACAGGACCTCGTGGTAGCCAGCCTCCTTGCCGTGGGACGGTTCGTAGTAAGCGGAGGCTGTGCTGGGAGAGAGCGCGCCGGGTGAACGCCCACCTGTTTCACGGCCAACAGGCAGCTGCCGGCGCGACGCCGGGAGGCCCACGAACCCAGCAGACTGCTTGCTGCACAACTGGCATGACCGGTTCGTTCTCTACAGTTAGCGCAGGCGGGAAGTGGCCGCGCCAGTATCCTTCGGCATCGCAATTCGCATTCGCGTGCGGCCTCTTTGTTCGCCTGCCGACTTTCTGGTTACTGGACACGAAAGACTTGCCAGCCGGTGTGGCTTCAAATAGACGAAAATTAAACAGCCTTGTTCGACATTGTGTTTGGAGAAAAGGCAAGAATCGAATTCGGAGAAAAAAATCACGAACAGCAACTATCCGTGGGAACAAAGGAAAACAGGCAGAAATTGACTATTTTGTTGCCGCCCAGATCAGCACGAAAAACTAGCAAAAATATTTACATTAATCCATTGCTTCGTTAAGAGTAGGACAGTAGTCGTTGCCGTGTGAAAGCGAAGATAACTGGGGTAGCCAGTTCCGTCGCTTACTCTCTTAGCAACATCTACCGGCGAGATGTGACGATCATTCGAAATGAATCATTGAAGCAACATCAGGCATGCGTCCACTTGTATATAAAGTGTGCTAGAACCCGTGCTGTTCATCTTGCATGTAATGACCTTGCTAACCAATTTATGAATAGCTTAACATTCCTTTGCATATTCTGTCTGCAATGAAGCTAAATAAACATTGTCAGAGCTTAACATCATTTCAAAATAGTGCGAAAATAATCAGTTCACTTTAAATATTCAAAAACGTGAAATGGGGCACTCAAAAAACTCATATTTTATATCTAATATGTGTGTGGAATCCAGATGGAATTAGACTAACAGGGTATATTGAACACGCAAAGAAGGGCAGATTTGTTTGACCGATGTGGGAGCGTCGTTGCGATGCTGAGAAAAAAAATGAACTGGCAGACTGTTGAAGATTGTAAGTAGGTTTTAGATTGACAGATGGCATCAAAGTTTGGAGAATTGGCATTGAGGAATCTAAATACAAATATATTGCAGCTATCTATGTATCATCGTCGTAGGGGCGGTGTGGACAAGATTAATTACAGCACGCTTAGAGGCATTTAAGCTATCATTCTTCCCGCGTCTATACGCGAATAGAATGGGAATATGCCCTATCAGGTGGTATAATAAGTACGTCTTCTCACGCGCGTCAGTGGTTTACAGAATATAGATATAGATGTAGGTGTGGTTAGCGGTCACACGTTCGTCTTTCTGTTGTTAATGCACCGTGACAAAAATTCATAATTGCAGATTCTGTACGGAAAAGATTCAGCCAAGGGTTATGAAATGATCACTTGAACCCTCTATGGAATATGACGATCTGTCTCGCTGCAGCCATCGGAAGGGTGAAATCATTGCGGTTCCTGAGCAGAAGACTTTGTACAATTGGTATAAGAATCACTGAAAAACAAACGAGCCAGAGACTGTGAAATGAAAATCGCTGAAGGGGTCGTAATTGCCATTGCCTACGGCAGAAGATGTGGTCCCTGCAAGAGCGCCGAGGCCCCGTGCTCGCCGCTAGGACGACATGGGCGCACACCCATGTGACGACAAAGTGGGCATGTGCACGCGTCGACTGCCCGCTGCGCTCAATAGTGTAGTGATGAAAACAGAGAAATTGTGACTTTGAAAGAAGAGCAAAAAGAGTGTAGTGCGAGAACAAGTTGTGAATCTCACTCACTGTCGACAGCTTACTGACGTCATGTCTGAAAGCATCACACGTTACGCGATTCTTGTTGCGGACTAACAATTAATCATCATTATTTTGTTTCTCCAAAAGCAGTCCATACTGTTGTGAAATTTTTTTACGCCGTTGACTTTGTCAAGGAATTGCCTGCAACTTAAATTCGAGTTTAAAAAACGTAAAGTTGATCTCCGTATATAAAAACACCAAAAATAGCCTTTCAGAGGGTTGATGTGCGGTAGTGACAACGGTCCGTTTGGAGAAATGAAGTGTCTACGTTCTCTTTTCCATGTAAAGGGAATATGGAGGAAATGACAGCGCTCTTCCATGCTGTTCTTAACTGTGGATGCAATTAAGCTGCTGTGGAGTCTGAAAAGCATGATCCAGAGAGTTGATAAATGATTAGAGATTCAGGGAGGTCGCTTTGAGCATCTGTTATGAAGGATGTCTTTTTTAAGTCATACTGTCGCTGATAATATATTTCACATTTTGCAACAAGCCGCTCTTCCTGAACATTCATAATTTTTGTAGTTATCTCTGTTCTATGACAGATAATTTATTTTTGAATGTTAATACTTTTCGTGAATATTTCCGACGTACCTGACCAATAATTATGCTCAACGTTAAGAAAACTGTAGTTGTAGGATACTTATTGTTAATACTACAGCATCATTGGTCGGATCAGAATTAGAAAATTTAAAAAAAATATCCTCTACACTTGGAACGTAAGTCACGAACTCTAGGATTCTAACGTTTAATCCATTCCACTGCACTACATGAGTAACATAGCCACACTCCATTGAATGAATGTACTTGCTCTGCATGTGTCGCCAAATTTCCTTTCTTTATCTTCAGGTTGTTGTTGTTGTTGTTGTTGTTGTCTTCTTCAGTCCTGAGACTGGTTTGATGCAGCTCTCCATGTTACTCTATCCTGTGCAAGCTTCTTCATCTCCCAGTAGCTACTGCAACCTACATACTTCTGTATCTGTTTGGTGTGTTCATCTCTTGGTCTCCCTCTGCGATTTTTACCCTCCACGCTGCCCTCCAATATCAAATTGGTTATCCCTTGATGCCTCATAACATGTCCTACCAATCGATCCCTTCTTCTAGTCAAGTCGTGCCACAAACTCCTCTTCTCCCCAATCCTATTCAGTACCTCCTCATTAGTTATGTGATCTACCCATCTAATCTTCAGCATTCTTCTGTAGCACTACATTTTGAAACCTTCTATTCTATTCTTGTCCAAACTATTTATCGTCCCTGTTTCACTTCCATACATGGCTACCTACACTCCATACAATTACTTTCAGAAACGACTTCCTGACACTTAAATGTATACTCGATGTTAACAAATTTCTCTTCTTCAGAAACGCTTTCCTTGCCATTGCCAGTCTACATTTTATATCCTCTCTACTTCGACCATCATCAGTTATTTTGCTCCCCAAATAGCAAAACTCCTTTACTGCTTTAAGTGTCTTATTTCCTAATCTAATTCCCTCAGCATCACCCGACTTAATTCGACTACATTCCATTATCCTCGTTTTGCTTTTGTTGATGTTCATCTTATACCCTCCTTTCAAGACAATGTCCATTCCATTCAACTGCTCTTCCATGTCCTTTGCTGTCTCTGACAGAATTACAATGTCATCGGCGAACCTCAAATTTTTATTTCTTCTTCATGGATTTTAATTCCTACTCCGAACTTTTCTTTTGTTTCCTTTACTGCTTGCTCAATACACAGATTGAATAACATCGGGGAGAGGCTACAACCCTGTCTCACACTCTTCCCAACCACTGCTTCCCTTTGATGTCCCTCGACTCTTATAACTGCCATCTGGTTTCTGTACAAATTGTAAATAGCTTGTCGCTCCCTGTATTTTACCCCTGCTACCTTTATCTTGAGGTATGAACAGAAAATATACGCGGTACGGAATTTTGTAATACTATTAACATGCAATTAATCGCTTTGTGTGGCATCGGAGCTCGCGAATTTTGGTTCACCTTATATATTGCGCACACTTTGCTGCTTTTTCCTTAGCGTAAATGGCTCAGTTCCACTCATCTCAGCATCATCGTGTCCCTCGTGCCATAATTTGCACACCAGCGACTTAGCTTTAACGTTTCGCTTGCACGTTCCTCAATGTGTTCCGTATGCACTATCGCTGCTTTCTCCTGGTCCTCGACAACAATTTAAATTTTGTTATGAGCAATTTTACGCGGTCACTTGCCGTGATTGCAATGTCGGGTAACAACGCGCATTACAGTGAGGTGACAAGCCTAATATTGTGGCGGACCTCCTTTTTAACCTGCGTAGTGCAAGAAGCACTCGTGGTCTGAGTGCCGGCACGGTTGCTCAGCGTGTTCGGTCAGAGGGTTAATTGTCCTCTGTAATAATGATGATGATAATAATAATAATAATAATAATAATAATAAGACTTAACGTCTGATAAAGTAAAGAAATAATAATAATAATATAAAAAAACTGAGTGAACGGATCAATGATGAACTTAAAAGCGTGGCATGGGACGTCCGCCCCGAATAAATGTAAAGAACAATGAGAGCGACAAAAAAAGGGTAGCGTCTTTGATTAGTAATCAAAACGTGCTCGGTCCCGGGTTCGAAACCAGCCACCGCTTGAATTTTGATTAATTATCTGCATTGGCGGCCGAAGGCTTCCGGCTTAAAAAGTCACCCGCACTCTGCCAACGGCCTTGTCAAAGAGGGCGGAGGAGCGTACAGAGGTTCAGGGCATTCTCTTGTCCTTGGGGTGGGAAACTGTCCATAAAGGCGGAAGAACCAGCAATGATCAACGGCATGAGGATGCAGAAGTCAATGGAAGCCACTGCATTAAAGACACGTAACGTGTATCCACAGGACATGTGGCCTGTAATTGAAGAAGTGTCATGATGATCTCTTCATTGGGAAAAGATTCCGGAGTAGCCCCCCTTTGGATCTTCGGGAGGGGACTGCCAAAGGGGAAGTTACCGTGAGAAAAAGATTGAATAATCAACGAAATAATATTCTACGAGTCGGGGCATTTAATGTCTGAAGCTTGAACCTGGTAGGGAAACTAGAAAATCTGAAAAGGGAAATGCAAAGGCTCAATCTAGATATAGTAGGGCTCAGTGAAGTGGAAAGAAGACAAAGATTTTTGATCAGATGAGTATAGAGTACTGTCAGCAGCAGCAGAAAGTGGTATAACGGGAGTAGGATTCGTAAGAATAGGAGGGTAGGTCAGAGAGAGTGTTACTGTGAAGAGTTCAGTGATAGGGTTGTTCTTATCAGGATCGACAGCAAACCAACACCAACGATAGTTCAGGTATGCGTGCCGACGTCGGAAGCTGAAGGTGAAGAGGGAGACTATGAGGATATTGAAAGGGTAATACAGCACGTAAAGGGGGATGAAAATCTAATATTCATGGGGGACTGGAATGCAGTTCTAGGGGAAGGAGTAGAAAAAAAGGTTACAGGAGAATATGGGCTTGGGACAAGGAATGAGAGAGGAGAAAGACTAATTGAGTTCTATGATAAATTTCAGGTGGTAACAGCGAATACTCTGTTCGAGAAAGACAATAGTGAGAAACTTAACATCAGGATTGATGGTCATGAAGTAGAGTTAAGGAATTGTGCTACGTAGGCAGAAAAATAACCAATGACGGACAAAGCAATGAGGACGTCAAAAGCAGATTAGCACTGGCGAAAACGTAATCCTGGCCAAGAGAAGTCTACTAGTATAAAATATATCTTAATTTGAGGAAGAAATTTTTGTGAATGTACGTTTGGAACACATGTACGGTAGTGAAACATGGGCTGTGGGAAACTGTAAGAGAAGAGAATCGAAGTAATTCAGATGTGGTGCTACGGACGAAATGATGGAAATTAGGTGGACTGATAAGGTAAAGAATGAGGTTCTGCACAGAATCGGAGTGTAAAAGAGTATTTGGGAAACACTGACAAGGAGAAGGGACAGAATGATAGTACATCTGTTAAGACATAAGGGAATTACTTCCATGGTACTAGAGGAGCTGTAGGGGGCAGACAGGTATTGGAATACATGCAGCAAATAATTGAGGCCATAGGGTGCAAGTGGCACAGGAGAGGAATTCGTGGCGGTCCGTATCAAATCAGTCAAAAGAAGAGAGGGGAACAAAGCAGCAACTCGACGTGGCATGGACTCCAGAAGTGGCTGGAATATTGAGCCAAGCTGCCTCTATAGCCGTCCATAATTGCGAAAGTGTTGCCGGTGCAGAATTTTGTGCACGAACTGACCTGTCGATTGTGTCCCATAAATGTTCGATGGTATTCATGTCGGGCGATCTGGGCGGCCAAATAATATCTCGAATTTTTCAGAACGTTCATCAAACCAAACGTGAACAATTGTGGCTCGGTGACATGGCGCATTTTCATTCATAAAAGTTCCATCGTTGTTTGGGGACATGTTCACGAATCTTTGCAGATGGTTTCCAGGTAGCCGTATGTAACCATTTCCAGTCGCTAATGGGTTCCGTTGGACCAGAGGATCCGGTCAGTTCCATGTAAACACAGTCCACACCATTATGGAACCACAACCAGGTTGCACAATGCAACTTGGGTCTGTGGCTTCATGGAGTTCGCGCCGTACTCGAACTCTACCATCCGCTTTTACCAGCTGATACGGGGACTCATGTGACCAGGCCAGGATTTCCCACTCGTCTAGGGTCCAGCCGATGTCACGAACGCAGGAAGGCGCTGCAGGCGATGTCGTGCCATTAGCAAAAGAACTCGCGTCGGTCGTTTGGTGCCATAGCCCATTAACGCCAAATTTCTCAGCACTGTCTTAAGGATACCTTCGCTGTACCCACATAGATTTATGCCGTTATTTTACTCAGTGGCGCTTGTTTCAGCACTGACAACTTCACGCAAACGCCGCATCTCCCCGCCGTTAAGCACAGATTGTCGGCCATTGCTTTGCCCGTGGTGAGATTTAATGCCTGACACGGTGGTTCTCGGAATATTGAATTCCCTAACGATTTCAGAAATGTAGTGTTCCATGCTTCTAGCTTCAGCTACTATTGCACGTTCAAAGTTCGTTAATTTCCGTTGTGCGCCCAAAATCGAGGCGGAAACCTTTGCACATGGACCACCTGGGTCCAAATGACAGCTCCACCAATGCACTACCCTCTTGTACCGTGTGTACGCGATACTACAGGCATCTGTCTATGTGCATATCGCTGTCTCATGATTTTTGTCACCTCAGTGTACTTCTACCCGGAATTTCACACGAACTCGTGAGTAATAGATGACGAGAAGACAGATGTGGTTAGGTGACAAGATATCTGCCGCTTGCAGGTAAAGTGGTCGCCTCTGTTTGCGATAGTGAAGTAAACGTGTCTGGACCAGCAGACACACACTATACGGCGAAGGCAAAAAGCTCTGCCTCGAATGAGCCGGAGCGGTGCAGCGTGGCGGGCGGCGGGTGCGGCCGGCAGTGTCGCATTGCGCCTGCGGAGGCTGGCGGCTGGCGGCGGCAGGCCCGGCGCGGCCCGCGGCGCGCAGCTTCCAGGCACACGGCGCACCCATTACTCACCGCCACTCACAGACGCCACCGTATCTCAGTCTCTCAAAGGGCGCTCTCGTGCCTGGGCAGATACCTCTGGTACCATTGTACGAGAGGCGCCCCTGCTGTTGAAGAGCTGTTGCAACTACACAAAGGGAAGGTAGCCCCAGGGCGCTGCTGAACTCCTGTTGGATTCTACACGGAGTATGGTTCTTACATTTATCTAGATTATTTCCCACAGAGAACGATCGATTGTCACTGCGAAAAGAAAGCAGCTCATTGGTGTGTGTATGGAAACACCGACTTACTGACCAGTGTCCCTCACTCGTATCATTTGTAGGATCCTAGATCATATTCTAGTGCGACGTTCCTCGAGCAAAAATAGCTTATCTAGGAGAATCGTCAGAGTTTCAGTAGATACCACTAGCGTGAAGCACGACTCGCTTTTGCCATACAAGATATCTTGCAGATAGACCTAGGCAATTGGTGCACACTCTGTTCATGTAAACAGCTTTCCAACACTACATCGTGTTATCCAATAATAACAGTGATATATGGATCTACACCATACGCCGCAAGCCACCTAACAGCGTGTGGCCGAGGGTACTTCTGGTACCACTAACCAAGCACTCCACTCCCCTCATTCCCTGTTTGCTCATGAATTGCGCGTGGGAAGAATAATTGTCGGTAAGTCTCTGTATTATGTATGTGGGCAGAAATAGTTTGTTGTCAGACTCTTGCCGGAAAGTGCTCTCTCGAAATTTCAGTTGTAAATCTCTCCGTGATGTACAGCGCCTCTCTTGTAGCGTCTGCCATTGGAGGTTGTTAAACATCACTGTAACGCTCTCGCACCGACCAAACGATCCCGTGGCGCTCTTCGTTGGATCTTCTCTCTCTTCTCTCTCTCTCTCTCTCTCTCTCTCTCTCTCTCTCTCTTCTATCAGTCCTACGCGGTAACGTTGCAGATTGCAGAACAGTACTCAAGAATCGGTCGTAAAACGGCCTTATAAGCCACTTTCTTCGTGGGTGAGTTAAATTTCATTAAGATATAATCTTACAGATGTCTTCACGAATGTGATTAGGTCGAAGAATGTTTTGCAGATAGATCTCAGAACCTTACACTGGACGGCGAACGTTCAACAGAGATGATATTAACATCGGATGTGCCTTATGGAAGCCTAATGGGATCGCTAATGTCATTTGTGTAGATAAACCATGTATCAGCGAGTGTCAGCAGCATACTAATTGTTCGCTGACTATGACTATGTCGCCTTCGGGAAAGGTTCGTTGGTGGATTACTGTGAAGTGCAGCGCGAGACTGTAGAGTAATTCCATTTTGTGTGTTGGATAGAAGCTCTCGTTAAATGTCGTCAAATAAAATGTAGAGGTAACTAGATAGTGTCAGACTGTAATTACTGCTAAACAACTCAAACCTCACATATTCTTTAACCATTTAGTGCGAGTACTAAAAAACGGTAAGAAATGGGACTAGCGCGACAAATCTTTAGTAGGGATGACCTGGGAAGGTTTTGGGAAAGTGCAATGCATCTATAAAGGAAACCGCTTATGAGATGCTAGGGGATCAGTCGCAGATTACTGTTTTAGCTTTCAGATCTCACTCGACAGATACAGAGAAGTTTGGAAGATACATAAGAATCTCTGGAAGATAGGGAAATTTTCCTCGCGTACACATTTTCGATGAATTGAGAAATCCGTTTTCGAGGAACACTGCGTAATAATTGTGCACTACGTATGATACGTCTCGCATAGGAATTGTAAGGAGGGAGACTATTGCGCATGCATACGCATACATATGTAAATCCGTTTTTTTTCCCCCTCGCTTCATACACCATCGGAATAAGGCAGACAGCTAATATTGGCTCCAATACCGACGGACATGGAGTGTACACTGGCTTATTTATATAACGTCTGCCACTTATCATCCATTTAGCAGCTAAAAGATAAATCGATGGACGTAATATTTTATTGTAAGTGCTGTGTGTTTGTGTTGGTATTATAAGTCTTTTCTTCAAACTGTAAAAAACCGATGAGACACAAAGTTAACTCTTGGGAGTAATCACAACTGATTAAACATTTTTACTTAAAATTTGCGGACTGCTGGTCAGATACGTAGTTGCCTCATCGAAAATCTGCGCTTATTACAAATAGTTAATTAATCAAGTAGTTTTACGATTCCTGACGACATGATATATTCTGAATGACGGTTGGAAATGTCTTTTGTGCTAAATAATGTTTACTATATCGCTATAGAAAACTACTGTAGGCCTGCTAAGATTCATGGATTGGCGGGGGTGGTAGTCATGTCATACGAACTTATGCATACTGTGTTGTAATTCTGATTAAGAAGCAGCTGAGGTTTCTGCTTTTGTTGGCACCGCACCTATGGAGATGAAGGAAGAATTTTGTGTAAGTTGGTTCGTAACGTAAAGGATTTATGAGTTCGGGGCGCCTGAGGCGAATCATGGAATCGCCATTATGTAATATGTAGAGTTGGAATTATTTTTTGATGACCAAATGCATTGTTCCGATGATTATGCAGAGACTTTTTTTCGCAAATGAATTGCTGTGATAGTTTTTTCGTAAAAGTATAACTAGATTTTTAAAATATCGAAACGTATCAGTAAACGATCATACTACGAAGGAGTCCTTAGCCTGTTTAATGGACATATGTAAGGAATCATTGTTAATTACGTAATATTATGGCATTTCGCAGGTGGCCGATTGGCAGTATAATAATTGAAAAGGAAAATTGAAATAATTGATAGAGGGACACTGGACTCTTTGACTTGTTAAAAACTAATCTCTTGCTCCTCACACGAAAAGAAAATTGTCAGTTCATGTTTTTCGGCTTTATTTTTTCTCTACTGTTAACATAATTTTACTGATTTGAGCTTAACTCTTTCCCCATTTTTCTAACTGTTAGTTTGGTAATTCACTCGTGTTCTTCATTTTCTAAATAAATCTCACGTACGTGAATGTGCTCACCTTCTCTAGATTTTAACTGTTGATTTGGAGCGTTCCAGAAGTCAGAATTGTTTCAATGCAAGGTACTCACTAACATCCACATAGTTTTAACAGTTCTTCATATACACTGAAATATTGAGTTGTGTAAAAGTTTTACGGGGTTCAGTCGTTATCATAATTGTACATCCATCGTCTTGGTGATGCACTAAAGAATGAAGGTGTCTAAAACCGAACTGATCGTTGGATGGGGTAGCGCAAAACCAGTGACGTTTCAAGACAGTGAAATCATCTTCCAATAATGGCCCTTTAAAACACTGCCCCACTACCCAGATTTAAGATTTTCGCGGATTTCTTAACTACGATGATTTAATTCGAACTCATTCATGTGGGGAAGACAACGTAAATTCATTTCCTTGTATACGTTCGAATTATTGCGCCTTTCTGTGTGCAAGAATTAGCATTTGTAAGGTACGCAAATAGCATCTGCCGTAGCGACTAGCTGTCTTTATGCTATCCTACACAATGATTCAAAACCAGCGTGGTCTTTTGACCACTGTTAGAAATCAGCACGGCATACAGTAACTCCCATTGGTGTAATCCTTACCGATAGCACCTTAGGCAATTCTAACATTATTAATAATGTTTTTGCCCTTTCACTCGGGTATCCTTGAACACAATACGTCAGTGAGAAGTAGTTCTTGATCATACGTTTAGCTCTTTAGGCGACGCTGAAACATAATGGCGCGTAATGGGGCCCCTTAGGGAAATGGCAGCAAGAGAGGGGAAGAAAACCAATGTGCACTCCGTGTGCATACCGGGGGGAGTCATTCCAGATATGTGGATAGGGTCCTTCCGGATGCCATGAAGGGTACAGGGTGCACCCATCTGCAGGTGGTCACTCATGTCGGCACCAATGATGTGTGTCGCTATGGATCGGAGGAAATCCTCTGTGGCTTCCGGCGGCTATCTGATTTGGTGAAGACTGCCAGTCTCGCTAGCGGGATGAAAGCAGAGCTCACCATCTGCAGCATCGTCGACAGGACTGACTGCGGACCTTTGGTACAGAGCCGAGTGGAGGGTCTGAATCAGAGGCTGAGACGGTTCTGCGACCGTGTGGGCTGCAGATTCCTCGACTTGCGCCATAGGGTGGTGGGGTTTCGGGTTCCGCTGGATAGGTCAGGAGTCCACTACACGCAACAAGCGGCTACACGGGTAGCAGGGGTTGTGTGGCGTGGGCTGGGCGGTTTTTTAGGTTAGATGGCCTTGGGCAAGTACAGAAAGGGCAACAGCCTCAACGGGTGCGGGGCAAAGTCAGGACATGCGGGGACCAAGCAGCAATCGGTATTGTAATTGTCAACTGTCGAAGCTGCGTTGGTAAAGTACCAGAACTTCAAGCGCTGATAGAAAGCACCGAAGCTGAAATCGTTATAGGTACAGAAAGCTGGCTTAAGCCAGAGATAAATTCTGCCGAAATTTTTACAAAGGTACAGACGGTGTTTAGAAAGGATAGATTGCATGCAACCGGTGGTGGAGTGTTCGTCGCTGTTAGTAGTAGTTTATCCTGTAGTGAAGTAGAAGTGGATAGTTCCTGTGAATTATTATGGGTGGAGGTTACACTCAACAACCGAGCTAGGTTAATAATTGGCTCCTTTTACCGACCTCCCGACTCAGCAGCATTAGTGGCAGAACAACTGGGAGAAAATTTGGAATACATTTCACATAAATTTTCTCAGCATGTTATAGTCTTCTGGAGATTTCAATTTACCAGATATAGACGGGGACACTCAGATGTTTAGGACGGGTGGTAGGGACAGAGCATCGAGTGACATTATACTGAGTGCACTATCCGAAAATTACCTCGAGCAATTAAACAGAGAACCGACTCGTGGAGATAACATCTTGGACCTACTGATAACAAACAGACCCGAACTTTTCGACTCTGTATGTACAGAACAGGGAATCAGTGATCATAAGGCCGTTGCAACATCCCTGAATATGGAAGTTAATAGGAATATAAAAAAAGGGAGGAAGGTTTATCTGTTTAGCAAGAGTAATAGAAGGCAGATTTCAGACTACCTAACAGATCAAAACGAAAATTTCTGTTCCGGCACTGACAATGTTGAGTGTTTATGGAAAAAGTTCAAGGCAATCGTAAAATGCGTTTTAGACAGGTACGTGCCGAGTAAAACTGTGAGGGACGGGAAAAACCCACCGTGGTACAACAACAAAGTTAGGAAACTACTGCGAAAGCAAAGAGAGCTCCACTCCAAGTTTAAACGCAGCCAAAACCTCTCAGACAAACAGAAGCTAAACGATGTCAAAGTTAGCGTAAGGAGGGCTACGCGTGAAGTGAAGTGTTCAGTGAATTCGAAAGTAAAATTCTATGTACCGACTTGACAGAAAATCCTAGGAAGTTCTGGTCTTACGTTAAATCAGTAAGTGGCTCGAAACAGCATATCCAGACACTCCGGGATGATGATTGCATTGAAACAGAGGATGACACGCGTAAAGCTGAAATACTAAACACCTTTTTCCAAAGCTGTTTCACAGAGGAAGACCGCACTGCAGTTCCTTCTCTAAATCCTCGCACAAACAAAAAAATGGCTGACATCGAAATAAGTGTCCAAGGAATAGAAAAGCAACTGGAATCACTCAATAGAGGAAAGTCCACTGGACCTGACGGGATACCAATTCGATTCTAGACAGAGTACGCGAAAGAACTTGCCCCCCTTCTAACAGCCGTGTACCGCAAGTCTCTAGAGGAACGGAGGGTTCCAAATGATTGGAAAAGAGCACAGATAGTCCCAGTCTTCAAGAAGGGTCGTCGAGCAGATGCGCAAAACTATATCTCTGACGTCGATCTGTTGTAGAATTTTAGAACATGTTTTTTGCTCGAGTATCATGTCGTTTTTGGAAACCCAGAATCTACTATGTAGGAATCAACATGGATTCCGGAAACAGCGATCGTGTGAGACACAACTCGCTTTATTTGTTCATGAGACCCAGAAAATATTAGATACAGGCTCCCAGGTAGATGCTATTTTTCTTGACTTCCGGAAGGCGTTCGATACAGTTCCGCACTGTCGCCTGATCAACAAAGTAAGAGCCTACGGAATATCAGACCAGCTGTGTGGCTGGATTGAAGAGTTTTTAGCAAACAGAACACAGCATGTTGTTATCAATGGAGAGACGTCTACAGACGTTAAAGTAACCTCTGGCGTGCCACAGGGGAGTGTTATGGGACCATTGCTTTCACAATATATATAAATGATCTAGTAGATAGTGTCGGAAGTTCCATGCGGCTTTTCGCGGATGATGCTGTAGTATACAGAGAAGTTGCAGCATTAGAAAATTGTAGCGAAATGCAGGAAGATCTGCAGCGGATAGGCACATGGTGCAGGGAGTGGCAACTGTCCCTTAACATAGACAAATGTAATGTATTGCGAATACATAGAAAAAAGGATCATTTATTGTATGATTATATGATAGCGGAACAAACACTGGTAGCAGTTACTTCTGTAAAATATCTGGGAGTATGCGTGCGGAACGATTTGAAGTGGAATGATCATATAAAATTAATTGTTGGTAAGGCGGGTACCAGGTTGAGATTCATTGGGAGAGTGCTTAGAAAATGTAGTCCATCAACAAACGAGGTGGCTTACAAAAAACTCGTTCGACCTATACTTGAGTATTGCTCATCAGTGTGGGATCCGTACCAGATCGGTCTGACGGAGGAGATAGAGAAGATCCAAAGAAGAGCGGCGCGTTTCGTCACAGGATTATTTGGTAACCGTGATAGCGATACGGAGATGTTTAATAAACTCAAGTGGCAGACTCTGCAAGAGAGGCGCTCTGCATCGCGGTGTAGCTTGCTCGCCAGGTTTCGAGAGGGTGCGTTTCTGGATGAGGTATCGAATATATTGCTTCCCCCTACTTATACCTCCCGAGGAGATCACGAATGTAAAATTAGAGAGATTAGAGCGCGCACGGAGGCTTTCAGACAGTCGTTCTTCCCGCGAACCATACGCGACTGGAACAGGAAAGGGAGGTAATGACAGTGGCACGTAAAGTGCCCTCCGCCACACACCGTTGGGTGGCTTGCGGAGTATAAATGTAGATGTAGACATGTATTCCTTCCGTTTTGGGATAATGACGTCCGCAACACTTTTCTCTCCTAAATGAGAACTCCCGCTCCACTCCCAGCTTGGATTCAGGGTCACTTTTCATATATTTAGCCAGTTTCGTACAGAAAAGGCAGTTTTTATTCTGAGGAAATTATTCTGTGTGTGGGAAAGCCCGTCTGCAACATGTGAAGTACTAACACACTTGCATTTTGTGGGCAGTCGGGAACGCGGCTCTCGCAGCTACGGGTTTTCAGCTATCCCAGAATTAAAGGAGATTGCTGTGAACTTAAATCAGACCCTTAACGCAAATTCTATTCTGCATGCTAGTTTCTTTTTATCAGCGTCATCTCCTAATGGCAGATTCTGTTCTATAATTTTTACACGTCATCGCCCTTGCTACAGGCGTTCCAGAGAGATCCTGGAACACACGCACACAAAAGAAGCATACAAGTTTTGTTGCTGTGTTTCCGCGTCCTCCGCCAGCTTTGAGTGCATCATCGTCATTTGCTGCTTGTCATTCACTGCTGGATAAATGTCGCCTCTAAATTTTTCCGTGTTTTTACGGGCTTCAGATATAAGCATCAAACGTGTCCCTGCATGTCTACTAACGTTGTCTACTCAGTTTTCATTAGGTCGTCGTCTCCGTCTTCCCTAAGCTGTTGGAATCCGGAAAGAACTTCCTTGGTCAGTCTACCATCCGCCTAGTTACGTGTCACACTTGCTCGATTTTATTTCCATTACAGGCATAGTTACATCTTTGACTCCCAGCTGTAATCTGACCCATTCGTATATTTACCTGTCCCTATAATTTACATGCATCACTCCATTGCTCCCTGAGCCCCCGCCCCACTCCCTCCTCCCAGTGTTTGAATCTACTTAGAATTCAGTCACTGTTACAATGCCAAGTCAAAACCAGTGGTGTGCAGTGACTGTGAAGCTTTCTTTTCGGACACGTAGGAATCTTACTTCGAAAAACCTTTCTAGTTTATCGGAGGTTTTCCAGTTTGTTCGCCCTTCGACTGTAAATGCGATGGCCGTTCGGTATGTTTACCTGATGCGACACTATCTATCTGATTTCGTTTAGAACAACTTTTTTCGATGCTGTATTAGAACTTTGGCAATACTGATGCAGTCGACCTGCATATGTCTGTCCCTGGTCGATGGGTAAAGTCACGAGAAACCTCACAAATTTTGCTCTTTGATTCTACTAAATTACATTGCAAGAGGTACACCCTGTGCTTGCGTAATTGCACTGATATGAAGTAGCTCTTTTCGGCTATGAATGAATGTTAGTGATGTAAATGCAAAAATGCGGAGCAAATGGTTTCGCTCCTTCAAGAAAATTTTAAGTTACTCGCTGACTACTCAATATAGTTTTGGGTGCTCATTGTCCACTTGTAAACTAAACATAACGTATTCTCGCAAACCCCATGCTTTCGAACTTGCCAGCGTTCCACAGACTGCCTCCACGTGTCACCGAGAGAAGCGTATGTCCGTAGGCGCATGCTCTTCCGCCCTGGTGTGTATAACATCCTGTTGGCAGCGAGGCTGTTACAAGCGGAGCATTTACTGAGACTGGAGGAAAATTGACGGAGGAATGAGTCACGACCTTGAATAAGGAGCCACCTGACCGTTTGCGGGAAGTGATTCATAAATCTTCGGGGAACAGAATAGTGGGAGTAACCGTGTTGGTATTCGAAAGCTTGGTTCCGTAGGCTGAGTCAGAATAATTCCGCTGTGTCTCTTCATTTAGTGAATTTTGTGATAAACAGCGCATTCCCTTATCGAACATGGTGCCCGGTAGTGCACCATGTAGGTCCACAAGTCCAGGGAAAGCTAGATATTCTTTAATATTTCTTCATTAATCATGCCAGTCACCTTAATTAAGGTTGGGAACGCCTCTTCCGATGGACATTGTCAGATTACCGCAGACTACCTGTTGTCTAATCACATCGATTGTACATCAGGAACAACAGTTCACGACCGGGTCGTTGATAGGGACCCTCTCAAGTACTTCGGCGTTGTAGAGACGCACCTAAAAAGCTCGAGTTACTCGACCATTGTTGAAAAACTTATTGTTCTATACCATTACGAATAATAATTTCTGTTGCATATGAACTTCTTGTATTATCTGTCCCCTTAGTAGAGGTTTACATAACATTCTTTATCAGTCCTACGAAGAAACTGACAGAAGTTAACATTACATGTTGTCCTATGCAGAAGAAAATTACCGTGGTTTGAATGACAGAACAAGACACAAAGGAATTAAGGACATTGGGTGCCATAGGGCATTGATTTATCAGTGGGGCAGGATGACCGTCAGATCCAAATTTTCAACTTGTACGACACACTAGTGATGTAGTGTCCCTGACCATTAGCCTCATTGCTCGCGGCATTCTCGTAAGAGTTCGAGCAGAACTGACATCACATTTATGTAATTTAAGGCGAAGACGGCCAATGATCCCTTCATTGCAGATTCACATCAAGCTGAACTCTTATGGGAATCGGGAGACGCCGCCAGTAATGAGGCTAATGAGTAGCAGCACTATATCAGTAATGTGTTGTGCAAGTTGAGAATTAGGGTCCGACGGGAGGTATTCTAGGACAGTTAATGCGGTGAGTACTGTGTCCGGATGGTGTAGTGGTCAGCGCTTCCGCCTAGTATGGCGGAGACCCGGCAAAAATTTTCAATTTGCCCGATTGATATACATCAGTGAAATCAATGCTCACAGGCAGCTAATGTCTTTAATTCCTTTGTGTGTTGAATCATTGTGGCTGCAGGATCAAAACGGTGTCCATTCTTTTGGGCACGTCTGAAAGAACGGACACACACACACACACACACACACACACACACACACACACACACACACATATATATATATGGCTATTACAAATGATTGAAGCGATTTCATAAATTCACTGTAGCTCCATTCATTGACAAATGGTCACGACACACTACAGATACGTAGAAAAACTGAAAGTTTTGTTCGGCTGAAGCCGCACTTCAGGTTTCTGCCGCCAGAGCGCTCGAGAGCGCAGTGAGACAAAATGGCGACAGGCGCCGAGAAAGCGTATGTCGTGCTTGAAATGCACTCACATCAGTCAGTCATAACAGTGCAACGACACTTCAGGACGAAGTTCAACAAAGATCCACCAACTGCTAACTCCATTCGGCGATGGTATGCGTAGTTTAAAGCTTCTGGATGCCTCTGTAAGGGGAAATCAACGGGTCGGCCTGCAGTGAGCGAAGAAACGGTTGAACGCGTGCGGGCAAGTTTCACGCGTAGCCGCGGAAGTCGACGAATAAAGCAAGCAGGGAGCTAAACGTACCACAGCCGAAGGTTTGGAAATCTTACGGAAAAGGCTAAAGCAGAAACATTTCTTAAACAGGAGATTGGAAAACCGATGGATCGGTCGTGGTGGAGATCATGATCAACAATTCATGTCATGGCCTCCACGCTCTCCCGACTTAACCCCATGCAATTTCTTTCTGTGGGGTTATGTGAAAGATTCAGTGTTTAAACCTCCTCTACCAAGAAACGTGCCAGAACTGCGAGCTTTCGAACTCATTGATGGGGACATGTTGCGCCGAGTGTGGGAGGAACTTGATTATCGGCTTGATGTCTGCCGAATCACTAAAGGGGCACATATCGAACATTTGTGAATGCCTAAAAAAACTTTTTGAGTTTTTGTATGTGTGTGCAAAGCATTGTGAAAATATCTCAAATAATAAAGTTATTGTAGAGCTGTGAAATCGCTTCAATCATTTGTAATAACCCTGTATATCGTGTCGGATCACGCATTGCATTTATGATTTGCCTTTCTAATAGCCCATATAGCTTTCATTCTTTCGCTATGTGCTTTCTTCCTTTCTTCTGACCACTTGGTCCCTGATCTTTTAGGGACTTCATTCTCTGGCTTTACGACCCATCTATCTTCTGACGGTAAAGTTTCCTGTCCCATGTTCACATTTGACTTCATCTATCCATGGAATGTTCTTTAGTTTTGCAGTGTATGTCAAAATCTTGTGATTTAGCCTTGAAGATGGGAGTCTATGAATGTATACATAGAATCTCAGCCTTCTTCCTGATATCTGCGGCAAGGTTGGACAGTTCTTCTGTTGTTTTGCGCGATTTGAGTCTGTACTCCTCTTCTGATTTATATGGTCCCAGCATATTCCTCATTATCTTTCTTTCCTCGTCCAAGATGTTATCCAGATCGCCTTTTCTATTAAGTACCAAGGTTTCGCTCGCGTACAGCACTTCAGGTTTAATCACTGTATTATAATATTTGATCTTTATATGAATGGACATACATTTCTTGATGCAGATTTCACGCGTTCTCCCATATGCTCGTTTGAGATTTTGTAATAGAACTTCCTGTGCTTCCTTTTCCAACCCTGTTGGTTCTATTATCTCACTGATATATTTGAAGTGTGGAACTCGTTTGATCTGCCCGTATTTTGTATTCAGTTCCTGAATGACGAATTTAGTTCGAATTTAGTGCAAATGGACTTGGTCTTCTCGAATGAAATTTGTAGTCCAGTTTTCTCAGCGCATTCCTTGAAGACTTCAATGTTTGATCGCTGTTTTTTCACAGGCCGCTAGTATCGCTAGGTCGTCTGCGAAAGCTGAACTGGCTTTAATGTCATCATTCTTTTGCCAGAGTTGAATGGGTTTCCAGTGGTCCTGGGTTTTAAATTCTTTCTCCCATTCTCGGTTGACTTTACCCAGAACAAGGTTGAAGAGCGGTGGTGACAGTCCATCACTGATCTATATCTCAAAGGGCTCTGACAATTCGCCCATAAGTTTCACTTTTGGCTTCGTGCCCGTGAGTGTTTCCTTGATCAGTCTTAATGTCTTTCAATCATGTCCTTGTTCTTCTAAGATGTTAAAGATCGACTGTCGATCGACCGAATCATATGACTTCTTGAAGTCGACGTACATATTTCAATAGCATCTTCAAATTGAAAATTTGTTTAACACAAGAAGACCTCGGTCGGAAACCGGCTTGATAGTGACCAGTGTTTTCTTTGTACCTGCCCGCCCCCCCCCCCTCCCCCCCCCTCCCCCCCTCCCCCCCCTCCCCCCCATGACACTTCGGATGCGGACGCATTGGCAGACCTCTTCCAGGCACTCCCGCGCCCATTCCTTCTTGCTCCAGGGGTCGGCTGATCGAGCGACTCGTTCATTCTGAGGATATCAGCCTTCTGAATGCGGGTCAGATGACTCACTTTTCCACAGCTACAGGGTTTTTTTCAGCTATAGATCTTTGCTTTTGTTCCTCAACTATTGCAGATTCAGTCAGTGGGAAGCGGCTCCAGGTTTTCAATCTACTGACCACTTCCCAGTGTGGATTTTTCTGCTGTCTAGGACAGTGACCAGCAGGAGACCACGCAGGTGAATGATACAAAGGGCAAATTGGTTACAGTACAGTCGACAGGCTATTTTTGAACGAAATAATTGTGCACAAGGTGCGGTGGCCCATGTCAATCATGAGATCAAAAGGGCTGCCGCAGAGTCCATCCCCAGGTCTAGTAACCACCTCAGACGACGGCCTGTACCGTACATTCTTCGCCAACTTCATGAATGGGAACTACGTGGACGCCTGCCGCTTCTGATCCAATTTTTTCTCGAGGACAAGCGTTTCCGCATTGGCGATGCCATATCTGATTGCTATGTTCAGGAGAATGGCGAGCCCCAGGTCAGTGTCCTCCATGTTACATTGTTTGCCATCGCTATAAATGGCATTTCCTCTGCAGTCAGGAGCCCTGTCAAATGCTCTTTGTTTGTGGATGACTTTGCAATCTTTTTCTCTTCCTCTGATCTTACGACGACGACGACGACGACGAGGCAGCTACAACTAACCATTAGGAGGCTGGAAATCTGGGCGCAGACAACTGGTTTTCGGCTCTCACCTGAGAAGACTGTGTGTGTCAATTTTAATCGTGCTCGTCGGAGTTTTAACCAACCAGAGCTTACAATGGTGGACCGTATTTTACTTCTTCAACACGTAGTTCGCTTTTTTGGGTTTATTATTTGACTGGGTGTTGTGTGATGTCCTTAGGTTAGTTAGGTTTAAGTAGTTCTCAGTTCTAGGGGACTGGTGACCATAGCTGTTAAGTCCCATAGTGCTCAGAGCCATTTGAACCATTTTATTATTTGACTCGAAATTAATATGGCTCCCACACCTGAAAGACCTACTAACAAAGGGCTTCCGGTTGTTGAACATTTTGAAATGCCTTGGCGGAAAAACATGGGGAGCTGAACGGTCCCGTCTCCTGCAGTTTTATAGGGCATTTGTTCGATCACGCTTAGACTATGGCAGCGTGGTCTATGGATCGGCCCGTCCTTCCTATCTCCAGATGTTAGATGCTGTCCACCATGCGGGCATTCGGATATAGACTGGAGCCTTTCGGACCAGCCCAGTTCAGAGTCTGTGTGCAGAGGCTGGTGAACCACCACTCTGGAGTCGGCGACGTATCCTTTTGGCTCGACAGGCGCTGAAAATCTCAGCGTCACCCCAGTCGTTGGCATTTAGTTCAGTGATCCAACCCGCCTTCGAACGACTATTCAGGAATCGGCCCCAAGCGACCCAGTCATTTGGTATAAGTGCTACGGCCTGCCTCACGGATCTGGATCTCTCGGGCATGAAAATACACACCCAGGGATGGGACGCACTGCCGCCTTGGTGTCTTCGGAGGCCCAAAGTGATTTTAAACTTGTCGCAGTACCCGAAAAATTGTACTCCAGATATGGCTTTTACAATTTTTTTTCTTCTGTTTTAAGTATGTACCTTAGTTTTATCGTTATTTATACAGATGGATCCCAGCAGGGGAATGCTCTCGGTTGTTCTGTGGTTTTCCCTGATAGGGTTTTTAAAGTGCGTCTTCCAGAACAATTTACAAATTATGATACGGAGTTACATGGCATTCTAATGGCACTGGAGAGGGTTCACAGACATCACCGTATGAGTTTTCTTGTCTGTTCCGACTCTCTTAGTGCACTGCAAGCGCTTCACCAAATGTATCCGGTAGACCCACTGATTCAGCTCATCCATGATTGCTTACAGCGGCTCCAACGCCGTGCCAAGGAGGTGATCTTTTGCTGGGTACCTGGCCACGTTGAGATACGGGGTAACGACATGACTGATAAAGCTGCCAAGAAGCGTGTTGGGATGGTGCTGTCCATCAATGTCCCATCCTGTTGCACGCCATTATCTCATTTTCTGCCATGCATCATGCGTCAGTGGGAGACTGAATAGTTGCAGGTGTCGGACAACAAACTGCTGTCACTCAGCCCGACCACAAAAGCTTGGCGGACTTCGTGTCAGCCACGCCACTGGAAGGAGGTTTTGCTTACCAGACTGCGCTTTGGGATAGCCCTTTTACACACATCGTCCTCCTCCGGGGGGAGGATCCATCTTTCTGTGTAGTTTGTGGCGTGCCGCTTTCAGTTCAGCATATTGTAGCTACGTGTGTCCTGTATACTGACAATAGGGCAGCCGTTGGTCTCGCTGGAGATCTGCCCACCGTTCTAGCAGATATCAATACCAGTGCTAACAGAGTGGTGAAATTTTGTGAACTATCAGGCCTCACCCCTAAACTGGTGGGGAAGGGCGGCTGACTTTAGCACATTACAAACTGCTCTGCATGTGGGGGCAGCCTTCGTCCCCACCCTCCCCCTGCGGGCCGGGGTAAGAATAGGCCCGAGGTAATCCTGCCTGTCGTAAGAGGCGACTAAAAGGAGTTTCAACCGTTTTGGCCTTCCATGTGATGGTCCCCCTTGGGGTTTGACCTCCATTTTTCAAGATTCTACAGAAGTACGAGCCTTTTGGGGAAGGACACCTTACATGGTGTACCACTGGTCCTAAGTGCACTAAAACCTTGGCACTCAGCATTGTACCGGCGTTGTAACCATACCCACTATTCCTCAAATTGGGTCTAAACGCCTGATGGGTTGTACAAGTTACGCCCATAGTGCGTCCCCATCTGCACCAGCGATCATGATGGACTTTCCATGGCACCAGAAATCCAGCACGGTAGCCAGCCCGTTGTGGTGGCGTCGTCATGTACCCTCAAGGTTGTAGCCCCCTGACAACACAGGGATCGTACTGCCGATACCTGAGCTGCACCCTCCCCACGTCGGCCAAGGAGTAGATGCCCGTCTCCTTGGGGCATCAGGACTCCCGGCAACGGTCATCCTGCCAGGTGGCCCTTGCTGAGGCTGGGTGGCGCCCGTGGGGAGAGCCCCTGGTCGGAGTGGGTGGTATCGGGGCGGACGTTTCGCAGATGAAACGTCAACACATATCAGGTCGCTCTGCGGCCGAGTCTTTCAAAAGAAAAGGTACCGTTTCTAGTTCTAGTTCTGGTTCTCCTGGCCTTTCCCCCTTGGCCACTCCCTGGGAGGAGGGACAGGCCCGCCGGCTTGGGGCGAAGTACTTCCCCCGCTATTTGGTCTGTTCTCGAACCGATGGGGGGACGTTCGCCACCTCCAAGCCCATGTTCTTTGTTCAGCACATTGAGGACATCTTCGGGGAAATCGAGGCTCTCAGTAAGATGCGTTCGGGGTCCGTTCTTATAAAGACCACCTCCGCCACACAGTCGGCGGCGCTCTAGGCGTGCGACCGCCTAGGGGACATCCCAGTGTCCATTGTCCCGCATCTGGCACTAAATAGGACGCAGGGGATTATTTTTCATCGTGACCTCCTGCTACAATCCGATGAGGAGCTCAGGGCCAACCTGGAGCGCCGAGGCGTGCATTTCGTCCGGCGAGTCCAGCGCGGCCCCAAAGACCGTCGCATCGACACCGGGGCCTTTATCCTCGCCTTCGAGGGGGACGTTCTCCCGGAGAAGGTAAAGGTGATGTGCTACCGGTGCGACGTGCGACCTTACGTCCCGCCTCCTATGCGCTGTTTTCGGTGTTTGCGCTTTAGGCACATGTCGTCACGGTGTGAGGCTGAGCCCCTTTGTGGCGATTGTGGACGTCCTCTTCGTGAGGAACATACATGCACCCCACCACCTCGGTGCATTAATTGTCCTGGCATCCACTCGCCTAGATCCTCAGACTGCCCCGCATATCAGAAGGAGAAGAAGATACAAGAACTCGAAACTTTGGATCGGCTCTCTTATTCTGAGGCCAGGAAGAAGTACGCCCGCCTCCATCCCGTGCCGTTGACCACTTCATTTGCCTCAGCTGTGTCCACTCCTTCCGCGGTATCCTCACCCCTATCCTGTCCCCCCTACGCCTCCTCCGCACATCAGGGGGCTCTGCCTCCGCCTCCCAAATCCCTCCCTTCCAAATCCTCCTCCCCCGTGGCCCCCACCCCCTCTGCCCCAGGGGCCACCCTTCCTCCTCCTCCTCTCCCCCCGCCACCTGAGAAGCGATCCTCTTCTCAGGCGTCCATCGGGGAAATGTTCCGGACCCCTGCTTCCGAGGTCCGGCGTTCCAAAACGGACCCCGCGCGTGAGGACCTTCTTCGGGTCCAGCCCACCATCCCTGTGCCTCCTCGGCCTTCCAAGAAGGCCTCCAAGAAGAAGTCTCTATCCCCCTCTCCACCCCGGCGAGTTTCGTCTGACGCTCCATCCGTGAGTCGCTGCTCCCGGCCGTCCTCAGTTTCGCCGGGACGCTCTGCTGCCAGGCGCTCAGCTGGCCTCTCGTCGGCAAATGATGCTGCCCCTCCTACACAACCAGGGACAGCGGCCGCAGCTGGCGACGACTCGATGGAACCGGATCCGCCTCCCGCCTGTTGTAGCGTTGTTCCCTCGCAACCTGGCCCTCCGCGGCCGTCGAGGTGACCAGCTCTTCCCCCGTCTCGTTCCCCCAACTTTTTGACTAGCGATGGCCTTGTTACATTGGAACATAAGAGGTATTCGATCTAATCGGGAGGAATTACAACTGCTCCTCCGCCTGCACTGTCCGCTCGTCCTCGGTCTCCAGGAAACCAAGTTGCGCCCGACTGACCGTATTGCCTTTACCCACTATACCTCGGAGCGGTATGACCTCACCCCTGCGGACGGTATCCCAGCTCATGTTGGGGTCATGTTGCTCGTTTGGGACGATGTCTATTACCATCCCATCCCATTGACCACCCCACTCCAAGCAATAGCTGTCCGTATTACTCTTTCTGCTTTTACTTTTTCAGTTTGTACCATCTACACTCCACCGTCATCTGCTGTTAGTCGGGCTGACATGATGCACCTGATCGTTCAGCTTCCCCCACCGTTTTTACTGTTTGGCGACTTCAATGCCCGTCGTCCCCTTTGGGGCTCTCCTGCATCCTGTCAAAGAGGCTCCCTCTTGGCGGATGTCTTCAACCATCTCAACCTTGTCTGCCTCAATACTGGCGCCCCGACTTTCCTCTCGGACTCTACTCATACCTACTCCCACTTGGACCTCTCGATCTGTTCTACCACTCTTGCCTGTCGGTTCGAGTGGTATGTCCTTTCTGACACCTATTCGAGTGACCACTTCCCCTGTGTCGTTCGTCTCCAGCACCACACCCCATCCCCACGTCCTTCGAGCTGGAACATACCGAAAGCTGACTGGGGACTTTACTCCTCCCTGGCGACCTTTCCGGACCACGATTTTCTCAGTTGAGACAGTCAGGTCGAATACCTCACGGCGGTTATCATCAATGCTGCCGAACGTTCCATTCCTCGTACTACCTCTTCTTCACGTCGCGTTTCCGTCCCCTGGTGGAACGAGGCTTGTAGAGACGCTATCCGTGCTCGACGACGTGCTTTACGCACCTTTCGCCGCCATCCTACGTTGGCGAATTGTATTGAATACAAACGACTCTGAGCGAAATGCCGTAGAGTCATCAAAGACAGCAAAAAAGCTTGTTGGGCCTCTTTCACCAGCTCCTTTAACAGTTTTACTCCCTCTTCCGTCGTTTGGGGTGGCCTGCGCCGGCTGTAGGGCATTAAGGCCCACTCCTCGGTACCTGGCCTGACCTCAGGTAATGAGGTCCTTGTTGATCCTGTGGATGTCTCCAACGCCTTTGGCCGGTTTTTCGCGGAGGTTTCAAGCTCCGCCCATTACCACCCTGCCTTCCTTCCCAGGAAAGAGGCAGAAGAGGCTCGGCGACCTTCCTTCCACTCGCTGAATCTGGAAACTTACAATGCCCCCTTTACTATGCGGGAACTCGAACGTGCGCTTGCACTGTCCCGGTCCTCTGCTCCGGGGCCAGATGCCATTCACGTTCAGATGCTGGCACACCTTTCTCCGGCGGGCAAAAGCTTCCTTCTTCGTACCTACAATCGCGTCTGGACCGAAGGTCAGGTCCCCATGCGTTGGCGTGACGCCGTCGTTGTTCCTATACCCAAACCCGGGAAGGATAGACACCTTCCTTCTAGTTACCGCCCCATTTCTCTTACAAGCTGTGTCTGTAAGGTGATGGAGCGAATGGTTAATGCTCGGTTAGTCTGGATTCTTGAATCTCGACGGCTACTTACTAATGTCCAATGCGGCTTTCGTCGCCGCCGCTCCGCTGTTGACCACCTTGTGACCTTGTCGACATTCATCATGAACAACTTTTTGCGAAGGCGCCAAACGGTAGCCGTGTTCTTCGACTTGGAGAAGGCTTATGATACCTGTTGGAGAGGAGGTATCCTCCGCACTATGCACAGGTGGGGCCTACGCGGTCACCTGCCCCTTTTCATTGATTCCTTTTTAACGGATCGAAAGTTTAGGGTACGTGTGGGTTCCGTATTGTCCGACGTCTTCCTCCAGGAGAACGGAGTGCCTCAGGGCTCCGTTTTGAGCGTAGCCCATTTTGCCATCGCGATCAATCCAATTATGGATTGTATTCCACCTAATGTCTCAGGCTCTCTCTTTGTCGATGACTTCGTGATCTACTGCAGTGCCCAGAGAACATGCCTCCTGGATGGCTGCCTTCAGCGTTGTCTAGACAGCCTCTACTCATGGAGCGTGGCAAATGGCTTCCGGTTCTCTGAAGAGAAGACGGTTTGCATCAACTTTTGGCGATATAAAGCGTTCCTTCCGCCTTCCTTACATCTCGGTCCCGTTGTTCTCCCATTCGTGGAAACAACTAAGTTCTAGGGTTCACGTTGGACAGGAAACTGTGTTGGTCTCCACATGTCTCTTATTTGGCGGCCCATTGTACACGTTCCCATAATGCCCTCAGAGTTCTTAGCGGTTCATCTTGGGGAGCGGATCGCACTGTCCTGCTTCGCTTGTATCTGTCCATAGTCAGATCGAAGCTGGATTATGGGAGCTTCGTCTACTCGTCCACTCGGCCATCCCTCTTACGCCGGCTCAACTCCATCCACCATCGGGGGATACGTCTTGCGACCGGAGCCTTCTACACTAGTCCTGTCGAGATTCTTTATGCTGAAGCTGCCGAATTACCATTGACCTACCGGCGCGACGTACTGCTGTGTCAGTATGCCTGCCGGCTGTTGTCTATGCCCGACCACCCCTCTTACCAGTCCTTCTTCGCCGATTCTCTCGACCGTCAGTACGGGTTGTATGTGTCTGCCCTGCTGCCCCCCGGAGTCCGCTTCCGTCGCCTGCTTCGACAATTGGATTTTGCCCTCCCTACCACCTTCAGAGAGGGTGAGAGCCCGACACCACCTTGGCTCCAGGCTCCGGTTCATATTTATCTCGACCTCAGCTCACTCCCGAATGAGGGTACTCCGGCTGCAGTGTATTGCTCACGGTTTGTCGAACTTCGTGCTCGACTTGCCAGTCACACCTTTATTTACACCGATGGCTCCAAAACTGACGATGGTGTTGGCTGTGCCTTTGTCGTCGGGGCCGCCACCTTTAAATACCGGCTCCTCGACCAATGTTCCAGCTTTACGGCCGAGCGTTTTGCTCTCCATCAGGCCGTTCAGTATGCCCGCCGCCACCGCCACTCATCGTATGTACTCTGCTCTGACTCACTCAGTGCTCTTCAGAGCCTTGGAGCTCCCTATCCGGTCCATCCCTTGATTCAACGGATACAGCAGTCCCTCCATTCTTTCGCTGATAATGGTTCTCCTGTCAGCTTTCTGTGGGTTCCCGGACATGTAGGAGTGCCTGGGAATGAGGCTGCGGATGCTTCAGCCAAGGCTGCAGTCCTCCTTTCTCGGCCAGCCTCCCATTGTGTCCCGCCATCTGACGTTCGTGGGGATGTTTGTAAGAGGCTTGTGTCGTTGTGGTGGGATGCTTGGTCATCCCTCCAAGGAAACAAGCTCCGGGCAGTAAAACCACTCCCAACTGCTTGGACAACCTCCTCCCGACCATCTCGGCGAGAGGAGGTCCTTCTGACCAGGTTGCGGATTGGGCATTGCCGGTTTAGCCACCGCTACATGCTCTCCGGTGACCCAGCCCCGCAGTGCCCTTGTGGTCAGGCATTAACAGTGCGCCATGTTTTATTGTCGTGTCCCCGTTTTAGTCAATTTCGTGTTGTCCTGTCCCTGCCATCTACTTAACCAGATGTTTTAACTGATGACGCTCGAGCAGCTGCTCGTATTCTGCGTTTTATAACTTTGACTGGCTTGTCCAAAGACATCTAACCTTTTTACTTATTTTATCTGCATCTTTGTCAGGTCCTTCTGGTGTCGCCCCCTTCCCCTTGAGTTTTACTAGATTCCATGTGCTCTAACAACAGTGACTGGGCGCTAATGACCTCAGTAGTTGAGCGCCCTTAAACCCCACCAAAAAAAAAAAAAAAAAAAAATTCGTCCCCACCCATGAGATTTGATGTTGATTTTTCGTCAGGGCGCTGATGACCGTGATGTCGAGCGCCCTCTCAACCCAACTCATCATCATGATTGCGGTGGCTTCTTTTTGGAGTACATTTTACTTATTTAATTTCCGATTACTGAATTGCTTAGTCAGTTTGAGTCGTTTTTAGCTGTCAATGATTGGCGCCATGCAGTTTGTCCGATTACACTACTTATACTTAGCATTGGAGGTGCAATAACTCAGAGCCTATAGAGTTTGCCTTCACAGGTAGGAAATTTTTCCGATACATTTAAAAGCAAAAGTTAACATGCTTTTTACCGTCAGCTTTTGTTACCTAAGAACTATAGAACGCTGCTAAAAAAGTATTCCGTCATATTATGAGAATATAATTGCTGCAATATCTCGTTAATTAAATACTCACATGTTACACACCAAAATACTCTTTTACGCCTACATGTACACTCCGCAAAATACTGAACCACGTGGCAGAGGGACCTTCCCACAGTTGCGACTGATTAGGGCAGCTTCTGCCAGTTGATTTTTCAGCATCTTGGTAACGCTGCTGACTATCACTTTTCGAAAATATTGTTCAGTATGTTGAATTCATGACGCATTATATGTTTACATTATGTGGAACGCGTTGTGTACGGCACTCGTTCTGTTCCCAGTAGCATTTTATTGATAATCAAAGCCTACAAATTCTAAATTCTCGTTTTGCAGTTAATATTTACTCTGATAGTTCCTTTTAGCAGTATTTGAAGTGCAGTTCTAAGATTTTGGCCGATCGGAGAAAGAATAGTTTTGCTTAACCGTAGTGAAACTGGTTGTTTTCCGGACAAGAGTATTGCAAGCGCACACGCGGTGTTTTTGGCAAGGCTGCTCGTAGCGCACTGTAGATGTGTCACCACAGTGTACTATTCAGATCCGCCAGCAGTGTGCGCTTAACGCTGCTCTCTAGTGGTAGATGCCCATATAATTGACCCTGTCACGAGGCAATGCCTGGCGGCAGAGGACGATGCTCTGCGTCACGTTTTGTCTTTGTTCGGAATCGCTGCTCCCTCGTAATCCAGCATCACTAGGTTTGGGTTTGAACACACGGCACAAATATTTTCGGGAATTAATTGGTGGACGCGTCGCTTTACTTTCAGCGAGGAAGGTGTGTTCGTAACGTGTTCCGAAGCGCTGTAAGAACATGTTAAATAGTCGTTACGTCCTGGTCCCAATTCATTCCAACTGCACCTAGAGGCTATTTTGGATTACATCGTGAGTACATCGGCAGACACGGACGAACAAGAACGCTGTTGCACCGTGTGTCGCACGCCTAAAACCGTTGCCGAGATCGTTAACTTTGCTGTAGGAAGGTAAGGTCAGATTTAAAGCTGACGCATGTCTGGCGCTAGCCTCCATGCAGCTGAATCATCGCACACTCTGCTGCACGTCACTCGCCTGCTTCACTCGCCAAATTGCGATGATCCTGCTAGAGTTACCCATATACTCCGCAACAAATTACTCTCTTTTCGTATAGTTTTTGGTATCGCTATTCTCTAATACTTATTTTCTTTTATTGTATTTACTAACTAAAGGCATATTACAAGTACAACCCATTTTAGGGACTGTTAAAAGCTTAGTTATGGTGGTGGTGCGACATAAGCAGGTACCTGATGATACGCGGGCGTGGTGAAAAGCAATGCTTCCGAATCTTTTGTTTACCGTTAGTGGGCTCCGAAATGTAGCGTATTAGATGGCGGTGCGTGACAACTATGTCGGTGTGAGACGAACAGCATACTGTAATCACTTCTCGAATTCGAAGAGTTCGTCCATAATGGAGCACCCTCTTCGCGACATACGCAGTAATCCGATACGACACGATATTGCAGTGCTTGTTACGAAGATAGATGCGGCATGCATTCGTGTCCGCAAGAACATTGCATCGTTTCTCTTAACAACACAGGCACTACAGAATCGTATTTATCCGCCGCGCTGATGCTACGCAGCAGCTTGCAGTTACAATGTCGTCCCCTGTGCGGGAATCGTATCACGTGTGGACAAATACAGATTTAGACGCCGGAACGGCGACGTACGGGAGTTTGAGTCTGACCGTGAGTCGTGCACGGATTGCCAAAGTGGTTAAGGCGACCACTCGCGTAAAGCGGGAAATCTGCGTTCAAGTCTCGGTGCGGCACAAATTTTCGTAATAATCATTCCCTTATTCAACTGGTAATAGTTCGTATTCGCAACTGCGACTACATTTCATGAATGCAATAATCCGACGCCTTGGGTTCACCGTAACCTGTCATCCTCCATACAGGCTTCGTTCCATTTATTTTCACTTGTTTCCAGAGCTTAAACACCTTACAGAACTTCATTTCGATGGTGATGAAGTGGCGCAAACAGAGATGAGGTTGTGGCTGCGCCAACAAAATCAAACATACTGCAGTGACTATATCAACAAACCGGTCTCTCGTTGGGAAAAATGTGTTCGTCGCCAGCCGTGTTTAGAAATAAATATGTGGATATGGAGAATAAAGATGTGGAATGTTAATACAGTATGTTTCATATGAAAAAGCTTTAAGGATTTTCACATAAAGTTCGCAGGCATTACTTTTCAGCACATCAGACAGAGAGATTTAAAAGCCACATTTTTAGGGGGGTGGGATGGGAGAGAGAGAGAGAGAGAGAGAGAGAGAGAGAGAGAGAGAGAGAGAGAGAGAGACGCAGGCGTAGGTAGATAGGTAGTTCGGTGGCGCAGGCCATCGTGTAGTAAGAGTGAATGTGGATTGCTACCTCCAAGATTGCAACGTTATTCGGCAACAACTGAGCAGCATCCATCATTTAAATCGTCCGATATTGCTGCAAGAACAACGGTCGACCCTTTCAAATGCCTATCTGAAGAAAATGTGCAGAATACTGCCGTCCGAAAGATTTTTCGATGACGAATGGCTTGTTACGTATATACAGACCATGCCGTTGAATAGTGATACCGATTTATTCCATAAACAAGTTGTCAAAGTGGCACGATAGAGTACTGATAGAAGTGCTTAGCCGTACGACAGAAAGCTTTTGTTTACCCTGTTTTCTGCTTGGAGGTGGAGTTTAGATATGAAATGGTTCAAATGGCTCTGAGCACTATGGGACTCAACTGCTGTGGTCATAAGTCCCCTAGAACTTAGAACTACTTAAATCTAACTAACCTAAGGACATCACACACATCCATGCCCGAGGCAGGATTCGAACCTGCGACCGTAGCGGTCGTGCGGTTCCAGACTGTAGCGCCTTTAACCGCTCGGCCACTCCGGCCGGCAGGAGTTTAGATATATATCAGAAATGAATGCTCTTTCGGTTTCTTTGAACAGTGCACAAAGTGTCGAGTGCTAGAAAATAAGATTATGTTCTAAGGACAACTGTTTTATAAAAGGGATGGGTGCGTTTTATTTTTGAGTGTTTGTTTTTTCTCTGCCTAAGGGAGTTTGGATCTCTTAGGAGAAATGAAATTGCTATCTCGGTGTCTAGTGGATTGTCCAGTTGTTATCATAAACAATTTGTGCTGTTTAATTAGAAAAAAGCTGGCAGAAACTAAGAAGACAACGTAATTTGCCCTTATTTCTAAGACTGAGCCACTTATAAAAATAATTGGATTCAAACTACACAGAAGTGTGAGATTTCCAGTGTAGCAGCGAAATTAGTCAAATTCTGAAAATTGACGATTGTTCAAATACTTTTTGTGGTAAACGCAGGCATCTCGTGCAGGGCTCATAGCGACTGTTATAATTAATGTGCAGAACATTACCACAGTCGCGTATTGTTTACACACACCAAGTAATACTAGACCCATGACTGTGTTGTGTTCATTAAGTTAAAAAAATGGAAATGTGTCCGGACGTCGTGCACTGCTAAATAAGTCACTCGCATCTCCGTTGAGCATTGATGAGGCTCAGCTACATGAAATGAAGAAACAAAAGCACAGTGGAAACAGGCGCCGCAGCATTTGTAGTGGACTGGCCGGCGTGTAATGGCGCGGCCGGCGCGCAGTACTAACCCAATAAGCGCTCTTTAATCCGCCCACCGCCACCGGCCGCTCCCTCTGGGACCGCTCGCCAACACTGCCCCACCCGTCCCCTCGCATTCGCTTTAATTTGCTTGCTCTTCTCTTTCCGGACACCACACTGACATGTTGGGTTATGTCACGTATGTTACTTACTGACATTTACTTCGACAATCCGCAGTATATGTAGCTTTACAGATCTGTGTTCTGTACAGCATTCTTAATTTGTCAAACGATCGTGTTAAGTGTGATACACCAACTCTAGACTTGGATGGTGCCCTAAATAATTAAGAATAATTTCGTCGCTACATGATAAACGGTATGTAGTCAGGCGACCAGATGCTACACTCACCTCGTCGACCTACATGCAGAACTCCGTCTGCACACGATCACGGAAGCAGTACGTAAACGGACAGTGAAATTGTACTACAAGACCGATGTTCTGCGAGACTCTGTACAATGTACATAATGTACAAACTCTGGACCGGAATGTTCCTCTCCCATGACACAGTTTACGTTCCTTGGTAGAATAGCAATACGACGCAGTTCTACCCGTTGGAGGTGTCTTACTGACAGACATATGGGCCCCGAGAAGTTGATCGTAAAAGTGTTTTGAAGAAGTGATTCCCTCCATCTCCTCACCTCACACTTTGAAGTCGGAATCGTCTTTGATGATGTAATTTGTACGTACGTCGTACCAATAATAATAATAATAATAATAATAATAACAGCAAGAAACAAGACAAAAGCTATAAATACTTATGATATACCAATATTGACCTACTCATTTGAAGTAGTGAAATGGAGTAACACAGACCTAGAAGCACTCAATACACTTAATAGAACGAGCAGAAACTAGCAAAATACACAAAGCAATCACTCATATAAATACATCGGCTACACCACTGCAATTTCATAACCACTTCTACAACCCTTTAGATCACATAACATCAACAGATACGAAGAAAGTAAATTGGAAAAAGAAAACACTACATGGCAAGCACCCGTATCATCTAACACAGCCACACATCGATCAAGACGCATACAACACATGGCTAAGAAAAGGCAATATATACAGTGAGACGGAAGGATTCATGATTGCAATACAGGATCAAACAATAAACACCAGATATTACAGCAAGCATATTATTAAAGATCCCAATACCACAACAGATAAATGCAGACTTTGCAAACAATAAATAGAAACAGTAGATAACATCACAAGCGGATGTACAATACTAGCAAACACAGAATACCCCAAAAGACATGACAATGTAGCAAAAATAATACATCAACAGCTTGCCTTACAACATAAACTTATAAAACAACAAGTTCCCCCATACAAGTATGCACCACAAAATGTACTGGAGAACGATGAATACAAATTATACTGGAACAGAACCATTATAACAGATAAAACACCACCACATAACAAACCTGACATCATACTCACCAATAAAAAGAAGAAATTAACACAACTAATCGAAATATCCATACCCAATACAACAAATATACAAAAGAAAACAGGAGAAAAAATTGAAAAATACATCCAACTGGCTGAGGAAGTCAAGGACATGTGGCATCAGGATAAAGTTGACATTATACCAATTATACTATCAACTACAGGAGTCATACCACACAATATCTATCAGTACATCAATGCAATGCAGCTACATCCAAACTTATATATACAACTACAGAAATCTGTAATTATTGACACTTGTTCAATTACCCGAAAGTTCCTAAATGCAATGTAACATGTACCGTACAGTTAAAAGGAAGTCACGCTTGATAAAGGTCCGCGTCACCTTCCATTTTTAACCAGACATAACGTCTGAGACAAGAAAGAAACAATAATAATAATAATAATAATAATAATAATAACTCAGACAGCAGGCCATCGCTAATCAAACAAGGGAGATATTTACATTAGTTACAAATAAATTCGATATATGCGAATAACTTGGCGTCAGCTGTATTTGGTACAGATGTTCTTCCTGTTGGTGGCATATGACAGTTTGTGCCGGATAGGCACTCGAACCCGAATTTCCAGCTTATCACCATCGGGAATTAAGCTGCGAGCATTCAATTACGAAAGTAGGAGACTATGGTATGGGGATGTAGACAGTGTGACACGCTGAAGTTTCGGTCTGCTCAGAAGGCGTGCACCGATAAATGGTAAGGCGACCGCTAGCGATAAGCGGCAAATCTGGGTTCTAGCAGGTCTAGTCCCGGTACAGCACAAATTTTCACATGTCCCCATCAGGTAGAACATCTGTAACTAATACAGCTGACACCAAGTTATTCGCATATAGCGAATTTATTTCGAACTAAATAAAGGAAAGCGTGGAAGTAGTTTATGGAGGGTCTATACAAGGTAAACAAGTTTGAAGACAGTATTATTCAAGGTAAAAGGGAAGAAAATGATTAGGAGGCAGATATGATGCTGCAAGAACAGTTTGACAAAGCTGTGAAAGACCCAAGTCGTAACATGGCCCCTAGAGTAGATGACAGCCCTCAGAATTAATGGTATCTTAGGGAGAACATACTCCCTTAAGCAGAGGGAAAAAAAAGTTCCATTTGCTTTGCAAGTTACGTAAGACAGGCGAAATATCTACAGTCTTTGCGAAGAATATATCAATTACAAAGAATCCAAGGGCCTACAGGTGTGAATATAACGAAACCATCATTTTAATAAGCCATGGTTGCAAAATGCCGACACGAATTACTTACAGAAGAATGGAAAACTTGTAGTAACCAAATAGGAGGAGAAATGGAGGAATACCGGAGGCAGTACGGCCCCTACGACTTCTCTTAGAAGATAGTCTAAGGAAAGGCAAACATACACTCCTGGAAATGGAAAAAAGAACACATTGACACCGGTGTGTCAGACCCACCATACTTGCTCCGGACACTGCGAGAGGGCTGTACAAGCAATGATCACACGCACGGCACAGCGGACACACCAGGAACCGCGGTGTTGGCCGTCGAATGGCGCTAGCTGCGCAGCATTTGTGCACCGCCGCCGTCAGTGTCAGCCAGTTTGCCGTGGCATACGGAGCTCCATCGCAGTCTATAACACTGGTAGCATGCCGCGACAGCGTGGACGTGAACCGTATGTGCAGTTGACGGACTTGGAGCGAGGGCGTATAGTGGGCATGCGGGAGGCCGGGTGGACGTACCGCCGAATTGCTCAACACGTGGGGCGTGAGGTCTCCACAGTACATCGATGTTGTCGCCAGTGGTCGGCGGAAGGTGCACGTGCCCGTCGACCTGGGACCGGACCGCAGCGACGCACGGATCCACGCCAAGACCGTAGGATCCTACGCAGTGCCGTAGGGGACCGCACCGCCACTTCCCAGCAAATTAGGGACACTGTTGCTCCTGCGGTATCGGCGAGGACCATTCGCAACCGTCTCCATGAAGCTGGGCTACGGTCCCGCACACCGTTAGGCCGTCTTCCGCTCACGCCCCAACATCGTGCAGCCCGCCTCCAGTGGTGTCGCGACAGGCGTGAATGGAGGGACGAATGGAGACGTGTCGTCTTCAGCGATGAGAGTCGCTTCTGCCTTGGTGCCAATGATGGTCGTATGCGTGTTTGGCGCCGTGCAGGTGAGCGCCACAATCAGGACTGCATACGACCGAGGCACACAGGGCCAACACCCGACATCATGGTGTGGGGAGCGATCTCCTACACTGGCCGTACACCACTGGTGATCGTCGAGGGGACACTGAATAGTGCACGGTACATCCAAACCGTCATCGAACCCATCGTTCTACCATTCCTAGACCGGCAAGGGAACTTGCTGTTCCAACAGGACAATGCACGTCCGCATGTATCCCGTGCCACCCAGCGTGCTCTAGAAGGTGTAAGTCAACTACCCTGGCCAGCAAGATCTCCGGATCTGTCCCCCATTGAGCACGTTTGGGACTGGATGAAGCGTCGTCTCACGCGGTCTGCACGTCCAGCACGACCGCTGGTCCAACTGAGGCGCCAGGTGGAAATGGCATGGCAAGCCGTTCCACAGGACTACGTCCAGCATCTCTACGATCGTCTCCATGGGAGAATAGCAGCCTGCATTGCTAGGAAAGGTGGATATACACTGTACTAGTGGCGACATTGTGCATGCTCTGTTGCCTGTGTCTATGTGCCTGTGGTTCTGTCAGTGTGATCATGTGATGTATCTGACCCCAGGAATGTGTCAATAAAGTTTCCCCTTCCTGGGACAATGAGTTCACGGTGTTCTTATTTCAATTTCCAGGAGTGTATGTTTGTAGCATTTCTAGACGTAAAGAACGCTTTTGACGATGTCGACTAGAACTGAAGGTAGCAGGAGTAAAGCACAGGGTGTGAAAGGTTATTTACAGCTTTTACAGAAACCAGACTGCAGTTACAATAGTAGAAGATAAAGGGCAGCATTGGTTGAAAACTGAGTGTCCCCGGGTTGAAGACTATCCCCAATGTTGTTTAGCCTGTTTAGTCTGCAAGCAGTAAAAAGGAACAAAAAATATTGAAAAAATTAAAGTTCGTAAAGAAGAAATATAAACTTTGAGGTTTGCCGATGGCATTGTGATTTTGTCAGACGTCAAAGGGAGAGTGGGGTGATGACAATTATAGAGGGAGACAAACCAATTATAGTAAACAGGTTCAGATAGACGTAGGTTGCAGTACTTACACAAAGATTGAGACTTGCACAAAATAGACTAGCGTGGAAAGCTGCCTCAGATGAATAACCTGACGACGACGACGAAGACGAAATTTTGAAACTTTTCCGAAGATGTATTATTGCACACTTTGAAAATTTTCCGAAAATGTATTATTGCACACGGTCTCAAAATATATGGGATTATGATGTTTCGTATGTGAAGTACAAAAAAGTTAAAAACCCATGTGCTCGTCCATGTGTGGTGCGCAGTAAGTTCTGTATTAATATACCGTAAAGGCTTTAAGAGGACAAATTGCTTGCTGACACGGTCGAAATGTTACATTTTACTCTTTTTGACCGCATTTCGTTTTTTATATTGAGAGACCTGAATTATAGTCCCAACGTAAATTGAGGGTATTGCTAATATTCGGAACATGCAATGCTACTTTTTTTTTAAGCGAGCAGAAAACCAGTATAGATCAAATACACACATCAGCAAACGAAGCTTGATAATGAAGTTCAACATTTGTATTCCATGGTTGATAATGATATAAATCAGAATGTTATGGAGGTGACTGAACTATTTTTTGCGAGGTCCGTGACGTTTAAGTAATGGACCCTTGCCACTGTTTTATAACTGGAAGTAGAGATGTGGGATATAGCTTTCTGATATTCATAGCCAGTTTGATCCCTTCCAGAAATAGTGGATTTTATTCTGTGGCTAATACAACATTGTTTCCTGCTAGTCGTCGCCATTATATTACTCAAGGGTGGTGTGTGGGCCTCTTCAGATTCATTTCAACAAATTATTCTTCTTTTCATTGGAAACAATGTAATTTCTTATATTCATACCCATTGTTTGAAAGTTAAGCCGTTGTCTGATGACTGTTATTCTAGACCTCCTGTGTGTTGAACAACAGAATATACTACTAACAACATCTAGGTTTACCTCATACCATATTTTGAATTGTTTTGCCCCAGAGAATTGTTTTTATTTGAACTGTCTCTGCAGACACACATGTAATATCATCCGTTAACATGTGCCGTCTTTATGAAACTTGGTAAATTCTCATGAAATCAGTAGTATTCGTAAACTTTCCATTCACGTAGTGTGTTATGAACGTTGCGTTTTTCGAACTGAACACGTAGCGTCACGTGAACGACTGATTTCGCGTGTATTGTATTTGAAGTAATGTAGACAGCTCAGAAGAGTGGTTGCGAGGGATGAGGCGGTGTGATCCCTCGTACCCCGCGTCTGCGTAGGATCCGAAAAATACTGGCTTATTATATGCAGCATATTCTGCTACGTTATTCACCGTTTATGATATGCTATTTTCTTTTGATAATTTTCAGTAGATGTTGACGCAGTATCAGAGGTCACGAATGATTTTTACAGCAATTAGTGATAAATTAAGAAATTGACCGATATTAACCCGAACTGCGACGAGGCCGTGGACGACCAGGAACAGGAAGGAGTACTGGTAGATGTGTGACCTCAGCGACCCGCATTCCCGACACACGCTGCCCGCCAAACATGGCCGTTGCGATCTTGACTTTCTACTTGAGTTTTTCTCCGCGCGCAACAGGAGCCGCGGACGTACTTTCTGTCCAGTCTGCTGGAAAAGCTGATACGAGGGTTGGAACTTAAATAGTGGCAACTATTTATTCACCACCGATACAATAGTTACATGTTTTCACCTGTTACTGTCCTTCAAAGTAGTCACCAGCGTTGTGTAGAATCCGTTGCCGGCGATGTGGAAGGCGTAGTACAGGGTTATTACAAATGATTGAAGCGATTTCACAGCTCTACAATAACTTTATTATTTGAGATATTTTCACAATGCTTTGCACACACATGCAAAAACTCAAAAAGTTTTTTTAAGCATTCACAAATGTTCGATATGTGCCCCTTTAGTGATTCGGCAGACATCAAGCCGATAATCAAGTTTCTCCCACACTCGGCGCAGCATATCCCCATCAATGAGTTCGAAAGCATCGTTGATGCGAGCTCGCAGTTCTGGCACGTTTCTTGGTAGAGGAGGTTTAAACACTGAATCTTTCACATAACCCCACAGAAAGAAATTGCATGGGGTTAAGTCGGGAGAGCGTGGAGGCCATGACATGAATTGTTGATCATGATCTCCACCACGACCGATCCATCGGTTTTCCAATCTCCTGTTTAAGAAATGTTTCTGCTTTAGCCTTTTCCGTAAGATTTCCAAACCTTCGGCTGTGGTACGTTTAGCTCCCGGCTTGCTTTATTCGTCGACTTCCGCGGCTACGCGTGAAACTTGCCCGCACGCGTTCAACCGTTTCTTCGCTCACTGCAGGCCGACCCGTTGATTTCCCCTTACAGAGGCATCCAGAAGCTTTAAACTACGCATACCATCGCCGAATGGAGTTAGCAGTTGGTGGATCTTTGTTGAACTTCGTCCTGAAGTGTCGTTGCACTGTTATGACTGACTGATGTGAGTGCATTTCAAGCACGACATACGCTTTCTCGGCGCCTGTCGCCATTTTGTCTCACTGCGCTCTCAAGCGCTCTGGCGGCAGAAACCTGAAGTGCGGCTTCAGCCGAACAAAACTTTTAGTTTTTCTACGTATCTGTAGTGTGTCGTGACCATTTGTCAATGAATGGAGCTACAGTGAATTTATGAAATCGCTTCAATCATTTGTAATAGCCCTGTATACAGTTAGCACAGCATGTTCTGTTGACGGTGCAAATGGAGCGGTCTAAAGTTACGCGGATTCTCCTGTACGACTGTGATGGTGTTATCCTAACGCATTACGTTCCTCCAAGGCAGACCCTCAATGCACAGTATTACTGAAATTTCCTGGCAGATTAAAACTGTGTGCCCGACCGAGACTCCACCTCGGGACATTTACCTTTCGCGGGCAAGTGCTCTACCATCTGAGCTACGGAAGCACGACTCACGCCCGGTACTCACAGCTTTACTTCTGCCAGTATCTCGTCTCCTACCTTCCAAACTTTATAGAAGCTCTACTGCGAACCAAGCAGAACTAACACTCCTGAAAGAAAGGATATTGCGGAGACATGGCATAGCCACAGCCTGGGGGATGTTTCCAGAATGAGATTTTCACTCTGCAGCGGAGTGTGCGCTGATACGAAACTTCCTGGCAGATTAAAACTGTGTGCCAGACCGAGACTCGAACTCGGGACCTTTGCCTTTCGTGGGCTAGTGCAGAGTGAAAATCTCATTCTGGAAACATCCCCCAGGCTGTGGCTAAGCCATGTTTCCGCAATATCCTTTCTTTCAGGAGTGCTAGTTCTGCATGTTTCGGAGGAGAGCTTCTGTAAAGTTTGGAAGGTAGGAGACGAGATACTGGCAGAAGTAAAGCTGTGAGTACCGCGCGTGAGTCGTGCTTCGGTAGCTCAGATGGTAGACCACTTGGCCGCGAAAGGCAAAGGTCCCGAGTTCGAGTCTCGGTCGGGCACACAGTTTTAATCTGCCAGGAAGTTTCATATCAGCGCACACTCCGCTGCAGAGTGAAAATATCATTCTGGGCACAGTATTACTGTTCGTTTTTGGAGCATCACATGCGACCAGCTTTGCTAGAGAAGCGCAACCCACCCATCATTTTGCACGACAATGCGCGGGCACATACAACGCAAGCTGTGGCTGCTCTGTTCGGTCGATGGGACTGGGAAGTACTGTACCATCCTCCATACTCCCCGGACTTAAGTCCTTGTGGCTGATTTGATTCCGAAGATGAAGGAACCACTGCGTGGCATTCGCTTCAGAACTGCTCCAGAGATTCGACAGGCAGTAGACCGCTCCATTCGCACCATCAACAGAACAGGCTCTGCCAGCGGTATACTACACCTTCCACATCACTGGCGATGGGTTCTACACAACGCTGATGACTACTTTGAAGGATAGTAACAGGTGCAAACATGTAACTCTTTTGTATCGGTTGTGAATAAATAGTTGCCTCTTTTTAAGTTCCAATCCTCGTATATAAAGTTTCTGAAGATAATTGTGTCAGAAGTCGATGGCGTCTATCTTGTTGCCTTTATATAGGTTGCTTTAACGTTGTGTAAACGAGTGGTACGCATGTCAGCTTTCCACCTACAGTAGCTTCACACGTGATAACCCACAGTTGACTGAACTAGCCTCCAAGTACATTCGATTCCAAGCAAAGAAGAGTTGGGACAAGTGATGCAAAAAAGTTGTCAACAACAACACCATACATCACTGCTGTCAAATGTGAAATGTGATCAACTTGGCGGTTGGTGTACCGTTCCCTTTGAGGCGCCAATAACAGTGATAATGAAATGAATGAAGAACCTATCCACGTTGCAACCGTCTGCCATTACTGCCTATCTGACAAGTAATAGGTGCTTCACATAACAATGTTCCGTATGAGTCCAACACTGTCAAAATACCCCACTGCAAGTTAATGCTACAGAGGAATGTAAGTGGACACGTACAAAATGGGACATGTGGTAGGGCACAGCAGTTTGCTTCTTAGCTCATCGCCAGTTTCCTCCAAGCTTCACGCGACACCCAAAAAAAGACAGCTTATGATTAAATTCCAGTAATTTATAATATTTTAGTGTCAATGAAAGAAATTCTTCCAGTACTAACTAAACAGTTCTAGTGATCCTTTGTGGGAACACGAATTGACACAGTCAAGAAAATTATACAAAATGTTCCGACCTCTTTTTTTTATTACATTCTGAGGGTTATGTTTCAAGCTTTATCGGTTGCGTCCCTGGACGGGACCGATCACTGTGATCTCTTAGACAGGAAATTCTGGAAAAATGCAGACACTATAACATTTATTCCTAAGTTCTTATTGCACTCTAAACCCTTACTAAGTGTCGTTTAAACCATGTAAAAATCAGTCGCCTATTTCTGGTTGCAAGTAGTATTTCACATACAAGAAAGCAACTGATAATCTCGACAGCATAGAAAGGTCTGTGCCCTAATCACAACGCTTATATACCATCCACTGCTGAGAAGACTGCGCACGACAAATGCAGCAGCTAGTTGTGCGTGCTTTGTGGCGTAGTCTACAGCAGCATAATAAAACTCATTTTCATGATTGCTATCACTTCAACTTTTTCCGAGATACAAGTGAAGTAAACGTATTTAAACAGCCACATCTTTTCAACGTACACTATGTGATCAGAAGTATCCGGACACCTGGCCGAAAATAACTTACAAGTTTGGTAATGTTGGAATTCAATAGCCTTAATGACAGCTTCCACTCTCGCAGGCATAGGTTCAATCAGGTGCTGGAAGGTTTCTTGGGGAACGGCAGCCTATTCTTCACGGAGTGCTGTACTGAGAAGAGGTATCGATGTCGGTCGGTGAGGACTGGCACGAAGTCGACTTTCTGAAACATTCCAAAGGTGTTCTATAGGATTCAAGTCAGGAGTCTGCGCTGATCAGTCCATTACAAGGATGTTATTGTCGTAAAACCACTCCGCCACAGGCCGTGCGGTATGAACAGGTGCTCGATGGTGTTGAAAGATGCAATTGCCATCCCCAAATTGGTCTTACACAGTGGGAACCAAGAAGGTGCTGAAACGTCGATGTAGGCCTGCGCTGTGATAGTGCTACGCAAAACAAGTGGTGCAAGCCCCTCCATGAAAAATGCGACCACACCATAACACCACCGCCTCCGAATTTTGCTGTTGGCACTGCACATGCTGGCAGATGACGTTCAGCGGGAATTAGCCATACCCACAACCTGGCATCGGATCGCCACATTGTGTAACGTGATTTGTCATCCCACACAACGTGTTTCCACTGTTCAATCGTCCAATGTTTACGCTCCTTACACCAAGAGAGCCGTCGTGATCTGTGGCTTATGAAATCCAAGTTTTCTCACTTACCGCCTAATTGTGAGTTTCGCGACGTTTAATGACTGCTGAAGTCGCTGATATGGAATACCTGGCAGTAGGTGGCAGCACAATGCACCTGATATGAAAAACGTATGCTTTTGGGGGTGGCCGGAGACTTTTGAACACACAGTGCAATTGTGTGCTGTGTGTGGTGTAACCTATAGCAGCATAGCAAAAATCATTTTCATGACTGCAATCATTTAAACATTTTCCGAGATTCGAGTGAAGTAAATACATTCAAACAGCCACATTTTTTCAACATCATGAATGACCTGTTAATCAACGTTATGTCTGCCACCTACGCTCTGAGCCAACGATGACGTCTTTGGTGTGCTGCCAGTCAGCAATAATTCTTCAAGATGTTCTTACATGTCATTTTCGAACATCACCTTTTAATTTCATAGACATTGTGAACGACGGGTAACACATCCCATGCAGAACATCGTGTTAAAACCGGTTTTTGGCCGTGCTGTTACTACACTGTGATCACACGTTGATTGTTGCCTAATATTCTGTCGGCACCATTCCATTAGGTAGTGAGATGATAGAAATCAGTGTATCGCCTTTCATTGATATCTTCTATGCTGTTTGCGTTGGAATTTAACAACAGTGTAGCTTCTTGATCATCCTGCAATGTTAGTCTGAAACTGAATTACTCTTACCCTTGTAAGGAACTACAATTAATGTGACAACTCTAGTAGAATATTAAGAGTGAATAGCGTGTTCTTGTTCTCATGTACCGTATGAGACAAGCAAGAGACGAAATTAGAGCGTTGAAACAACGTTCTTATTGTTGGACGTTCATGAATCGTATTTCGAAAGTCACGCTATTGCGCGTTCCGGATAGGAAAAGCGAAAGCTAAATGCTACTGTAACACGAATTTTTAAAAATTCGAAGTTATAATAAAGGGATGTACTCCTGATCTTTAAAGGCGTGCGCCACTAGCTCTTCAAGCCGCCGCAGCAGGAACTAGTAGTGTTTCTCCAGCCACTATAATCTAGCAAGCTGATCGATTGCATTCCTTAATAGAATGTGCAGGCGTCGCAGACGTTTAACCTCATTTTGCTTCTCCATTGCTAAGCAGGGACATAATTCTGACAAGGGCTTGTTACTGTATTTAAGGGACGACATCTGCAATTCTGAATAAAGATACACATACATATTGCGCCGAGCTGGAGTGCAGTCTTCTGTTCTTGTTTCGATAAGTATGAACTCCTATGGGCCTGGGGAAACCCTGAGCACAAAATAAAAAGTAAGCGAAAGATGAGAAAGTACGGTGAGAATGTAGCCCAAACACAATGCAAGTGACGAGAAAAATATTAGTTCGGCGAATTTATTCATCGTGATGATGATTAATGAAAATCTTACATGAATTCCGATCGAGCGAGGTGGCGCAGTGGTTAGACACTAGACTCGCATTCGGGAGGACGACGGTTCAATCCCGCGTCCGGCCATCCTGATTTAGGTTTTCCGTGATTTCCCTAAATCGCTCCAGGCAAATGCCGGGATGGTCCTTTTCAAAGGGCACGGCCGACTTCCTTCCCCGTCCTTCCCTAATCCGATGAGACCGATGACCTCGCTGTCTGGTCTCCTTCCCCAAAACAACCAACCCACATTCCGCCTCAGCCGATTCACAAACATATACGCACTCTCACAGTTCACATGGACAGCACTAGATGTAGATGATGATGATGATGATGATGATGATGATGATGATGTGGTCTTCAGTCCAAAGACTGGTTGATGCAGCTCTCTATGCTACTCCGTCCCGTGCAAGCATGTTCATCTCCGAGTAACTACCCCAACGTGCATCCTTCTGAATCTGCTTCTGCATTCATTTCTTGGTCTCCGCCCCCCCCCCCCCCCCCAATTGCTTCTCTCCAATACTAAATTGGTGATACTTCGATCCCTTAAAATGTGTCCTACCAACCGATCCCTTCTCCTAGTGAGGTTGAGGTTGTGCCACAAATTTCTTGTCTCTCCAATTCTGTTCTGCACCACCTCATTAGTTACGTGATATACCCATCTAATCTTCAGAATTCTTCTGTAGCACTACATTTCGAAAGCTCCTATTCTCTTGTTGCCTAAGCTGTTTATCGTCCATGTTTCAATTGGTTCAACTGGCTCTGAGCACTATGGGACTTAACAGCTACGGTCATCAGTCCCCTAGAACTACTTAAACCTAACTAACCTAAGGACAGCACACAACACCCAGTCATCACGAGGCAGAGAAAATCCCTGACCCCGCCGGGAATCGAACCCGGGAGCCCGGGCGCGGGAAGCGAGAACGCTACCGCACGACCACGAACTGCGGACCGTCCATGTTTCATTTCGACACTTGGCTACACGCCATACAAATACTTTCCGAAACGACTTCCTGACACTTAAATCTATACTCAATGTTAACAAATTTTCTTCAGAAACGCTTTCCTAGCCATTGCCAGTCTACATTTTATATCCTCTCTACTTCGACCATAATCAATTATTTTGCTCCTCAAATAGCAAAACTCCTTTACTGCTTTAAGTGCCTCATTTCCTAATCCAATTCCCTCAGCATCACTTGATTTAATTCGACTGCATTCCATTGTCCTCGTTTTGCTTTTGTTGATCATGTTATATCCTCCTTTCAAGACACTGCCCACTCCGTTCAGCTGCTCTTCCAGGTCATTTGCTGTCTCTGACAGAATTACAATGTCATCGGCGAACCTCAAAATTTTTATTTCTTCTCCATGGATTTTAATACCTACTCCAAATTTTTCTTTTGTTTCCTTTACTGCTTGCTCAGTATACATATTGAATAACATCGGGGATAGGCTACAGCAGATGGGTACGCAAATTCAATCCTGAGGGCGTAGAGGTGGGGACAGGAAGGGCATCCGGCTGCCACCTCTGCAATTAACATTGCCAAATTGGGATAGTCATATGCCGACCGCGTGGAAACACGTGTTGATGCCAAATAGAAAAGAAGGAAAGACAGGCGCTACCTATGTTATTGCCTTGTATCTGGTTCAGGCTGTACTGGAAACTGAAGTCAGAGACAACATGTTAACAGATTTTGTGTTTATGGTAAATGTGCGACGAGGACTGCATGCGATTGTCGTTACTGCGTCTTTGTCGGCAATATAATTACTCCGTGTTGACCGGCCACGGAAGTGACTTTGTTTGTATTTTGATTAACCAAAGAAATTAAAAAGTTTCAAACAGTGTTGCGCACGAACCGTCAAGGACTGAAGCCAGCGCTAGAGTGTCATATAAATGCTCAACTTCAACCAAATACTCCGCAAATCATGCTACACAGTGCCAGGCAGGAAAGGTACATCTTACCAGTATCATAGATTTCTTAACCTATTCCAGTCGCCTATACACGCACTCTAACATGTCTAAAATTTTTCTTGTGACCTGCAAACGAAATTTACGTTGTGACGGCTTAGTGGTCGCACAGTGCTTTTCGAATACACAGTCTTGAAATATACCGGACAGGGTTTCGCGAGGGCTACGTCGTGGTTCTTCCAAGGATTCCCATTTAAGTTCCCCGAGCATTTGTTATACTTTCGTATGGACTAAACGATAAGTTACTATCCTAGCAGCGCGTCTCTAAGTTTGTTAGAAGTCAGTTGGTCACGCCTACGTGGTAAGGACTCCAAGCACTGGAACAATATTGTAGAATTGGTCACACTAGCGTCTTTGGGCGATTTCCTTCACATATGCACAGCAATTTGTAAAAACCCTTTCAACAAATATGTATTCCATACTACTTTATGTGCTCGTCCTATTGCTTTTTAATGTTGCACCTATATGCTAATATATTACGTGCTGAAACTGGTCACTGCTAATCTCTTAATTAGATATTATCAGATTCTTTGTCTTTGTTACAGCCATTACCTCACATTTATCCACGTATAATCAGAGTTGCCATTCATTGCAATGATTGGAAATTATGGTAAAGTCAATCAATATTGCCTTGCGATCTTTCAAGGAGGATATTTTGCTATAGATTATAGACAGATGCACTGATAGTCCTGCTGATCCTATTTGAAAAATCTTTTCTGTATATTGAAAACATTAGACGTCCTATTACGCTTCTTTGGGATACACACGAAATTGCTTTCAATTTTTAACATTCACCGTCCAGTATAATGTACTAGATTCTGGTAGTGAAATATCCCTCAAGTCAATCACATGATTGCGAAGGTACTCCGCGTGGTCGTATCTTGTTTAGCAGTTGAAGTTACTGTGTTGAACGCATTTCGGAAAGCAAGGAAAAAGAAAACCGCATATTCTCCTGCATCTAGTAAGCACGCAGTGTTACATGCGAGTGCTTTTTTTTATCCGCTTTGATTGTGTGAGTACAGCATGTTTTTCCAGCATCGTCATGATTTTTTTTAGCTTAGAATATGGTTTAGGGACCCGCAGCAGGAGGAATTTGGCGACATAAGTGCAAAAGTATAATTCTATGTGTCATATGACTCAAAAACAGGAGTCATTCGCACTCCCTTCCAATCACAAGTGACAGGTCGGAACTTCTGTTGCCCTGTCGAATATCTGCGCAAACGAGTCTCGACATGGACTAGGAAAGGAGCTAATTCCGCGGAGTATTCATTGTAAAAATTAACTAGAAGTCTATCAAGGCGTGGTACAATGTTAGCTTCAAATAGTCCTGCTTGTTTTTCAGTACCGGGGAAGCTAATATCGTTATCTCCCATTCGTGAGTCAATGTGGCGAGGGACCGATGACCTCAGTAGTTTGGTCCCATAGAACTCAACCACAAATTTCCAAAAATTTTCAGTTTGGTGCTCTAACATAACTAAAAATAGTATCCTCTTGCATAAAAAGGGTCTCAGATGCAAAATTTAAAACTTCTGGTTCCGGAAACCTCTCTTCAGTTTGGACACCAGACAGATTCAAGAGAGATTGTGTGCAAGGTTTGAATCCGTTCTTTGACTTTATGTATGGCCACAACTTCCTGGGATTTCTCTGATAAATGTTTCGTGGGAATCAGACTGCGAAAATTATTGCAGGTTTCAACGCAAGAGTCGTCGAGCGAGGCGTCTGTCATCATCGCGGCAAGGTCGCGCAAACATTTCCGAACATCCGCGGGCCGGCCGGCCGCGCACATCTGTGACTCCTGCAGTGTTGGAACGTGCGGACACTCTCATTCTACGTGACCGACATATCACACATACCTCACCGCTCAACTGGACGTTTGTTGGTAGTGCTGACTCATTCGTCCACCAGCTGGGGAACTCAAAGGTGTGTGTTCGCCGAGTCCCTCGTCGCCTAAAAGATCATAAAGAGCAATGAAGGGCCATCTGTGCGTAATTGCTTGCGCGGTACGAGATCGATCGTGAGAATTTTTTGTCGAATACCGTCACAGGCCCCAAAACGTGGGTTCATCACTTCGAACCAGAAACAAAATTGCAATCTTTGAAGTGGCGCCGTATCACATCAAAGCCGGACCCTCAGTTGGTAAAGTCTTCAGGGACTCTGAAGAGGTTATTCTGTTCGGTGTCCTCCCTCATAGTGCAACGATCAGGTCTGTAGTGTATTGTGCTACCTTCAGGAAATTGAAGAAACGACTTCAGCATGTTAGTCGCTTCAAAAATGCAAACGAACTTCTCCATGACAACGCAAGGCCTCATAAAAGCCTGCTCACGCGACAGAAGCTCACAAAATGTCGTTGGGCTCTTCTTCCTCGTCCGCCCACAGCTTGGTCTTGCGTCTTCCGACTGCACAGTGACTCCGCGGGAAGCAGTATGTGGATGATGGGGAGATTATTGATGGCTCCGACGTCGACCAGTAGGTTGGTACCCTGCGAGCATACGGGTCTCCTAGTAACATGGCGTAAGGCCGTCGCAGTGAACAGGTGTTACGTTGAAGAGCAGGATTTTGTAGTCAGAAGAGTGGGGGAATAATGTGGTGTATTGGAACCCTGAATGAAACAAACCTGCTTTCAGTAAAAAATGTGTTGCATTACTTATTGAACGTCCCTCGTGGATTGTCAATAATCACGCATATGGCAAAACAGCGCAACCTTGGCTGGTGCTGAGGCACTAACGGGGCTGCAACCCGGCGAGATGCGTTGCTGCGGAATGCGCGCGCCGCCCACCAGCGGTAGCCAAGGCCACGCTGCGTCGCCTGCTCCTTGCTGCCGCGTAGCCTCTCAGCTGGCAGCCACGCCTTTGCCCCGTCGAGTGTGGGCAGCGAACGTCAAAGCTGGACCCAGCCCCGTGCCGACTTTTGGCTACCACTCAGTACCGCTCTCACTGCTTCGTCCACACTCTAGGGATGGGGAAAACCGACCGGTTAAAACCGATACCGGTATTTTAGTTCTGAATAATGTATATTTTTCGGTATTTGTTTGTCTCGGTTATAACAAGTGTTTTTTTATATTCTGATTATAAACGAGTATAATAATCGAAATAAACTAGTCATAGTAGCAGTGCTAAAATTTTTAGTTTTTAAATAATCCTTTTCTTTAAAAAGGAGTAATTTTTATTCGTAAAATTTGCATTGATTTGAAATATTGCGTTATTGTACCGATCAGTGCTATTTTAATAGCAATGCCGAGACGAACGGTATAAGAATCAGTACCTCTTTGCTGAGATGATGATGTACATTCTGCCGTGTGTCGTAGCTTAAGGCAACCGTTTACGTGCAGTGTGCAAGACTTGCCCCTACCGATCTATACGGTAGTTTCCCGCTGTCGTCACAGCATATCCGTTGTATTTCAGAATGGCACTAACCCTGGTCTGAGAATATTTTTAAGAAGTGGCATAACGATGAAGTCATCATCAGTTATCTGCTATATTAGCAGGTCCTTTGCCTCTCCTTTTTCTGCGATCCACTGCTTCCTTCTTAAGGCTGCTGTATGTTGTACCGTCTATCATGTCATCCAGTATCTGGAATCTCTTCCTTCCTCGTTTCCTTTTCCCTTCTACATAACCTTCTAAAACTGTTTTTATCAGTCCGTCATTCTTTTTTAATATATGCACAATCCAATTTCTTTTTCTTCGAAGAAGTACAATGCCTAATTTACTTTTAAAGATTAAAAATTTGTCTGTTTTTCTGAAATAATAAAAAGAGAAAATAAATTATCCTAAAAGTAATAAATTGAAACCGTAACAATTCATTCATAGTATACAACAAAATTCGAAAGGAGGTGGTGTGCTGCCTTTGTCTATATAATATGTCACCAAAAATAAAGTTCAACCTCAGTTTTCACCCTTGAGCACTTATTCTTCGTAATGCCCAAGTAGTGGTTTCATCCCAGATTACAACATGATTTTTGATCAGAGTTTCAAAAAAAATTGTATCTATAGGAGAATACTGGTGATTTTTTATGGTATTCAGACACTTATTACTTTTCGAGAAAAGCACCGAACAATGGACGGACTACATTTTCTTTTATTTGTCTCTTTAATATTTTGATTGTATATATCTTGAAACTGACTCAAAATTTTTTCAATCTTTGTTCGATTTTTACGTTTTGTGCAGGAAATAATACGAATAAAAACCAAAAATTCGTTATTTCAGCAACTGGTAATTTTGAGTGTTTTCAACAGTCAGGTAAAGCTGCCTTGGGAAAAACCGATATAACTGGCAACCGACTGTTTCATCGATAGTCGCCATCCCTACCGCTGACGCTGACTACAGAGCGACATCACTTCTTTGTTTTGACATGAGGATAAAATCAGAGAGATTATGCCCACACAGAGGCATACCGACAATCTTTCTTTCCACGAACAATACGAGACTGGCATAGAAGGGAGAACCGATAGAGGTACTCAAAGTACCCTCCACCACACACTGTCAGGTGGCTTTCGGAGTATGGATGTAGATGACTGTTGCGGCTTGCTGGAGCTACTAATAAGAGTGAATTACTCAACAAAGCAAAGCAAAGCAAAGCAAAGCAAAGCGAGCTCCCGCTGCTAGGGAAATTCACATGGTCGCTGTGCATACCTGGGAAATGATAGCTGAGAATGCTTATTGTAAGCAATTAAATTTATTGGCAGTGAGAAGGGTACGATAGTGACAGTGGTAACGGTGAAGTTCAGTGAATGTGCATGCTAATGTTAGGAAAGGAAAGCACCCCTGTTCTGACCACAGATGGTACAACCCCGTGTCAGCCTCATCCAATGGCGCCATCTGGCGCTGCTAATTTTCAAGCCGCTCCTCGGTTGACATCACGATGAGTGGACTCTGTTCCAGTTCGCCCACCGAGGGAAAATCCCTGGCAATACCGAGAATCGAACCTGAGCCATCCGATTGTCAGTCGGCGACGCTTACCACCCAATTACGGACGCAGACTTGAAACAGTTAACTCTACCGGTACTGTACAGAGGATAGGTGGTGGAACACGATGCCGAGGGGAATAGGGTTAAATGTAACTGGCACCAAAGAAGATGCATCGTTTTTACTACGAGGATTCCACTGACTGTGTGTGTGTGTGTGTGTGTGTGTGTGTGTGCCTGCGCGCGTGCGTGCGTGCGTGATGTTTTTCGGCTGAAGAATATGGAGGCTTATAGTTCAAATTTCCTAACCAAGGGAAGCGGAGTTATCAGTGATGTTGATATTGCATTATCCCACCAAGATATCCTTGCAGAAATAAAGTCGGAATTTTTAGTAACCGACGTACGAAGGTTCACAAAGAAAGTTATAGAAAATGGGGAGTTGAAAGTACTTCCCACAACGAAATGTGCTGTAACATTTAAATTTCAACAACTTTCCCAGTATGTATATTTGTGCGGTATGCGATGCCCTGTCGCACCGTATGTCCAGTTAGTTTTTGCAATGTCACAATTGCCTTAGATATTTTCATTTAAGTTTGCAGTGTTGTTGTAGTGCCCACTGTGCCAAATGCACGGGAGCCCATGTGACCTCACAGTGCTCACATGCCGGAGAGCTCAGGTGATTGCATTGCAACGGAAACCACCTCGCTACTGATCGCTGTTGCCCAATTTATCAGCAGCACATGGAAGCAAAGCGCAGCGAAGCCTATGGCCCTTCTTATGCAGCTGGTGTTTCTACAACACGAGAGCTCTCTCCTAGTGACTGGCCTAAAATATGCGAGGATCCAAAAGGTTTGAACACGACGGACAAAAGGCTACAATAGGGACCTAAGCATGCAGTTATGTCGGTTCCAGCTCCCAGGTTGTACAAAAATAAACCATTTACTCGCAGTCCATACAAGCAGGCTTATTCTGATATGAATACGAATTTCGGGTTCCACAGAACTCAATACAAAACAATCCATATCCTCCCATTCCTCGGGCAACATCTTATACTGGTTGAGAAACTACTATTAACAGCCTTTGTGCTTTAATAATGCAAATCTTTCTTTCTCATAAAAATGAAACAGACATGGTAACGACACAGGCTCTTTCTTATGCATAATGCTGCTGAAGACTTCTGCAAATCTGACAAAGGCTTTTAAAATACTCCAGTGGACTGCACGGTCAGCAATCTCGAACAGAGGTTAGCAGCAACCACGTACCGGTAGCTTGAATTTGCGAAACTTGGTCACACTAGCCAACCCAACGAATACAATTCAAAGGATACGCTGTTCTCAGAAACGACAGAGATAATGGAAGACAAGGAGGAGTAGCCATTTTGATTAGAGACACAGTTAAGTTTAAAAAATTGGACATCACTTTTAGGACAGCAGAATGCCAGGTAGTTGCTGCTGTAATTTACACTCCTAACGGTGCATTCACCATCGTTACCTTTTACAAACCACCTAAGTGTAAAATACAAGATCTTTCACTGGATCAGATTGTAGCCCAGCTTCAAACGCCATTTCTCCTTTTTGCAGACTTCAACGCACACCATTGAGAAATAGATAACGCGGATGGCAGAGAGTTAGTTACACTTTTTGAAAAGTTCAATTTGATTCTTCTAAATGATGGTTCACCTACTGTGATACATAACCCAAACAGACGACCGTCGGCCGTCGATTTGACATTGTGCTCTGTTGACTTCAACTCTGTAACGGAGTGGTCGGTCAAACGAGACCCCCTTGGCTCAGACCATTTCCCTCTGGAAATCACAATAGACTTACCTATAAACACAGTAGAAATTATCTACTCAAACAGCAGGTGGAAAATAAAGGTTGTTGACTGGCCAAAGTATACTGCAACAGTCCAGGTGAAGTTTCAATCTTTTAACAATTTGCTAGCTCCGAAAGAGGCCTACCAAAAGCTAATTTCAAAGGCGATGGTCATACTGGATCAAACATTACGTAGCTGTGGGTTACAGATTTCGGCAGAAAAATCGGTACTTGTTCCTTTCAGGAACCAAACTATGCCAGACTGCTTGAATAGTGTAATACTTTATGGTCATAAAATACCACTAAAAGCCCAGGCGAGGTTTCTTGGTGTTCTCTTAGATTCTAGAATGAGTTGGATACCTCATATTCAAACCTTCGTCAGTATGTGTGAAAAAGCATTGAACCTTTTCAGATCAGTGACAAGAGTATGGTGGGGGGCTCACCCCAACACCCTGCTCACTCTCCACCGCACGTTGGTACATTCCCGCATAGACTGCGGATGCACCGTCTATCATACTGCTGCTAAGTACTTAGCACTATTGGATAATACAGAAGCTTACGCACCTGTCTCGGAGCTATGCATTCTTCTCCCACCAACGCCCTTTTCGTGGAAGCATCAGAAATGCCTCCACATATTCGCAGAACAACGATGTGTGATAGTTATATCTTATAGCGGATGGCAGATACTAAACACCCACTGATAAGCTCAGGAAACAGTAGTTTTATATCTACATGCGGTACGAAGACTGGAAATATCTCCAAAAGAAAGTATATCGAAGTGAGGTTCTTCCAATGTTCCTATATGACTATCACAGCTCTTATCACGATACTCCTGTAACATACGTAGACTATTCCAGTAAAGGAATAGGATATGGGCAGTTTTCACCTACATCGCTCCTGACAGTAAAGTGGACAGGATATCTTAAACTATATACAGGTGGCTCAAAAATGGGGTGGAAAATCATACCGGGTGTGCATTCTTCTGTCCAGAATCTGCAGAAGATAGGAAGTTTAAACTACCGGGTGATGCTTCCATATTTCTCGTTGAAACTTTCGCTATTATAGAGGCAATCAAATATGCAAGATCTCTCAGAATACCCAAGGCAGTAAGAATCACCCGCTCAAAGCGTACTGAAATCCATTAGTTACAGGAACTGGGACAAAAGAACTAGTAAATACACTCTCGACATACTGGACCATTATCACAAAGCTAAGAAGACTGGCCAAATTATAGAATTTGTAGGGTTCAAATCACATTCCGGCAATCTATACAATGACAAAGTAGATCAACTAGCGAGAGATGCGATTAACAGTGGAAGACCTATGGACATTAAACTCCCATACACAGAATACCTCCTAAAAGTAAAACGACAAGCGATTCTCTCATGGTAGGAAGAATGGAATGAAAGCCAACAAACAAGAGGTGAAAGCTATGCACGTATACACACATTCATACTAAGACGGACATGGTTCCATTGTGAGAATGCGTCTCAATCATGGATCTTTCCCTGCCACCTATCATAGAATCGGCGTATCGGAGACATCCTACTGTCAATGTGAAGAGGAACAAATGGTGATGTAAATCATATCGTATTTCAGTGTAGACGCTTTGAGAAAGGCAGAGTCAACTTTTTAAAGGAGCTCTTAAGACTTGGTCACTGCCAGCCGCTTTGTACTATCCCAATTCTCGGAGACACAACCCGGAGTACATACGATGCCATATCCCAGTTTCTAGCGGAAGAAGACATAAAAATCTAAAATGATTTGAACTTAACTAAAGAACTTAATTAACAAATAAATTTTAGCAGTCAACTGTGTTTTGTAATCTGATTACAATAATTTTGATATGAAAACATATGAATGTATGCCCTAAACAGTATGTATGACGTAGAAAAAAGTTACCTTGTGATGAGTGTCAGTACAGTTATTTGTGATGCCTAAAACGTTTGTATGCTAGAAGCCAATAAAAAGGAAAAACACTTGTATAATAATCTTTGCTTCCCTGGATGTTCGGGAAAACTACTGCAAATACACGTCTAGGACATGTTGAATTAGATTCACCAGACCAATAACTAAATGAATGGAAATCGTGCTCTACTTTAACCTTGTCGGTTTGCGATGGCCTCATATTACCGAAGTTGCTAAATTTCAGGCAAAATCTTTTATTAGCCGTAAATCCGTAACTAAACGTTTGCGGACCTATGCTTATATGAACTTTTTTCTTTAGTTATACTTGTAGAATAACATATTTGCATATCTTCGTGAATCACCTTGTATATTGGCCATTTTTGAGGTGGCTGCTTTATCCGATATCTAGTTTCGCGTGCTGAGGAATTTCTCGAAGGCCTAGTCCAGTATTGTTGGGCATAATAATATCTGGTACAAAATAGCAGTGCTGTTTTATTACGGCTGTTTTCATACTACATCGAACACAGTAGTAATATAGCTACTTCGTCAAACCACGCGAAAGAATAATCATTGTGTGAGCGCCTCCACCTGTGCCTCGCTCGCGCTACCTACCTTTGCTGATGCTCCAAATATGTCGTCAGCCCTCCGTAGATGTCTTTAATGCGAGCAATGCAAGTAGCCGGCTCGCCTCGCTACGCCTAATTTGGTCGTTATAGTCGCTGGCCTTAGGATGCCGTTCATTTCATTACGCATCCGAATTGCGGAACTGTTCCCCAGGCCTTTTTTCTCCGTAGTACTTCCTAGCACCAGATCCGTATTACACTGAAGTAGCCGGTTCTGCTAGTCAGTGCATTAATAATTTTTTCTGAAGAAACTTCCGTCCTCAAGGATTTAGAACTCGTCGTCAAACAAGAATATACCATTAATGTTTACAAAATGAGACCACTTCATGAGTTTAATGACAAATAATTTGCTAGGGACCATTTATTAAGGTCCATAAAAATTCCAATAACTGACATTTTCGAAGTTATACTTGATTTTCTATTTATTTCGGTGTTTGTACAATTCACAAACTGTGCAATTCACAAACAAAAAGCTTGGCCCGAGTTCGATGTCGAGTCTCGGTGCGGCACACAGTTTTAATCTGCCGGGAAGTTTCATATCAGCACACGCTCCGCTGTAGAGTGAAAATCTCATTCTAGAGAAAGCTTGGCATTTGTTAATATACTAACGAAAAATGATTAACATACACAAAGAAAAGTAATGATCATAAAGTGGGACTTTATGGGACACCACATGTAATTATTTCCCAGTTGGGTGATGAATAATAGTGTAATACTGGACTCTCTTGTACTGATACTCTTTGTTTCCTGTCAGACCCAGCAAAAGGATATTGCGATTTACACTGTCAAATACCTTTTGGCAGATTCTGGAATACACCAGTAGTGTATAATTTGTCCAACGAATAAAGTACATGTGCACTGTACGTGTAAATAGCTTTCTCAGTATCGCAGTACTTCATCAATCCAAATTGTGACATTGGCAATATATTTATTTGTAGTCTGATGGTTAAAAATACGCATATATATTACCGTTTATAAAAGTTTTGAGAATGCTGTAAAAAAATTAAAGTTTTATGATACTACTTTCACTTGTTCCTTATAACTTTTCGTGGTGTAGTGAGGGTTATATTCACATTATTGAAGGGATTTGTAATGGATGGTATGATATTCCAGTATATACTGACCTGATAACATCTTTTTAGTAACAGTTATGAAATGCTTGTAAGTTTTACAACACTGCATGTTTTTCCAATGCATCATTTACTTTTAATACCATCTGCTTAACTTCATTTCATATTCTACCAGCTTCCTTTTTCACTATATTCCGTATTGTCTTTATTTTGTAACCTGATATGATTCCTTTTCATATGATAATGAGAAATACAATGTTAAGATCTCATTAATAACATTAGTCAGACATCATCAGATACATAGCCATACCTAACCTCTCACTTTTTCTTGTTCCAGGCTAAACAGCGGGCTTCAATCAAATGGTTGCTATCAAAAGCATACAACAACAAAGTTCCTGAAAACATCCGAGAACCTTTTTATCGTGACCATGAGGTAAAATTTATTTGGGTTTTGGTCACTACATGTTCATTTGTTTTATGTACATAATGAGTATACCACCTACACAAGTTATGTACTGTGACAGTTGGAAAACAGTAGCATGAGATTTCTGGACATCATACGTATTCAAAACAGCATAAATACTTGATTGAAATATAACACATTCTTAACAGCTCAGCCCCCCTCCCAGATTTACTATCAGCTCAAGTATTTCACATTTTCATAATGCAAATCTGTGCATACATGGATATTTCTTTCTGTACTCTTATGGATTACTATTACAGGTAGATTTTTGTATTAAAAGCATATAATTATTAATATAATCATAGAAAAAAGTTTAAATTTATTTAAGTAAAACGACTATTTCTCTGAACATTTAAGTTTCGGCTAATAGCAACACACTCTTGAGGACACCAAAGCTTGGATTGTTAGTCCAAATATTCTTCAGCACTAAAGAGAGAAGAAAATGAAACATGAATGTGTAGATATTTGCTGGTGGAACGATGAAGGGTACAAAAAGAGTACCACATCTGAGAAATGGAGTATAAGAGCAGACAAGTAGTTAAGAGTAAATATAAACCAATGAGTGTTTCGAGAAGCCAAAACAGAAATTTATCTTTGGTAGGCATCACATTTTATCAATTTAGAATGCAGATAGCAAAGTGACTGACAACCAAGAGAAAACAACATTGTCATTCAGATTACATTAAGTGTTTGTGTAGTTCAAGATATCAATCAGAAATACAAATATGTAATTGTGAAAAGAAACATTTCATAAGGAATTTCAGGTGAGGTGTATAAACCCATGGAGATCCTTTTGAGATGATTACGTATGGAGCTGGAGGCAAAGCAATATGGAAGAAACTTACAAAATTGATTCCAGAATGCATGCTGAGAGAGCGAGAGAGAGCGAGAGAGAGCGAGAGAGAAAATCCCCCAAACCTGAATCAGTGTTGTAATTCAGCATCACAAGAAAAACTAGTATAGGCCTATCAGTTTGCTATCCATTACATGCAAGATAATCACTAGAACTGACACTAGACATATCCAGGTGTGTGTGTGTGTGTGTGTGTGTGTGTGTGTGTGTGTGTGTGTGTGTGTGTGTGTGTGTGTGTGTGTGTTTCTTCAGCTCTGAATTAGTAGTCTTTTGAAAGATAAGCAATGTTTACCATCTTTTTAGGCACCTAGCAACCAGTCACTGCCACAGTTATATAGTTGTTAACTTTTTTCTTTCCATTATTTCTGTTTCACCAAGAACTCCACTTTACTAAAATGTAGAAAAGGGTACTACATTCTATGAAACAACACATTTGACCATGAAGTTTGCTCACGATTGTCGAATTATATTTGTATTGTGACTGAGGCCATCGGGAAATTGATAAAAAAAAGATTGAATGACTATTCATCATAATACACTCCTGGAAATGGAAAAAAGAACACATTGACACCGGTGTGTCAGACCCACCATACTTGCTCCGGACACTGCGAGAGGGCTGTACAAGCAATGATCACACGCACGGCACAGCGGACACACCAGGAACCGCGGTGTTGGCCGTCGAATGGCGCTAGCTGCGCAGCATTTGTGCACCACCGCCGTCAGTGTCAGCCAGTTTGCCGTGGCATACGGAGCTCCATCGCAGTCTATAACACTGGTAGCATGCCGCGACAGCGTGGACGTGAACCGTATGTGCAGTTGACGGACTTTGAGCGAGGGCGTATAGTGGGCATGCGGGAGGCCGGGTGGACGTACCGCCGAATTGCTCAACACGTGGGGCGTGAGGTCTCCACAGTACATCGATGTTGTCGCCAGTGGTCGGCGGAAGGCGCACGTGCCCGTCGACCTGGGACCGGACCGCAGCGACGCACGGATGCGCGCCAAGACCGTAGGATCCTACGCAGTGCCGTAGGGGACCGCACCGCCACTTCCCAGCAAATTAGGGACACTGTTGCTCCTGGGGTATCGGCGAGGACCATTCGTAACCGTCTCCATGAAGCTGGGCTACGGTCCCGCACACTGTTAGGCCGTCTTCCGCTCACGCCCCAACATCGTACAGCCCGCCTCCAGTGGTGTCGCGACAGGCGTGAATGGAGGGACAAATGGAGACGTGTCGTCTTCAGCGATGAGTCGCTTCTGCCTTGGTGCCAATGATGGTCGTATGCGTGTTTGGCGCCGTGCAGGTGAGCGCCACAATCAGGACTGCATACGACCGAGGCACACAGGGCCAACACCCGACATCATGGTGTGGGGAGCGATCTCCTACACTGGCCATACACCACTGGTGATTGTCGAGGGGACACTGAATAGTGCACGGTACATCCAAACCGTCATCGAACCCATCGTTCTACCATTCCTAGACCGGCAAGGGAACTTGCTGTTCCAACAGGACAATGCACGTCCGCATGTATCCCGTGCCACCCAACGTGCTCTAGAAGGTGTAAGTCAACTACCCTGGCCAGCAAGATCTCCGGATCTGTCCCCCATTGAGCATGTTTGGCACTGGATGAAGCGTGGTCTCACGCGGTCTGCACGTCCAGCACGAACGCTGGTCCAACTGAGGCGCCAGGTGGAAATGGCATGGCAAGCCGTTCCACAGGACTACATCCAGCATCTCTACGATCGTCTCCATGGGAGAATAGCAGCCTGCATTGCTGCGAAAGGTGGATATACACTGTACTAGTGCCGACATTGTGCATGCTCTGTTGCCTGTGTCTATGTGCCTGTGGTTCTGTCAGTGTGATCATGTGATGTATCTGACCCCAGGAATGTGTCAATAAAGTTTCCCCTTCCTGGGACAATGAATTCACGGTGTTCTTATTTCAATTTCCAGGAGTGTATATAGCATTTGTACAATGAGCATTGTTCAAATTGATGAACAGTTCAGTTAGCCAGTTTCATATCGTCAAAACTCCATGACCCAGACACATACTACTGTTTATTTCTTCATTACACATTTACTTGTTACTCACCATGGCAAGTTTTTATCTTCACCAAAGAACCCCAGTACTTATTTGACAGCAGCCTGAGATGACCTGGAGCCATCCAGGAGGGACTGGAACAAGGGAAAACCCTCCCCTATCAGGGAATTAACCCCGGGAACTCTAGAGCTAGTTCTGTACCCACTAGACAACCACAGCCCCAATTTTCACCAACAGGTAGACATACTCCAGAGGAAGATTTGTTTCATATTTATTACTGTTACACCCTCCAAGTCATAGAGCCTTAGATACTTCATGCTACCGTGCGAAGTCAGGTCAGGTCACTAGTTTAAACTTAACCACAAAATTAATTAATTCTCTCTCTCTCTCTCTCTCTCTCTCTCTCTCTCTCTCTCACACACACACACACACACACACACACACACACACACACACACACACAAAAGCAAACTAACTAACTTAATAATTTAAGGTTATTAAGTATAGAATGGAGAGAGTAGGTTTCCAGTTGCTGATTTGTCCAAAGTTACTTCAATAATCCTGTTTTCTTTGAACATCTCTGCTTGGCTTCTCAGTAAATTCTGCCCTGATGCTAGTTTACTTAGTCCCTCAGGAAACTCATGACTCTTTCCTGAATGTGCGTGGCGAGCATGGGGCACCATGCTATCACAGTGTCTACTTCCTTTCGTGTGCTGGAACCTATCATCTGTGACTATCCTTCTTTCTCTTGCTCTCTTTCTCATAATGGCAGCCTTCAATATCATCCTGACTGTTCCTTAGGTTCTGCCTTCCTTTCTCGGAATATTCATTCATTCATCCATTCATTCATTCATCCATTCATTCATTCATCACCTGTTTGACTGTAGTAGTTTCTGGTCCCCTTCTAGGTAAGAACACCTTAAATAGCACATACTTCATACACTGTTAAAGATGATGTGTGCACAGTACCTGCGCAGGCTGTTGTATGTGCTCTGAAACCAATGTGGTAGCCAATCCAATACAATGGAGTTATTATGTACCTGTTGGGTTGAGCTCCCTGACGACACAGGAATCACACTGGTGTCTGAACTCCTAGTTCCACACCTGTGCCAAGGAGTAAATGCCTGTCTTACTGGGTCATCAGGACACCCAGCAGTGGCCATTGTGTGAGATAGCATTTGCTGCAGCTAGGTGGAGTCCAATTGCAGAGCCCATGGTTGGAGGAGGTGGCATCAAGGCAGTCCTTACGGCTTCTTCATGCTTAATATCGACAACTGTAATGGATACTGTCACGTGGTAGAACTACACAACTGTATTTCCTGCTCTTCTGCAATTTACCTTTCGATACAAGAAACAATTTTCGCTGATGGGCATTTCAAAACACTCTGTGGTTGTTATGCACTCTGTTGGAATGGTGCTGGGTCATATGTTGGGTTCTGTTCTTTCGTTTTTAGAGATGTCGTCGGCCAGTGGATCCACTTCATACCACATTGGAAGCAATAGTAGTGAGGGTGCAAATGACCTTGATGATCTCCATTTGCAACATTTACTTGCAGGCCAATTATTTGAGTTGGTCACCTTACTCCAGCTACTTCCTCCCTTTTCTCCTATTTGGGGATTTCATTGCACACTACACCTTTTGCAGAGCTACATGTTGTCTGGTATAGGCCTTTTACCGCACAAATTTCTTACTAATCATGATCTACATCTCCTCAATGATGGTATTCTTCCCCACTTCGTTGTCACCCATGGTGCCTTTTTGGCTGTTGATCTAACGATCTCCTGGTGACTACACTGCTTTGGTCAGTACGTGATGGTCTTTGACAGTGAGCACTTTCGAGTGATCCTGTCCTTACTTGCCATTGCCAGTTGTACACCTCTGCTTTACCTTTGTCCCCGAGCAGATTGCATCATCGATGTTGCGTAAGACATTTCCGATGTGATCACCTATGGTACTGCAACTGCTATTTCATTTCTACAGGTCGCTGGTCTGTGCCTTGGTGCACCAAAGACATGGTAATAGCTTGTCCAGAATCACCAAAGAGCCTTGCAGTTTACAGGTGACATCCTTTGCAAACCACCCATATCACTATAAAGTTATTTTGTGGTAAGGCTCACCATGGAATTAAGCAGAGTAAGAAGGAATGCTGGGAGCACTAAGACTTATTTCTGGGAACATATCCCTCTTCATCCCAAGTGTATGCAAGCTCTGTAGTCTCCTGGGCCATCAAAGACCCATAACTGTACCTAGTATCTTCTTTCAGGATGGTCTCTGTATGGACGTGTCACGCTCTTGCTGAATACCTTGTGAGCCATTTTGCAACTGTGTCTATGTCCTCTTCTCGTGAGCTGTGTTCTAGATCTGTAAGTGACAAATTGAAGACATCTCCTCTCTCCTTCACACCTCAGCATGCCAAATTATATAATGAACATTTCACTGACTGGGAATTGCTTCAGGTTCCTGCATGCGTCACAATACAGCGGTGGACCCTATTTCCGTTCACACTCAGGTGATACAAAATCTTACTTCAACGGCTCCATCTCATCCAGATCATCAACTGTATTTTGCTTGTGGTGTCTTCCCTTTACAATAGTGAGATGGTATCATCATTCCATCCTTACGCTAGACAAAAACCTGACAGCCATTAATAATTACCACCCGATTACCCTTGTCAATGTGCTCCGTAAACTGCTTGAAAGGTTGGTTACTTGCCAGTTATGCTCTGTTCTCTAATCTTAAGTAATTTTGTCCCCCAGTTGATGTGGTTTCTGGGCAGCATGGGCCACAACCAAACACCTGCATAGCTTTTAAATGGCAATCTGCAGGGCTTTTACAAAATGCTAATGTCTCACTGCATTCTTTTTATTGACCTACATAAGGCATATGACACCGACATTTTACTTACTCTCCTTGACTGTGGCGTTCGATGCTCCCTAACAGTTTTTAATTGTAAGTTTTTATCCTATTGGTTGTGCTGGTTTAAAATTTATACTTATCAGCTCTTCAGGGGTCCAAGGGAACAGTGCCCTACAGGGTCCATGCTGTGTGTCACGCCCCTCATCATCACCATCAGTGAGCTAGTCCTGTGAAGCTGTTGAAGTCACTGTCATACCCATACCTAAGCCTGTAAGGACAAACACCTTCTTTGTAGATACCACCCCATTTCTCTCACCAGCTGTGTTTGCAAGGTAGTGGGATATATGATTCATTGCCGGCTGGCTTGGTGGCCCAAGTCTCGCAGTATACTAACCACTACACAGTATGCATTTTGAGTGTGCTGTTCATCAGTTGACCACAACATCACTTTGTCAACCCGTATCATGAACAGTTTTCTGTGGAATTAAGAGACTGGGGCCACATTCTTTGATTTGGAGGAAGCCTGTAACACCTGCTGGAGGACGGGTATCCTTACTCTCTACACGTGAGGCTTCCAAAGCTGCGCCTGTCCCCTTTCCTTCAGGAATTTTTAAAAGACAAGAGTTTTCAAGGTACATGTGGGTTTGGCCTTATCGGACACCTTTATCCAGGGGAACAGGATGTCTCAAGGCTCTGTTTTGAGAGTCCTGCTCTTCATTATAGCCTTAACCCTATCGTGGACAGTCTGCCGCCAGGCATCTCCAGCTCCCTTTTTGTGGACAACTTCGCAATCTGTTGCAGTTCTCCATGAATTTGTCTCCCTGAGTGGCATTTTCAGCAATGTCTTGATTGTCTTTACTTGTGGAGCATCAACAATGGCATTTACTTTTCCAATGATGAAACTGTTTGTATGAATTTCTGGTGGCACAATGGGTTTCTCCCACCGTCTTTACTTCTTGTGCCTGTTGCTCTTCTGTTCACTGAAATTGTGAAATTCCTGGGGCTCATGCTTGATTGGAAGCTGTCATGATCCTCCCATGTATCTTACCTGGCTGTACGCTGTACCTGGTCCCTCAATGTCCCAAGGGTCCTAAGTGGTACTGCTTGAGGAGTGGATCAGACCACACTTCTCTATTTATACCAATCTCTTGTCTGTTCCAAACCAGAATATGAATGTTTTGTTTATTCATCTGCACATCTGTCCACCTTAACACAATCCACCATCATGGAATATGTTTGGCTGCTGGCACCTTTTACACTAGTTCTGTTGAGAGTCTCCAAGCAGAAGATGCTGAACTACTACTGTCATACCAGTGTGATGTCCTCCTCAGTGTATATGCATGCTGTTTGTCTTCCATGTCTGGTCACCCATCCTATGCCCTCTTTTTTTTTGGTAACTCTGTTGACAGTCACTATGGGGTGCACCCTTCGCGTGTTACCTCCCGGAGTTCGCTTTCAACTACTGCTCTACCAGCTTTACTTCTTACTACGTTTCATGTTCCCAGTGGGTGTGAACCCTTTACTGCCTTGGCTTCGTGCGTCGACCCCTGTTCATCTAGGACTTCATCTGCATCTCAAGGACACTACTACGGACTCAATGTACCACTTTAAGTTCCTCGACCTTTGCATGCAACTTAGTGATAGTAACTTCATGCACACTGGTGGCTATAACACTGACTGTGGTGTTGGGTGTGCCTTCATCAGCCCTGACGATTTTCGGTATTGGCTTCCAGAAACAGCTCAATTTTTACAGCAGAGCTCTTCCCCCTCTATCACAGCATTACATCTGGAGACACAGGCTGTTAAATTGTCTCATATACTCTGATTCTGTCACTGCCTCTCAGAGCCTCTATATGCTGTCCATAGTCCATCTTTTAGTGCAACAGGTTCAAGAATGGTTCCACTTGTTCGCGGGTGAGGGAGCCACTGTGGAGTTCATGTGGGTTCATGTTCATGGACATGTCGGTCTGACAGGAAAAGAGGAAGCTGAAGCTGCTTCCAAGGCTGCAGTCCTACCTCAGTCTGCTAGCTCTTCCATTTCCTTGGAAGACCTCCTTGTTTCCATTTGTTTGCAGATGGCATCACTTTGGTTTCACCAATGTTCTTCACTTCATAGGAACAAGCTCCGGGGAATTAAACCTCTCCGAGCAGCTTGGCCAACTTCCTCTTCAACCTTTCATTCCGAGATAGCTATTTTGCCAAGATTGCATATTGGGCACTGTCTTTTTAGCCATCACCATTTGTTAAGTAGTGCTCCCCTACCGCTTTGTGTTTAATTGTATCAGCCTTTGACAGTTCCCCATTTCTTGACCAAATGCCCTTTTTTTAACTACTTAGATTCCAGTGCATGTTGGCCATCTGAGCTGTCAGCCATTTTAGGAGACGATGTGCGGGCTGTCGGCTGCATTTTACTTTCACCCCTCATAGCAATGAGACAAAGGACATTTAATCTTGAGTTCAGGACCATCGCTGTTCCTATGGCATATTTTGTGGATCTTTCTCAGAGGAGAAGTGCTTGTTTTTAGCTCCTTCCTTCCATTGATTGGGCTTAATGTGTAGCCACTTTTAACTTCTTTTATTTTCTAGTGTACCAAGGTTATGATATGTAACAACATTATGAAAAGGATAGTTGCTACTCACCATGTAGTGGAGATGCTGAGTTGCAGTAACTATAAACTCGTCCACAATTACTTCTCCTTTGAAGGCATTACCTACAAATAAATGCGGGGTACAGCTATAGAAACCTGCATGGCACCATCCTGTGCCAATCTATTCATGGACCATGCAGAGAATAGGCACAACAAAAAGACTGTCACAAAATAATTTTTCAGCCAACCAGGCCTTTGTCAGAAAGGACACCCCCCCCCCCCCCCCCACACACACACACACATTCTCTTTACGCAAATGTAACTTGCACACACATGACCCACAGTCTCTGGCAGCTGAAACCAGAATACGAACAGCAGCGCATGATGGGAGAGGCAGCAGGGTGGGGGTAAGGAAGAAGCTGGGGCGGGGAGTGGGAGGGATAGCAGGCTAAGGGTGGGGGGACAGTAAAGTGCTGCTGAGGGAGCATGCAAGGACAATGTGGAGAGAGGTTAGGGCAGCTAGGTGCAGTTGGGAGGTTAGTTGGAGGGGGGGGGGGGGGTTAGCAGAAACAGAGAGAAGTAAAAAGCCTGGATGTGCTGGTGGAATAGAGGGCAGTATAGAGCTGGAATGGGAACAGGGAAGGGACTAGATGGGTAAGGGCTGTGACTAACGAAGGTTGAGGCCAGGATGGTTTAAGGGTATGTAGGGTATATTGTAGGGAGAGTTCCCACCTGCGCAACTCAGAAAAGCTGGTATTGGTGGGAAGGATCCAGATGGCACGGGCTGTGAAGCAGTCACTAAAATAAAAAATGTCATGTTGGGCGTTGTGCTCAGGAACAGTGTGGTCCAGTTGTTCTTTGACCACAGTTTTTCAGTGGACATTCATGTGGACAGACAGCTTGTTGGTTGTCATGCCCACATAGAATGCTTCGCTTGTAGATCACATGACCGGTTTCACAGGTAGCCCTGCCTTTAATGGGTTAGGTGGTGATTGTGAGTGGACTGGAGTAGTGGGAGGATGTATGGGACAGGTGCTGCATCTAGGTGTATTACGGGAATATGTGCCATGAGGCAAGGGATTGGGAGCAGAGGTTGCCTAGGAATGGATGAGGATATTGTGTAGGTTCTGTCGGCAGCAGAATACCACTGCAGGGGGTGGGGGTGGGGGTGGGAGGGGGAAGGATAGTGAGTAGGGCATTTCTCATTTCAGGGCACAAGAAGAGATAGTAGAAACCCTGATGGAGAATGTAAATCAGTTGCTCCAGTCCTGGGTGGTACTGTGACATGAGGGAAATGTTCCAGCAACCGATAATTTTTTTGTTTGTTACATTTCTTATTTGCTCTCTTTGTGACTTCATGCCAATTTCAATTGGTTTTCTCCTTTCACTGTCAGCATACTCCCACAGATTTCATTTTGTTTCCCCGCGTTTCACTGTTTCAACCTTTCATGATTTTTTTCCCACATATTTGGTTGCTTTTTTCGAATTTCTTGGACGTAATTCTCTTATTTACTTTCGCGTTTCTTCCATCACCATGGGTCCTTTCTTCTTCCATCGGCATCAATACAGAAAGTTTCCTTATCCATAGCCAGAACCTAGACCTGCATACCGTTCCTACATTGTTGCTTGGCTCATGGAATCCCTCATCTCCAGCTGCCACCCCTCTTTCCACAGTGACCTCCATTTGTTCAGATTCCACCAGTCCTTAACCCTCACCAACATAGCCCTGCAAAACCATATCTATCAAGCCCAAACCTCCTTGCTGTATCTTCTCTCCGTCCGTAAAATTTTCCTGCTATGCAATCCCAAATTCCTGGGTCCTACAACACACATTGAAATTTTGCTCTCCAGGAACTAGAGCAACATGCACTGTGACACCTCAAAGGAACTCTCCACCCTGCTCACTTATTATTCACACCTTGGACTACAACTGTCCACCAACTCTACAACAACCTCCAGACCTCCCTCACTTCCCCTCATAGTTGGCAAACCCTGTCTTTCAGACCCCATTCCAAAAATCCAGCAGGATCTCCAGTCTCTCTTCAAATCACTAGGCCCCTCACAGAACTTTTCCCCAGAGTCCATCCCTCTCCTCACCCCGACCGCTCCCCGAACCCCGACCGCTCCCCGCACCCCCACTTTCTACATGCTTCCTCAAGCACATAAACCCAACCAACCAGGATACTGTGCCCCAACTGAGAGTCTCTGCTTTTGTTGAACATCACCTTCAGCTATTACCTGCAATCTACCCTCTTGTGTAGAAGATACCGACCATTTCCTCCACAGACTCTCCGCAGTTCCTGTTACTTTATCAACAGTGCCCTGCTTGTCGCTATTGATGCAACCTCCCTTAGTGGTGGCATCCCTAATGCCAATGCCCTTACTGCTATTGAACACTATGTTGCCCTGTGCCCAACAGATTCCAAACCAATAACCTCCTTCCTAGTCCCCATGACCAACTATATACTCACCCACAATTACTTCTCCTTTGAAGGCATTACCTACAAAGAAGTGTGGCATATAGCTATGGACACCTGTATGGACCATCATGTGCCAATCTATTCATGGACCATCTAGAGGAGTCCTTTTTAAACACCCAGACTCCTAAACCCCCTCGCCTTGTCCAGATGTGTTTAATGACATCTTCTTGATCTGGATCGAGGGTGATTATTTTTGACAAATACCTGGTTGTCTGAAAGATTATTTTGTGACAGTCTTTTTGTTGTGCCTGTCTGCAACTCGGCATTTCACTGCATGGTGAGTAACATCTATTGTTTTCATAATGTTGTTACATTGCATCCTGGATGTTCCATTGTTTGAAGGTTATGACATAAGTGCTTATGACCTCAGATATTTTTGTGCCCTAAAATAAATCACATGCAAAAAAAAAGATCAGTGGGCTAGATTATCTAGGCTGGTCCACGCATCACCCCTGCATTACTTATCGACAACTTCTGTATTTGATACAGCTCCCACAGTGTAGCCTCGATTAACCACCACCTTCGAGGTGCCGTCATGGTTTCCAATTGTGTCCCTGCAAAACAAGTGGTCCATGCATTTTTCCCTCCATACCACTGTCCATTGTGATCTGGAACTGTACTTGGTTACACTGCACTTGGAAATCCTTACACTGTCCTTATTTTTGGAACTCTTCTCTGAAAAGAAGCTGAATTGCCTGCCCCATATTTGACAACTAAATACTAACTGCATGCCAGAGCTTAATGCACTTTGCTTCCTTGCATACAACTTTTGGGGTGTGCATTAGATTACTCTCTGTTGTATCTACCAGGCTGGGATGAAATCCTACGTTGGACTATGATTTACAGGTTTGTGGCTCTATGGCAGCTTTGTCTTTGAAACTGTCAGATACAGCCCAATGGTACCAACTCTTGATCACTTAAGCTATCGCTATTCAACAGTTTCTTGATTATGTAACAGTCTATTCTTTCTGCATACAAGGAGGGCATCAACCCCATGCTACTTGTCCTCGGGTGGAATTACCAACTGTTATGCACCTCACAACCGTCTGCCAGGACCTCCACCTATCCTCTTCCGAAGAATGTGTTTTCTTGCACAACCCTCCTTTGTTGGTATCCAGGACATGAATTATGACCAAACTATTTCAAGGACCCACAGTCTGTCACCCCCATGACCTTTTGATGTTGTTTCTTTTCAGTTGTTCGGGAGTTTCATGGTGCTTTTATACAGATGACTGTGAAACCATGGACAGTATGGGTTATGATTTTACATCTACTGTCAATTAGGAACACCCTTTTTTGCTGGAAACATACAGTGTTTTAATGGCAAAGCTGATGGTCATTAACAGAAGCCACTGTTTCCAGAATGAGATTTTCACTCTGCAGCGGAGTGTGCGCTGCCAGGAAGTTTCAGAAGCCACTGTGTTATTAAATGTGGCTCCCTTGACTCCGTTTCAATATATTTAGTGACTGTGTGAGCAGTCTTCAAGCTGTTGTGTTGACCAGTGTTACTTTTGGGATATCTGCTGTTGAGAACCTTCTCTCAGGACTTAGCCTAATCTGTTGTCCTCCTTTGGGTCCCATGTTATGTCGGTATCCCAGGAAGTGAACTGGCTGACCATTTGGCTGGAGAAGCAATTACTCTTGCTGCCCCCCCCCAAACCTACCTTTTGCTTTGATGTTCCTAGGTGAAGATTTGCAGGGACCACATCTCTTCTGAGTATATGCTTGGCGAACACGGGGCTCCCGCTCATTCAGCTCACTTCCCTTTCCGTGCTAGAAGACCAACCTTATACTGTTCTTTTCTCCTCTCTGCCTTTCTGTTGAATGATTTTCTTTGTGCTGACTGGGCTTAGATTTGGTGTAAAATTTTGGGCACCTCTCTCTCTCATTCTCTCTTCTGGCACTTTATACAACTTGTCATCTTTCACTACATGGTCTCCGTTGTGTTGAGTTTCAGATTTTGCAGATTGTGCCAGGAAGGTTGCACAACTTGATGTACATTATACCTTTTGTGACTTTTTATCATTGCACCGTCGTGGTGGTGGTGGTGGTGGTGGTGGTGGTGGTGGTGGAGGAGGCTGTTTGCTGAGTACTTGCACATTGAGTAGCCCTGTAACCAAGCAGGGATTCCAGTATTGATGCCTGCACTAAAAACTTCCTGTGTATGCCAAGGAGTATGGGCCCGTCATGAAGGGGCATGGAAAAGCTAGCCAACCGTTGCCCAGCGAGGTAGCCATTGCTGTGGCTTGGTGCCACCTTTGGGGAGAGCCCCATTCAGAGTGGTTAGCACCAAAATGGATGACTCACAAAAGATGTGGCTCAGACATATTTCCACTGATGGCCGCACAGCCTCAGCAGTCTCTCCTGAAGGAAAGGTTTACTACAGTACACAGCAATGTGACCCCACAATGTTTCCTTCCCTGACTGCATGTGGGAGGAACATAGGTCTAAGAAACAAGGTGATAAATACTCCCAACAACACTTAGCTTGCTCTAGGACCAATGTGAATTCTTTTCTGCCACAAGGCATTATTCTTGAGGAAAGGTTTGGGAAAGTGGAAGCAATTTTGAAACTGAAAAGTGGTTAAGTTCTGAAACTGAAAAGTGGTTAAGTTCTGATTAAAACCACATTCCCTGCTCAGTCATGGCTATTGCTCATCACCTCAGTGGCTCAGCATTCATTTGCTGAGTTTGGGCTTGGCGACCCCAGGGTTCCTGAGCTGGGGACTGGTAAGTGCCGCCAGTCTTATGTTACCATAAGGTCTGGGCATGCTTAAATAACCACTGTATGGCGCAGCAGTGGAACGTTGTGTGTTGCAGGGAGTGGGGATCTTGGCTTGATCGCTCAAATCGCGAGGATGGTAAAAACCTCTATAAAAAAACCTCAGCCTCAAGGTTGTGCTGCGCGCTGATGAGATGTATGGCTGTTGAGGTGGAACACTGGTTAGCGGACAACATCTGAGGAACCTGCCGCACCTCAGTTGTATGAGGATTACTCAGGCACGTGGGGCTCTTTCTGAGTGGACCATTGTTTCCTTATCTTCTTGTGGGACCGAGATGGAACCCTCAAAATCATCTTCTCCTCCCAATGGGAAGGGTGTACTGCCTGGGAGTATTCACAACCAATCCTCCAAACGAATGAGGGAGGATAGTCCTCCTGGTAACCTGCATCAGTCGAATTAAAGTAACAGAGCTCAAGGAATCAGAAATAAAAATGTGTGTTTGGTCATTAAGAGGGAGGGGAGGTATGAAAAAGTGTCCCCCTTCTATATCCATAAAGGCTTGGAAGGACTTTCTAGAAGCCTGAAGTCTATTAAGCTGCTGCAGAATGATTCCCTACTGGTCGAGAATAACAGGGCAAAGAAGGTGGAACTACTTAACGAAGACCAAAAACTTGCTGAACTTCAACAGGAATGGACATTACAGTGGTAGTGGACCTAGAGCAAAGGATGTGTAAGAATAATGGAGAAATTGAGAAGACCGCCCCCTTCATTGTGGCCTTTAATTCTCCAACTTTGCCTGACGTCATCATGGCAGGTTACCTCCGACTTATGGTTAGGCCTTATGTACCTAACCCTATGCGGTGCTACAAATGCCAGAATTTTGGTCACACAACGCTATGTTGTGGAGGTTAAGTGACCTGTGGGATATGTGAAAAGGCAGCCCATGAAGCAGATATTGACTGTTCACCTCGAGCAGTCTGCGTTAACTGCTCTGGGATCCACCCAGTTTGGAGCAGAGACTGCCTTGTTTTTGCAGAGGAATAAAAAATTCAGGAACTAAAAGTCACCAAACAGATCCCCTGTGCTGAAGCCAAAAAGGGAATATAGGGAGATGAAACCTCCCATCTTTACCACTTCTTCTGCTTCCATTATGCAGAAACCTGTTCCTAAGGTCAACGCCTCGAAGCAGACATCGTCCAGTGTACAACCATCCACCACCACCACCTCCTGTACTTGCATGTGTACATGTCGAAGCAAAACAAGTAAGGATAAAGCAATCCAAGCAATCTCCACAGAAAAGACCAGTAACAGTTCCGTAGTGAGTGTCAAGAAGACATACGACAAGAAGAGAGCCTCTCAATGCCCCTCTGCCCCCCCCCCCCCCCATCCTTGAAGGGACAGGGTGCAGGGAAAGGTTCACGACGTTCAGGTGAAAAGCTGTCCCAAGCGCCATCAGACGTCATTCTTTCACCTCTGACTGATGAGGAGGACATTATGGAGTTAGATGCCTTGGATCCAGACAGCCCCTCCACTCCCCCTTGCTCTAAAAGTGCTTCACCTCTGCAGTGCAAAGATAGGGGTTAATTAAAACCACATTGATGAAATGGCTTCCATCCTACAGTGGAACTTGCAGGGGTTCAGGACGCATGTGGAGGAACTCCGTCTCTTCTGAGGGCAGACCACTGTGTCTCCAGGAGACTGATTTCTATCAATCATACACCCCAGAGCTGCGAGGCTATGTATTCCACAAAAAAGGACAACCTGAGTGGGGCGAGAACTAGGAGAGGCATAGGTATTTTCTTCAGTACTGAGTACCACTCCTCGTCTCTCTCTCTCTCTCTCTCTCTCTCTCTCTCTCTCTCTCTCTCTCTCTCTCTCCCTCTCTCCAACTTTACAAGCAGTTTCTGTATCGGTGCACATGCTTCATCCGTTGACAATATGTTCCATTTACTTGCCCCCACATGATGCACTTGATGAAGAGGCCCTAACAGACCTTATTACACAGCTCCCCTGCCCCTACATCCTTTGTGGTGATTTTAATGCTTAAAATATGCTTTGGGGCTCTGCAGCTACCTGCCCCAGGGGTAGAGCAATTGAGAGGCTTCTCATGTCATCATGCGTATACTTGCTAAATGTGGGACAGAGCACTCACTTCTGCACACAACTGGGCCGTTCTTTGCCATTGATCTCTTTCGTTGCTCTCCAGTTCTTGCTCACACTGCTCAATGGGAAGTGGTCGATTACTTGCACAGAAGTGATCACTTCCCGATCTGGATTCACCTTCAAGATAGGGTGGAATCAGTAGAGCTGATTGGGCACGTTATAGCCAGTTGGCCTAGTTCGAATATTTTGCGAATGTTGAGGCATGGGTGGATCACATTACCAAAATGATCCACCACATTGCTGCAGCATCCATTGTATGGTCTATGAGACCTGTCCCGTGGTGGAGTGCTGAATGCCACCCTGCAATCAGGACTAAGCGTGCAGCTCTGCGTAGGTTTGAGTGCCAGCCAACAGCAGAGAATCTCGCAGCCTTTCGAGCGGCGAGGCCAAATTATTCAAGAGAGCAAGAAGAAGGTGTGGTAACAATTCCTGAACTCCATCAATTGTTCCACCAAAAGTTCCGTTGTGTGGGAGACCATCAGGAGAATTTCTGGGAGAGGAGGCAGGTACCACATGGCTGCTGTAATGGGGAACGGCACTCTCCAGACCAATCCACGAGACATTGCACTGTATTTTGCCACAGTTACTGCAACAGCCAGTTGGGATCCAGGTTCCCAGTGCCACAGAGCTGTTGCTGAGAGATGTAGTTTGGAGTTCCAGTCCACCTCTGATGAAGATTACAACTTCCCATTTTCCATGTGGGAGCTTGATTGTGCGATGTCAGCAGTTCATGACAAGTCCCCTGGTCATGACAGAATCCATTACAGAATGCTGCAGCACCTCACAAGGTGAAACAAGGCTGTCCTCCATGCAATTTTTAAAGGCATTTGAGCGTCAGGTCACTTTCTCGACTCGTGGCGTGAGGCAGTTTTAATTCTTGTTCTAAAACCTGGGAAAGACCATATGTCCCCAAGTAGTTAATGCAGTGTTGCCCTCACTAGCTGCATAGGAAAGACCTTGGAGTGGATGGTCAACCACCACCTTGTCTGGATCTTACAAGCCAGGCAAATACTTCGTCGCTAACAGTATGGGTGCAGGAGGTATCGCTTCACGTTTGATAACCTTGCCTTCCTGGAGCAGCTATACAACAGGCTTTCCTATGCTGGCATCACCTTCTAGGTATATTTTTTGACATCGAGGCGGCCTACGATACTATTTGGAGATGTCTTATCCTGGAGCAGTTTCACGAATGGGGATTTTGTAGTTGTCTTCCTAGTTTTATTCATTCCTTCCTCTTGCCACGATATTTTAGATAACGAGTCAGTGATGTCCTGTCTGATCACTTTGCGCAGGAGAATGGTGTCCCTTAAGGTAGCTTTTTAAGTGTGACTGTCTTTGCCTTAGTTATTAATAGCATTACGTCCATAGTGAAAAGACCTGTCCAGTGTTCTTTGTTTGTGGCTGACTTCCCTGTTTTTCTCTTCTTAAAGCCTCGCAATGGCAACACGTCAGTTGCAGCTAACTTTTTGATATTTGGATAAATGGGCGCAGAAGAGTGGCCGCAGAAGAGTGGCTTTAAGTTTTCCACTGAAAACTCTGTGCATGTTCTAAAACCATTCTGGTTCCATTTTAAACTTCCCTGAGTTGAGGTTGAGTGACACTGTCCTTATGTTTGAAGACACTATGAGGTTTTTGGGCCTCATATTTGACTTTAAGCTTATTTGGTACTACATCTTAAGGACCTGAAAAAATGGTCACTTTAGGCTTTAAGTATTTTAAAATATCTTAACCACAGTACATTGGAGAGCTGACAGGGCTTGTCTTCTCTGGTTTTACAGGGCATTTGTGCGATCTCAGCTCGATTATGGGTGCATGGTGTATGTGTCTACGAGACCCTCTTATTTAAAGATGTTAGATGTGGTGCACCATGAAGGGTTCTGGGTGACCACTGAGGCATTCGGAACAAGCCCCGTACCAAGGTTCTGTGCAGAGGCTGGTGAACCGTCACTTCATGTTAGGCTGTAGCTGCTTAGGATACACCAGGTTTATAAAACAGTGTTCACACCATATACACCCACCTACCATACTGTTGCTCAGCCTCCAATGGAAAGGCCTTTTCATAGACAGGAAAAGGCAATGAGGCCCTATGGGATTCGTGTACAGGATTACCTTCTAGAGGGGGGTGTGGCTGGTCTTCATGTTTTACATCGCAGTGGGAGCAGATTTCCACCTTCGCTTCTCTGATGGCCCAGACTTATTTTAGACTTGACAAATTTTAAGAAAGATCGTACATCAGATTTAAATTTCAATTTCTGTTTTTTAACATTTTAGATGTGCATCACTATCTCACAGTGGTGTACAGTGATGGCTCCAAACAAGGGAATTCCTTTGGCTGCTCTGTCATGTTCCCTGACCATGTCATCAGGATTTGCTTTCCTGGTGAGTGTACCATTTTCTCAGTGGAGCTCCACACAATCTTTACGGAATCTATACGCAGCTGAGAAGTTGGTCCAGCTGATACATGACCAACTGAACTTGCTCCAGTGGCAGGGTAAGCAGGTGTCATTGTACTGGGTGCCAGGTCATGTAAGGATACGGGTAAATGGACAGGCTGGTTGCACTGCCTAGGAGGCCTGCGGAGGACAGGAAGTGGCACAGTGTCCTATTCCCTTGCAGGGTGTTGTTTCTGCAATACACAGGAAGCGCATGCAGTTGTGGGATGTGTAACTGTTGGCGGTGATGGCCAGTAAGTTGTTATTGGTGAAGTCAACAACCTGCCCATGGTGTTCCTCCTGCCTGTTGCTCAGGTGGGCTGAGGTGACCTCATGCGTCTTAGAATTGGGCACTGCCCTCTCACACATAGCTTTTTACTATGATGAGAGGATCCCCCGTTTTGTGATGTTGATAACTCTATCCGCCATATTTTAATGGAGTGAATTTTATATCGTGATGCAGTGGCAGAAGCAAATATTGGTGGGGATCTGCCCTCTGTTTTAGCTGATGATGAGACGAGTGTGACTAAGGTTTTAAAGTTTTGTGATGGGTCTGGACTCTAGCCGAAAATTTTAGGCTGAAGTTTTTAGATGTTGCAGAGTGGCTGGTTTCTCGCTGTTTTATCTTCCTGTTTCGTGTATTTTACTGCCACTCGTCTCAATCTGTTTTCACGTGGGTGCTAAAGAACTTGTTGTCATGCATCCATACAAAAAATGTCCATGACCGGCCACGCTCACCTGTGACAAGTTGAGTGACATTCCTGTAACTACTATAACAATATCAGTACGGCACAGGTTACCAACTTCTACTGCGACCCTCTTTTATAGACTGTTGATGATTTACACATCAATTTGGAACGACAAGATGTAAATTTTGTCTGCCATGTCCAGTGGGGACCAAAGGACCATAGGGTTGATGCTGCGGACATCATCTTGGCCTTTGTAGGTGACTTGTTGCGTGAAAAGGTCAAGGTGACGGTTTATACATGCAGTTTGAAATCCTGTGTTCTCCGTCCCACACTGTGCTTCAGATGAATTGGATTCAGGTACATGCTTTCACACTGTCTGTAGGGATTGTGGACGTCAGTTGCACCTGAAAGCTTCTTATGCTCCTCCCACTGTTTGTATCAGCTGTGGAGGAGCACCATTCTCCTGTTCACCGAACTGTTGTGTCTCCAAGGAGAGAAGAAAATCTAAGACTATAAGACTCCTGACCAAATGATATATCGGGAGGTCAAGGAGAAATATTATCAACCTTTATGGATGATGTTTGCTGCAGCTACAATGACATCATCCTCTCTAGAATCAGTATCCTTGCCCTTCGTGCCTTCCACATTGGGCCCTCAGAGCTGCTTGACTAAAGCTGCTCCCCTGGTAGTTGGGGACCCCCCCCCCCTCCTACTGTTTCCCCCCACTCTCACTCAGGGAGTGTTGACTCCCCACCCACTGAGGCATGTCCCAGTCCCCAGGTGGAGAAGCAACAACCTCCTCCAGCCTCTCTCCTGAAGGGCTCCCTCGAGATGCTCCCTTCCCATGATTCTGCTGATGTGCAACCAGATATCAGTCAGTGACTGAAGGGGACCCAGGGTGCTGGTCTAAGGCTTCAGGTTCCTCCTTTGCCCTGAAAATATGGTAGGGAGGTCTTCTCAAACATCGAAATCATCCAAGGAGGAGGAGGACAAAATGCTCGACTTCCAAGATAGAGGTTCTGTTGTTTCGCATGTCATCAGACCCTACATGCTCTGCCTCTGTACCCGAGGTGGAGTTCCTGATGGCCCTTGAGGCATGTGATCACCCCCAAACCTGATTCAGAACTGATGTTTATTGATGGCGTATCCATGGAACTGGTGTCAGTAGGCTATCCTGAAACACAATGCACCTCCTTGGCCCCTTGATGTCCCCACAGAATATTGACAGTGTCATCCTCCCGTGGAACTAGTGATTTTTTCCGCCATCTCACTGAGCTACATCATCTTTTGTGCATTCACCCTCCAGGTAACAATGCAGGCCCCTACTATCTACAGCTACCAGGACTGTCTTAAGGATGGCACTGATTATGCAAGAGCATCAAGTGGTGTTTGCACATACATTCTAGACTCTGTCTACGGCAAATACATGCCACTCGATAAGACGTTGGAGACAGTGGCTGTTGGTGTGAAGATGTCTCTGGAATTTACCATCCGTCTTTCCCCCATCATTCGTAATGTTAGATGACTTCAGTGCCCATACTACACTCTGTGGGGTGGATCTATGACCACTGGCTGTAGTTTTTGAGTACTGTTGCTCCCCCAATCTTCAGTGTTATATGTGGCTCTTATCTGGCCATTGATCTTTCCATTTGCAGTCATGGTCTTCTCCCCTCCAGCCTTTGGAGAGTCCATGATGACCTGTGTGACAGTGATCATTTTCACATTGTCCTCTACCTCCCTCAGCACCCAGATGGAATCTTAACAGTCCTGACTGGGATGCCTTTGCTTTTGCCATCGCCCTTAGCACCCCACCACAAGATGCTATCACAGTGTCTGTCCTGAGCACAACTGCACCATTACATTGGCAGAAGACTTAGTGATCCCCATTCCTCAGGACTCCCCCATCAGAAGACAGTGTCTTGGTGGACTTCAGAAATCTCTGTGGCCATTAGAGATCACAGATGGGCTCTCCAATGTCATAAGTGACATCCATCGATGGAGCACATTATTGCCTTTATATGGTTCCATGCCTGGGTCCACCGTCTAATAAAACGACAAACAAGAATTCTGGAAACAATATGTTACTACCATTGGACCGCGCACTCATCCCCCTCAAGTTGGGGCAGAGGTTCGATACCCCTATGACCACCAGTCCCCCTACAGGTGTACCCTGCATCCCCCTAATGGTGTTGTCTGCACTGACCCAGATGCTGTTGGTGAACATTGTGCCATGCATTATGCTTGAGCCTCTGCATCTGAGAATTATTAGCATCCATTTCACATCCTCAAATAGCGGGTGGAGTGATTTCAGTTCTGTGAGTGGGAATTCCTCAGTGCACTAGCCCTTTGCTCTGATTCAGTTCCAGGGCCAGACTGCATCCACAGCCAAATTCTCAAAAACCTATAGGTTGACAGCTAACTTCACATTCTTGCCAGTTTCAACCATATCTGCAGCAAAGATGAGTTCCTGTCTCATTGGCAAGAAAGCGTGATTGTCCTGGTGCTGAAACCAGGTTAAACACCCCCTTGAGATGGACAGCTGTCATACAGTTAGTCTAACTGATGTTCTCTGCAAGTTGCTCGAATGTATGGCGAGCTGACAATTGTGTTGCTACCTTAAGACTTGGGGTCTTTCGGGGTTTGTCCAAGGAGAGTTTTTTGCAAGGCCATTCTGCTGCTAACAATTTGGCCTGTTTGGAGTCTGCTATTTGGTCAACTTATTCTTGGCATCAGCACCTTATCACTGTCTTCTTCAGTATACAGAAGGCTTAAGAATTTACAGGTTCATGTCGGTGCTTCCCACAGTACCATCCCCCATCCCCTCCACATCCCATGTACAAGAGTGTGGGCTCCCACAGGGCTCTGCAGTGAGTGTGCTCCTTTTTCTAGTCATTATCAATGATGTACCTGCAGCTGTGAGGTTTGCAGTGTCACCCTATTTGTTGGCTGACATGTCTTGCATTTACTATTGCTTCTCCACTGTCGGTGACTGAACAGTGACTGCATGGTGCGAGCAAAAGGTTCAGACTTGGGGTCTCATGCATAGCTTCGGGTTTTCAGCCACCAAGAAATGTGTTGTGCTCTTCTGTCATGGCCACACCATCCACCCACAGTCACAACTCTTAACTTTACGACCAATTGCCCAACGTGATGGAAGTCTTACTGCTTTCTGGGATTGGTCTTCACAATCTTCGCCAACTTAAGTGAATGTGCTGATCACACCTTAATGCTCTTCACTGCCCCTGTCACAACATCTGGGGCCCAGGATGCTCTACATCCTCAGTCACAACATCTGGGGCCCAGGATGCTCTACATTTTTGGCTTCGCAAAGATGTGATCCTGTCCTCTCTTGGTTACGAGAGACCGGCGTATCGCTTGCATAACCTTCAGCATTGCGGATGCTTGATTAGATACACCACTGTGGGGTCTCACTTCCAACAGGTACCTTTTGGACCAGCCCCGTGAACAGCCTACTCACAGAGGCTGGGGACCCTCCACTACAGATCACGTACCAACAACTGCTGCTCAACTATGCGATACACATTCGCTGCTCCCCTGAGAATCCAAACCACTGTGTCTTTGTTTTCTGGTGGGGAGATCCATCTCTCATAACAGTGGCCCAGGACTGCAGTCCCTGATTACAATTCACATACAGTGTCTGCTCTAAATTTGTGTGCCTCACTGTCACTTCTTGTCTGGGAGTAACTGAAAATGCGTTGACAGTGTGTACTCCATCCTCAGATGTGTCTCAAATTATCCTTTGGATTGAAATGCTCTGTTGACCCCATGGCTTTTTGCTGCATGTTTGTGGCTTCCTTGATGCAATTCTGGATTTGGAAGTGGTGTAGACTTATGGAGTAGTCTTCAGGCTGAGGCTCTTGACCAGTGCTGCTCTTGGCAGCCATTGGTTGTAATAATCTAGGATCTCCTTTCCAACCTCCATCAAGCTGGAGTGTCAGTGGTCTTTGTCTGGATCCCAGGTCGTGTTCGAATCCCAAGAAATGAACATGATGATTGGTTGGCCAAGTTGACTCCCAGGATACTGATGTTAGAGATGAGAGTATTGGAAACATACCTTGAGTTGACTCAATGCCATCAGTTGTTGCAGGCTTGGGACACGGATTGTTCTACCATGGTTTCTGCAAACAAACTGCGAGCAATAAAGGGGCCACAGCCATTGGCAACCTTCCCTTTGTCCTTCTCACAGGGAATCTACCATTTTGTCAGCTTCACATTGGCCATACTTGGTTGTCCCATGGTCACATCCTAAATCGTGAAGATCCACCCCACCGATGGTGTGGTGTCTGTCTGGTTGTGGAGTACTGTAACGCCCCAATTTGCCCACCTTATGACGGTACCTTAAACTGACACACTGCCTCTGGTGATGGAGATGTTGCCAGAGCAGCTAATAAGGTTTTATTTTTTACCCTTGAAGGTGGTTTCTACTCCTTTCTGCGAGGTAGGGAACATTGGCCTCGTTGACCAGTTGAGGGATTAGAAGGGTGCCCCATCGCCTGCTCAGACCCGTTGGGATCCCATGTCTGCCCTTGGTCTATGATGTGGCCTGGCTCCTGCCTTTTCCATCTTTTCAATTCTTATCGTTCTTTTACAGCTGTCATTGCTTTACTTTCACATCAGTGTAGTTCTCTCTCCTGAGATTTTATCAACTTATCTGGGTGCTATTTTCTTGCGGTTAGTGGATGGTGAGGAAACACTGGTAGAGTGCAGAGGATTCTTCTCCCACTGCTTAATATTTTCTTTGGTCCTCCAGCTGCTTCCTGGGGAGGTCAAGTCACCTACCTCCACCCTCTTACCCCTCTCTCATTTCTACTTGTTTTTACCTCTTGTTTGTATTGATTCTTAGTTACAGCTGGGTTCATCAGGATTTGTCCTTTGTGTCCTTTCTTCTGAGGACTTTTTCTGGCTTGCTACATAGGATGGAGGGATTGATGACTTCATAGTTTGATCCCTTTAATCATATCAATCCAATCCAAAACCAGGCTGATCCATAGTTTTATTTCACGCAATGAGCCATATTGTGGTTGTGGAGCCTTACTAACAGTTGCTCGTATCATGGATCGTATGCTCCTCCTCCTTTCTCTCCATGGTAAGCATGGTCTTTCAAATTCTTTGACTCTTGTGATGTTGGGCAACTCATGGACCATTGAACTGGTTATCCATTTCCTCTGTGACAGGGTTTATTTTTTATTTTATTTTATTTTTTTTTTTTCCTCTCGATACAAGGTTTTAAAACTACCTTTGGGGTGAGAGTGGTGTGGTTGTGGTGAGGGGCATCTCTTGCCACATGCTGGACCAGGGGGACTCTCAACATGCCTCCTATGCCTGCTGCCTCTGTCATTGATTTCTGTTTTAGGAGTAGCACTTGGTTGTTAAGTGGGCGCTATCTTAGTCTTTAATGCCTTGTCTATGATGGATTGGTGGTGCAACTGCTGTGGGAGGGCATGCTCCCTTTGTATACAGAGCCCTGGAGGTTACCCACATGTTGTTGTTGTTGTTGTTGTTGTTGTTGTTGTGGTCTTCAGTCCTGAGACTGGTTTGCTGCAGCTCTCCATGCTACTCTATCCTGTGCAAGTTTCTTCATCTCCCAGTACCTACTGCAGCCTACATCCTTCTGAATCTGCTTAGTGTATTCATCTCTTGGTCTCCTTCTACGATTTTTACCCTCCACACTGCCCTCCAGTACCAAATTGGTGATCCCTTGATGCCTCAGAACATGTCCTACCAACCAATCCCTTCTTCTAGTCAAGTTGTGCCACAAACTCCTCTTCTCCCCAATTCTGTTCAATACCTCCTCATTAGTTATGTGATCTACCCATCTAATCTTCAGCATTCTTCTGTAGCACCACATTTCGAAAGCTTCTATTCTCTTCTTGTCGAAACTATTTATCGTCCACGTTTCACTTCCATACATTGCTACACTCCATACAAATACTTTCAGAAACGACTTCCGAACACTTAAATCTATACTCGATGTTAACAAATTTCGCTTCTTCAGAAACGCTTTCCTTGCCATTGCCAGTCTACATTTTATATCCTCTCTACTTCGACCATCATCAGTTATTTTGCTTCCCAAATAGCAAAACTCCTTTACTACTTTGAGTGTCTCATTTCCTAATCTAATTCACTCAGCATCACCCGACTTAATTCGACTACATTCCATTATCCTCGTTTTGCTTTTGTTGATGTTCATCTTATATCCTCCTTTGAAGACACTGTCCATTACATTCAACTGCTCTTCCAAGTCCTTTGCTGTCTCTGACAGAATTACAATGTCATCGGCGAACCTCAAAGTTTTTATTTCTTCTCCATGAATTTTAATACCTACTCCGAATTTTTCTTTTGTTTCCTTTACTGCTTGCTCAATATACAGATTGAACAACATCGGGGAGAGGCTACAACCCTGTCTTACTCCCTTCCCAACCACTGCTTCCCTTTCATGTCCCTCGACTCTTATAACTGCCATCTGGTTTCTGTACAAATTGTAAATAGCCTTTCGCTCCCTGTATTTTACCCCTGCCATCTTTAGAATTTGAAAGAGAGTATTCCAGTCAACATTGTCAAAAGCTTTCTCTAAGTCTACAAATGCTAGAAACGTAGGTTTGCCTTTCCTTAATCTTTCTTCTAAGATAAGTCGTAAGGTCAGTATTGCCTCACGTGTTCCAGTGTTTCTACGGAATCCAAACTGATCTTCCCCGAGGTTGGCTTCTACTAGTTTTTCCATTCGTCTGTAAAGAATTCGTGTTAGTATTTTGCAGCTGTGACTTATTAAACTGACAGTTCGGTAATTTTCACATCTGTCAACACCTGCTTTCTTTGGGATTGGAATTACTACATTCTTCTTGAAGTCTGAGGGAATTTTGCCTGTCTCATACATCTTACTCACCAGATGGTAGAGTTTTGTTAGGCCTGGCTCCCCCAAGGCTGTCAGTAGTTCTAATGGAATGTTGTCTACTCCCGGGCCTTGTTTCGACTTTGGTCTTTCAGTGCCCTGTCAAACTCTTCACGCAGTATCATATCTCCCATTTCATCTTCATCTACCTCCTCTTCCATTTCCATAATATTGTCTTCAAGAACATCGCCCCTGTATAGACCCTCTGTATACTCCTCCCACCTTTCTGCTTTCCCTTCTTTGCTTAGAACTGGGTTTCCATCTGAGCTCTTGATATTCATGCAAGTGGTTCTCTTTTCTCCAAAGGTCTCTTTAATTTTCCTGTAGGCAGTATCTATCTTACCCCTCTTGAGATAAGCCTCAACATCCTTACATTTGTCCTCTAGCCATCCCTGCTTAGCCATTTTGCACTTCCTGTCGATCTCATTTTTGAGATGTTTGTATTCCTTTTTGCCTGCTTCACTTACTGCATTTTTGTATTTTCTCCTTTCATCAAGTAAATTCCGTATCTCTTCTGTTACTCAAGGATTTCTACTAACCCTCGTCTTTTTACCTACTTGATCGTCTGCTGCCTTCACTACTTCATCTCTCAGAGCTACCCATTCTTCTTCTACTGTATTTCTTTCCCCCATTCCTGTCAATTGTTCCCTTATGCTCCCCCTAAAACTCTCTACAACCTCTGGTTCTTTCAGTTTATCCAGGTCCCATCTCCTTAGATTCCCACTTTTTTGCAGTTTCTTCAGTTTTAATCTACAGTTCATAACCAATAGATTGTGGTCAGAGTCCACATCTGCCCCTGGAAATGTCTTACAATTTAAAATCTGGTGCCTAAATCTCTGTCTTACCATTATATAATCTATCTGAAACCTTTTAGAATCTCCAGGGTTCTTCATGTATATAACCTTCTTTCATGATTCTTGAACCAAGTGTTAGCTATGATTAAGTTATGCTCTGTGCAAAATTCTACCAGGCGGATTCCTCTTTCATTCCTTAGTCCCAATCCATGTGTCCTTAACTATTTGTCTCCTCTTGTTTTGTTATTGATGGTCCAACTGATGTCCATTACATTTCTAGCCTTTTCCTTGTCATTGTTCTGGCTCTCTTTTCCTCCCTGTTGCTCCTGCACCATCTACTTCGGGAGCAACACCGCCCCAACCATCAGGGGCACTTGTCCCCACTTCTAAGCCAGAGAAACGTAAGACTTCTTCAGCTTCTCTTGCTAGGAAGGGGTCCCGTGGGTCACTCCCTTCCCAGGTTTCTGCTAGTGGGAAAGATGACACCCGCCAGTGGCTGAAGAGCCCAAAAGCAGCTGGTCGTAGGGCTTCATGCTCATCCTCTGTCGAGGAGACTGACCCAGTGAAGTCCTCCCAGCCAGGGAAACTCAAGGAGCAGTGAGAGAAATCCAAAAAGAAAACCCCTAAGACAAAGCAAATTATGGTGACACCCACAACACCGCTACCTGCAAGCTGTGCGTCTGAGGAGGGGATGGAGCTTTTGGCGTCTGCTGTGGACCTAGATCTCGCCAGACCCTCGGACACAATGGTTGTAGACAGCTTAGGCAATAAGTCAGTGATAGCAGGTGACTGAGACGTAAACTGCCACATTGAATGTTACATGCCTTCCCATTCTCACGATGTCATCCTCCAGTGGAACTGCGGTAGCTTCTTCCACTGCTTGGCTGAGCTACGGCAGCTGTTAAGCTTTACACCTGGTATCTGCATTGCCCTTCAGGAAACTTGGTTCCCAGAAATGTGGGTCGCTGCCCTCCGCGGCTATAAGGGATATTACAGGAACCGTAGCGACAATACTAGTGTGTCGGGTGGAGTTTGCGTTTATGTACTAAACTCAGTCTGTAGTGAACCTGTGCCCCTTCAAACCCCTCTTGAAGCTGTGGCTGTCAGAATTACGATGACACAGGAAATAACTGTATGCGATGTCTATCTTCCTCCATATGGTGCAGTACCCCTGAATGTATTAGCTGCACTGATTGATCAACTCCCTAAACCTTTCCTACTTTCGGGAGATTTTAATGCCCATAACCCCTTCTGGGGTGGCACCATGCTTACTGGCTGAGGCAGAGATGTCGAAACTTTATTGTCTCAGTTAGACCTCTGTCTCTTAAACACTTTAACCCCCACACGTTTCAATGTGCCTCATGCCTCATGGTAGTTACTCGGCCATTGATTTATCAGTTTGCAGCCCAGGACTTCTCCCATCTATCCACTGGAGAGCACATGATGATCTGTGTGGTAGTGGCCACATCCCCATCTCCCTGTCACTGCCCTGGCGTCAGGCCCACTGACGCCTGCCCAGATGGGCTTTAAACAAGGCGGACTGGGTTACTTTCACCTCTGCTGTCACCATTGAACCCCCCCCCCCCCTCCCCCCTCCCTCCACATGGTAACATCGATGTGATGGTTTAGCAGGTGACTACAACAATTGTATCTGCGACAGAAAAAAACTCAAGGAGCAGTGAGAGAAATCCAAAAAGAAAACCCCTAAGACAAAGCAAATTATGGTGACACCCACAACACCGCTACCTACAAGCTGTGCGTCTGAGGAGGGGATGGAGAGTTTGGTGTCTGCTGTGAACCTGAAGGGTGCCTGAAGCGTAAGGCAATCCCTTGGTGGTTGCCAGAAGTTGCTGAAGCAATTAAGGAGTGTCGGTGTGCTCCACAGCAGCGTAAGCGGCACCCTTCCCTGGAGCACCTCATAGCCTTTAAACGGCTCCAAGCCTGCGTTCGCCAACTTATCAGACGACAGAAACAGGTGTGTTGGGAGAGATACATCTCGGCCATTGGGTGCCAAACGTCTTTTTGGGTTCCAGATCCCAACAGGTGTCCCTGGTGTTACCATAAATGGCATGTTATCTACTGACGCAAACAAGATTGCCAAGCACTTTGTTCGAACCTCTGCATCGGAGAATTGCCCCCCAGCCTTTCGTACACTCAAATGGTGACTGGAAGGGAACGTCCTCTCATTCATTACACAGTGCAGTTAATCCTGTAATGCCCCATTTAAAGAGTAGGAGCTCCTCAGTTCCCTTGCACTTCGCTCTGACACAGCTCCTGGGCCTGATCGCATCCACAGCTAGATGATTAAACATATTTCATCTGACTACAAGCGACATCTCCTCGTCATCTTCAACTGGATCTGGTGCAATGGCGTCTTTCCATCGGAATGGCGGTAGAGCAGCATCATTCCAGTGCTCAAACCCAGTAAAAACCAGCTTGATGTGGATAGCTATCGGCCCATCAGCCTCACCAACGTTCTTTGTATGCTGCTGGAATGTATGGTATGTCAGCGGTTGGGTTGGGTTCTTGAGTCACGTGGCCTGCTGGCTCCATGTCAGGGTGGCTTCCGCCAGTGTCGCTCTACCACTGATAATATTGTGTCCATCGAGTCTGCCATCCGAACAGCCTTTTTCAGATGCCAACATCTGGTTGCTGTCTTTTTTGACTTACGTAAAGCATACAACACGATCTGGCGACATTATATCCTTGCCACATTGTATGAGTGGGGTCTCTTGAGCCTGCTCCTGATTTTTTATCCGAAACTTCCTGTCGCTCCATACTTTCCGTGTCCAAGTTCGTGCTTCCCATAGTTCCATCCATATCCAGGAGAATGGAGTCCTGCAGGGCTCTGTATTAAGTGTGTCTATTTTTAGTGGCCTATAACAATCTAGCAGCAGCTGTCAGGCCCTCTGTCTCACCTTCTCTGTCTGCAGACGACTTCTGCATTTCGTACTGCTGTTCCAGTACTGGTGTTGTGACTGGCGCCTACAGGGAGCCATCCACAAGGTGCAGTTATGGGCTCTAGCCCATGGCATCCCTTTTTCAGCCGCAAATTCGTGTGTCATGCATTTCTGTCAGCGGCGTACCGCTCATCCGGAACCAGCACCTCAGTGCCCTCCATTGCCTGAGCAACACCAATTGGGGTGCAGATCGCTCTACGCTCCTGCGGCTCTACAGGTCCCTTGTCCAATCCCGAATTGACTATGAAAGTGTGGTTTATGGTTCGGCAGCACCTTCAGCATTGCATTTACTCGACCCTGTGCACCACTGTGGTGTTAGACTTCCGACAGGAGCTTTTAGGATGAGTCCGATGACCAGCATAGTGGTGGAGGCTGGTGTCCCTCCATTGCAGATCAGACATGTGCAACTGCTCACCAGTTACGCAGCACACATTCTTAGTTCCCCACAGCATTCTAATTACCGTCTCTTGTTTCCGCCCGCAGCAGTCCATCTCCCGCATCGGTGGCCCAAGGCAGGGCTAATGATTGCAGTTCACGTGCGCTCCCTTCTCTCCGAACTGGAATCCTCCCCTTTACCACCTCTACTTGCGGTCCATTCACATACGCCTCCATGGTATATGCCTTGGCCGCAGGTTCGTCTGTACCTTTCATGTGGCCCTAAGGACTCCATTAACCTTGCGGCTCTCCACTGTTACTTCCTCTTGATTCTTGACGTGTTCCGGGGCTCTGAAGTGGTTTACACCGACAGCTCAATGGCTGATGGTCGTGTTTGCTTTGCCTACGTTCACGGCGGGCATATTGAACAGCATTCCTTACCCGAGAGCTGCAGTGTATTCACTGCAGAGCTGGTGGCCATTTATCATGCACTTCAGTATCTCTGTTCATGCCCTGGGGAGTCTTTTCTTTTATGTATGGACTCCTTGAACAGCCTGAAAACTATCGACCAGTGCTACCCTCGTCGTCCTTTGGTAGCGTCCATCCAGGAGTCTATCTATGCCCTGGAACGGTCCAGTCATTCAGTGGTGTTCATCTGGACCCCTGGTCACGTCGGAATCCCAGGAAACGAACTTGCTGACAGGCTGGCCAAACAGGCTACAGGGAAACCACTTTTGGAGACGGGCATCCCCGCAACTGACCTGCGTTCGTTATTACGCCGCAAGGTTTTTCAGCTTTGGGAGACTGAGTGGCAAAATCTCAGTACGCACAAGAAACTGAGAGCCATTAAGGGGGCCACAAATGTGTGGAAGTCCTCAATGAGGGCATCTCGCAGGGCTTCTGTGGTTCTCTGTAGGCTCCGCATTGGCCATCCATGAGCTACCCATGGCTACCTCCTCTGCTGTGAAGACCCATCTCAGTGTCGGTGCAGGGCCCGATTGACAGTGGCCCATATTCTTCTGCTATGTCCTCCTTTGGCTGCCCTGCTACTTCATCTTTGGTTGCTGGACTCGTTATCATTGATTGTAGCAGACAATGCCTCATCGGCTGATTTGGTTTTACGTTTTATCTGTGAGGGTGGTTTTTACCATTTGATTTGAGTTTTAGCACCTGTCCTGTGTCCCTCTGTGTCCTCCACTCTAGTGCTTTTGGGTTGAAGGTTTTAATGTGTTGCAGGGTGGCTGGCTTTTCATTTTTATTTTCGTGGTCGGCCAGCCACTGTAATCTGCTTCCTTGTTTTACTCTCTCCTAACTGTTTCTTACATCTCTCAGTTGTTCTCATGTCCTCTTTTGTTCCTTTATGTGTTTGTTGCCTTTCCTTTGTTCTTGAGGTCTTTCCTTTCTTTCTGTTTTGTGTTATATGTCTCGTCTCTCTTATTCTCATACTTGTGGCATTGTTTTATTAGGAACAAGGGATCAATGACCTCGTAGTTTGGTCCATTTCCCCCTCTTTTAAACCAACCAACCAAATCTGTCCCTGATAGAACATGTGGGGGACCAACTAAGACGCCAACTCCCTTCCACTGCCAGTATCGAGGATGGCAGGGATCAGTTAAAACAATTATCAATCAGCTTGTCTCAGGAGAGGATGCAACAGCTTTATGCCACCATTCTCAACCGAATCAGTGCATGCATCCAGGCTAGAGGGGGTGTAACGTCATACTGACATGGGGGCTCAAACTGATAAGTTCTTTGTAAATTAGACTCATTTTGTAACAACGTTACACATCCTGTCAAACCATTAAGTTTTATTTCGTTTCCTCCTCGCCGCACTGATGCGTCATTTTTTTGTTCCGGAAGTGTAGACGTATTACATAGACATTCTTACTCCTACTTTACACACACACACACACACACACACACACACACACACACACACACACACACGGTACCATGGTTTTCATCTTATGTCCACTTCCAAAGTACCCATTTACATCACCTTAGTTACCACTCATCATCATTAAGTTACTTATTAGTTTGGCATTATGTTATTTTACCTATTTTGTAGCAACATAATTATTGTCCATTTTTAATCCGAATGCTAGCACATTGTAAATTATGTTCCCAGTTACATATCTTGCCTGTTTGTCCACTCACCGAAGTATGTAATAAAACATTATCAGTTGTCCTCATTATATAAAAAAAGTTAGTACTACATTGGTAATATAGACCTGTGAATAATCTTTGAATGGATGGCAAAGGAAACGTTCGTGTTGGTGAATTGATAATCTCGGCTAATTCCAAAAAATTGGAAATAAATTATACCTAGGAAAACAAGGGTCTTGCCTTGAGTAAATGTGGATGTGGAAAGAGTGGATGACAAAACCAGTATGCAAAAGAGGGAAGCAAGAAAAGAAGAAAATGATCAGGGATGTTAAGATTGTAGAAGGAAAGAAGATACCCCAAAGACAGATAATATCCCCTCCTCCCCTCTCATTACGGACACAACCAGCTTTGCCCCCACAGGCCCTGAAAAGTAGTCTTGACACACTGCTGTTGTGGGTCAGTGTAGATTACTTATTCTTTGAGAGGTGCTCCTGAAATAGCCAAAAAATCATAATACCACATCTGAAGTACAATAATTATAAATACTTCAGTGGTAAGTTGATATAAATTCTTCTGTACACCATCAGATATTTGCATTGCTTAAATGTTCATCGCATTTGTGAATATGTGATCTGATGAATACCTAAGAAAATCTCCCAGATACATAATAAAAGAAATCATATATCAATTAGAGATTTATTCAAGAATAATGAACATCTTTGCATCAGTTGTGAAAGAACGTTCTCTTCATGTCGTCCTCAAACTAGGATCATAAACAAAGTTTAAATGCATTCGGACTAGATAATAATTGCAGTAGTTTTTACTGTAGCTATAACAAGTGCTAATGTGCCCAGAGCTGGTTTGAACATTGTATTTCATTGCCCCCTCCACCTTCCCCTTAGAGTTGTAGCATTTCTGCCGTTGCTCCTCTCAGTTTGTAGTACAAAACCTTAATAACCAAAACTTAAGTACAGCTGAAGTAGAGTCTTTTGTGGTGGAAGTAGATGTAATTGTCTACAAAGTGAGTGCAGATACACCTAGTATTAAAAGGTATTATGAAAGCTTCCTTAGAGTGTGTAATGAGTAAAAGGAATGATAGTCAGTTGTGACCAGAGGAGTATAGAATACCTACCACATACGGTAAAATGCGAGACAGGGCAGTACTACTTAAGACTGTTTGTTCTCTTTCCCCACATTTTAATAGTGCTGGGACACATGCCTTCCTGTACATCTTAGAAATTTGTTTTGTTGTTATGTGCTTGCCTGTAATCCATAGTAATTAGTTCGGTATCGTGCATTACAACATTACAGTCGTTTTGTGATTGTGTCTGCAACAAAAGAATTGTCTATTTCTTGGTACATGTATGGACTGCCACTTTTGGGAGGTCACCATGCCCATGGCCCCTTAACATTGTTGTTGTTGTTGTTGTTGTTGTGGATTGAGTGAGTTTTGCACCTGCCTCTTTCATTTACTGATTAAAATGAGACCTCCATATCAACTGCCCTTGTCATCTATCCCTTCAGTAGTTGCATCTCAAAACTCAATTTCTGTGACGTTAGAGAGAGAGAGAGAGAGAGAGAGAGAGAGAGAGAGAGAGAGAGAGAGAGAGAGATTTCTCATTATTTGAATTAAGTTTGCTCATTTTGAAAATGATGCACTCCTTTTTAAAATTAATATTTTTTACTTAAGCTGGTAGATTACTTCTATTAAAAAGTATCTTGTTTGATTACAGGATCAGGAACATTTGAAACCTCAAATAGTGCATTCATTAGCAAATGCAGAGTTGTACTGCCTAGGTCTTGCGAATATATACTCTGATCCAAATTACAACAATCTAAATCACTGGGCAATAATTCAAGCTCTTGCCAGGAAAGGAGTGTTTGTCAGTGAACCACCAGATGCCCAGCTGACGGAAACTGTACTCATTCAGACAACACCATTGAAATTGGTATGTCTACATTTTTCTCTGATTCATATGTTCAGTTGTTTTAATGTGTAAGTAATTAGGTTTTTAAGGATATAGGTGGAAAAACTAAAATTTTTATGACTTTATTAAATTCTATAGTCTCTCCTGATTAGATAGATATAAACATTACAGGGTTTTAAATGAAAAATGACCTACACATACCAAATTTTGAAGTTACAGTCATGTATGGCGCCATGCCCCCTTTATTTCTGTTACAGAAACCAGTATTATTTCGAAAAGAACTGTGAACTTTCTGTTTTCAGTGATTGTATGTATGATACATTTTATATGTTGGTAACAGTGCAGGTTTCTAGTGTCTGTAAATGATAATCTTTGCTGGTATTTAATTTTTTTCGCTGAAGCAGTTTGTTCACATGTTACTGAATGTTTGTTGCCCAAGTGCTACATATACAGAGGGGTCCAAAAAAATGTATCCACTGTTTGAAAGTCCATAACTGGCAAACTAATTGATGAAGTTCTCATCTTTGGTAGTGTAATAGTTTGTAGTTCCGGCAATCACCACACAAGTGTTGTATTGCATTGTTTTGTTTTGTCAGATAACAGTCGCCAGATAGTCAGTGTTTTGTTCTTAGTTGCACCTAGTTACTCGAGTAAACATGGCTGGCGCAAGGCTTACATTCGATGAAAGGAAGTAAGTTTTGAAGTGGTATTTTAAGTACGAAAACATTAATGAGGTTCAACGGCAATGGCGAAATGAGTATCTAACAGAGCCACCGACACGTTTAACGATTCGTCGCATTCGAGAGAAATTTGAAGCCGTGTGTGTTTTAAAGGTGTACACAAACAATGATCTGGACGACCTGTAACAGTAAAAAGTCCAGCTAACTCCCGTCGTGTGTTACAACAATTCACTCGCTCACCACAAAAGTCTGAGAGACAGTGTGCCCGTGGCACTGGAGTGAGTCGCTAAAGTGTTCGGCGAATTTTGAAGACAGCAAAGTGGAAGTGCTACATCCCACGATTGCTACACCCAATGAACGAGGACGACCCAGATCGTAGACTGGAGTACTGTGAGTAGTTTACTAACATGGTGCGCAACGATGAAGAGTTTGCAGAGATGATTGTGTGGTCTGATTAGGCACAGTTCAAACTCAGTGGTACAGTAAATCACCACAATTGCATCCAATGGGCAACCGAAAATCTGAACGTCCATGTAGACAAAGCCATGAATTTGCCAGGAGTAAATTTGTGGTGTGGGTTGTCTTACTGGGGCTTGATTGGGGCCATTCTTCTTTGATGGCACAGTTACTGGTGAGGTGTACCTTCAGAAGTTTCAGATATCCATTTTACCTGCCATCCGAGACTTGTATGGAGACGGAAGAGTTTACTTTCAACACAATTGTGCCCCAGCCCATTACCAAAATTGTGTTAGGGCATATCTCGACGAAAATCTACCAAGAAGATTGATAGGCCGTAGAGGTGCTATGGATTATCCACCACGTTCCCCAGACCTAACTCCTCTGCACTTTTACCTGTAGGGAACACTAAAGGACGTCGTTTATTGACAAAAGCCACGCATGTTGGATGAACCTCGAGAATCCATCGTACATTCATGTGCAAATATCCAACTGAACACATTGCAGTCAGTAGTATGTGCTGCAGTTCGGCGGCATCGTTTGTGTGTGGATATTAATGGTGACCATTTCGAACACCTACAGTGATATCTTTAAGTTGGACTTTAAGCTACGCTTTCACCAAAAATGAGACAACTCTGTCAATTAGTTTGCAAGTTACGGGCTTTTAAACAGTGGATACATTTTTTTGGACCCCTCTGTATTTGTGGAAGTACATATCCTTTAGTGTGCAATAAATACAAACTATGCCATGTGTCAAGAAATAAAATAAAAGGAAATTCCGTGCTAACTAGTTCACAAACAAAGCAAGCCACACTGTTGAAAGTAACCTATGTATCAGTTCTTCAGGGAAGAGACTCCCACATGGCAAGCCTCCTGGTGATTCAAATTTTTGTGTTAACAATGATGCTGTTTGTAGTGGATTTGTTGTTGTTGATGTGAGCATATTATCTTCTTTGGTAAAGGAAGTGGCAAAATGTAAACAATGTGATCGTGTAGGCTGTCTGGAAATAACTGAACAACAAAGTAGCAGGAAGCATTTAGTGTCAAAATTAGTTGTTCTTTGTAGATCCTGCAATAAATCTACCTCAAATGATTTCGAACATTGTGCATAATTCATATGATGTGAATTTTAAGTTAGTGTATGCAATGCGTGCAATAGGAAAAGGAAAAAAGGCTGTTCAAATGTTTTGTGGTTTGATGGACCTTCCTCCTCCTCCTCCCAGTAGGTTCAGCAAATACATAAAAATGCTTTTAGGTGCCTTGACGGTTTTGTCTAAAACATCTATGAAGCATGCAGTAGAAGAAACTGTAAATATTAGTGGAACCCGGGACATTGCTGTTGCACTTGCTGGGACGTGGCAACGTTGTGGACATTGTTCCTTGAATGGTGTTGTAAGTGCTACTTCTCTGGAGAATAAAAAAGTTGTTGATGTTGAGTGCTTATCTAAGTACTGCCACACCTGCCATGGTAACACTGAAGGACATAGTGAACATCAGTGTTCTAAGAATTATGATGGTTACAGTGGAGGTGTGGAGTGCGATGGAGCTCTAAAATTATTTAAGAGGTCCGTGCTCGTTTATAACGTTAGATATACGAAGTACCTAGGCGATGGGGACTTTAAAGCTTTCAATCAAATTAATGAGTTCAATGTTTATGGTGATACCTTGGTAATAAAACTGGAATGTTTTGGACATGTGCAAAAGAGGATGGGTGCTAGATGGAGGCAGCTACGAAGAGAAATGAAAGGAAAGTTGCTATCTGATGGAAAACCTCTGTCTGGCCGAGGGGGATTGACAGAAACTGAAATAGGCCTCCTTCAGAGTTATTATGGACTGGCCATTAGATGAACTGCATCTCTGAATGATGTTATAGCAATGAGAAAAGCTATATGGGCCACCTACTCTCATGAGTTGTTCACAGGTGACCGCCCTTTTCAACGACTTTGCCCTAAAGGAGAAGATTCTTGGTGTGGTTACCAAAAAGCAAAAGGAAGTGGTCAAATATACCATCATAAGCATTCTCTTCCTGAGCTTGTTATGATGAAATATAACAAATTTTTTAGAGACCTTGAGTGTCCCTGTTTTGCTTAGTAAATGCCTTCATGGGGGCACTAAACATACAAATGAAAGTTTCAACCATTGCATATGGGAAAGATTACCCAAGAATGTTTTTGTAGGACTAAAAACATTAAAATTTGGTGTAATAGATGCAGTGATGTGTTTCAGTGTTGGAGTAATAGGAAGGTTGGAAGTCCTGAGAAATTTAGGCATAAAATATGGCTCTAATATGGAAGATTAATTGCTTGCATGTGACAGACAACGGGTGCACGAAGCTGAAAGATTCGCTCTTGAAGTTATCAAAGAAGCAAGAAGTGCTAACAGGAATGCCAAGAGGAAGCTTGAAGATGAAGAAATGTTGCCGGATGAAGACTATGCTTCAGGAATGTTCTGAGGCACAGTTTAATTGGACTCATATCTTCATTTGCAATTTTCCACAAGTTGTATTTTTCAGAATTCAAGTACAAATATTTCCTGAAGTTATAAAGCATTTCTCTAATTTTTTTTCTGTAACTTACAATAGTCCATGCTTATATAGTAGACCTAAGCTTTATTGCAGAATCAACTAAATTATAGAAAAAGTAACATTTTTATTAGGGAAGAAATATAAAAATTAAAATGTAAGACGTGATATTTTTTTATCCTGTAATATACATAATAGTTGGAATTAAATAGGTCCAGTACCTCAGCCATCATGTCATGCATATCTGGTAAAAATTTGGTCTCCTTCAAATGTATAACATTGGATTAAATGGTACCTCAATTGGAGGAAGCATTTGGAAAAAAATTGCATCAATTTATTTGTAATGTTTTTAATAACCCTAAGCCGGTTCAAAAATATTCAAAATACTTCTAGTTTGTTTAGAAAGTGTGCTGCATTACCTGATATAAAAATCTGTAAAACATATACAGTATAAACAGTGCCTGAAAGAAATACGTGTTGATTTTACATAATATTGAGCCGGAAAAGTACTCTGTACCCTTAAGACAATACCATCAATATTGAGTGTTAGTCCCAGACTTAGCTGAATTGAGAGCAAACAGCTATGATGCTGTCACCTTTCGCTAATAATGTAGTACTCATTTCAGAGTGCACACATGGCAGTAATAGAAGCAATGATGGTACTTTATGCGAAAGAAGTGGTTACACCAGACCGTGTCATAGCAGCAATCCAACGATTTAGCCATGACAGGGATGCTGGTGAAATGAAGCTTCCTTCAGACCATGAAGAGGGCTTGATTCTATGGATGCGCCATGCTACTCTAGCCCTGCAACGTCGGATTCATCAAGAACTTGAACATGGTATTGCAGAGGTAATACTTAATAATTTTGAATTTAAAGAGAGTAATATTAATGAGTCTTACCTTTACATGAATTGGTATCCAATGCACAATTAGTATTCACCAGTATTATGAGTCCTTAGTTGAGAAATACATGGTATCACAATAGAATAAAATCACCTGTAGATATGGTATGAAAATTTCTGGCAGAATGTAAAAAATTTAGGAGTAAAGATAGTAATTCAGCAAAGAGTTGAAGCGGTGAGTCATTGACAAGAATACAAACAAGACTGAAAACTTCACTAGTTTTCAGACAAATCCCTTTCGAGCTAGATTACACACACATACACACACATATACACACATTCGCATGCATGTGTGTGGTCGCTCTCCTTGCTCTTGCTTGTGATCATACACACACACACACACACACACACACACACACACACACACACACACACACACACACAACCTCTGTCTACCTACCTACAACATGCTGCCTGAATACACAATTGGGCATAAGCTGATGTGGGGCAGTATAGATTCATGAATAATATTTATATTCTTCCTTCTGTTTTGTTTTTATACATCCATATTTCAGTAGAAGATTATGTGGTGGTATGTATGTACAGACAGTAAGAAATATTTCCTCTCACAATATATGGGGTACCACAGACTTTATTCTGGCCAAAGTCCTCCCTCCTACTCTTTAAATTTGGTACTTGTCATCCCTTAATCGTGTTAGCTTCTCTTCTTCTATGATCATTAGCACCCTTGTCCTCTGCACCACATAATGGGGTGTATTCATCTTCAATGTAGTCATTGTACAATGTGGTTACAATGTTTGCTTGCCTGTGGCTTCCAGTAGCCATCACAATACCCTCAAGGATAATCTCGATTTGTTGGTATCACACATCATCGTCTATCTTCTTGGTATAATGACATATGTATTGTTGTAGTGTCTGGCATCTACTAACTCTTTGTGCAACTTCATCATTGTTGTTGAAACAAAATAGTCCACTATTGATCTTCATCCTGGAGTAGTAACAGAAACGGAACAAATAGCATGCTGACTGTGTCCTTAGTGTTTGCTGTCGAAAAATACATTTGATAAAAATCACTAATCCCAGATTGTCTCATAATGTATTGTTCTAAGCGTTTTGGTTTTAAGCTGGTATCAAGTGTGATGAATTTCACTTAACTTTGTGAATATCCATGTTTCTTAAATGCAATCTTATGATAAGATCACAACAGTTAAATGTTTCCTTAAAGTATAGAACTGAATATAATTGAGCTCTTTATTAATAACTGTTGAACAAACTGTGATTAATAACAGACAAATATAGCATATTTACAGTTAAAATGCATCTTGTTACAATTGACCAACATGTTACCCATTGCTGAATAGTATGTTTTAGTTGTTGTGGTAAAAAGTTCGTGCATTTTTAAAAAGGAGATATTGTTCTGAAAACAAGTTATTAATTCAGTACAGACGTTTACCTGTAGGGCCGGATTTTAATTTTCACTGCCTTTTGCTGGCATGTAGAGTAATATTGTTGTTGTACTCATCAAACTGATTTTTATCTATGTTTAAGTATATTTTGTTGAGTTTACCACATAATCTGCATCTTTACTGACAAATGGTAGCTTGTGCTTCCCATAATGCTTGCTACTAAATCCCCTGCACTGGAAAAATGACAATACACATACATATTAATATTTCTGTATCAGTCCTTTACCTAACTGCTTTTGTGGCAGACAGCATGTTATCCTTTTAACTATTCCAGTTTTCATTAGTACATGCTTATGTCACTTCTTAAAATGTTAAGCCTGCTCCTCAGAAGTAAAACACGAAATAACTGCTAAATTATTGTCTTCACACTGTGTGAATTGAGCTGTTTGAGACATAACCAATAGCTTGTGGAAGGACATTTTTGTTTGACAATATGGATTGTCATCAGATATTGTAACAGAAACATACTTCTTACTGAAACATTGACAGGAGTCTGTTAAATGTTGGCATGATTTGATGATAGATACAGGATAGTAATATCAAAATGGTATCTTTTATTGTCCCCCCATGAACCATGGACCTTGCCATTGGCCGGGAGGCTTGCGTGCGTCAACGACACAGATAGCCGTACCGTAGGTGCAACCACAATGGAGGGGTATCGGTTGAGAGGCCAGACAAACGTGTGGTTCCTGAAGAGGGGCAGCAGCCTTTTCAGTAGTTGCAAGGGCAACAGTCTGGATGATTGACTAATCTGGCCTTGTAACACTAACCAAAACGGCCTTGGTGTGCTGGTACTGCGAATGGCTGAAAGCAAGGGGAAACTACAGCCATAATTTTTCCCGAGGGCATGCAGCTTTACTGTATGATTAAATGATGATGGCGTCCTCTTGGGTAAAATATTCCGGAGATAAAATAGTCCCCCATTCGGATCTCCGGGCGGGGACTACTCAGGAGGACGTCGTTATCAGGAGAAAGAAAACTGGCGTTCTACGGATCGGAGTGTGGAATATCAGATCCCTCAATCGGGCAGGTAGGTTAGAAAATTTAAAAAGGGAAATGGATAGGTTAAAGTTAGATATAGTGGGAATTGGTGAAGTTCGGTGGCAGGAGGAACAAGACTTTTGGTCAGGTGAATACAGGGTTATAAATACAAAATCAAATAGGAGTAAGGCAGGAGTAGGATTAATAATGAATAAAAAAATAGGAGTGCGGGTAAGCTACTACCAACAGCATAGTGAACGCATTATTGTGGCCAAGATAGACACAAAGCCCACGTCTATTACAGTAGTACAAGTTTATATGCCGATTAGCTCTGCAGATGATGAAGAAACTGATGAAATGTATGATGAGATACAAGAAATTATTCATGTAGTGAAGGGAGACAAAAATTTAATAGTCATGGGTGACTGGAATTCAACAGTAGGAAAAGGAAGAGAAGGAAACATAGTAGGTGAATATGGATTGGGGCTGAGAAATGAAAGAGGAAGCCGCCTGGTAGAATTTTGCACAGAGCATAACTTAATCATAGCTAACACTTGGTTCAAGAATCATAAAAGAAGCAGCCTGGATATACTAGAAGGTAACAGATAGATTATATAATGGTAAGACAGAGATTTAGGAACCAGGTTTTAAGTTGTAAGACATTTCCAGGGGCAGATGTGGACTCTGACCACAATCTATTGGTTATGAACTGTAGATTAAAACTGAAGAAACTGCAAAAAGGTGGGAATTTAAGGAGATGGGATCTGGATAAACTGAAAGAACCAGAGGTTGTACAGAGTTTCAGGGAGAGCATAAGGGAACAATTGACAGGAATGGGGGAAAGAAATACAGTAGAAGAAGAATGGGTAGCTTTGAGGAATGAAATAGTGAAGGCAGCAGAGGATCAAGTAGGTAAAAAGACAAGGGCTAGTAGAAATCCTTGGGTGACAGAAGAAATTTTGAATTTAATTGATGAAAGGAGAAAATATAAAAATGCAGTAAGTGAAGCAGGCAAATAGGAATACAAAAGTCTCAAAAATGAGATCAACAGGAAGTGCAAAATGGCTAAGCAGGGATGGCTAGAGGACAAATGTAAGGATGTAGAGGTTTATCTCAAGAGGGGTAAGATAGATACTGCCTACAGGAAAATTAAAGCGACCTTTGGAGAAAAGAGGACCATTTGCATGAATATCAAGAGCTCAGATGGAAACCCAGTTCGAAGCAAAGAAGGGAAAGCAGAAAGGTGGGAGGAGTATATAGAGGGTCTATACAGGGGCGATGTTCTTGAGGACAATATCATGGAAATGGAAGAGGAGGTAGATGAAGATGAAATGGGAGATATGATACTGCATGAAGAGTTTGACAGAGCCATGAAAGACCTAAGTTGAAACAAGGCCCGGGAGTAGACAACATTCCATTAGAACTACTGACAGCCTTGGGGGAGCCAGGCCTAACAAAACTCTACCATCTGGTGAGTAAGATGTATGAGACAGGCGAAATACCCTCAGACTTCAAGAAGAATATAATAATTCCAAACCCGAAGAACGCAGGTGTTGACAGATGTGAAAATTGCTGATCTATCAGTTTAATAAGTCACAGCTGCAAAATACTAACACGAATTCTTTACAGATGAATAAAAACTGGTAGAAGCCGACCTCGGGGAATATCAGTCTGGATTCCGTAGAAATGTTGGAACACGTGAGGCAATACTGACCCTACGACTTATCTTAGAAGAAAGATTAAGGAAAGGCAAACCTACATTTCTAGCATTTGTAGACTAAGAGAAAGCTTTCGAGAATGTTGACTGGAATACTCTCTTTCAAATTCTAAAGATGGCAGGGGTAAAATACAGGGAGCGAAAGGCTATTTACAATTTGTACAGAAACCACATGGCAGTTATAAGAGTCGAGGGACATGAAAGGGAAACAGTGGTTGGGAAGGGAGTGAGACAGGGTTGTAGCCTCTCCCCGATGTTATTCAATCTGTATATTGAGCAAGCAGTAAAGGAAACAAAAGAAAAATTAGGAATTGGAATTAAAATCCATGGAGAAGAAATAAAAACTTTGAGGTTTGCCTACGACGTTGTAATTCTGTCAGAGACAGCAAAGGACCTGGAAGAGCAGTTGAACAGGATGGACAGTGTCTTGAAAGGAGGATGTAAGATGAATACCAACAAAAGCAAAATGAAGACCATAGAATGTAGTCGAATTAAATCAGGTGATGCTGAGGGAATTGGATTAGGAAATGAGACACTTAAAGTAGTAAAGGAGTTTTGCTATTTGGGGAACAAAATAACTGATGATGGTCGAAGTAGAGAGGATATAAAATGTAGACTGGCAATGACAAGGAAAGCGTTTCTGAAGAAGAGAAATTTGTTAACATCGAGTATTGATTTAAGTGTCAGGAAGTCGTTTCTGAAAGTATTTGTATGGAGTGTAGCCATGTATGGAAGTGAAATGTGGACGATAAATAGTTTGGACAAGAAGAGAATAGAAGCTTTCGAAATGTGGTGCTACAGAAGAATGCTGAAGATTAGATGGGTAGATCACATAACTAATGAGGAGGTATTGAATAGAATCGGGGAGAAGAGGAGTTTGTGGCACAACTTGATTAGAAGAAGGGATTGGTTGGTAGGACATGTTCTGAAGCATCAAGGGATCACTAATTTAGTACTGGAGGGCAGCGTGGAGGGTAAAAATCGTAGAGGGAGACTGAGATGAGTACACTAAGCAGATTCAGAAGGATGTAGGCTGCAGTAGGTACTGGGAGATGAAGCAGCTTGCACAGGATAGAGTAGCATGGGGAGCTGTGTCAAACCAGTCTCAGGACTGAAGACCACAACAACAAACATCTTTTATTGTTGTTGGGTTTATGTGGGTTGACCTCACTTAGTTGCATTACTTTCTTTAAAAAGAGGATAATTACAGTAGTCCCAATACGAAAGAAATCAAATGTTGGCATGTGTGTTACTGAATTATCAGTTTAATATGCCATTATTGCAAAATACTTAATTCTGACTATGTACCTAAGAATGGGACAACATGCAGGAAGCTTACCTATGATAAGATCTGTTTATCTTTAGAGAAATAGGATGATACCAGAGGCATTACCACCTGTACAACTTATTTTACAAAAGTAGATTGCAGAAAAACAAACCCATATTTACTGTCTCCGCAAATCCAGATTAAGGTTTTAACAATGTTGACTGAAATGTTTCCTTGATATTCGGACGGAAGCAAGGATGAAATGCAGATAGCAAAAGGTTATCTTCAATTTGTACAGAAAAGGGACTGCAGTCATAAGAAAAATGTATGAAAGGGAAGCAGTAGTTTAGAAGTGAATGTGGCAGGGTCGTAGGCTGTCACTTGTTACACAGTCTCTGCTGAGAGCAAACAGGGAAGAAAACCAAGGAGAAGTTTGGAAAAGAAACTGAATTACAGTGAGAAGAAATAAAACTTAAGATTTGTTGACTCAATGTAATTCTGCCAGAGAAGGCAAAAGACACTGAAGATCAACTGACCAGCATGAATAGTGTCTAATTTGTAAGATAAAGATTTGTAAAAGTAGTGCCAAGGTAATGGACTGTAGTAGAATTAAAGTTGGATGTTGCTAGAAAATGAGACTCCAAAAGTAATAATGAGTTGTACTATTTGGGTAATTAAAAATATTTTGACCATGACATAATTAAAAAATATATCAAATGCAGATGTATTTGTCTTGAGTATAACCTTACATGGAAGTTGAATCGTGGACATTACAACTACAAACTATTCTTCAGACATAAGACTAGAACTGCAACAGTTACAACATTTTGCGTGACAGAGTATTGCTGTCAGTTGTGTTTATATTACACTATCTTTATGATGAACATTTTAGATTTATAACACTTACTGTGTCATGAAAAAGCTGCTGGCAAATTCTGGTAGAAACGTGAACAATTGTATGATTAAAGAAAATACTCACCAAATAGGGGAGGTGGGATTGAGACATTCACATAAGCCAGAGGGTGTAAATAAGCCAAGTTCCCTGCTGTATTAATTCTCACGGAGTTACTTCTGCTTCAGCACTATCCGTGAGCTGTTGCAAAAGGGGGGGGGGGGGGGGGGTACAAGCTCAGGGTATGTTAATGTTTGGCTTGGTCTGAGACCTGCACTGATTTTATCACAGTACAGGCTGAAATCTGGTCACTATTCTGGTCTCTTACACAGTTTTAACTTGTCACATATGGTCAATATAAGTTAGAATTTTTAAGATTAATGCACGTTGTGCAAGTTCACGCATGCATGCTCACACTCTTTGGATTAATGTTAAAAAAAAAAGTTCTAATTTCCATTGAACGTATGTGACAAGTTAAAACTGTGTGGCAGGCCAAAATAGAAACACTCTCCTGCTCAACACTTCCTCCATTTAATAGGTGCCTGTCATTACTCATAATGTTTCTGATATATTTCTGTAGTGATTACTGGTTTGTATTAAATATTTCTTTTCGAGCCCTTGGCACAACATACATTTCTGCCATAATGAGGCTATATCACTAGAAATCGTAACGTTTTAAGATGATGTGCTTTACCTCCTGCATTTCTCGTGTATCTCCTCTGCAGGTATGCAGGTTTACTTCATCTAAAACTCAGAAAGATTTGTGTTAATGTATTGTCATTACCGAGAAGTAAAAGTCACCGGGAAGAAAACTGGAGATCAATACATACTCCAGATTTTTTTAAATACAAATTTGTAGGTTATCTTAAAGTAGCATTTTTAATGTGGTACGTGCCAGTGCATCATCTCAAACCACTTACATAAGGTAATGCATCATTGAGAAAGTAGCTCAGAAACATTTAATAGCTGCTTCTGTGTATTAGAAACAGTACTTACCAATTTGATTTGTTTGTCAAAATAGAAAAATAAAAGTATGAAATTGGATTGTAAAGTAGACACCAAAGTCTCTTAAAACTCACCAAAACATACTTACACAGTAGTACCTATATGCAGGTACAGTGTCATATGGAATACTATAACTTGAATTGAGGGTATTTTCTCTTTTTCCCCCTGGATGGTTTTGGGATACTAAAGTAAGAATACTATATCGTACCAATCCGCTGTTGCTGTCCCACTTAGTTTTTAAGTGTAATGGTAGCAATATAACTCTGTGGAGAAAAAGAAGAGCGAAAAAGTACAAAGCTGTATTTTGACCATCTTCCTTCATTTTTATTTGATGATCAGTGTTCGGTCAGATGTAGAAGCATGATCACCACAAACCATGTCATATATGTACAATCAAGTTTTGTCGCCATATTTGGAATTAGACAGGAGACATGTTTGACATCCGCAGCACATAGATGATGTTTGGTTGGGTGACATAAATCATCATGATGTCATCCTGCTAGAGATTGTGCCCATGTCTGCCCTGATGACACCACTGTTCTCATAGGTACCTGAACAACTAAGTGCATTTATTTGGGGCTTCTCAGTATCGAGAGATCTCTCCCACACACCACTAAGACTATAGCCACTGTAGTGGTTGAAATTGTCCTTATACAATCTTATTTCTACTCCTTCATTAATAAAAGAATACTAATACGTAGGAATGTGGAACAAAAGTTTAGTTTCATCAAACAATTTGTCTGTTTATTTATGAGACAGTTTAGCAACTGCTGATTCATCAAGTTCTCGATTTTTTAATATGCATTTGAAGTTCTGCACAGCACTTGATAATGGCATAAGTAAAGTGACAAACAGCTACTTCTGCACTTGAAAGGAAAGGAATCTTACAAATTCCAGTGAATCAGAGACAGAGAACTGTCCTTAACTGGTAACAGCATCTCCTTTATCTTCTTGAGAGATCTGGAAATAGGTTTTATGCGTCTTCTTCCCAGGACTGTACGTATCATGCTAAGTATAGCACTGCAGAAACAAAGAAGCACAGTAGGTGGGTCATCAAGAGGTTGTTCAACATTTTCACACCTTTATTTCTTATAGTGCACTAATTTTACACCTGGTCATCAAGAACCATTCTTTCAGAGCATCTTCTTCTCTTCTCTGAAGAGTCTGATAATCTGTCAACTACTGCTTCAGAGATCTAATACTGATCTCAACCCAACTACCCACTGCCTCAACATGGTATTCAACTTTTCCTCCAGCACATACTATCCTCAGTGAGGTTTCCACTATTCTAATTCCATTCCTGCCCCCTCGTGATCCATCAGTCAGGAGGAGGAGAAGAAGAAGAAGAAGAAGAAGAAGGACGACGTCAACGATGAGGAGGAGCAGCAACTCTGACTGAAGGATCACAAGGGGGCTGGGATGGAATTAGAATAGTGGAAACCTCACTGGGGATAGTGTGTGCTGGAGGAAAAGTTGGATACCATGTTGAGGCTGTGGGTAGTTGGGTTGAGATCAGTATTAGATCTCTGAAGGAGTAGTTGACAGATTATCAGACTCTTAATTTCTAATTGCATCCCGGCTTTACATGATTCATTCGAGCAGTTACAGTTCACACAATATGCAGCTTCATCCAGTCAATCCTTCAGGAGAACATATCATTAATCAGTTTCCAACTGATGTAAGTTTCTTTCTAGATAGCTGATAATACTGCCGAGCAACATACAACACAAAATTAATGGTATATAAAATCAAGTTAAATTTTCTCACATGATATTTTATTGTAGTGTTTCCCTTTTGTTTTCTCTTAAGTTTTGTATGTGTTGTCAATGAATCCCATGTGCTGAGCATCTCGCTGTCACCGCTCTACCTAACTCTAATCTGGATCTAAAATAGCATCATAGTCTCATTTGTGTTGTCAACATGGCCCCCCATACATTCTCTCCTATAGAGCTCTAAGTTTTGCTCAGTTTTCCCATTACTGGCTGTTCTTGATGACAGGACATTTCAAAAGTATTGGAAAGCTAATGGTTCTGTATCTGATTTGTTCTCTCCTCAGTTCGTGTGATAGGTATTAGGTAATAATGGAACACAACTTATTTGTTGCAGAGTACGATTTCTGTAGATTTCAAAGTAACTTTAGGGTTTCTTACTGGAGTTCAAAGCAATTCCCTTTGATAAATGTGACTGAGTGATACGTAGTTAATGAGGCAGAAAATTCTCTTTTTCTCTTCTTACTTTTTGCTGTTTAGCAACTCATTGTAGAAAGTCCCATCTGCACCAGAAGTACAGAAAAAGGGGTAAGGTATGTTTCTTGGCTTTAAAATGGTGATACTATAATTTCATTAATTTCATGTATGCCGTATGAAATGTCTTGGAGATTGCAGAGAGAGAGAGAGAGAGAGAGAGAGAGAGAGAGAGAGAGAGAAGTAAGGCATGGTCTGGTCTTGATGTTGTGAATGGCTGGTGAGATTGTGAACAGTATGTGAACTGCTGCTACATAGTTCTTTGTAAAGCAGTTCGACTCAATGAATGTAGAGCTCTAAATTGTTTTTACTTGTAAAATGTGACACATTTTAACTAATGCTAATATGTGTCGGATGTGATTGCTTGGAATATGACAATGAGGATACGCTATTAACTTGCAACTGGTAACAGGGATTATTTCCTAAATGAACGAGCCACAAAAAATGTGTCAAATCTTAAATAAAGCCTAGAGTATGAGCAGAGAGAGTTTTGAATAGTAACAATTATTTTTGCAGCTGACTTATGCTGAATTTTGCAATTTTCTTTTAGCAGAAAATTAATTTGTGGGCTTTGCATGTCCATGGTAATAAAAGGAAATTAGTTTTCCAGTGACATCCTGCAGATCTGTTACATTAATTAGGCTTTATAGCGACATTTTATATATTGGGTTCCTTTTGGTTTTCCACTTCAGTTTCTTAAACTGCGTTATACAAGCTCTGTACCTTTTTGAATTAACTTTGTTCTTATTTCTAACTGCTCTTCGTTTTCATTTCTTACTATGGCCAAATTATGAGAATGTCACTGTGTGTAATTAAAATTTGTAGGTTCAGGGCATTACTTCCACTGCTAGTTTTTGTACATTTGCATCTGTATCTTGCAAAAAACAAGTTAGAATGACATTGTTCAACTCTGTATCCCTCATCAACATTGTGTGAAGAGGCACTATTTCTACTGATGTTTGTTTAACATCTGCAGCCACTGTATGATTAGTGCTTACAGTATCACACAGATAACAGGAGGGCAGGACCATTGTGATGCTTTGAACGGAGGTCACAGTAAAATTTCTCATTGCTTAAGAGAGATTTTGGTTCTTAAAGTGTCACAACCAAAGTTTTTGAAAAGGGCATTTTTCTGCTTTGCTTAAAGTTTGTGTGGTGCTCTGTTATTATTAAATCTTACAAAATGATGTACCAGGAGTACTGTTCTGTTTTAGAGGAGGATTGTAAAGAACAGTGTAGATTACAAATGGTATATCTGGACACTACAGAGTAGGAACTTATGGCCCATACCGTGTCTTCTGGTTCACACGCACACTGTATGTGTTGTAATATATCACTGTTATATGCAGGATGGACATTAATAAAACCAACAAACTGCAGGGACGGATTCCTGACAAGAAATGGAAGAAAGGTCCTATGAACATGCATCCAGAAATGGCAGTGTGTGACTGCATCCACATCACAACAGAAATTCAAAGCGGCCTCCATGGGATTGCAAGTGATAGTAGCGGTTGTCATGCAGGATACACGTTATTGTACTTTCGCTTTCACAATTTTGGTGGGTCACTTGCCTGGAGCATGTTTTAGGGCTCGTATCAATATCCTGTAGAGCCCGGTCGTCCAAACCTGGTGTATGCACAGTCCACCACCTCCCTGCATGTTTGTGTGATCGTGGGTCCTTTCATAAAGACAAACACCCGAAAAGGCCTTGAAATGTTATGTGACGTGGTTAGTGTCTGTGATAGTACTTGTTTCAGTGTAGCCATGCTGCCCCTCAAAGGTTTCCATCTGCTTTGCCATATACAAACACCATCTCGGCTTGCTCCCCACATGAATGCCCGACCATTGTGCTGCTTGCAGTACATGCATTAATTACGAAGCTTGCAACACACAATGAACACATGGCATGTGGTCAGAGGAACTGATGCATTTCTGGACACATGTTCATAGGACCTTTCTTCCTCTATTTCCAATCAGGAATCCACCCTGTAGTTTGTCGGTTTTGTTAATATTCACCCTGTACGTTTGTCCAGGGCCCTGGCATAATAAACTAGTTTATTTTGTTATTGAATTGAAAGGTGAGATATTGGGGAAGAATTTGAAGGCAATGCTATTTTCAATCAAAAAGCAGTGCTACAGCTTTATTCCCTTCACTCTCCCCCTCAGTTCCTGAAAATTAGACTTCACCAATACCACCATTGTTGCAGTCTACTTTTAATGTATTCTCAAATTTTGGAGTGAAGGGAATGGGATGTAAATATTTGCATAAATTACATTGAAAATGTCACTCAGAAATGACTGAAATGGTACCAGAGCACTGTGATGAATGATGAAGTTGCATAACAATTGCCAAGGCCTAGGTGTTTCTGTCATTGGGACCTCTGCCTACACCTTCTCTCACCTGTCTCAAAACGTATCAGTCCATTTGGCCGTGTATTGGACTGTTATTATTTACATTTATGCACTGTCATATTGTACATAACTTTTTTACTTTTCATTGTTTTTCACTTTTCATTGTTTTTCACTTTTCCGTACCTTTTAGTGTTTTCATTTCCAGAACCGTAACTCAGTGACAGTGTAGTAGTATTTGGTCTGTTGCTCATTGCTGCCTTGGTGCTAGGGTTTAGTCAGTTATGCAGATCCTCTCCTACACTTTGTGTGTGTGTGTGTGTGTGTGTGTGTGTGTGTGTGTAGGAAGTTAGTATTGAGTTCAGTTTTGACTGCATCATATTTTCTATTTTTCATTTATTTCCTTCCTGTCACATTAAATCTAGAAGAATCTTGAAAAGCTTGATAAAGTTTTATTTTGATGGATCATCAGTTTGGAATAGGTGACTTTTTTCCTTCTTCCCTCCTATGTTTTCTAATGGTGAGGGTGAAATTGTACATTATGTATAGGAATATTTGTTTTAGTTGCTTTTGTTCAAGTCTTTGGAAGTAATAGCTCAAAAAGGTTTGGTGTACCTGTAGCAGCATGAACATGTAATTATGTAGTTTTTAGTGTGTTTAGTGAAACTCTTCCAAATGAAATAATAATCTTAGACTTGCATGGGTATTTCTTTTGCCACTAATAGTGTCTGTGCACAGGATATTATTCTGTATATTGTGAAGTCTATGAATTCTGGCATGTATTTCTGTGTACAAAATTGAGGAATTGTGTGTATTACTTCTGTTGCATGGCAACTTTCTCTCCTTTTGTTTGTGTGGTGTGCTCCTGAGGAAATAAAGTAAATTTATGCAGTTAAAAAGTTAGAAAAATGTTGACATTTGTTGGGAGTCAGGATGTATACCGCAATGGTACACAATTTGAAATCCTAGCTTTCAAATACTCTGAGCTAAAAGTTAGCTGTTAAAAATGTGATCATTTACGTAGTCGCAGATGAATCATCCACGCAAACTGTATTCTCACATTTCTTACAATGATACTGCACGTCAGTAAAACATTGCTACTGTTGTAGCGATAACATTGATTGTTATTCTTTTATATATGTTTATTGTCCATCATTGAAAGATCAAGAGGAGGCTAAACCCTTAGACACACAGGTGGACAGTTTGATATCCCATGATTTCAGTACTGTGTAGAAATGATGACCATCATTGTTTGCCTTCTTGCAAGAAGGTGGGTGCTATCAACATAATGAACTGTTCCTGTGTTTAGGAAATAAATTCCAAATCTTTATGTATTTTTCCAACTATTCAGTACATGTTACTGACAGTATAAAAAGATAGAATTTGTGTGTAGATTGAGGAGCACATGTGCATTTTATGTGAAACAAGAATTCAAATTTTTTGTAAATGCATCCTTAGGGTGTGGTCCATTGCAGTGTTGTACAGCTATTAAGTATGCAGTAGCATAATCAATTTGATAATGCTGTGTGATTATTTCTGATGTGGTGGTAAAATCAGGATGCCATTTCGCTAGAGTGTTTCGGCTGTGATGGTATTTGAGTAGTAGACACAATGCTAATGTACTCGATAAAACTAAGGGTATTGTAAGATCTTTAAACTACTATACAGAGATTTCTAATAATGTGACACTTCTCGCGTACACAAACTGCAACCTTTGTAGTTGTTTGTGATTTCTATAATAGTGGCATGGTATGTATTTTGACTACTATTCCTTTCCACACCTCTTTTCAACAATGTTCTCTCTCACCCCTCCACCCCCCTTCCCGCCTCCCCCTCCCCAGAAAAAATCATATCACCCATCCCCATCACATGCCCCTACACCACCACACTCCTCCTTCACAGACAGGGCCCTTAGACCTGGATCCCCCACCCCTGCCAATCCCCATCACTGCCCCCTCTGCACCCCTCCCTCCTGCTTATGATCACATCACTTACCCTTCTACCACAATCCCTCATGGACCCCACCTCATTCCACTTCCATTTCATACCTCTTGCCAGTCAGCTCCAACTGTCACCTGTCTTCTGTTGCACACCTGCAGTGCAGCAAGTTATGTATGTAGCTTTTTCTGTGTTTTCTTAGTAGTATATTTCTTAACTTCAGTGTGTGTTGTTCTATTTAAGAAGTTTAATCTCATGTTTTTGTAACCATATGGTGTAGAGTCAGAGTATCAGTAGCACAGTTGTAATTTCTTCTGAACAGCTAGCTACTCACTTCATAAAGCATCACCTTCCATTTGTGATACGTCCGAAAGGTAGCAAGTTTTATATCTAGGTTTCTGTATGTGCTGTTAAGAGTTAATTTTTAAGTTAGTAATACAATGTGTGTAGGATGTGGGCATACTGTGTGTGTATACAGGTACAGCTGGCCACAGTTCATGAACAGCTGAATGTGCTTTTAGCTACAGTCAGTCATTTACAGGCTGCTGCCTTGGAGTGTAATGGTGGCGGAGAATCTGGCACATCACTTGGGGCACATCAGGTGTAGCTTTTTTCTTTGCTGCTGAGGCACCTCCTGGTGTACCTGATGCAGTGGAACTGCCCTCTTGGGCAGGATGAGTGGTGGGTGGTAACACGTTCGTGTCGCTCTAGGCAGAGGGCCAATGGGAAGACTGGCTATCTGGCATTGCCATTCACCCTGTGAGTGGACAGGTGGCTGCTCCTTCGGCAGGGTTCAAGCAGGCACACGGTGGCAGGCATTTGCTTGTTAGAAGGAGCTCCGTTATTTGCAGTATGGAGTTCCTTAGGGAAATAGCGTTTAGAGCTGGAAAGAAAGCCAATGTTTGTTCTGAATGTCTGCTGGGTGGCCTCATCAGAGATGTAAAGAAGACCTTGCCAGCTATTGAGCATGCAGGGTGCAGTCTTCTGGAAGTTGTGGCTCGTGTCTGCACCAACAACACATGTCGCTTGGGTTCTGAGGCCATCCTGAGCTCATAGAGGCAGCTGGCAGATGTGATGAAGGCTGCTGGCCTCGTGTGTTGTGTTCAAGCAGAGGTCACAATTTGCAGCATTGTTTCCACAGTTGATCAGGGTCATTTGGTTAGGAGCTGAGTGGAGGGTCTCAACCAAAGGCTTCATCAACACTGTGATAGACTTGGCTGCAGGTTACTGGACCTGCATTATGTGGTGGGAAAATGTAAGAATTATCTGGATAGGTCAGGGGTGCAGTACATAAAGGAAGCTCCTAGTAGTGTAGGGATTATCAGGATAGGTCAGGGGTGCAGTACATAAAGGAAGCTCCTAGTGGGATAACAGAGTACTGGTGGTGTACACATGCATGTTTTCTAGGCTAGATGGTTGTTTTAGGTACTCTAATGAATACTAACCAGATGACAAACAGATAGCAAAATCGGACTGTGTTAGAGTAATGACACTTTGACTGTCAGAATTTTATCAGTAAATTGTTGGAGTATTCTTAATAAAGTTCTCAAACGTACTGCCCTCCCAAAATTTTTTGTGCTCATATTATTGTCAGGACTGATAGTTGGCTGAAATATGAAGTAGAAATCCCTAGAGATATACAGTGATTCATGGAGTGTATATCGAAAAGACATATTAGATGTCATAGAAGGGGGAGTGTTTATTGCAGTTGACAAAAATATTCTCTCTTGAGGTTGAATATGAATTTGGCAGTGAAGTTGTCTGGTCACGTATAATAGGTGTAGATGAATTCTGGTTGGATATGTTTACCAGCCATCCGATTCCACTGTGACAGTTTGAGTCATATCAAGCAAATTTGTGGTCTTTAGTGCGGAAATACCCAGATCATGCAATATTACTTGGAGGCAACTTCAACGTAACGAGTATAGACTCGGTCAGCTTTGGATTTGTTGGACAGGGTACATACAGAAAGTCTTGCAAAGTTCGTGTGAGCATGTTTTCTGAAAACTATCTTGAGGCTAGTTTGACAGCCTACACACAGTGGAAATATTTGAGACCACATAGCTACAAAAAGGCTTGACCTAATCAACAGTGTCAGCACAGAGACAGGGATTAGTGATCATGATACCATCCTAGCGACTATGGTTACTGAAGCTAATAAATCAATCCAGAAGACTAGGAGAGTAATTCTTTTAGAAAGAGCAGATAAGCAGTTCTTAGCATCACAATTTAGACAATGAATTGACACCATATAGTTCCTGCATAATGGATGTAGAGGAATTAGGGCAAAGTTTAAATGGATTGAAAATTGTGCTCTGGAGAAGAATGTACTGAATAAGTTGATTAAGGATAGAAAAGACCCATTGTTGTTTAACAACAAAATTCAGAAAATGCCTAGGAAGCAAAGACAGTTCTCTCTCATTCAAACAAGAACACTCAAATGACGATAGGCAAAAGTTTGTAGAAATTTGCATATCCATAAAAATATTGATATGCAAAGCATACAGCTACTACCACTGCCAAGAAGACCAAGAAAATTCTTGTCCCATCTGAAATTGCTAAGCTAAGGGTTCTATCCAGTCACTTGTTGACCAGTTTGGTGTGGCATCAAAAGACAGCTGAACAAAAGCCAAAGTTTCAAATTTCTCATTTAAGAAATCATTCACACAAGAGCACTGTATAAACACTCTCATTTGATCACCACACAGATTCCCATATGGAGGGCATAATAATAAGCATCCCAGGTGTAGAGAAACAACTGAAAGAATCCAAAAGCAAATAAGTGTCCAGTTTGGTTTTGCAAAGAGTACTCTATGACATTTGCTCCTTACCTAGCTTGCATGTATTGCAAATCTCTCACCCAGCACATAGTCCCAAGTGACTGGAAAAAGCACAGGTGACTCCTATATGTAACAAGAATAAAAGAACTGATGCACAAAATCACAGAACAATGTTCTTAACACAGGTTTGCTGCAGAATTCTTGAACATATTTTCAGTTTGAATGTAACAAATTTCCTTGAGATGGGAAAGCTTATGTCCATAAATTAGCATGGTTTTAGAAAGCTTAGCTTGTCTGTATCTCAGTTTTCCCTTTTCTCACTTGTTGTTGTCGTTGTCTTGAGTCCAGAGGCTGTTTTGATGCAGCTTTCCATGCTATTCTATCCTGTGCAAGCTTCTTCATCTGCTTAGTGTACTCTCTCGTGGTCTCCATCTAAGAGCTTTACCCTTCACACTGCCCTCCAATACTAACTTGATTCCTTGATGCCTTAGAACATGTCCTACCAACCGATCCCTTCTTCTAGTCAAGGTGTGCCACAAATTTCTCTTCTCCCTAATTCTATTCAATACCTCCTCATTAATTATGTGATCTACCCATCTAATCTTCATCATTCTTCTGTAGCACCACATTTCAAAAGCTTCTATTCTCTTCTTGTCCAAACTATTTATCGTCCATGTTTCACTCTCATACATGGCTACAGTCCATACAAATACTTTCAGAAACGACTTCTGACACTTAAATCTATACTCAGTATCAACAAATTTCTCTTCTTCAGAAACGCTTTCCTTGTCATTGCCAGTCTGCATTTTACATCCTCTCTACTTCGACCATCGTCAGTTATTTTGCTCCACAAATATCAAAACTCATTTACTACTTTAAGTGTCTCATTTCCTAATCTAATTCCCTCAGCATCACCTGATTTAATTCGACTACATTCTATGGTCTTCATTTTGCTTTTGTTGGTGTTCATCTTACATCCTCCTTTCAAGACACTGTCCATCCTGTTCAACTGCTCTTCCATGTCCTTTGCTGTCTCTGACAGAATTACAATGTCATCGGCGAACCTCAAGGTTTTTATTTCTTCTCCATGGATTTTAATACCTACTCCGAACTTTTCTTTTGTTTCCTTCACTGCTTGCTCAATATACATATTGAATAACATCGGGGAGAGGCTACAACCCTGTCTCACTCCCTTCCCAACCACTGCTTCCCTTTCGTGTCCCTCGACTCTTATAACTGCCATGTGGTTTCTGTACAAATTGTAAATAGCCTTTTACTCCCTGTATTTGATCCTTGCCACCTTCAGAATTTGAAAGGGAGTATTCCAGTCAACATTGTCAAACCCTTTCTCTAAGTCTATAAATGCTAGAAAGATAGGTTTTGCCTTTCTTTAATTTATCTTCTAAGATAAATGATAGGGTAAGTATTGTCACATGATATCCTGTGAATAAAGGCAGTAGGGCAAAAAGTAGATTTCATATTCCTAGATTTCCTAAAAGCATTTGACGTGGTGTCCCACTGCAAGCTGTTAATGAAGATTCCAGCATACAGAATAGGTTCCCAGACATAAGAGTGTCTCGAAAACTTCTTAAGCAACAGAACCCAGTACATTTTCCTTGATGGCAAGTGGTCATCAGAGCCCCAAAAGCTCCTCCTCCTCCTGTTCATCAGAGACAAGGGTCTCATCAAGAGTGCCCCAGGGCACTATTTCCATTTTCTATATTCATAAATGACCTGGCAGATAGGTAAGCAGCAGTCTGTGGCGGTTTTCTGATGATGCTGAGGTGTACGGGAAAGTGTAGTCATTGAATAAGTGTAGGAGGATGCACGATGACTTAGACAAAATTTCTGGTTGGTGTGATGAATAGCAGCTATCTCTAAAAGCAGAAAAATGCAGATGAGTGGGAAAAACAAACGCATGTTGTTTGCATACAGCATTAGTAGTGTCTTGCTTGACACAGGCATGTTGATTGAAATATGTGGGTGTAATACTGTGAAGCGATATGAAATGGAATGAGTATGTAATGATTGTAGTTGGGAGAATTTTAGGATTGCGTGTATCATTGGTAAAGGCGAGTGCATATGGGCCCATGCACATGTACAGTTTAATCGCGCGTGTACTTCTCCTGCTTCTGGCTACAAAAGTGTGGCTGTTAGCCTTATAAGCAAGCAGCAAGATGCTACCCGGAAAAATTTTACTGGCGCGTGCAAGCTGCCATATTCACTGGGAGCAAACCGGGGAATCTGCCCCGGGTTGCAATTTCATTCAAGCATTAATCACCTTGCAGAACAATGTTGTTGTTTTTGTCAGTTTGCTGAAGAAATATGGCATTATTAATCTTTTTGGCTGAGGCAGTCAAGTTATTTGAAACGAAGTGTTTAATTCCACACTATTGACTAGTTTCAGCTATTCGCTGCATTTCATTTTCATCTTCTAGCACATATGGCATTATGCCATAATAAAGAACCAAAATGAGATAATACAGTACTGGTACTCCAAGAAAATTCACAACCTAATCTGAACATACGAATGTACACTTTAAGCCAAATTACGCATTTTAGTGTGGTTTACAAAATTCCTCTGATGTCTTGTTTCTTTTATGACGTGATTTAAGATCTTTTAATGTTTTACACATACAAACATATGAGCTTTGTGTGTCGTCGTAGCTGCACAAGCGCGGTGACGCCAGTTATCTGGTGCTCTCTGGCAACTGTTGAAATGAACCTTTTTCTAACAGGTCGCAGGAAAATATTGCGAATGATTAATTGAAAAGCGTTACTTTCAAAGTAAATTTTCTTTTACGCAAGATGACCTAAGTGCGAGAATGTGCGATGAATTTCTTAAATAACGGAGCATTTGACTCTAATTTAAGAATCAACTATTTGAGGACAACCATTCAGAAAAAATTTCGAGCCCAGAAGATCGGACATTTATGTCGGAATTAAAATTTCTACTGTCACATTTGTGTGATATATCTTAAAGTGTAACACGCGCAGAAAAGATCAACATTATACGTGAAAGTTTAGCTTCTCTTGCAGCTTAATAGTCATCAAGACCAATATTATATGTGAAAGCTCTGCTTTTCTTGTACCAGCACTATGCATATTAATTTACACCGTTAACTTCTCCTGTTTGTGTGTACGCGCTACTTAACAGTGATAATGCTACTGGATGACTACGTCGCATATCCTAAGCTATGAATATCCACTGCATCGGCTGGTGAGATGAAGTGACATGAGGTATGACTGGCTTACAAAAGCACATCCCAATCTCGATTTCAATGTTTCGGGAAGTAACGTGCATTGTTTGGTGGAATTCAAATTAATACTTTCGTAATATGAAAATAAGCAGTGTACATTATCTTTTTTTCTGAGTTTCATTTTCTGAATGGCTGAGAAATTCTACGCTGATGTATAAAACCATACCATTCAAAGGATTGATAAGTCTTACAGTTCTGAGGAAAAATGTAATGTCACTTAACAAGGAAAAAGTGTATTTTCACCCGGGAGAAAGTGTGTTTTTTAACTGGGAAATCTTTGAATTTTTTTTTTTTTCTTTGTCCACGTTTACACTTTGATACAGGACATGAGTGCGACTTATTCTTGAGTACGACTTTACTATTCGGGATCTGCGTCAGGTCAGGTTAAAGAAAGACATTGAAGCAGTTAGGAAGTTGGCTGTTAGATTTGTTACTGGTAGGTTCAGACAACATGCAAGTATTACGGATGTGTTTTAGGAACTCAAATGGGAATCCCTGGAGTGAAGGCTATGTTCATTTAGAGGAACAACATTGGAAAAAATTGAGAGAACTGACTTGTGAAGCTGACTGCAGAATGATCCTAGTGCCACCAATGTACATTTCACATAACTGCCACAAATATGAATCAGGGCTTGTACAGTGGCATATAGACAGTCATTTTTCCCTTGCTGTATTTGTGAGTGAGGCAGGAAAGGAAGAAGTAACTAGTAGTGGTTTGGCTACACTCCCCCCACACCCTGTCTGGTGACTTACAGAATGTATATGTAGCTGTAGAACTCACCTCTTGGCACTCAATTCACTTGTGGCCACTCAACTGCCCAGTTACAACTCCCCCCCCCCCTGCTCCCTTGTCATGATCGGCTGTTTAGGGCAAGTGCTGATGATACTTCTGACTGAATGAAAAGTACTTTTGCTGGAAGTCATTGTTCAGCTTTTTGTTATAATCATCAGCATCATCATCATACCTCTGTTACATTTGCAATGTTGATGAGATTTATATATCCACAGTTCAAATTAGGGAAGATACTGACTGACGAGAGAGAGTGGGGGGGGGAGTATTCTATAGAGGTACAGAAACATCCAGTAAACTTGAGCTCTGAAATGCGTAAGATCTATGAACTGGTCAGTAGAAGAAATGTGCTTCATGGTAGTAAAGATTATCAAAGTGCTCATAGCTCTTAAGTTGTGTTTTTTAGAACACATCTCAAAATATAGAATATTTTTTTAAAAATCCTGTAAATATGTAATGGTATGTTCTTTCTCAGTAGTGCAGGACTAGTATGCAGTTGTTGAACTGATTTTGACTTTCCCTTTAATTCTTCTTCTCCTCTCTCTCTCTCTCTCTCTCTCTCTCTCTCTCTCTCTCTCCCTCTCTCTCTCCTTTTTTTAATCATCCGATAATTTGTAAGGCTTTTCTGTGTGTGTGCCAATGTTAGGAGAGCACAGAAAGGAAGTGGTGAATAATGGAAGATTTAATCAACAAAATATGATTAAAACGCTGTCTACCCTGACATGTATCTGATTCCCATCAGAAGCTCAGAAATAGAACTAAAGGGGTCAGTCTTTGACCTCATATGAAAAGTTGTTGCCAATCAATGTAAGATAACACTTTCCACAAAATGGAAGAAAATAGCTAGTTGCAGATATTTATTGCACATACAGCCATATGATATAAGCATACTAGTTTAAATTACATCCCTAGGGCTCTCTTACTGCCACAGATATTTCAGTTTGTGCATATTGGTACTAGCTCTTGCAAAGGTGTCAGAGGAAGATGGAAGCAATATGGACTGTGGTGTGATGATATAATAGTCATAATTTTTCAATATATTTACAAGAACAATGCTTATTTCAAAACATTACCATCGCTCTCTGCATCACATTCCGTATTTGTGTGTTTGTGTATGTGTGTGTGAGTGTGTGTGTGTGTGTGTGTGTGTGTGTGTGTGTGTGTGTGTGTGTGTGTGCTACAATTAAAGAAAGTATTAACAAAGCAACACCAGCTGTTGTGAAATATGAGAGAGAGAATTTGGTGATTCTGAGTGTAATGTGGAATGGTCTGTAATTGCTGATTATGTTTTGACTTTTGTAAGACACAATTTTATTGCAGTCATTGCAGGATTTAAACAGTCAACTATGTATTAGACTACATGGGCCTCACTTACCATATGTGTTAGGTTCGTGGCAATCTTGTTTGTGCTTCTTGATAAGATTGAAAGGAGCTGTGAAGGAATTTGATATGATTCAGTGCACATTTGTTCACCAACAAATCTTCATTGTAATCTAAATTATTTAATAACTTTTGAAAATACCATTCTAAGTGCTGGATTGTTTTGTATATTTTCCATGTTTGAGGACAGGCCGGCTAGTAAATTTTTGATCAGATACTTACGAAGTCTTAGAATAGTGTATGTGGTTTGGGGCAAATGGAGTTTCTCCTACAGGTATCGAAACGTGTGTGCGATCGTCCTGTGGATAGAACATCATTGCAGGCATGCCATCATCTCGTCACAAAAACAGTTCGGAAGGTGGCTGGTTGGGACGATACTGGTGATGATCAGGTTCCTTGTCCAAGTTGTGTTTGTGCCTTCAACCAATGCTTGGCTCTCACCTCCCAAAAGGAGCAGCTTCTGGCCCCTGGGGAGGTAGTCTGACACTTGTCTTATCACATTGTGTTTGCATGGCTTTGATTTGCATGGTCTTTCTCTTATTTTCATCCTTAATGTGTTTTCCTGCGGAGCACTTGGACTGCATCTGAGTCACTTCTTTGAAAAGATAGTCAAAGTATGGTGAAATCATTGTCAGTTTAATTTGAGTTGCTGTATTTCCCAAGTATTATTATATCTCACAATCATCTGCATGTCCGTAGTTGGTATATAATTGGCATGACCATAATGAGCAGTTTAAAACTCTCTGATAACTGAATTTTCTTCTTCTTTTATGTTACTCAGGAATGTAAAACCACCACCACCACCACAGATAAACTTGCCATGTTACATATAATTGTCTCTTGTACATTTTGTGCATGTCAAGATATTTCTTGTTTAGCTATCAGATTGTTTGCATGAATAAGTGAGCTTTTAAACAGCATTTCTTATTAAACTATTGCTTATTTTAATTTTTGCCTTGAAATTGTGAATGACTTTGTGTTTTTTTAATTGTGTGCAGGGTGAACACCAACATGTGCCAGAATTTCCCCCTGTTAGAGAACTGAAGGATTTGTGTGATGGTGTGAGTCTGGCAGGATTAGTGTCATTCTATTGTCCTGAAGAACTACCATGGTCAGATATTGTGGTTAGCTCCTTACCAAAGATATCTGATTCAGTCCAGAACTTGATGCTTGTATACAACTTCTGCAGTCGATGTTTACCAAGCTCTGTATTCCATATGATGCCAGAGGATGTCACGTACTTGCAAGCGTAAGTAAACAGTACTGCAGTCACTTCAGAGTAGGGTAGTAGTTATTAGTACGTTACCTGTACACCATTGTGGTATGGGTTTACTTGACTGACTTTGAGCAAATATAATTTGGCAGCTTTTTGATTTATATTTGTTTTACGATTAATGTATCACTGTCTTGTTGAAATTAAAGTTGTGTTCATTGCTGTTGAATCGTACAAGTAGCCACTATTATTTTACTTATTACTTTAGTTTTAGTTGGTTAGTTTATTTTATTATTTTAGTTAGTTTAGGGAGGAAAAGGGGGGGAGGGAGGGAGGGAAGGAAGGAGGGAGGGAGGGAGGGAGGGAGGGAGAGAGAGAGAGAGAGAGAGAGAGAGAGAGAGAGAGAGAGAGAGAGAGAGAGAGGGGGGGGGGGGGGATGTATTAAATGAAAATAATTGTCAAATTCAAAACTATAGTCGAAAGTTTAAACTTTACTGAAGCAAGACTGTTTACTTATATGACTGAAATAGCTGATGATACCAAAACCAGCAATAACACAAAAGATTTGATACAGTCAATCTCTTGGGACTACACACCAGAAAAGAAGTGTTAAAGTTCTGAAGAAGTAGAAAAGTTATCTTAATTTGTTGGGGAAAATCCCCATGCAAGGTGAATTGAGAATAGAATTTGGTCTTTGACACAGTTGCAGCATAATTTGACACAGAATGTTTTTCAGTATGTGCAATGATGGAACAGTCTTCATCAGAACTTTAGTATTAATCATCTAACATAATGTATATAGTGTTAGCAGATTATTTGGTACATCCCCTTTTGACATCCTCCCAATGTGAAAATACTTTTTGCAATTGAAGCAGCCTTAGTACTTTGTAAATGAAGCAATCTTAGTAAGTCATACTGGAAGGATCTTAACAGATTTCACAATGGCATTAATCACAAAGATGATAAGCATCTGCGGTCTGAAGTGCATGGTACCATGTGAAGTGGTTTCTTCTCTTACCAGTTGTGTAAGGGGGTGGGGTGGGGAGGTTGATGATCACTGAAGTGAAGTGCCTCTGTATGCAATAATTAGTCCAATCCTAACTTCATGATCCCTACAGGACCCATATGTGGGGAACAGAATAATATTTTTTGTTTCCAATAGCTTCTGGATGCAATACTTTACCAACAGCTGTATGTATTGTAGAAATTTATTTTATTTTATGAACTTCGATGTGCTACCAGTTACGGCATTACATTGATGTCATCTTCAGGCCCCACTTGTGATAGTCGTAAAATTGCTAGACACGGAAGGAGCCATATAACTGGATCCGTGAATCAAATTGTCCTGCAACAGCTCTTGGTGGCCAGGCGACACAGACTGAGAGCGTTGTTTAGTTGTGTTTTGTAGCAACAGTATGCCAGCCTCAATTTTATTAAATTGTTTAATCACTACCTAAGTACATCACCTCTGCTTTCATTGAAACACAGGTGCTTGTTTCTTTTTATTGCTGTGTGGTATGTAAGAGTAGCCTGTGATCACTTACATTAATTCTAAGTCCCCCACCGTCCATTGCTGAAATGCCAACTTACATTGTGAATAATCTGTACATTACAAAATCAGCTTGATAATATCTTTGGCATTATGGTTTCTGACAGACCATGTGTCTGATCAATGACAGTCGTTTGCATGTTTGTGACTTTTTGGCTGAAAATGCTCTGCTTTCATTGCATAAAATAATGCCATAATTCCTTGTGGTAGGACATACATTTATCCTGCCTGAAAAAGCTTTAAAATAAATTGAGGTGGTGATCATTATAAAGGCTGCAACTCTTAATTACCGATAAGGAAAACATAAACATCTTTATTGGGCTGTAATAGAAAATAAATTTTGAGGCTACTGAAATGGATGAGTAGAAGCTGCAGCACTGTAAGAGAATCATGATAAAAAGTATGAAATCTGCAAACTGTGTCATGAAAAGTAAAGCTAACTAAGACCGTGAAGCTAAAATCCTACTAAAATGCAGCAAACACTAGACTGCAATTGCTTCATTGTCACCAGTGATGAAGAAACATTAGTATAAAGACTTGATTAAACATTTTATAAAAATGTAGGAAGATTCAATCAAAAACAAAAATTCATCTTTTCTGTAAAAACTGTTTAACCAATGAACTTTAGCAAGTAATTTACTACTAAGTCAGATGTAGGGGACTTAGTTGAACACTTTAATGAATTAATCATTTAACAGTGGTGAGTAAAATAAAGAATGGTACATTGGTTGCATGTTACTTCCTTTATTGGAGGTTGTAAAATATAGAAATTTTCTGAAGGAAATTTTGTCTCGGAACAGAATAAATTTACAGTTTAGTTGTTTATTCATTCAAGATGTACTAGATATCATGTGACAGTAAAAAGTAAAGGAAAGCCATATGGCATGCATGGCTGGGAGACTCCATAGGGCATTTAGCTACCTAATTGGAAAGGCTTTCCCCATCCTTCACACCTGCAGGCACTGTCCCTTCACGAAATAAGAGCTGTGTTCATGAGTCTATCTGTTAAATGTAAGTGACTGTGACGGTACGTGTGTGCGTGTGCACACGCCATTCCGTGTACGTGTGCTCGTTGTCATGTTCGTGTCGGGGATGATGATGATGATGATGATGATGATGATGATAAGGGAGAGGGTGAAACCCAGTGCCAGCATATAGCATACTCGTCTCGAAGAGCATCAAGGGGGGCCACTGAACGTAACATCTATAAATGTGTTTCCATGTTACTACTGAAAAATCTATTGTGTACCTTAAATTATTGTAAAATTTGTTTTGCCTGTAGTTGTTTGTCAATAATTTGAAAATGGAAATTGAAATATGAAACTCAAATACTCTATTGCTAATTAATGTTGATTTTGTTCCCTGCAGAAGAGGGAAATATACGCGATAAGCGAGTCCTCATTCATGCAAAGAATGTATTAAGTTTTGTTTGCTGGTTACTTTTGCCGAACGTGTAGTTAAAAACTCTTTATTCGTATGTTAGCCATCATTGAAGTTACTTGAGTAGGTTAGAGGACAAACACAATAAATGCCAATAAGGTTACATAAACAGATGTCGTATTTTCTTCTGGGAAAGCTAACAAGAGATTTCTGTGAATGACCAAACATCTTTTTCAGAACGGTTGTTAACCATTGAGAAAAATGTTAACCTCATTTTGGAGAGGAGAAAGAAAACAACTCGTATACTATTTCCTTTCGGTCGTCTAAACATTTTCACTGACAAAGTTCAGTGATGAAACAACCAATTTATACTAAGTTTTTGTGTATAGTGTGCATATGTATTAAGAGTAGGATTACCATAATCCTCATTCACAAATCCAGGACAAATGCATAGTAGCAGTTAAATATAGCATTATAATTTGTTTTATAATGTCAACTGTACTTTTGTGATGCTTGTACAAAGTCAAGATGTTTAACATTTTCTCGCTGCAGATTTATGCATGGAAGTCAGAATAACTGGCGTTTATTGTATTATACGAATGTGAAGACTGGCCATTGTTGTTGTTGTTGTTGTTGTTGTTGTGGTCTTTAGTCCTGAGACTGGTTTGATGCAACTCTCCATGCTACTCTATCCTTCATCTTTCAGTACCTACTGCAACCTACATCCTTCTCAATCTGCTTAGTGTATTCATCTCTTGGTCTCCCTCTACGATTTTTACCCTCCCACACTGCCCTCCAATACTAAATTGGTGATCCCTTGATGCCTCAACACATGTCCTACCAACCAATCCCTTGTTCTAGTCAAGTTGTGCCACAAATTCCTCTTCTCCCCAATTCTATTCAATATCTCCTCATTAGTTATGTGATCTACCCATCTAATCTTCAGCATTCTTCTGTAGCACCACATTTCGAAAGCTTCTATTCTCTTCTTGTCCAAACTATTTATCGTCCACGTTTCACTTCCATACAGGGCTACACTCCATACAAATACTTTCAGAAAGGACTTCCTGACACTTAAATCAATACTTGATGTTAACAAATTTCTCTTCTTCAGAAACGCTTTCCTTGTCATCGCCAGTCTACATTTTACATCCTCTCTACTTCGACCATCGTCAGTTATTTTGCTCCACAAATATCAAAACTCATTTACTACTTTAAGCGCCTCATTTCCTAATCCAATTCCCTCAGCATCACCTGATTTAATTTGACTACATTCTATGGTCTTCATTTTGCTTTTGTTGGTATTCATCTTACATCCTCCTTTCAAGACACTGTCCATCCTGTTCAACTGCTCTTCCAGGTCCTTTGCTGTCTCTGACAGAATTACAATGTCGTAGGCAAACCTCAAAGTTTTTATTTCTTCTCCATGGATTTTAATTCCAATTCCTAATTTTTCTTTTGTTTCCTTTACTGCTTGC